>NC_140589.1:814973548-816173548 GCF_964204655.1 Triturus cristatus
TTACCGAAGGTAAGTAACTTGTTCGTCGGTCAGTTCTCATCTTATAACCGCATTGGCTGCATCCCACAAGCCTTCATATTATTGCATCTAGATGGTGATAATGCCTTACTCCAAGGCCACTCATACCCCACACTGGCACCCTAAAGGGCATCGTACACTTGCAGTACATCTCCACCATGACCTGAAGATATTAGATCTCATCACCTCCCTCCTTATGGAACTGCATCGGCTCTAATTACCTGCCTGCATTCATCGGCTGAATCATTTAGAAAGCTATCACGCCCATCTGGCAGACAAGCTCACCATTTCTGGTGGATCTTGGCACATTCATAGCCAGGACATTATCAGACTGCAGACTAAGAAGTGTAAAAAAGAAAAAACAAGACAGCAGGCCTTTTCCATCAATGCATCCAAGATCTGACACAACACCCCCACATCCATCAGGACCCACTCTTTCTGATGTCTGTCCCAGTTCCGGAGTCATGTGACATTTGCAATAAAGATTTCATATTATGTTGTGTGCTGAAGCTTCACCAGATAAAGATGCCTTATGAACACAGCTGACAAAATTTGTAGAATGTTTGCTACAACTCTTAAGGGAGGAAGCTTATCTGAGAAGATAAGATAGTTGTTGGATAAAAAAATAAGGTTACAGATAGACCACCAGTATGAATTCCAGGAAGTAGTGAATGAAGAGAACCTGTGTCAAGCAAGGTTAACAGTTGCTTTGTTTCATGTGGCTTATCTGGTGGCTAACAAATAATGTTATGTGCTGTATATGATGTGTGCCTTATGGGTAAGGCTAACTAGCCTTCTATCAGTCGCTGAGCACAAGATTATCAGTCTACCTTTCTGTGGGTAATCTCTTTTTGGATCTCACATGACGATGAGATGCACAACATGAAAGCAGAAAAGAACACCCTGAAAGCAGTAGGGCCAGCAAGAAAAAGAAAGAAAATTGTTGGTCTTGTTACATACACACTGATATTATTGCGACGAGAGGGACTTATATGACCTCACTGACATCAGGGCGGGGTCATGTGGCGCCGTTCCCCGGCGCGCAGAGGTGCTGCTGCAAAACAAATTCCGGATCCAGTCTGACACCTGGGGATATTCTAAGTTAAGGAATCTGCGGCTAGACAACGTCTCTACCAGATACATCGTTACCGAAGGTAAGTAACTCGTACTTCAATGGTCCTAATACCAGATGGGTATCCAGTCCTAAAGACGAAGAGAATCCATGGGTGCTCTGAGTATACACAGAGAAGGCCGTTGCAAGATAGAAAATCAACAGCCCTCAGCAGAGATGGGATAATCCCAGTGAAACACAAGGCAATGACTTGTCTACTCTCTATTTCCCCACTATGCTTTTGCAGTTACACATTCCGATAAGAAATAACTTTTCGCAACACTTGGCTGAGTGGAAAGGCATCACAAGCAACACTTGGGATCTCTACGGTGAAGAATGGCTGTGCCCTGAGACTTAAACCTTTCCCATTTGCCATGAAACCGATGAAGACAAGCCTTCATCACCTGGAACATCTTCAGTTGTTATTAATCAGGTCCGGCTTCCCTTTTATTCCACCGGGCATTTCCCCAGTGGGCTGGAGCCTTTGGAGGCCAGTTTTTAAGGCCCCTGGTGGTGCCTCTGCCATTTGTTCAGGCTCTGCCAGATAACTAGAGCAGGCAAGATAAAGAGAGATGGAGAGAGAAGGGAGGTGGAAGGGATGGAGGGCAGATTTGGACATTTTTGCCAGTGTTCGTTTTAGTTCCCAGCACTGTCCTGGCATTAACATCTCTTCAAGTAAAAAAAAAATGTTCAAATATTGCCATTGGCTCAAAGTGGTATACCGACATAGCAGAATAGGTTGTGGTTGTAATTCCCACCACTGTCTCATGGTAAAAAAGAACAGTGGCCTTCGTCCTATCCTAGGCTTGCGCCCTCTCAATTTCTTCGTGAAAAAAGAAACATTGAAAATGCTCATGCTTGCTCAAGTCCTGTCTGCCGTGTACCAGTGTGACCGGATAGTAGCATTGAACTTGCAGGATGTCTACTTCCACAGACATTATGTGCAGTTCACAGTGGTCCACAAGCACTCAGTTTGCCATGCTTCCTTTTGGCCTTACCAGCACACCTCGGGTGTTCACCAAGGTGATGGCGGTGATTGCAGCTCATCTGCGGAGATTATGGATTCCAGTTTTCCCCTTTCTCGACGACTGGCTGTTGAAGGCGGGTCTACCACCTCCAGACTACAGCAAACCTTCTGCACTCACTGGGGTTCATGAACCACGTGCTGAAGTCAACCTGATCCGGAGCTGTTATAGACACTTTGCAGTTTTGGGGTTACACTCTTGAGCGGCGAGTCCAGGATATTCAGGCTTGATATCAATGTTTCAGCCTCTATCCTAGATTTCAGTGAGACTGACTCTGAGGCTGCTGGGCCTCATGGCCTCCTGCATGCAGCTTGCGACACATACCTGTTGGGATATGCGGACTGTGCAGTGGTACCTGAAGTTCCATTGGGCGCAGCATCAGGAGAATCTCTCCAACCTGGTCCAGATCATGGAGGGCACTGCAGAAGATCTGAAATGGTGGCTAATGAACCGCGATTGGGTCAGCGGCAGACCCTTCTCCCTTCCCCAACAAGATCTGACAGTAGTGACAGACACGTCACTATGGGCGGGGGCAGCCTTTTGGGAGAGGTGTAGATCAGAGGACTCTGGTCTCCAGCGAAATCCAGACTCTACATCAGCTTGTTGGATCTCTGAGCGATCCGGTTGGCATTGAAATCCTTTCCACCATTCATTAAGGATAGGCTAGTACAGGTGTTTACGGACAACACCACTGCCATGTCAAAATGCAGCAAACTGGGCAGGTGGGGTTGCACGTTTGGACATGGCTGGAACATCAGGGCATTTCCCTGTTGGTTTAACTCCTGGCGGGCTCTCAGAATGCCAGAGCACTCCTCAGCCGAAGAGGACTAGCAAGTCACATGTTGCGTCTCTAACCAGACTTGCAGGGTCTCTTTCAGCAGTGGGGAGAACCTTGGTTAGATTTCCCCAATGCTGAGAACGTGCAATGTAAGCAGTTCTGTGCTCTGGAGTTTCCAAGGCTGCACTCACTCAGAGATGCTTTTCATCTCGAGGAGTTCCGGACTCCTGGATGCCATTCTTCCAGTACCACTCCTGCCAGAATTCTCAGAAAGAACCTGGGCCCAAGCCACCCTTGTGGCTCCAGACTAGGCTTGAAGGGTCTGGTATCCCAAGCTGTTGAGCATGTTGGTCCTTTGATCAGGCTGCCACATTGGGAAGCTCTCCTGTTGCAGCAGCAGAGGGACGGTTCTCTAACCAAACCTGTCAACTCTTCTTGTTTAGAGATAGGGCCGCACCAGTTGACAGCTTTTGACCTTCCACCTGAAGTCTGTAATGTTATTTTGGCAGCTCTGCATAGCTTCACCAAGACGGTATACTCCGCCTGTTGAAGCAGGTTTGTGGAATGGTTCACAGACACACAGGTTGACCCTTTATCTGTACCCCTTTCCCAAGTTCTTTTGTTTATTCTTACCCTGGCCCAGCATGACTCTGAATTGGGATGTTAAAGGATATATTTGTCTTCTATTTCGGCTTTTCTGCAGCTGCTAGATCAGCCTTCCCTTTTTAAGTCACCTTTTGTATAGGTACCTTAAAGGTCTTCAGCACATGTTTCCTCCATCTCCCTTCGTTATGCCTTGTTGGGACCACATTTTGGTTCTTATTTTTCTGATGTGCATGCTCCTTTTGAGACGCGTCATAACTGTCCTCTTAAGCTCCTCACCATCAATATGGGCTTTCTGGTGCCAGTTACATCTGCCCGGAGGGTCAGTGGACTGCAGGTGCTGTCATTTCAGCCTCCGTATATTTCTTTTTACCCAACCAAACTGGTCCTTCGGACTTGGGCATCCTTCTTACCAAAGATAGTCACCTCATTCCACAATTACCAGTCCATCACCTTGCCTACCTTTTATGCTCCGCCTCATCCCTCTAAGGAAGAGGAGAGACTCATCTGGCTGCACCCAAAAAGAGTGTTGTCGTTCTAACTTGACCGCAGACAACCATTCTGGGTGGACAATCAACTTTTCCTGTGATACGTCGGTGCCAAGAAAGGGAAGGCTGTGCAGAAATTAAACATCTCCCAATGTATTGTGCTCTGCATTAAGATCTACTAAGCTTTGGCCAAGAAGCAACCCCCGGAGGGCTTGCATGCTCATTCCACCAGAGCAAAGGCTGCGACCACTGCATTAGCATGCAGAGTTTTGGTCCTGGACATCTGTCAGACTGCAACGTGGGCTTCATTGCACATGTTCACCAAGCACTACTGCCTGGACAGTCACATCCATCTGGTTGGGCACTTTGCCCGATTAGTCCTAGATTAATCTAAGGTTAGGAATCTGCGGCTAGGTATAGTCTCTACCAGATAACTTACTGAAGGTAAGTAACCTGTTCATCAGGATAATGCCAGATTTCTATGAGTAGTTCTTCAACGTTTACTATTACTATACTGAGATGAAGCCAGGATGAGTGGTAGAATGAGCAGAATGACATTGTACTCACCTCCTAGCAGCTGATGCAAATTCTGTTACTTCTTAGTGTCAATATGCAGTAGGGTGTTTGAATACCAATTGTTTTGATATGGTTTTCAGCTCCCTCATACAGTTTTGTATTTGTGATAGGATTAGAACACAATATCTGTTTTGTGCACTGGAAGGATGTGGAGACAGTCTAACATGAATACTGTGATCCACCACAATCTCATAGTTTAGAAATCATTCAGTATGATGATGTGATGTGCAAAGAAAAGAACACTGACATTTAAGGGTTCAAATTAGGTGTAATCTCTGTAGCAAGAAATGAGTTCATGCCAGGTTACAGGTCACATGTTTTGGGGGTGCAGGAGCGTTTTCGCATTTTGAAATGAGGTGTTTAATTGCATTTAGGTTATTTGCTCAAATTGGAAAGGTGACCATCATGGCTATATTTATTTATATGGGTAACATTCATAGTTTTTCCTTTAATCATAAAATATGTTGGCTCATGCATTAGTGGTTGGAAGTAAGTAAATCGTGAAGGCTTGAAAGTTCAGTGATGTAGATGATAGGATTGTACACATCAATGTGATCTTAAAAGATGAGATTGTTCTATCAAAAGAGGACATGCAATGAGAAATGTGATAATTTGTTGTTGGCCATCAGGTGTATAAGCTTATAGTTTGTGGTTGTGTTTGTTTCTTTTTCACTGCCTTTCAATCCTCAGGGTGTTTCATTTTAGTAAAACATAATTTTGTGCCTAGTATTGTTTGATATAACCAAATAGTTGTAGTTTGTGTTTTTTAACATGCAGTTTCAAAATAGTATACAGTCTTAACTTCTTTGGCGATTAATTGCAATTGTTTATGCCCCTAATAAATATATTTGGGAAAAAATAAGTAATTTTAAATTGATAGAACACAATGTATTTAACAGTCAAGCACCATTCACATTGTAGTAAAAGTACTTCTTTGAAGCTAACTTGACACTGTACAAGATACACATTAATTCTCAAAAAGTACATATGTTTTTGATGATGTTCCTATGTTGTAATTATCTGTAGAAGTTAGAAGCACACTATTCTTACGTATAAGAAGTAATGTTTTGCAAAGGCAAAATCATATTTAAACACTTCTTGGCTTGCTGTCCACACTTGTCAGTTTTTGCTGATTTTAGTATTTGGTTCTTTACAACTGAATGCATTCTTCTTGATAACTCAAGCAGAGCAGCAAATGTTGAATTGCAACTTTGAATCCTAATCAGTATATCCATTTATTTTTTTTAAAGTGATCAATGCAATGATTGACCCCGATGGTACATTGGACGCTCTGAACAATTTGGGATTTAGCGGCTCTATTCTTCCCTGCCAGCCTAAGCAGCGGTCCAGTCCTATAGCTCATTCTGTCCGCGCACCAGCACAAACGCACTGTCAAACAGAAGCCACAGTTATCCGCCCTGCCATGATATCCACGTCCTCGGAATTTGGAAGTATTGAATCTGAAACTGACTTCAGTATTCACTTCAATCGATTTAACCCGGATGGGGAGGAAGAGGATACAACTTTACATGGATAATATTAAATATATCTGTAGAACATTTATTACCTAATGGTTGTGAATAACTCATACACCAGTGTTGACCCCATGGGTACTACTACTACTTGGTCCACTGCAGCTATGTCGTTCATCTTCTTGCCTTGTTTTTAAGAGCTTATATCATGTAAAATGATAAGAGCCAATAGCTCAGCTGGAAACAAAATTGTATTTTGACAGTTAACGATTTTCAAATAATTTATGTATCTTCCTTGTGTTCTTGAGTAACACATACAATTGGAAATCAAGGCTGTCTCCCTGTGAATTTATCTGATTGTGCCTCTGCCACTCATATGATCTTCTCCACGTGTCTCAAAATGTTCTTTTAAAATAAATGACTGATGACAAAAGAAATTACAAATCGAAGCTGGGACAGACTAACAATACAGGTAAATTTATACATTTATGATCTGGTGTTAAATCTATTTTTGACGTTTTATTTGAATTGGAAAATGTCAAACTAATGAACACTGGTTTCATATTTCTAATTCACAAACATTTCCTGTTGATTCATAACTTTGATCTTTTAAAAGTTATATATGGATGCAAATGCTTACAGTGTCCTTCTTTGCAAACAGAATTGACACTTTACAGATTTTCCAAGCAGGAATGTTCTGCTTCGTAGACAGCCTTGTAATAGTCATTTATGATTCCAATTTTTCCACACAAAAAATCAGATGTTCCCACACTATGTGCTCTAATATGTACCTCTTGAACACACGTTTGTATAGATCTACGAAAATGTTTGCTGGTGTTTTTGTCTTAGCCATTTATCTGTCGTATTTTGCGGACATGTCTCCTTGGAGGTGCACTGACACTTTAATATACAAGGTTAGACAGTCTTCATTAACAACACAGTCTTGTTAACATTTAAGATCTCTTCTGTAAATTATATAAAGTTATTGTGCGGTAGGTTGGCATGGGGGTTACCAAGTATGAGCTATGTTTGCACTAAAATCTTGCCATGATTGGTACAATAGACGAGCATACCTGTACATGATTAACTAGCTAACAGTCATTTCATGTACATAAGATGTAGTATCAGTTAAACTTGTTTTAAGAGTTAAAAAACACTTTCGAATGTTTCAATGATTCCTAATTTAGGTTCAGAGTTGTGTTGCTGTTTATACATACATACATATTCTGTGTTCACATATTTGTCAAAATGTAAAATACAGGGATTTCTTTGCAGGGTTGTGGGACAGGGTATAGATGTAGTAAACCTAAATCCACGTTTCATGAGTCCAACACCAAGATTATATCTGCAAATTATTTGCATATACCTTTAATAACACTTTCCTGAGCTAATTAGTAGATTTGGGGCTGGTCATTCAGAGAATTGGGTGTATTAGTCATGCTGTAAAGTGATTTGATGGTGGCAAAATCCTAACACTCCCAAGCAAAGGAGTCATTTATGTATATTTTCTGAACCTTGCATACTAAAGCCCACTTCCTCTAAGTTATGCATATGTGATAAAGACTGATAAGTGATTTATTCTAGAGTACACTAGCTAATCCTCATGTATTATCCCAGATAAGAAAAAGTTAGATGCTGGGCAAGCAAGACTAGCAAATGACCTCTTGTTACTAAAGCATTGTAATATGGAGGAAATATATTAGTGTTTAATATATAACAATAAACTGGAATTTTCCTTTTTTCATAGTCTGTCTTAGAGGAGAGAAATACAATTTGGCATATGTTACTTTCTGTAAAGGTTCAGCAATAATCCTATACTTATTTTGTTTTCAGCATCTTTTGTCAATGTTTAAACTGTACAGAATTTCAGAAGTCATTGAACATATTTAATTTTATAACTTTGACCAATTAATAAATGCTGTAAAGAAAAATTTATTATGGATCTTATTTTTGCTGAAAGTTAAATAAAATGTAATGATAAGTCTTAAAAATGCTCACTACTTGAGCAACAGAAACCTGAAATGTGCCACTTGGAGGAGTTGTTGATAATACGAGCTTTAAAAGCTCACAAAGCAAAAAAAAAAAAAAAAAAATGTTTGTTAAATGAAAAGTCAATTTGTTAGAAAATGAATAGCATTATTAAAATAAATAAAAAAAACTCCTCTTTTGCATTGATTTGAGGTATTTCTCTGCCACTGGGATTTGACATTCAGAAGTTATGAAAATAAATGTTTGTTCTCGATTTCATACATGTGTTGTAGAATAAACATTTTGCATTTACGTTATGCCCTCTTTGTTTTATATGAAAACATTATTATCATTTATTTATTTTTATTATATTTTGTTTTATACGTTCCTTTTGTTAAGTGCATTTTCAGCTCCATTTCTAAATAAAATTTCTGGAACTTAAAGGGCATTGTGTATGCTACCTTTTTTCTATAAATGTAGTTTTTGTTATGCTTTGTTTAAATTGTATAATTTTTTTTGTAACATATACTGCACAGCACAACCTGCATTGGTACACACACAAAATGAAAGGATGATAGATATCAGAAAACTAACTTCCTTGTGGACAGTGTACACTTTATGGTAGTTTTGTAAACTCATTTTTTAAGATATTATTCGTTACGGAAAAAAGTACATGGTTGGTACTATTTTTCCGACTACACTCAAAGTCCTGCCCCATCACATTCGGGTCATCCTTGCACTCTTGTCATTGTATCTTGCTGTCAGGTGAATACTGGGCCCTCTTTTGCAATCACTATTTGGACCAAATTTTGTTACACTATGTTTAAAACACCTTTTTTTTTTTTTTATTTATGTTTTTTGCCATGCATATTATCAGATCTATTTCTAAAGAAACTTTCCAGAACCTTAAATGAAAATGTGCATGCCCACGTTTTTGTTTTGGAAGACATATTTATTCTTGGTATTTTGTTTACTTTTTATTTTATAATGTTGTATGGCATGCATGCCCCTGAACAAAAACCACATTTGAGTGTTGGACAAATATAATGAAAGCATGAAAAGGTATCCAAAGCCTTGAAATCACAACAGTTTCCACATTGTGGTTGGTCCATAAATTGTTTATGTATGCTGCGACTTGTAAAAACAAGACCGCTTTAATTTTTGTAATACTCTGAATGCCTTGTGCAGTCGAGTTATGTGTGCATCTAGCTGACAAATGAGAGATGAAAATTGATTTGCAATCATCATGCTTCCTTCAATATTGAGCTTTCTAACCCATCCATTTTACTTAGAGGCTTCTTATTTACTTCTACACTGTGCTCTCCCACTCTGACCAAAGATAAAAATAAAATATAAATCCTGCAATTTTTTTTAATCTTTTTCTCATTTATGTCACTTTAAAAAGCATATTCAGTTACTACCACGCTAAACAAAGAGTTTGATACTTTGTATAATGCTACACAACCAGTCTTAAGGTTCCTTCTCTGGATCCTTCATGCCTATGCATTCTATAGTAACTGATGTAGGATCATAACAGACTTGTAGAAAAATCTGAATTCCTCTTGAATCGGCGCTTCATATGCTGTCACCGAGGAAAAATAGAAAGGGCATCCTTGTTTAGCACAAAAAGAGGTTCAAGACAAGTGGGTTATCTAGACTGTGGCCAGAATGTATGCACATTTGATTTGTTTACACTTTGTGTGTACACATTAATTGTTCTCATGTATGATTTACATTTATTCTTTGGTTAATGAGCAAGTGCTGTTTTCCTAGTCTTAGTCTTTCCTATACTTATGAAATACAAACGTAGTTGGCATTACACCATTTCAAGCTTGGTTTAGCTCTCTTGTGTTCCCTTCAGATAATTTTCCTTGTTGTGATATTTGCTCAGTTGCATTGTTTAACAGCATTATCCACCTTTTTGAAATCTTAATATTTCCAAGATGTTATCTGAAATGGAATTTGGAGTAAGGTAATGTTGGCAGTGGGTGTCAGGACTGGCCAGCGTAAGCCACCAATTTGCCTAAAGTTTCTTCCAGTAATTTGCAGGTTACACGGTGTCAGAAATTGCAGATCGATTAGGTACTTGCCTAACCGTTGGTCTTCCCATCTGTTTAAGGGACGACTGATTCGTTCATAGCGGAAATCCAAGATGGCCGCCGGTAATGTTCATTAGGTTGCCGGTCTAGTGTCTTTGCCCTTTCCCAGCGCAGCTGTGCTCGCGACTCCGCTCGCGGTATACTGGTCCCTTCAACTGAGGAAAATTAGAAAACAGTCGCATTTCTCTTTGCGGCGTTTTCTTTCCGAGAAAGACTTCTTGTAGGGAGAAACCAAGAATTGAGACCGCGAGACTGCTTCCGCGTCTGCGGTAAGTGAGTCTTATCTTCAATGTTTCACGGAAGATTTCCTGCGGCGTTTACAAGGAAATTGAAGCGACTTTACTCAGCAAACTGGTAAGAGTTTAGTTCTTCTTGAGCAAGAGGCTTAACCCATGAGTTTCTTGTCAGCGCATTAACTGCACTAACTGTACTAACTGGCAAGAGGATATAGTTACAGAGACTAAATTCTATGTCTAGTAAATAATAGAAAAATAGTTGCAGAGGCAGAGAAGTTCGACGACAAGGAAATTTAGAGAATAGTTACAGAGACCGAGAAATTCGACAACAAGTAATCTCAGAAAATTGCAGACCAGCACAGTTTAACATAGGGTGTAGTTATGTGTGTATATATATATATGTCACAAATCCTTTCGTTCTGAATTCCAAGAACACAGGTACAGACCACAACGTGCTGGTATCATTATCAATGCAGATTTATTTTGGTTTCAATTTGGCATGACGCGTTTCGGTCGTGTTGCCACGACCTTGATCACATGACACGCCCAGAACCAATGATAGTTTATATAGAGAGTGACACAGTGGTAAACAAAACCCCTCCTGCAAAATCAACCAAACAATAAAGATAATAGGCACAGAAAACAGACTACAGACGTTATAGAGAACAATAATGACACTCAATTGAACAATTCATCTCTATCATTTATACATTATAAATATATGAGTAAAGAGTTCTTCATGATTTAAATGTGCACAAATAAAACCATAGTGGTTAAATATATGTACTCTTAACTAACAAGTGCTTTTGGTATCTGATTGTTCTTAAGATATGGTTTTAAGCAGAAGGCATAGAAAAAAAGAGTGAAAAAGATAATAGTGATAATGGTGGTCTTTAAAAAGTTTTTTTGAAAAGTTTTTTTGAAAATCTTTGGAAAATTCAGCTGGAGGGAGCTGATAAAAGAATATCTCATATACATGGCCACTATTACTTTCATAGCCAGGCCAAAATTACTCCAAGAAAGAAAAGAAGAAAAAGAGAATGAGGGAAAGAAAGAAAGAGAAAGAGACACACCGTAGCGGAAAGCAGTTTACTCATCTCTGCCATCAAGCCTAGAACAGAATTGGACGCCAGGGATCTACTCATACTTAGCAGATGTATAATGATTGAAATTCAAATAACATCTAAGTACCAACATTATCATGGAGATGTATTAAATAGTATATCTGAGCCTCATATAAAAAGCTCAAAGATAATATATATATAGAAATAATATAATATATTATAAATACTCCAATAATTTATAAAGTGCACAATGCAATAAATAACATCGATCAGTATAGATTAGAGTAAAATACTTTAAAACCTGGGCAAAAAAATGGTTGGAATAAGATGAACTTAAAACATCGCATCAACAGATGCTAAAGTGCAAATATACTGGTGCAAAAAACACTTAGAGCAGCAAACAACAAACACTGGTCAATAGAGCAACTTGTATATCATCCAACAGGACTGATTGACAGGTAACCGTTATATTTTTCAATTAACAAAGATGTCAACAAATGCAAAAAAAAACCTCTAGATAGATAGCAGGAGATAGACGTGCAGCACAATCAATCGTCTCCAAGCTGCAAAGCCCGAACCAAGGCAAGGACCCCATCTCAACCAGTGGTTAAAAACAAGGTAAAAACCGAGGCACGAACAGGCCCAGAGACCAACTAAAAGATGGCACAATCTAAAATCCTCCAAAATAAAAAAAGGGGGTACCTTGAACGGTTAAACAATCATACAGACTCATAAAAGCAGTCATAGGGAATTGTGTAGGTCTTCCCCGGTATTCAGCCCATTTGGCATCTTGGTGTCTAATAATACTATGTAGTGAGATTCAAGTTGTCTAAGTCTCTTTTCACGGTTGCCTCCCCTAATCATTTTAGGTACTGAATCAATCACAAAATATTTCAGGTCATTAAGATTGTTTTGATGGACCATTTTGAAATGACGTGCTACAGGGTAGTTAGGATCCGAGTTCACAATTGCACGTAAATGTTACAGTATACGTGCAGATACTTGTAGTTTGGTACTGCCAATATACTTTAACTGGCATGTGCATTCTAACACATATACTGCATATTCGGTTTTGCACGTAAAAGCCTTTAATGTGAGTAGGGACATCTTCAAAGGCATTAGTGAACTGACAGGTATTAGATCCAAATTTGCAAGCTCTACAAGAGCTACATTTATAAAACACTGTACGGTTAGACAACCAATTTTTGGTTGCCCCTACCTCAGGACTCGTCTTCACAAGGGCATCCCTCATGGAAGGTGCACGTCTAAAAGTGATTTGTGGTAGCTGAGGCAACATTTGTGACATAGTAATATCAGTTAGTACTATTGGCCAATTCTTGTATATTATCTTCCGCACCTGTTTGTCCTGATTGCTGAAGGTGGTTATTACATGGACCGTATCTGGTTCATTGGAGGTATGATTACTGTTAATAATCCTTCTATTAGAAGTTTTATTATTCACAGTATCCCGATAATCCCTACAACTTAATTCATTGGCTTCAGCCAAAGCCACTTTTAAGTCTTTAAGTTTATAACCTCGGGCTAAGAATCTGGAGAGGGATTCATTTTGGCAGATCACAAGATCAGTTTCTGAACTACATATACGTCTTATACGTAGAAATTCACCATAAGGTATGCTCTTTAGAGAGAAGCACGCCCCCATAGCTATACCCCGCAGTTGCTGGAAGTACTCATTGTTAAACATAAAAAAATTATTATGTAAATAAATGCTGATCATCTGTAATAACATAGCATGGTGCTGATGGAATTTGATATCTCTCTTATCAAGATAGAATTTGACTGCTTTAAGGCCATCACTGTGTTTTATACTCGTATACAGTGAACATACATCCATAACAATGAAAAGATAATCATCTTGCCAAGTAACACTTTGCACTGTAGAAAAAAATTGCCTGTATCTTTGATGAATGATGGTAAGTCCTCTACAAATTCATGTAAGAAAAAATCTACATATTTGGACATTGCTTCATATATACTTTTTTGAGCTGATATGATAGGTCTGCCCGGAATTGGTGTTTCTTGTTTGTGGACCTTAGGGATAAAATATAGGTCCGCAGTACTAGGAAAGTCTGTTTTTAAAAAATGTATTCATTTTTGTCCAATAAACCATCTCTTCTCCTTTGCCCAAGTTCTTTGTGGACTGAATCTTTCAAATGACGTATGTCTTGAGCTGTTGCTTTTTTGTAGCTAGATGCATCATTCAAATGGCGATATGCTTCCTGCAAGTATTGGTTTTTAGGCCATAGAACAACATTGCCACCTTTATCAGCCTTTTATATGATTATGTCAGCATTGTCTTTTAATTTTTTGATCAGAGCAGAATACTGTCTTTCATGGAAAGATCGAGTTCTCCTGGTTTTATGTAACCTGCGATTCAAATTATTTAAGTCATTGATAACACACTCACTGAAGGTATCAATTGCGTCCTTTGGCATAAGGGGGATGAATGTAGAAGTCGGCCGAAAAGGACTGGAAGCTGGTACATTGCTAATGATACCTAGATTAGACAATTGCTGTTGTGTAGATGTTATGAATTCCTCATCAGAATTATCTAATAAAGAATGCATAGTTTTTAAATTGGATATTGGATATATCGCTGACTTGAAGTGTAACACTAGGTTTATCAGAGGCTACGATTTTGGCAGCAGTAGTATTGGCTTTACTAAGTTTAAAATGCTTTAATAGTTTAAGCTTCCTTATGAATTTGAATATGTCAATCCTAGTTTGAACATATTTGAATTGTGTTGAAGGGCAAAAAGATAAACCCAAAGCTAATAACTTAGTTTCTGCTGCGGTTAAGTTCAATGGGGTCAGGTTAATTACAGTGTTATCATTGGCGGCATCATTACCAGCGGTTAATTCTTTTTCTTTTGATTCCTCCATCTCCCCCTGTTGTTTCCTGATTTTGCATTTCCGTCTTTCTTTTCTACATTCATTTCGCCGTTTCCGCCTCTCTTGGCCTGAGTGGTTTGCCGCAGCGTCTGGCGGCGATCCTCTACTAAAAAACCCAACTCTTCTGATGTGCCTTGCCCTGTTTCTGAACCACTATCGGACCCAGCACTGCTAGTTGCTGAACTGAATTCTATATCACTACTGTCCAGATTGCGCACTGACGTTGTACCAACCAATGGTGCCTTTGATCCTATGGCTTGCCTTTTAACGGTGTCAAATTTTCGTGCAAATGTAAAAATCCTTCCAGATTCGTAGTCTTTTTTATCCCTAGTGAATTTGATTATTTTGCGTTGTTTAATAGTGTCCTCATGTTTTTGAAGTCGCAGATCAATTTCAGCTCTGCTTTTACTGATAAAGTCCTGTTGTTCATGTGTTGCCAGAATAGCATTCAGAGTCTCAATTTGTTTTAATATTTCCTCTCTATCAATTGCCGCATATTTAATCAATATGGTCACCATATTCATTGAGGCCTCGAGATTGTTAGTCGCCCATTCTTTTAGCATTTGTGGGTTAGAGTTCTCAAAGGAAGGAGCTATTAGTATCCTTAACCCACGTGGCACACGTCCCACTTCCTTATATTTCTCAAGTGACCGTTTTTCCCACCATTTCGTCATCTCAGTACGTAGGAGTTTTTCCAAGTTTCTGAGTAAAGTTTTAATGTCACCAGTATTTTGAGAATCTTTTACATTGCTCCCCCCAGATGGCTCGACTTGTTCGGGGAGGTTGTCAAAGAGAGTATCCGCTACGGCTTCTCGGTTCCGGGGCGCGTCAGCCAAATACGACATTTCGGAAACCGAAAACAAATCTTTAATGCACTTGTGATCTTACGCCCCCAATATTTGTCGGCGTAAATCCAATATAGTTCAGCACAATCCTTGCTACCCGCAAATAACCTTGAGTATGTCCAGAGTCCCGACTTACCCCCAAGACGAAATCCGATGGGTCCGCTAGTGTCCTCTGACTCCGGCTCACTCACGTTTGCCACCCGGGAAACCGCCGAGACTCTCCAGGCACTCTTCACTCGGCTGCGGGGGGCTGGCTCCAAATCAATCCCTTCCGGGTTTACTGACGTATCGCGTCCGCGATATCGGCCATATATATATGTATAAAGATACTTACCAACAGCGGTGAAGGCATTCCTTCCATATAACGGTATCTTGGAGCTTGCCAACAATCTGAGAGTCGACAGCTGAAAGATAAGAAACAAAAGATTAACGACTTCATTGGTTGTTTGCAAGGTAATAGAAAGAGTAGGGTACTGAAAGACAGTGTAAATACTGAGAAACCTAAGACACCAAGCTAACCTAGAACCTGTGTTTCTATCTAGTACCTACCCAACCAAGAAAACAACTGAGTTGCATATACTATAAGGAGGCCAACGCACAAGAGAATAGTTAGCCACAAAGCTAGGACAGGTAACAATTCTTTTGGGGCTTAGAATATGACTAGGAATGTGAAAGTATAATTGCTAAAGTTAGTTCTTTTGCAGGAAGAGTTGGCAAGAATGATAGCAGTCCAGTCCAGCTGAAGAAGACGTGGTGTTTCTCTTTTCTTCCCAATCCCCCTTCCCCCCTCTAGTTGCCGAGGTATCGTATATATATTATATGTACTGCTCAGGTAACGGAGTTGAGGAATTGTGGAACAGTCATCGGCTCCTGCGGAAGATTGAGGTTCTGGGACAGGAACTTGACAGTGGGTAGTTTAAAGAATCGAGAAATGCTAGCAATAGGATTTTTTTTAATGCATCTAGCCTAGTTTTCCTCTGATATCTGTAAACACGAATCTCAAATGAACAAAGGTAGTGATGAAGAAAATAATACAACGTAAAGTTGTAAAGAATCGTCAAACCTACCCTACCTTCCAACCGGCTGCCTTTCAATATCCAACCTTTTGGCAATACCCTATGAATTTGCATGGCCAACCTCAATATCCAATACCACCACAGGGCCCGCCACAGCTCTACCCCCCGGTATACAACCAGCCTTTTTTAGGCAGAGGTTGGGGCAGAGGGCGCGGGCGAAGAAGAGGAAACAATCAACAAATCCAACAAGGAACCAGAGTTCAGTGGGAAGACACTCCGAGAACAATGGAAACCCGGAGCCATACCAACACCAGGAAGAAGACCTAGTTGTTAACCTTTCTCAAAGAAATCTCACTGAAGTCGAACACAAAGTACTTCAAAAAGGGTTGGGCTTTGTACCAACACCTCAGATCGATGAATTTAAACAACAGTGCGAAATTCAACAATTTTTTCGCAAAATTAGGTTAAGATCCTTTTTCGATGGAACTGAAACCACAGAACGAACAGACAGTGGTTTGCACACAAAGTCTTCCTTCACTCCGAATATGTCAATGATCCCACCGGAAGTATTGACTTTCGAACAAGCCGTATTAAAAGACCTAGCCAACATAACCAAACCTAGGAAATACAGCAACATGTCTAAAGTGGAGATTGAGGCTATTAAGAACTTGTCTCACGATACATCAATCACCATAAAACAAGCGGATAAAGGTGGGGCAACGGTAATAATGGATACATCAGAATATGAACTGGAATGCAGACGACAACTGAGTGACAGAACTTACTACACCCCTGTCTCCGTCAACCCCACCCAAAGCTTACTTGCTACTATTACAGCCTTAGTTTTCTCGGCTGAGAGTGAAGGCTGGATTAGCAAGAAGGAAGCCGTATTTCTGGTCAAGAGGAATCCACGCACTCCATATTTTTATACCCTACCAAAAATCCATAAGGGTATTTCACCTGTCCCTGGAAGGCCCATCGTATCAGGGATAGACTCAGTCTTAGAACCCTTGTCCCAATTCTGTGACTACTTTCTGCAACCTCTGGTTAAGAAGACTGCGTCTTATATACAGGACACTTCAGACTTATTAAGACTCTTGAATGAACTACCATCCACGGATGAGATCACACTATTGGTGACCCTAGATGTACAAGCACTGTACACAAATATACCACAGAGGGCTACTTTGAATGTGGTAGAAGAAGTCCTGAATCAGGGAGTTTGGGAACACAACACCCCCACTGGTTTCATCATGGAATGTGCCACTCTAACATTGACGGAGAACTTCTTTGAATTCAAAGGCCAGATTTATAAACAGACACAAGGAACTTGCATGGGGAGCACAGTTGCTCCTAGTCTGGCTTGCCTGTATATGTCTGATTTTGAGACCCGGTACATTTATCACGACTCCAACCCTTTCAACACAGACATATACCTTTGGAAGAGGTTCTTTGACGACATACTCATCCTTTGGAAGGGGGATATGTCGACCTGCACTGAATTTTGTGATTGGATCAACACCCTAGACCCACACCTCAAGTTTTCACAGACAGTGTCCGACAATACCATTCCTTTCCTAGATCTAAACATCAGTTTACATAGGGGCACATTATCTACCTCCCTGTACAAGAAACCAACAGATCGTAATAGTCTATTACTATACACAAGTCATCATCCCCGCAGTCTGAGGGATAATTTACCCATCGGACAGTTCCTTAGGGTAAGACGAAATTGTAGTGACTTATCAGACTACAGAGTAGAAGCGAAGAAATTGGCTAATCTTCGGGCACGTAACTATCCTGCCAAACAGATAGCCCTAGCCAGTAAGAGAGCCCGAAACAACAATCGTGAAGCCCTTCTGGAACCCAAAATGACAGCTCCAAACGAAGCCCTGACCTGTGTCACATCATTTACCCCATTGTCAAATCAGATCACTAAGACAATCAAAAAACATTGGAACATTTTGAACACAGGCACCATGCAACTTGAAATTCCTAGATTTGCATTCAAATGCACAAAAAACTTAAAAGACACCTTGATTCACACTCGTCCACGTCCACAGGGGCAACCAATCCAGAGACAATTATGGGATTTGCCACCTGTAACTGGACATTACCCCTGTGGCTCATGCTCGGTATGTCCCATGACTACAACACACAAGTCTGTCCTCTTTGACAAGAATTTTAAATGGGAGCTACGTCGCCTCACTAATTGCAACACAGCGAATTGCATATATCTTATCACATGCCCCTGTAGACTGCAATATGTTGGCATGACCACCCGCCCCATTAAAATACGCATGACTGAACACCGCAGCAATTTTCGCTGCAAAAAAATCACCACTAGAATGTGTACCCACTTTCTAGAAAAGGGACATCTCCCAGAGTCATTCACCTGGCTCATATTGGAATCGTTTCCCAATATCACCAAGGAGGCGTTAAAGAACAAAGGTGGGTGTACAGGTTGGGCACTCATGTGACAGGATTAAATGACGCCATTCCTTGGGCTTCCATCAAACCTCCTTGAATCACGCCTTTACTAACACTAACTCTTGACATACTGCATTCTCCTATACTGATATATAGGTTTGAGTGGTCAACAGAGCGTACTTCATATGGAAAGCCTAAAGAAATAATTAGAGTGAATCATACAGACCTACAATACAGACTCTGCCACTTGGGGTGATGGCCTCTAAATGTACATGCAACATCAATCGATTTTTTGAAAAGATATGTTGCCTTTTCAGAAAGTCATGATAACAATGAAATCAAGCAGACTCGTAAAATATACCCGGGTCCCAGGGGCGATATGCACAGACAACTACAATCGATTATAAAATCAGACCCACAGCACTTCACGAGCTGTTGTACGACACATAATCGACAAACCCTCACCCTCACTCAAGATGGCGACCGTATTCACCACCGGTCGCTATTGAGCTATGCAATCTCCAGTGTCCCTGCCACTTCCGGGTCTACGTCTAACAAACGCCGCCTTCAAATACTGAAACGAGACTCTACACACCGCCGCCCAGTCCTGGTAGAACGGGGTAGGTGTGTACGAGACACGGACTCGGCGTGTCAGTAAGTAGACTTACTATTTATTTTTGATCCCTATTGTTTTGATTCATAACTCTTGAAAACAAAGGTGGGGCATCAGATGATTAAACTTTGGAATACGGGACCCGCTGTGTCAACAAATAGACGGGAACCTGTTAGAGTCAAGGCAGAGGTTTTAACGAGGACGCGACTCGATAGTTTACCGCGACCCCTCCAAAGCTCATAGATTTACATTAAGTGTGATATTTATTCCTGGGCTTCACACCAATAGAAGAAAGCTTTGACTATGAGAGCCAGCCTCTAATGAGATACCATTATACGCTAACCCAGTCTGCGTGGTGCTTTATCATATGTTTTTTCAACGTAATCACAGCACACAGCTACCCTGATAAAAAGGTTGGGGCAGCCATTTCGACATCATCCAAATACATTTATTAAGTAAGAGACTAGGGATAGCACTATCACCAGACATTAGGGTTATAGTCATAGCCCTTATCGACTGTAGTTCTCTGTAAAATATGATCCATTCATACCTTCACGAATATAGAGAAGGGAGTGTTTTAAATCGGATAAAATGTGTTTTTCAACCATATTTGCCAAGTTCACGATGTACCTACAACAATAAGAGAAGGGGTTACCACGACCCTGGAGTTTGTCATTTTTTACTACCCCCGTTCCTCTAGCTGTGTCCATATATGATTACAGAACGCGAGGAACTCCTTGCGTTCATCTACCAGGAACTGCAGTGGACTATCCTTATGAATTGTTAGGGTAAGTCCATTTACTAATTTCACCACCACCATGTATAGTAGAAGTCACCTCACAGGGTTCAGTTTCACCTAGTTTTTTTCACCCTTCACGCTTAGAGTGCACTTTCACCACATTTGCACTCAGTGGTTCACGAGATATTTAATGTAAACAGACAGTGACTATATCATGCTTTCTTTAACCTCCTTGGCCTTTATCCCCCTACAGGTAGACCGAGCTGCAGGTAACACTACATTTGTGACAGAGAATGCTCACTGTTTATTTAGACATTATGTTGAATTTTAGATGTAGATAGACAAACATCTTTTTGGTCCTGAGGAATCGCCAGAGTACTTCTCTAAATGGAGCGAGAAACATGTCGACCCGACTGAGGCAGTGTATATAACTTAGTTGATAACTCTAGGTTAATAACACTTAACCTCAGAATTTTTTAATTAGGGGAGAAGACTTCCTAATAAATTGGTTGAGTAAGTACTTCGACCCCTATTTTTAACAATCAACGCATTTCATCTACATCACTTTAGAGCCCCACACACCCATGCATCCACCGGCTTCATTGGATTAAAAAGATCTCCATAAAAGTGCTCCTTAAACAAGAGCCCGTCGGGTATTGCACCAGCCGACTCGACGCAGGAGCAGCCCGATGATGATGCAATACATTCGAAGGGGTAACGTGAATTACGATACCCTTGAGTTTGTGTGAGGGCCTCAATATCCAATATTCTAAGTGTCCGTGAACACATTCCTTCCCTTTTCTTTCCTTGCCTTTTCACTTACAGGAACAGCTCTGTTATTGTTGTTGTAACGTAAAGTTAATGTCATTTGGCATTTTTATAACTAGAACAATTCAATAAAATTAGGAAGAGTGTAAAAGTTAGGAAAAGGGTTAGAATTAGGGCTAGAGATGGAATTGTGGATTTGGAAATAAGCAATGGTTAAAACTAGGGGTTGGCGTCAGACAAGTGATAGGTTAACCTAATATAAAATCGAAGAATTTTTGCTGTAGTTTCTTGACTAATGGGAAGTTAGCATATCCTTTATTATGGTATTCATCTTTTTCATATAGATCACTTCAAAGTCCCTTATTGGTATGGATAATGGAACCAGTTAAAAATATGTATAATCTGCTGTGCATTATCGTTTTACTGAATGGTTTCCATCATAAATAGAAAGTAGAAATCCAAACCAAGAGTGTTTTATACTTATGTTGACTTTATATGTTTTTATATCATTAAGCCCACTGAAATCGGCACAGCCCTAGTACGTTCACTGCTTTGATGTCCAATATGTTCGTAAATGCAATAGTGAAAATCCCTCTTGTGCCCCAGTGAAAATATGGTTTATTAGTTGACATGAATTGTTGTTCATCTTAAGTAATAGTCACTCTCCTGTTCGGTACAGTCAACAGTTTCAGTATTTTAAACCTGAGCTCAATCACTAGTAACTGTGGCACAGTCAGAGGCTTAACGTAACGAAAATGTGTAAAGTATTTATAAGTAACAAGTCGAAAACACAACATGATAATCTCCTCCAATTTATAAAAAAAAAAGAGTAAAATGACAATAATTCAATAAGGGGAACTGGCAATTAGATTTTTTAAAGATTTAAGTGAAAATAGCTAAACAAACAAAAAGCGCCCATGGTAGTCAATGGTTGCGGTAGACCATGGTCGTGATGGAGCGTAGGTTTATTACAACAAGTAGGTTAGCCCCTTTAGGGCCTGGAAGTATGGAAGTTTCAAAAAAGTTGTAAGTCTCAGTCTAAAAAGGGACTTTGTCATTTTTCTGAGGAGAAACCTTTCTCAGCGTGGGACAAACCTGAAATTCAATCTCGCACCATTGAACTGCCAGCCAGATATTTTTCGAGGTTAGTCCCCTTGAAACTCTGGACTAAGTGTTTTTGAAAACATTTCCCAACTTCTGCAGGTGCGCAACCACAGGAGTAAACTTCTAAGGCCTCTAGATCTCAGAGGAAGTACTTATAGACTGACAGGGGGCGACAGTCCAGCTCCAGTTGCCATGGTTCTGCTTGGATTCAGAAATTATGTCTTCAGACTTTTTATGTTCCTGAAGCAATTCAGAATATCAGCCTTACAGTCCTTGGAGATCTTTCTGACCTTGAATTTCAAGTGGAAGGGGGTCCAACATCCTCACATTCTTCTCACAGGTTTAAGCTGCAAAGTGATGAACGTTTAGTCTGCCTGGTGTACTTTAGCAAGTCCAGCAGTGTTCTGATGAAGGTGCTTTGGGGTGCCACATTTATGGTTGGGGTGGGTGGGGGTGACACATTGGGCACTCCCTAACCAATTGGGTAAAGGTTTCCACCGGCAACCCGAGCCACTTTTTAATTGGTTTCTGTTGGTCTTACTGCAAACTGGCCCAAAATGACCATGTGCCAGGTTGTTTTCAAGGTGGCAAAAGTCTTCGGCCACACTAAACTTGGGCTGGGGTATGTGAGTCGTAGTATCATAAGGAAATCACCTGTGTCATCCCAGAACAACAGTACTATGTCTTTTAAAACAGGCACTATACTCACAACAAACCCAGAGATAGAAGTCTGGTTGCACAAACGCAGGGTGCTTCAGCAACCATACATAGGCTACCCAAGAATTTTCTTGGCATGCTGTTCTATCTTTTTTAATCCCAGGTGTTCCAGTTGGCTCAACAGAGCAGTCAAGCAGTATTTGACACTGTAGTGGCAAAAAGGACACCGGCAACCACCACTCTGAATATTCTGTGGCGTTCCAAGGAGTACTTTCAGCCTATTCAGGTCAGCCTATTGTTTGCTCATGGGAGGCATTTCTTACTTCTTTCACGCCTGTTTCTGGCATTGGACACAGGCTGGGCGCTGGCAGAAGCATATGCCAATGAGCCTTTTGGCAGTTCAAGCAGGTAAGCATAACTTTCTAAAAGTTGTTTTCCCCCTAGTAATTACATTGCTGGGCACTACAACGAACTCACCAGTCTTGGGCATTCCTGAAGTTTCTGCACATCGCTGGAGTGTTTCGCAGAGCTTCTTGTGGACCTGGTTGCGCTGCCGCTGCCCGACAGATTGTCGGGATCCTCTTGGTCGTCACGGTGGGTGCAGCGGTTCGCGAGAGCCGCGATATCAGCTGCACCCTTCCCAGCCTGCCGGGCGTCGACGGGTGGATCGGGCTCCTGCAGAGTGGCAGCGTTTCTGGTCTCCTGCCCGTACGCCACTGTGGTTGAGCCTTGGCATTGTCGGATGGCTCTTTGCCGATGATTGTGAGGAGCACTGTGGGACTCTTGGCCACTGCTCACGGAGAAGCATTCTTGCTGAACCCTTGCCACCGATCAGAGGGTGTGTCTGTTTCCTTCTCTTGCTTTGACCCCCTTTGGAAACACCTGCCCAGATCTGTGCAGTTTGGAAGGCATGTCGACCATGACTCTCAAAGGGGATATTTTCCTAGGGATTGAAAGGTCTGTGGCCCCTACAGTTGGTTGATTTTATCATGTTATTACGTGTGCGCTTATACGGCTGTTGTCGGCGCTTGAGGACTGTATCTGGCTGATTTGTCCTCTTGTTTGCCGTTTTCAAGTGTGGCTTAGCTTAACATGAGCCATCCTCCATAATAAGGCTCTCCTGTTCCAGCCCTACCTTGAAGACCTCCTCTCAAGGATGGCACCCATGTAGTCCTGCATAGTATGGAAAAGAGGACTCTGTGCGTCCTCACACAGCAGTCAAAAAAAGGTTGGACTTTTCACTGTCCAACCTGATACTGCATTGAAAAAAGGTAGTATTATTCTTTTTGGATCCTCCGAAGGACCGGCCATATTTAAATGTTGTTTTCTGCATTGCCTAACATAGACCAGACCATTTCTCCAATCCTGTACAGTCTTCTTGAAGATGTGCATGACTATCAGGTGCTTCGCCAATTTGTCCACTCCTTGGAGTAGTAGTGCTCTCTATTCGTAACAGGACGGCAATTACATATTGATGCTGAACGGATCTCTGACTAGCAGAGTGACATATATTTTTACACACAATTATTTGTCCCATTTCAATCCTCCCTCTTCCCTACCTGGAAACCTACGCCCTTCTCACCTTCACTTCCCTGCCTCCAAAGAACACCCTCCCCAACGACTACAGATTGTCACCGGCGGTCATTACTCATTCAAGGTTCTTTAACCTCCTAACCAATCCAAAAACTAGGCTAAGAACTTCAAACATAATCTTCTCAAACGTCACCCCAAAACACTTGTCTCCGATGCCTACTTTTGCACCTCTAAAGGGGTTGTGGTTAACGTCCTAACAGAAGAGCCCGATGGAGGACAGTCCTAACTAACATGTTTCTCTCCAATCTGCTTAGAAAAACACCACACGGATGCAGAATAAGCATAATTCCCACACTAGACTTCAATTCTGATCTCTCAGTTTCCATTTACAACAACAGTAATATCCTCATTCAAGCTTTGGACCGAATTCTTGATTAATTTTACAAACTCTATGAATATTAAAAATACTTTGGCTAACACTATATCACTCACCCCAACAAATCAGAGTCTTTCACAACGCAGAAATCCCTCACCTCATCCACCCCCTCTACCACCTCCTCCACTACCATCTCTCTTACTTGGACTCAAAATGACCAGTCCCCTAGCACTAACGGTGAAACCAGTGTAGATGGGCCTAGGCTTTGGACCACAATGAAAGTCTGCCCTAATTCCATGTAATGGACCTGGCCCTCACCCTATAACCACATGTCACTGATAACTAATCCTCACCCCTGTAAAACGTCCAGCATTAACAATGTAGGGATCCTGAGTTCTACTCGCTAACCTGCTTCCTCCCCACCCTCGCCCCGTGGGGCACCCAACCCATCCACCATGCCCCCTAACCACTGGAGCTCTACTTCCCTCAACACAATAAGCCCATCGATGACTACTCTTTCACCTATTGTGAAAACTTGCCTTCTCCTGTTACACTATGCTCACCCCTTATAAAAATAAATACCAGCATTCTAGATAACTTTAAGTCTACTAACCACCCCTCCTCTACATCACCCTCACTTTAAGGAGCACCCCACTCACCCACTGTGCTGCCCAACACCTGGCACTCAAGTGCCCAACCGCGCAAAAGACCCATTGACGAAAAGTGTAGAACACCACTTCACTCCCATCTTCATTGTGCCTCCTCGAGGACACCAACGACTAGCCCCCAGCCTCCCAAACCCCCCACATCTAATTACACCCCGAGCTATCCGGAACCTACATTGTCTACCACTGTTACCTTCTCAAGGAGGTATCACTCTCTATCTACCCCCAGACCAACTAACCACTCCTTATACCCCCTATTGAGGATGAGCTGAAAGACATCAAGCATGACCGCCAACTAGTTAAAGAGGGTCTTCTGAACCTACTACACCTCTCCACAATAATGGAGAAACGCTGGAACTTCTACAAGTCCTCTAAGACTAATCAATCGAGCCACTCCACTACAGTTTACCACTGCCAAAGTAAAGGCTCATCCTTGGAAAAACAAAGCAAATTTTACCTGGAAATCAAGTCCTCTTGTTAACCATCACGCCAGACCACATAGGATTACTGACCATATGTCGGATGCTGACATTCACTCCCTTCTACTTTATTACAATGCCGTCCTTAATAAATCTCACGCATCATCCAATATCCAAACTATTTCCTCCAACCCGTTTAGAGAATCCAGTGTCAATATCAGAACTATGAACATTGGTAATTTACTACCGGTCACCACATCACTCCAAGAAGCTGTAGTTACCAAATCCTAAATCAAGTTGGTGCTTCTGAATTGCAGGTCAGCGGTATGGCATGTCGCGGATGACTCCTCCTCACCAATTGTGACATCATCAGATTGGACAGACCTCTTAAAGTTGGGGGAGGCATAGCTTGCATGTTTCGCTCAGTTCTCACCCTGAGACACATTCAAACTGTTCTGATGCTCACCTGAGAGGACATGGACATCGAAATCTGGAACAATTACAAGGTAGTGTGTACACTTCACACAATCTATCAACCCCCCAGGAGATAATCTCCTCTTCATTGAACAAGTTTTTGAGACTATAGCCTCCAACTATGACACTATACCAAAACCATATCTTCCTTGCGGACTTCAACCTACACTGGAACAACGCAAATGCTCCCTTTCTGTGGACCTTCCCACATCAAGGGATTCACCCTCAACTTAATCATTGCTAAAGACAAAGTTATTCAAATGGATGCCATAACTCCCTGTGACTGGTCGGATCATTTCCTAATCTAATTTCTCTTCTTGGAAAGGGTGCTGACCAGACAAGGACAATCTCGTAAGGCCAAACAATGGTCACAAGACTTAAGGAATATCAATATTAATGATCTAACCACCAGTAGAAATAACCTACTTACCCCGTCCCCTAACTTGACAAATCTGGATGACCTTACTGAACACTACATTCACTCCATGAATGATATACTTGTATAATTTGCTCTGAAGCAATTAAAACGAATATGCAGCAAACCCTGGTTCAGCTGCTCCATTAATGAGGAAATACGCAAACGGAGGTTGGCGGAGAGGTCATATAGAAACCCTCCCTCCTTAACAAACCTCAAGCAGCTGAGGATGATTAAGAAGCACCTATAACAAACATATCCGTAGTGCCAAAACATCTCACTTCAGGTCTCAGCTCGACCATGCCAATAACAGGCTGAAAGAACTGTTTGAAATTATCAAACAACAAGCTAATCACTCAACCAATCAACACTAAATGACTTAACCCCGAGCAGGGAAGATTTTTCTGCACACTACATCGAAAAGGCAAGAAAGATCGAACGAGAATTGCAGCGCACCTCACCAAAGACACTTTGCCTGACCCAGTCCATTGCCTTGCCATTCCCCTTGTTGAGTTCCCCTCTTTCTGGCTCCATGGTTCACGCGCCAAAAAGCAATCATTGTGGAATTCCTTTATTCTACCAGACGATGCTGAGCTACTCAAAACTATAAACTCATTAAACCCTGCAAATCATTTCAGGGATCCTCTGCCCGCCAAGCTTTTCAAAGAACTTACACCCTCCACACTCCCACTCTGGTCTAAGATTGTCCATGAATCCCTCCTTCAAGGCATGATTCCTGACTGCCTAAAGACTGGCCAAGTCACCCCCATACCTAAAAAACAAATGCAAACTTAAATGATCCTAACAACTTCAGACCTATTTCCACTATCATGACTTTAGCCAAACTACTTGAGAAATGCGTGCACACACAACTGTGTAATCACATTGATCAGTTTCAACTCCTCAACCAATTCCAGTCAGGTTTACGAGCGGGTCACAGTACTGAATCTGCCCTGACACATATTGTCAATGACGCTCTGAGACTACTTGACCAGAATGAAAGCTGCCTACTTATTCTCCTTGATCTTTCCTTGTGTTCAACACTGTCAAACATGATATCCTGATTGATCTTCTGGAAAAAGGATGGGGTTTTTAGGCCCTGTTTTAAATTGGTTTGCCTCATTCCTACACAATGGATCACAGAAAATCACAGTCAACCATTCCCGTTCTAACAACACCCCAGTCTCAATTGGGGTGCCTCAAGGATCTGCACTATCACCCACACACTTCAACTTGTTCATGGAACCCCTCACTGAAATTCTGAACCGCTCAAACATATGTTATCACATTTATGCAGATGATACTCAAATGTACCTAAAAATTTCCTAACCTGACGATATCAAAACTCTTAACTCTGCACTTGTGAAAACTCAACATTAGCTAACTCACAATCACCTTATGCTAAATACCATCAAAACGGAATTCTTCCTGATTGCTCCCCACATTCATCCTACCCCCATCCAAGATTGGCTAAAAGAAGTAACGCTCTTCAATTGCGCTCCATATGTTGTGGATTCCACCAGATCATTAGGTGTATCGCTAGACCAACACCTGAGCATGCAAGACCACATCAGTGTAACAACTAGAGGAACCAATCGCCAACTTAACACTTTAATGAAAATCAAACTGTTCCTGCCTCCTGACGACATGCAGCTAGCAGTCCAGTCCTTTGTTATCTCCCATTTAGATTAAGGGATTGTGACCCTGGCGGGCCTTCCAAAGCTAGATTGGCCCCTTTATGGGCTATCCTGAACTCTGCTGCCAGACTCATCATAGGTTCTAGAAAACTTGATCACATCACAATCATACTGGACCTAATTCAACTCAAGTGGCTCCCTTTTGAAGCAAGGATTTGTTTCAGGACAGCCTGCCTGACACACAAAGCGCTTCACTATAAAACTCTAGTCTACCTGACATAAAAACTTTAACTATCTGGCTTGAACCAAGCCCTAAGAAGTTCTAATAATCTACTGCTGAAGCATCAAAAATTCAACAAAAAGATAACTTACAACCGATCCTTCTCTGGTCTTGCTCTGAGAATATGGGACTCTCTTCCTCCAGAAATCAGAACTAACGCCTTGATCGCCACATTCAAAAAAGTAGTTAAAGGGTTGTTCATGAATAGCTACCTGTAATAATAGTCCTGAAGCCACTCAAAACGTACTGTACTTCTTGTTTACTGCACTGTTTGTAATGTTATACAATGCATTTTATACTGCTGTATACCTCCTATGACCTGGGCTATTCTTTACCTTCTCCTGTTTATCTCGCTTGCTTTTGTGTAAAGTGCTCTGATACCCTGATGGGCCATGTTCAAGCTATATAAAACCTTTCAAATAAAATAAATATTAAAAATATGACTTCACCTTTTAATTGGATTCTTAATAACAATTAAAAATAGTTGTTTAATTATATTTCTAGCATATACTATTCCCTAGATAACCGTATTAGTATTTTAATCGGTTCCTTGGTTTTCTACATGGGACAGCTAGGCCTGCTGCTGTGAAAATAGCTTTTAGGACCTAGTCACTATAGGGACACTAACGTTAATTTTATGCATGTCCTACTTTTAAATACCATGCACCCTACCCTATGGACTACAAGGCTTACAGAGGGCTGACTTATTCATATTTAAAAGGGAGGTTAGTACCTGTTAAAAAAAGGATTATTTTGACAGGTCATACTTCAGGTTTACACTGCATAAGTCAGGCTACAGTGGTAGGCCTGAAGCTATTTTTTCCTTTGTCAATTTAGTGGATGGCTCACTAAGTTTTGCAGTCTATAGGTGGCATTTAACTTTTCATGCCTTCAGTATATTTCCGCACTATATACTATGGTCTTTTAGAAAAGTTAAATAATCTCATCAGGGATTATACCATTTCTACATGTTTTTGGGGTCTGAGCACATTCACTGGGCAGTGGACAGTTCTGCCCCAGTGTGCAGAGTATAAAATCCAACAATACAATTCAGCAAAAAATGGGGTGATTATGTAAACAGAGGGCATTTTCTCACAGCCCTCCAAGGGGAACAAATGTGTTTTTTTTACAAAATGTTTTGAGGTAATATAATAAATGTTCCTTCAAACAGAGTTTCCTTGGCTGAATCTTTATATTTGAAATTTATTTCAAGCTTTCACGACTCTGAGACACAGTGGCATGTAGGCCCTGTAATGTCACAGTAGTGTAGCCAGATGCAAATTGAATGCAGCACCATGTCTGGGCAAATGATGCACATTTCAATGTCCTTTTCTGCACCATAGGTGTTGGGACTCTAATTTGCGTTGCAAAGTCAGGCAATCATCCCAACAGTCACAAAAGTTTGAATATCTTTTGGGAACTGCTGTGTTCCCTATTCTCATGGGTTTTAGATTCCCACTAAAGTCCATGGACAGAACCATGGACGAAGAAGCACAACAAGAACATTTGTAATCTAAGCATAGAAAAAGGAAAAAAATATAATCCTTGGTCAAATGACCTGGAAAACAAGGTGGTGGCATTGGACTGGAGAAGGATAACGTTATTGAAACTGCTTGTTCAACAACGCTGGCTGTACAATAAAAGATGTAGCTTTCACTGTCTTTAGCACTGAGGATTTGAAACAAAATTCAAAATGTAGTAGAATGTGGCTTCTTAGAAACGTCTTCAATCTCTAACAGTACATTTCACACAACAATCTGGGTCTTTTAATAGTTTATTGCTGCCAGTCAGGTATGATTTACAAGATTTGGAGCCATATTCCGAGGTTGATACTAATGTAGATGCCGCCAGTTTTAGAAGTAGAGGCAACTCCACCAGTCTAATTTCAGGATAGTATGGTGAAGTAATTCAGGTGATGGATTCTCCTCCAGAAAATTGAGAATTTTCCTTTACCTGAATTCTTAGCCAGACTGCAGGGAGAGCTTCAGAAATTACAACTGTGGTTACTATGCCATCAGGACAGCTGGCAATGTCAAGGATTTCACAGCACTACATAGGAGGGTTGCGGTGCTGAAGCTATAGAAAGCATTCTGCAGGGGCATTACTTAAGGATCAACCAGCAAAGAAACTGAATACTTGAAGGGAACAAAATAGTTGACCCTCAAAAGAGCCACACATTGCAGACAGAGGTGTATCCTTCTGTGATAACATTGAGAGATATACGAAATATTCATGTGCAACCCTGCATGACTTTCAAGATGCTCATTTATTCCACATGCTTTTAAAAATCATATCTTTGGTATTTAGGTTATACAGGCTTGTTTCAGGAGACCCCTTTTACTCATTGTCTCATTCATTGGTGGCACATGCTGCAGATCCCTGAGGTCAGCCCTTATTTTCCAACTTTACTACCAGACAGATGCCTACCCAAGAAGAAATTCCATCAGGATTACCAATTCTTGAATCTGTAAATAATGCTAAGAATCTGACACATTCATTTTACTCATTGTGGCAGATATTAGATAAAGTGAGTGCCCGTTTGCTTGAAACACGTTGAGACATTAAAATAGAAGGAAGCAGCTCACTCTGTTTTGCAGATGTTACGATCCATTGTTTTTTACACTAGCGTGATAAACCTGTACTACCAGGTATTTAATTGACTCTGTATCCCATTGAAGGTGAGATTTGGGTAGTTGTATCGCCTTGTCTAGATAATTGGATGTAGTGGGTAGAGGCATGACTTCTCCCAATTTACTTTGACGCATGATACATTTCCATAATTGATGTCAAATTGATACATTTCCAAAGTCTGATGTCATCAAATGGTCTCAGCATGCTTTCCTCAAACAAATCGCCTTCTGTTGTGAGCCCTGTTCTGTACCTGCTTATAACTAAATTGGAGGTTCCTTTTTGTTTAGTTCTAATAAACACTTAAATGGTAGGCCAGGGACATATGCTACACTGGTTCTTGTTCAAGCTAGGCACCAATACCTCACCACTCAGTATGTTAGGATAATCCCCATATGTTTAGTCGTTAAAAGCGGTTCAGGTCATGGGGTGAATGTCGGAGCAGATTCTGTGTCAGGATAACCTTTGTGTGCACAGTAGAATGATATTGTAGAGGAAGAATGTATTATACCTGCTGTGCCATAAACAGCGTTTCCTGTGGTAGGGAACGTCCCCTTGGGTACAACTGGGCCCCGTGAGGGTTTTTTGATGCTGTATACCTGGTATAAACAATTCTCTGGTGAATGTTTACTTATTCATATTTAATATTTTCTTCATATGAATTCATTCCATTTGTAGTTTTGTACAAGATATTACTTTTCGTAATCTTGATTCATACTCCTCATGCTCCAATGCATTTCGGGTTAAATACCCTTCATCGGGGAACCAGACACTGTAAATTAATGTAAACGAGACTTAATACATGAGGGGACTCAATCTCAGATTTGTACGTGATGTTAACGTGGTGTAGACTGTGCTATGCAAACGGACGGTTATATTATAACTGCTAAAAAATCGTGTGATAGTGAGGTTAATTCACGGCTATATGCTGCTTGAAGTTAACTTGAGTTCACTCAGTATAAGGTGACACGAGTCTTAATAACGCTTGGTGTTTACGGTGCTCTCTTTTTTGTGCTTGTGGATGTACGGGTGCTTGAATTTAAACACGGTTAACTTGTGTCACATAGTTGCGAGTCTAGGCGTGCCGTAGGTGGATTAGACGTGCATAAAGAAGACCCCAGTGAAGCAAATTCGCGCGTGGCGTTATCCGACGGTTTCAAGGTGGTGTGGTGTGTTACCCATGTTTGTTAGCGCAGTGTTGTTAAAAGAACGGGGTGTAGACATCGATGAAAGACAAGGTTGCTAACTGCACAGCCGCAGTCGCCATCTTAAAGCGGAGTATTCTATGTGACAACCTACAAACATGCTAAAACAATGCGCAATGCTGAATCCCGTCGTGAATCGATCTAAGGTCAACGGAATGGATTAAAGCGTAGTCAAAGTTATCGCAGTGATGTTAACTCTTTTTGATGGAAATTAAACTAGTGCATTAAGTGAACAAGTGAAAAGAAGGTGAAAAAACTAGTGAACATATATATATAAAAGAGACGTGTCTACTGAACGATACAATTATAAGTCTCTTGTAGTGTAGTATGTCGGGATCAAGATGGAATCCTCTGTAAATAGCAAAAAAATTAGATAACGTGAAGGTCAGAAACATACATATGCGTGAACTCTGTATATAAAGCGTCTATGCTAGTAGAAATAAAACTCATATAATGCAATCATCAGTATAAACAAGAGGGTCCATACAATCTGCTACCGTAGATCTTCCAGAGACTCCTATAAGTAACAAGTGTATTCCATTCTGTCGTTCATTCCAAAGGGTTTCATAGTGTCCAATCGTTTTATCCATGTTAAAGACAGTGGATGGACATGCTCTCAAACCAGAGTTCAGTTTCAATTTTGGACAGAGTTGGCTGGTGATGGGCTGTTCGCAACTTGGTGGTGTTGAGAGATTTCGAAAGAAGAACAATAGAATCGAGCCCTATGATTGAATGTGGGAATGGTAATTGTCTTTCACTTTTTTTTTGTGTTGAGGCCGGTGTTTGCAGTGCAAGATTCTGCTTCCGGTGATGTGAGGAATGAAGCTATCAACTTTCTGTTCATATTTCGGCCTGGATATTGTGGCTACATATAAGGGATACATTTATGGCATCCAAAATATATGGCATGGATCCGGCCCTTGAGGACCAATTTAGACACCCCTGCCTTATGGGGTATTGACCAGAATTCTGAAATGGCATAAAGGGAAATAAGAAAGAACAGGAGCACAATGCTCACACAATCCAATTAACAACAAACGCTTTTTTCGTTTACCTTCATATAAGTAAAAACCTACATGCACCCACCATTATTGAATAATTAGTCAAGTTGGGGAGACAATAGAACAGTATGTAAAAATCTTTTCACATTCTGTAGGAAGCTGGTTCTTTATATACTATACCAAAGTAAGGTATAATGTGCACTGAGTCCTGTGGATCCCCAAAGGCTTACAGAGGTTAAAGTAGATAATACCTTACTCTCTATTTGTGGTAGTGTGGGTGAGCAGTAAGGCTTTATCAGAGGGTAGTGTTAAGCATTTATTGTACACACTCAGGCAAGAAATTATTTCATACACTCAAAGACTGAACTCTGACCAATTGCATTGTATAAAAATATTTCTTTGTTCTATTGTATTTTTAGAACCAAGCAGGACTTGGTACAGGCAATCCCCCAGGCAGTACGATGGATTTTTGTGCTCAGCTCCTTGCACAAATCATGCCAGTCTGTCTTAAAAATAAAAACTTCCTGCTGATAGGGGACTTCAACGTACACCATGATAATGGTAACAATGCCCTTACTAAACAACTACTAGAGGATATGGAAATTCTACAGCTTACTCAGAGAATCAACCAGCCCACACATATAGCAGGACACACTTTAGACTTAATCTTTTCTAACATAGAAACTATCGAAATTAATACAATAAAACCAATGACCTGGACAGACCATTTTCTAATTGGGTTTTCGATCAAACTATTTTCTAAAAACTTCAAGCCACAAACCTGGACATCAGCCAAAACCAAGAGCTGGAAAAGATTCTCGGTTGAAAAATTTCAGCAACATTTTTCACACATAAATACAGCTACCATCGACCCGAATGATGAAATAGAGTTACTCCAGAATAACATTAGTAAGGCTCTAGACCACTGTTCTGTCACACAATCCCAACACAAAAACAGATCCACTAGATCTGAGAAATGGTACGGATCAGAACTAAAGCTAATGAAAAGGAAATGCACACTATACGAACATAAATGGAGACTCAATAAAACCGATGAAACTAGAGCCACCTACAAAAAAGAACATACACTTTACAATAAAGCTATTAGGAAAGCAAAGAAGGAATACTTTTCGCATAGAATAACAGAAAACAAAAACTCCTCGAAAGAACTTTTTAAAATAGTCAAAGAACTATGCAGTCCTACGAATCTTTCAACAAACCTCCCTCCTTCTCAAGAAAATTGCAATAAAATTAATGATTATTTCGGTGACAAAATAGACACAATCTATACTTCATTCTCCAGCACCGAGCTGAAACATATAGAACCTCATGTGCCACCCTCTACTCAGGCGAACTGTCTCAAGTTCGGCCCCTTCTCAGAGGAAGAGGTGAGCAAAGTCATGCTAGAAGTAAAATCAGGCTCCTCTTCAGATCCATGCCCTCACTTCATTTTTTCACAATTAACCCCGATAATATGTCCGGCTGTTACAAAAGCTTTGAACTCCTCTCTAAATTCCGCTGAATTTCCCAAAACCTGGAAAAATGCCATAGTGACCCCTCTACTAAAAAAAGTGGGCACTGATGTTAACAACCCGGCAAACTACCGGCCCATATCTCAACTACCCTATTTATCTAAAGTGCTGGAAAAACTAGTCAACAGACAGCTGTCCAACTTCCTGGAAACCAATGATTTATTGGATATATCTCAAACAGGGTTCCGAACGAACAACAGTACGGAGACAACCCTCCTAGCAGTAATGGACAACATCAGAACCAAGGTAGATCAGGGGAAAACAGTCGCCCTGATACTATTGGACCTCTCGGCGGCATTCGATACCGTACCCCACAATCGTCTACTGGAAATCCTTGCAGCAAAGGGAATTCGGGAAAAAGCCCTAGGGTGGCTACAGTCCTTCATCCAAGATAGGACACAATCAGTACAGATGGGTGATTTCCTATCTCCTCCCCGGAACATCAAGTATGGGGTCCCACAGGGGGCTTCATTGAGCCCGACTCTGTTCAATGTATTTGTGTCCTCACTGGCCAAAATAGGACGAAAATGGGGTGTCGGGATCTGTTCTTATGCAGACGACACCCAACTGATGATTTCACTGGATGAGGAGAATGACCCCAAAGACAGATTACTCAACTGCCTTACAGAATTAGCCACTTGGATGCATAGTCATTGTCTTAAACTTAATGCAGACAAATCTGAAATAATGCTATTCGGCAGACATTCCCAGCTATGGGACAACAGCTGGTGGCCCACAACATTAGGCACCCCCCCTGGCCCGACTACAACGGCCAAGAATCTAGGGGTGTCATTGGACACCATCTTAAGCATGAAAACCCACGTATCTACAATATGTGGTAAAGGCTTCGCATTACTGAAAATGCTTAGAAGAGTCTTTCCATGGATACCATTGGAATGCAGAAAGATCTTGGTCCAATCTCTGCTAATGAGCAGGCTGGACTATGGAAACTCTCTGTTTGTTGGAATGAGTGATTATCTCTTCTCTAAACTACAAACCGTACAAAATGCCGCAGCCAAGGCAATATGCAATAAAAGAAAATACGACTCAGCCAAGAGCTGTATGAGAGATTTGCACTGGCTGCCGATGAGACAAAGAGCTATTTTTAAGCTACTATGCATAACGCATAAAACACTGCATAATACAGGCCCGTGCATTCTAAAAAACAAAGTTACACTCTATACCCCATCTAGAAATCTACGCTCCCAAACTACTGCTAGAGCCAGAACCACACGCGTGAAAACTGCAAAGATGGGGGGGCGAGCCTTCTCCCACTTGGCGGCAAATAGTTGGAACAATCTGCCAGTGAACCTTAGATTAATAACTAATTACCTGTCCTTCAGGAAGCAGCTAAATACATTTCTCTTTCCTAAACCCGACTAAAACTTAACCATCTTGCACTCACCCCTCACTACCTATTCACTTTTTTACTGCAACGATAGCGCCGTGATATCCTATCTGGGATGATTGTTTGCGCTTTACAAGTACCCCCTAACATAACAAGTGGAGTTATACTTTTTGAGACCGATTGATCAACAAGCAAGCTGGATGAAAATGACTTTTGTTACAGGTTTGTAAAATATTCAAAATCAGTTGAAATTACTGTTAGATTACTTTTTCTACTCAGTTTGATATGCCTAGATATCACACTGGGACATTTCCTAGATAAAAGGGAAGTAAATCAGTTTTTCAAAAACACAGTTTCTTATGTTTCCATACAAACGCCCTCAACATTTTTCAGAGGAAAACAGTCAATGCAATCCTATGGAGAAAAATTAGGTCATCAGTTTTCGTAAGTAATCAAACTTTGGGGTTGAGTTTCTGGGGTTAGAACAAGGGTTCCCCCATGGTCGAGGATGCATTCAAAAAGCACCCTCAGCAGGACTAGGGAAGCCGGAGACAGGGTGCTGAGACCCCACTGGGGTATGGGGGACCTCCGGTTGGTGGCTGCTCACGAGCACGCCACATGATTGTGGGAACAAGGCTCCTAGGGTTTAGCTCAGGGCTAAGGGGGATCCGAGTTAGCACACACGGTACACCCAAAGCCCCACAGCGGTGGCCGGGTGCAGGGTGCTGATTTGGCGTTGCGTGCCCTGTTGTTTTCAATGGGGGCTGCCTGTTTTGGATTTTGGCGGCAGGTTTGGTCCAGGAAGTCTTCTGGGAGGGACCAACAGCTGGGCAGGTAAGTTGGAGGGCTCGGGGACATAGGTCCACCGCAGGTCCTCTTCTCCAGGGCGCAGGGCGGTCAGATGCAGGGGTGCTTTTTGAGGTTGGATTTCACCTTACCAGGCCACTCCCGGATGAAAGTGTCTCTGTGCAGAGGCTGCAAGCGATGTCGGTGAGTCGGTGCAATGGCAGTGTGTGTGTGTTAAGGTACAGTACCTCAAAGGGTGGCACAATGTGTGCTGCAGCAGTTAGAGGCCTTCCCTGTTCACCGTGCCTTTGGGACCCATGGCACCTTTTACAAAGGATTTACATGTGGCGAGAGTGGTGCCAATTGGGGGTACCAATGTACAGATTTGGGAAAGAACACAGGCCCTGGGAACCTGATTGGCAGGGACCCAGGGTACATCAAGTCAAAGTGCATCAGAAATCTGGCAAAAAGTGGGAGGGGTCACTGCAACAGAAACCCAGCCTCTTACACATTCTAATTGGTACTTCAATACACCTTGAATCTGTTAAATTCTCCGTTTGAGCCCATGCTGACATTTATCCGTGCATGTGTTGGGGATTCCCCAGATAGGCTTCATGTATAATGGTCATTATGTGAGGGATGACACCAATGTCTATTGTTGCTACCCCATAAGTGTTTGCTTTAACAAGGTGTGAGCTGCTATTCTGAACAAAATCGGGATCCACATTGAGGAGAAATGGCTGGTGCTGAGTTGTTGAGAAATGTGGTATATTGATGTTCAGTGGAGAATATGCCTGCAGTCATAGCATGTGACTACCACTTATGTGGTATCATTGCAGTCTGTGTGGTGTGATTACAGACACTTCTCTGTGTTTGATTACGGTCTGACCTTTGTGGGACGAATTGGGTTAGGTGTCTGAGAACCTGATAGTGATCTTTTTGTCACAGTGAACTTGATTCCGACGATATGCATGTAACGTATGTGATAGGTGATTGATAGCACTTAATGCAGCTTTACCTTAAAACATACATGAACTGGTAACTATTCTGGAGGGTGTTCTTTCCTTTCCTTTGGGGTTCACTCTTTGAAAGGTGTTTTTCTCACATGTAAAATGAGGTTCCCTTTTCTCTGAGGTGGCAAAGTTGCTGTATTGGTGCATCTTGAAATTTGTCATTTATTGCAGTCCATACCTGGTGTAATGGTCAGGTTATGTGCATCAGCTCACAGATTAGTAGATAGGCTTTGCTCTGTTTCTCTGAGAACTACTTTGTCAACCCCTAGCCAGGCACTATATTTGGTGAAAATCCTACCCTGGGAACAAACCAAGGGGTAGGGCATTGATATCTTCCCAAGGCATTCTTTAGCCTCCTTCAATGGTGGTAGGCTCAACTTTACTCTGGGCCCTGCCACCTATATGGAAATGTGCCAGCTTTTAGGGAAGCCCAGTACAAATCTTTAGCTCATCTGGCACCATCCACAGGGTCTGTAAAGCCTGAAGTTGGACAAAGGCCAAATTGACCAGTGCTTCTCTGTTGAAAATCCTTCTAGATGCTGAGTACTATGTCAGAACAATGGCACAGATGTCTCCCTGTATCATGAACAAGATATCAGTTGAGTGTGGGAAAGACAAACAGACTAAGACTAAAGAGCTGGTAAATTGAGGTCCACAGAAGTTGTTTAGAAGATCACCACAATGTCTCCTTTGGCCTTCCCCGTGGTAGTCCCTTGTTTGGATTTATTATCATGGTAGGATTGGGTAGTGGACAACACATGAAGCATTGTTTCAAAGCTGTGTACAAGTAATGAAGAGTAGGTGGAGATATGAGATCGGAAATGTTTTGCCAGTTCTTGATCACTAAATATTGGTTGATATTCTGGCCCCTCAGGTGATGGGGTAGGTGGAAGTAGCTGAAAGGTGGGGAGGAGAAGGCATTAGTAACTAGTGTAGATGACAGGAAATAGGGCTGGCATGACTGTGATTGGAATAGCTGGTAGCCAGCAGTAAGAGGGGTTGGGATTGAAGAAGAGGCAGTGGTGGGTAAGTATTCCTCCTTAAAGATGCTCAGTGAACACTTACCCATGTTAGCAGCCGCAGTTGGACGTAGGTGTGGTTGGTCTGTGAGGAGATAAGTGGAGGGTTAATAGATTTAGTAAATAGGCTGTTGAGACTTTGGTGTTCTAAGCAGAATATGGTTAAGGGGGAGAGGTGAAGGGGGTGTTGTGGCACAGTTGGTTCTTCTTTTTATGCTTAATACCAGTGGTGTGTTTGTTTTAGAGCTGAAGAGTTTGAGTCTGTAAGGTTGCAATGGATGTTATGCTAGCACTAGGTATTGTGCCATTATAGTGTGTCTGAAATAAAATGGTAGAAGGACCATGCTAAGAGAGAACAGAAGTAAGAATAGTGGTAACATTTTAAGGCATTAAATGATTCATGGTTTGGTTAGCAAACACAGATTTGAGGGGCCTGGTTTTAGGTGGATATGCACGGTGCTAGAAGCTGAGACGTGAGGAGAGAGCAGGAGAGGAGAGATAGTGGTCTCTGATGAAGGGGTAGAAGGGACATCTTAAGTAACATGCTATGGTAGAACGTGGCACTAGTCTAGGATGTTATGTGTGGTTCTGCAGTTAGAAAAGACAGATCGGTTATAGAGGATTTAAGCAGGGTGGAGAGAAATGTTGTTAGACACTGAGAGGTGCTGGAAGAGGTTGTGAAAGGTTCAGGTAAAAGCAGATAGTGAAAATAAATGAGAAGATGCGTGATTGTGGTCCAAGATGAGAGGCTAGAATGAACATGATAGAGTATATAGACATTGATAGTGAGTTGACTTGTTAAGTTGCTAGGTGACCCAGGATTAGGTCAAACAGATTGATAAGAACAGATGTGGTTAATGTAGAGACTAAGGGTGTTCGAGACCAAGAGGTGTTGAGGAGGCAAGAGAGAAGATGAAGTGGTCAGGTTACAGAAGAAAAGAAAGGTGTTAGGGTGTGTGATATGAGAAGAATTCAAGAAAAGAGAGGTAGGGTAGGGAGGAAGAGTGTTAAAGGCTGCAAGGTGGGGATGAAGTAGGAGAAGAGAGGCAAATGAGTGGCAGGCGTAAAGGGTGGGATGAGACCACATGTTTGAGGTTGAGAATTAGGAAGGAGGCAGGAGACCAGTGATAGGTGTGAGGAAAAGGAGGAGAGCAACAGTGTTGAAGGTAAAGTGCAGGTCGAAGCGGTGGGTCAGGTAAGGGAGATGAGACAGAAGAGAAAGGAGGAGTGGATCACAATGTTTGGGGTGCAATGTGAATGTATGCAGAGGAGGGTAGAGGCTAGTAATGGGTATTAAAGAAGGGTCAAAAATTGAAAGAGGGTGCAAAGACGGAGGGAGTCCTGTTATTGTGGGAGACCGAGTTACCAGAAGGAAGCATACATGCGCTGACTAGAAAGGGAGAGTGTAAGAGGTGTGAAGGTTGAGGAAAGCAGGTCTGCTGTAGTTACAGGTGTAGTATATCTTGCAAGTGCAGGGATACTAGGATTGTTAGTCTGTAGGAGGGTGGGTGAAGAACAACTGTCAGAGAATTGTCTGTGGTGTCCGGGGCTTTGAGATAAGGCACAGCTTTTGTCTGGCGAGGGAGAAGGTGTGGCTGGGCCTGGAAGGCATTTGAAATGTAAGAGACTAAGGAGCCATCCAGAATAAACTAAGGTTCACCCCCGAAAGGCACAGCTTCCAAAACCCACCAAGAGATTTAAGAAACTAAGGAGCCAGTCGTACTGGAGAGGTGTGGGGTAAGACTTTTGACAAGGTAATCAGTGGTGATCACGGAGAGGCAAGCAATCTGGCCTAGGTCATTCCAGGCCGTGTGGGAAGATGGCGATGCCATATGCGGTTAAACCCCTCCGCCTTTTACTTGAACGGGAATGCACTGGAAGAAGGGTTTAAAAGTCCCAGAGAAACCTATATCTCTTATAGCAGTTGGAGAGCCTAGGAATTGAGGGGAAGGGGGTGCGGGGGCAAAGAGCTATAGATGTACCAAAACTGTGCAGGCAAAAAGACAAAATGTGAAAAAATAAACAAAGGAACACAAGTTTGAGAACTTCATTGAAAATCCTGCTACTATTCAGTGTCCGTTTCTCAGAATTAGGCGGATCCGAAGGTGTACTCAGCACCCACAATGTATTGGTTAATTGAAAAAGGTGACGATTTTTTGGGGCTGGGCCTTGTTCTGATGTAACTTTCTCACGCACAGGAACGCCACTCGAAATTTATTTTCTCTTGAAGATCACCCTGGCCATAGTTGTATTTCAGATCGTGACAACTCTGTGTGCAGCAGCAAATAGGGTCAAGTTCAAACGTGTTCCATTTATTGACTAAAAAAGACTCCCTTAGATCATGGGGAAAACGGTTTTTTGTAAATGCATGGAGATATTTGATGGATATCGACCGTCCAAAAGGGATGCATATTCTGTCCTTTTACCATCCCTTCCATTGTCATTGGCAACACAATTTTATTAACTGGGTACTTCTAGGAGGTACACATCATTCAGATATAAGTGCTTACAAGACTTGCCAGATTCAGGGTCCTCTGTGCCTGTTACCAATCTGTCCCTGCCTTCAATTTACCAGCATCCACATGATTGCACACAAAAAGGAAGCAGCGCCATTTCAAACTGCAGGCATCAAATCTTTCATTCCTCGCTCTCATTTTTTCTTACTCCATTTCACAGCTGGCTAGATCCAAGGGCGGCAGAGGGTTGTGGCAACGAGAGAGGGGGAATGAAGCAAGTTAAGAGGAAGGTTTCATAGTTCAGAAACCAGTGTCTTTTCCTTGCAAATAATGTAAAACATGCACAGTAAGGAAGAAAACTGAGGTCCCTGCTTTCAAGCAAATTCATTTTCAAGGATGCATTACAGGACTCTTAACCACAAAAAATGGGTCAACTTTAAATGCCAACTTGGGTGTTGTTCACGTTTGAAGATAACTATTTGAGGTGTCTGGAATTTCACATCTGCACTTCTAAAGCTAGGGCAGTTAAAGGTACATTTTTTTTTTTCTTTTTTACACAACTCTTTATTGCAGCGATTAACCATATAACAGCGATGAAGCGTCTTTTATTATAAAAGACTTTAAAATACATTATACAAGTAGACAAGTTCTATACATTCTCAATTCATTTCAATTTGTCCGGCCTCTGCACCAATACCACATTGGCAGGACCCTCTGTGTAGCAGCCCTCAATCCAGTTCACTCGGAGCGACTCTAGTGCCAGGTGTGCACAACATTCCCCTGCTTTTATTCCACCTTCCCCAGATTTTCGTCCATTTGTGTGGACATCTTCAGCCCTCATAGAGCACCCTTTCTGCCTGCATGCACCAGTCCATATCTGCCTTCCATTCCTCCACATCCTAATTATGTTACGTTTGGCCACGATAAACCTAGTGTAACCCAGAGCCTATTTGTAGTTGTTAGGTCTGTTGTCTCCCACACGTTCAACAGGCACCACTTTGCAGAGATCGCCATGTCCCCTCTACATATCTCCATAATGAAGGATGCCACTGTAACCCACTATGCCTGAAGTACCGGGCAGTCCCATAGCATGTGGAAATATTTACCCTCCTGACCACACACCTTGGGGCCCAATGGTAACTCAGCCCTGACCATCTTGACCAAGTGAAGGTGCAATTGTTGACAGTGTTCCGTTCTGTCCCATTGTTGGCTGAATCATAAAAGCAGATTTGTGTTTCCAGTTTTTGTGCTCTGGCTTGACAGCCCAGCTGCTTCCAGATAAACGTGAGAATCACCAGGAGAGGAGCTATGGCTGCGTCCACATGCTGGGAGGCAGGAGTACATGTTTTTATTGAGCAGACATTGTGTGTTTCCATAAAAAAGTTTTTGCCTTTCACGCAGATGGGATCATTTTGTTTATTTATTGATCTGCGTGAGCTTGAAGTTCTAGGGTCACACATTTGACATTGTAATGGTATTAAAGCGTCTTAGGTAGCTAGATAATTTATGTAGTTTTTCTCTGGTAGTAGCACAGACGGAACAAGGGCAGTCATTAACTTATATGGATTTTTAGGTCTAGCATGACAGTGAACCTGTCAACTGACCTTTCAACCTACATCAATATAATTCTGCATTTCTTTGCTTCCACATAAGCACATTTCCGTTCCCATACGATTTACTTGTAATGCTGCACATTACCATACAACATTCCTTTATAGCCAGACCTATTGGCATTGTGAATTTTTGTTGATTTTGCTGCGTTGAAAGCTGTTTGCTTTTGAGGTCTCACTACAGACAGGTTTAGCAGTCTGAGAGACTTCATGTCATGAAATGCTTGAATTAATTTCAGGCACTGGTAATTATTTGGGCTGCATCCCAGTCCATCCCCATTTCGCACATTATACCACCTCACCATGGACCCAGTAATATGCAAATTCCTTCTGGGCTCTGCTCCAAAAGGAAGAATGCAGCCCAGACTTCCCGATGAGGACCTCCCTGATCCGGAACACAAGTAACCCCAGATTGGTTTCCCTTGGTTGGGGCTCTGTCAGCTGAAGCCCCATTCCAGTGGGACAGTGAGCATGGGACCAATTTCTGGCCATACTCGTCGCACATCATATTGAGGTATTCATGAAAGTGATAGGTGGAATGCTTGACTTAATCTCAGACATTGGTATTTACACGAAACCAAATCCCAGTTGTTTGTTATTTTGCAAACTATGCCACCTCAGCGCAGATCCAACCATATACAAATCTGTCTTGACCCTGCTGTACCCCAAACTGCCAGCCCAGGTACTTCCAGAAGCATCACTCTTTTGTTTACTTCAGTGTGATGCCCTAAATGCGATGGGTATGCCAATATGGGGGTCTCCTGCTCACTGTACTCACTGGAGCCACCCCAGTTCGCCCCAGCATGCTTGTTTCCGGTCCAGGGAAGACCTGTCTTGGCAGTTTGGGCTGGACTGTTCCCATGAGGAACAGGTTCGAGATTGAAACTGGTCTTGGCTTGCCTAACTTCCAGTTCACAGAGGACCTGGCTTGGCAGTTCAGACTGGACTGTTCCTATTGCAGCAGGATAAAGACTGGTTGGCATATGGCAGGGTCTAATCTGAGGTGACATTGTGTGCAAAGTAATGATGGACTGGGATGTGGCCCGAGTAATTACCAGATATTAATTAAGGCATCTAGGTCCGTCACTTTTTCGTTTATCTCTCTGCATCATCATAACTCCCCAGTCTCCCCTTTACTTCACTTACTTTCCCTCTCCACAATGTCATTGCTCTCTTCCTATTATTTCTCCTACATCATCCTCCCTTGCTTTCCGTCTCTGCAGCATAAGCGCTCCTCGTTATTGCCCCTGCACTACTCCTCGCTTAATATCCCTTCACATTGTAATTGCTCTTCATTGTTGCACTCCTCTCCTCATATGCTTTCCCTTTCCACATTGTCATCAGTGTCCATCCTCAGCTAACTCTCCCTTCTTGCTTTCTGACTTTTTCCCCTTCTGTTCCTAACTGCTCACTTGGGTCCTGGCCCTACACAAATGGTTGCTCTGATCATGATTAATGGAAAACGTATCAGAAAGTACTAAATTTGCTCTCTGGATCCAGCGGTTAAAGTAACATTATATTTAGGTGAATATGTCAGTGACAATCTTAACGTTTTGATATATTTTTTTAAATCTACTGAAATTTACCAGAGCTAACTGTAACTTGTGCCCCCGCCATGTACTGCTTATGACCTCACATATTACATCAGTCATGACATGTTCTATGACATGTTCTATTTTTTGTTTGAATCTGTTTATTGAGCATTTTCCAAATTGTACAGATTATACAGGACATGCACATGATTGTACATGACTTGCACATGTTGCCAACTGTAATGTTAGAAGATCGCAGAAACATGTGCTTTAGATTCAGCCAGTGTAAAAAATAAAACATTGAACTACAAACAGTGTAAAAGGTCTACACCATCCTGTATCATGAGAATATGCACAGCCACAGAGTAACAGACTTTGGAATAACAAATATAGTGTGGAGAGAAGCAGTCATGATGAGGTATCCGGCACATCCTACGGAAAATGAGTGACTGGAGTTCTAAGCATCTATAGTTGTAATGGTCCTCCGGATAGCAGGGCAGTTTGGAAGTCAACTAGGATGGATCCAAACACGCTGCAAGTGTGTATTTGTGTAAACCCCCTGTATATTCCCTGCGTAAGGCAGTGCCCTCTGCCTGAGGCCACACTCTCATGGAATGTTCCCAGGCAGTGACCGCAAGAGGGCTAGGTGACTTCCATCTATGGGTGATCAAGCGTTTGACTAGAAGGAGTCCCAGAGCAATGAAGCGGGTAGTGGCTTTGTGAATCTTAGCCCTATGGCACAGGCCTAGGAGACACAACTCCCATGTGTGTAAGGTGGGTTGCCTTGTGCAGTTTGACAAGTGTGTGGTCACGTCTAGCCAGTTACGGTGAAGGGACTGGCATGCCCAAAGCATATGCAGAAGATTGGCATCGGGCAGGCTACAGCGGCGAAAGGTGGCACCTGTGCAGTGGTAATATCGGTTCATCTTATCTGGGGTAAGATGAGCTCTATGAAGTATATAAGATTGAACAAGGTGAAAGCAGGCATTGCGTGAGATGAGAGCCGGGTATTCCAGTATGGCAGCCCATTCCTGGTCTGCGCACTGGCGGCCCAAATCATCTCCCAGTGTCGGCGCAAAGGGGTAAGCTGGATCGCTGTATGTGTGCACAAAGATTTAGCGAGCCAGCATGTTAGAAGGCGTCCCACCACCATCATTTGAATCTATTAAAGTGTGAGGTTCATTGGGTGTTCCTGGTGTATATCCCCCAAGTGCCCAACCAACACCCCAAGGAGAGAGTTATAAAGCAAGAAGTGGCCAGAGGGAACACCCCCGTCCTCAACCAAAGACTCAAGGGGGATGAGGGAGCCATCGCGGTAATGATCTCCCAGGATGTGCAGGCTTGCCACGTGCCAAGGGCCGAGCTCCACTAAGAAGGTGGCTGGTCCACCCCAGGGAGTGCCCAGGAGTGGTATAGCCGGAGCATATGGCTAGTCACTAGGCTCCTTTTTTAGTAGAGGTGAGCTTTGCGCAAAAGGTTGGGGCTGGGTGACGGTGCTCTAGAGTCAGGGTGAAAGGTGCAATATGCAAGGCAGACTCCAAGTGGGGGAAATCGTGGCAATAACTGCAGTCGAAAGGCCCGCCACCCACCGGGCCACCCATTTCAACTCGTAGTAAAGGTAATAAGGCTCGACGTTTGGGACAGCAAACCTGCAAGCGGTTGCTCGTAGGTATAGTTTATGTAGCGCCACCCTGGAGCCTGATTTATGCAAAAGAGCTCCCTCCGGAGTTTCTCAAGTGAATGAAAAAAGGATTTTGTTAGATACAGAGGGAGATTATTAAAATAATATAACAGGCAGGGTGGCTTACCATCTTGGTAAGTACTATCCATCCTGCCACGAAGAGAGGGAGTGATCTCCACAACCCCATCTGTGCCTGTAGAGAGGACACTGCTCTGGTGAGATTTCTGTCAAACAGGTTGGCAGGCTTGTGATAGACACGAATGCCCAAGTAATGGTACGTCGCAGGCTGCCATGCCAGCTGGACAACATTGAGATTGTAGGCAGGGTTAGGTGTCACGTAACTAAAGGAAAATAAGCACTACTTGGCCAAATTGACCCTGAGGCCTGATAACGTTGTCAAAAATAAGTGCTACACCGGGGTATTGCATGCACATTCCTAAGGTACAGGAGCAGGTCATATGCGTAAAGTGGACTAAGTGCTGGCTGTCGCCAAGTGGAATCCCCATGGTACGCCCGTGTTTTCGGAGGGTGGCACTGCCAGAGGCTTGATGGTCTGGGAGAAGAGCAAAGGAGACAGCAGGCCCTGATCTATACCAGAGTGTCTCTCGCGTATGTGGAATAATTCATGGAATATATTCGTTCACGTCAGTGCCGCTGCAGTCTTGCATTCTCCATGAGTGTTCAGTGGAATTCCTGTATCGGTGCTATGTGTGTGGAGCGGTGGTGTAAATATGAATAAATGGCATATCTACAAGGAGTGTACATCCCTCTCACAATCCAGGTATGTATGTTAGCGTTGGCCATTACTCTGTATGGCAATGGAGCACAGTAAAACCGATTCACGCATTGTCAATTAGTAAAAATGCACGGGGTGCAAACTTCTACATTACCTGTAAATAACAAGACCAAGCATAAGAAGGTATAATGGAGAAGAAGGAAAATAAAGCAATGAACATGTTACAAATAATAGGAAGGACCATTAGCCATAGGAACTTTATGGGCAAACAGTAGGCATAGCTTGCGGGTTGGAACGAAGACTCAGCCAAGGTTGTCAGTGGTTTGAGGAGTCACTTGGGGTAGTGTGACAGAGTCCAATTTGGAAGGCCAGGTCATTGCAGATACATCGACCCTTGAGGATTTGGACATTTCGTCATACAGGTCCAATAGAGGAATAGGGTCCTGCATTGTCGCAGCCACCTGCAGCGCCCTACGTCTCTTGTGGATCATCTGTTCTAGGTCGGAGAGGTCAGTAGCCACGAGGAGCAGTATTCTCGGCTGCACCGGCGGGGTCACTTGCCCCCGCCGGGGCGGCTGAGGTGGGGTCAATCCAGAATTATCAATCCAGTCCCAGGTCTCTTTGGGGACTGCGAAAAAAATTGAATTTCCAACTTGTGCAACTCGAAGTCGTGCTGTAAAAGGAGGGAATATTAAACATCTAAATCACATCGCTGTCACTTCACAGCAAGGAATGAGGTCAGCTGGCACTGCCCCGCAAGGGTGTAGTCTGGGAATATCATGACCCTTGCTTTGTTGACCACTATCTCCGGGAGCTTGCAGGCCTCTTGCAGGATTAAATCGTAGTCCTGAAATCGTAGCAGGTGACTCACCATCAGTCTGGGATTGGCAGCTGGTGGAGGTCTTCTCACCGGGAATTGATGTTACCATTCAATGGAAAAGAAGGGTGACAGGGCAGCTAGTGGGAGAATGCTGCGTATCCAACATTATGCATAAGAGACCGTATCCTGTCCCTCCTCATTTTTAGGTAGACCCACAACACAGAGATATTGTTCCTTTGGGAGCAGCCCTCATCGTCTTCAGCCCCCCTCCAAGATACAGACCCGCTCCTGTAAGGCGCACAATCCCTTCTTAGTCTCACAGTCCTGCATCTGTATTATGGAGGTCATCTGTCAAATGTTTCAGACTTTGTCAGCCAGGTTGTGATAATCCGCATGTAATAAAGTAAGGTCTGCTGCCACACTGTCTATTTTGTGTTTCACAGAGACCTGGAAGTGCTCTATTGCAGCCAGGACAATGGTCCAATTTACCTTCAATGGATAAAGAGTCCGTGGTATGATCCAGAGTATCAGCCCCCTCACCCACCTGTTGGGAAGTAAAGGTAAAGGGTGCATGGGCACCATGGCTACCATATAGCAGGCCTCCTGTGATGAGCAGCGGTTACCACAGTTAGTGCTAGGGACCAATGCACTTAGAGAAATGGACCCACTTGTGTGTGCCCCTGAAAGGATGAATGGGACACCGCAGCGTGATAAGCCAAGTCTGTCATGCTGGCAAAGTCAAATACCTCACTAGGCAGCGTGTGACAATGGACCAAGCTCGAAGTAGGTGCCCATGCCCAATGTATGAGCTTTGTATGTCGATGAATCACAAATGTGGGGAAAGAGAGACAGCATCCAATGGGGCCAGCTTGAACGTCTGAACTTCCAGCCAACAGAGGTCCAGCACAAGCAGCCCAGCGACTCCCTCAGGAGAGTGCCCTGAGCACTGGTCCCTGGAGGTGCAGTGCAGTGGTCCCCCATCGAGCAGTGGTGGTGTACTAGGAAGTGGGCCATGCCCAGACAGAGATGGCCAAATTACTGATTGTGCTGCTGGGGAAGTAGTGATATATGGTTGTGACTGGCAGCCCGAGGCAGGGTGGGTCATCCTTCCCCAGTTTATCACAGGGCACCACTCCCCCAGGCTACGAATTGCAGTGGAACAGCTTGTTGATGGGGGTCTCTGATGTGGTGTGTGGGCCTCCAGTGTGTGCCCGGGCCCATGCAGGGTCCGTCCGTTGGGGTGATGCAAGGCCTGCGGCACAGTGTTGCGCAGACCTGGGCCTCCTAGCACAGATATGTTTGGAGCTCCTCAAGTGTCCCCCATTGCTCCCGGTGCAAGCCGCTGCCCAGTCCCATCTGCAGCGGGGGAGAGAGAAAAAGGGGTGGTGCGCGCTCCAGGATCAGGCTCTGTGCTGCAAGCATAAGGCTAGAGAGCCCACATGGGGCGCAGACACATCAGCCCACGATGTGGGTTGCAGCCAGCTGCCCCGGCTGCATCGCTCGCACGATGTCACTGGCAGTCTGGCCGTTATCGTCCAACAGAATGACCCAGCACCGGCTGGTAGATGAATGGCGCACATGGTGGAGGATAAACGCCGGATAAAGGGGTTTGCAGTGCGAAGCTCTACAAGAGAACGGCCGCCATCTTTTATGTTCAAGAGACTCCCCATGGCATCATGTTCTATGACATCATTTATAACTTCACTGATGACATCATCCAATTAGTGCTTTAGTTTGTTTTATAGTTTACATAGTAGCAGGTGACTGCCATATTACTTTTCTATCTAATTTAGTACAGCCTTTGTCTAGCCAATCAGTGCATGTGTTTACAAAACACATGGGGGCCGATTCACAGAACTAACTTAAGACAAAATCCTAAACTTACTACTTTTGGTATTCACAGAAGTTAGGATTTTGTCTTAAGTTTGTCGTAAGACAAACTTAAGACAGACTTAAGACAGTATTAAGACAGACTTAAGACAGTCTTAAGACAGACTTAAGACAAACTTAAGACAGACTTAAGACAGACTTAAGACAGACTTAAGACAAACTTAAGACAAAATCCTAACTTAAGTCTGTCTTAAGTCTGTCTTAAGTTTGTCTTAAGTCTGTTTTAAGACTGTCTTAAGTCTGTCTTAAGACTGTCTTAAGTCTGTCTTAAGTCTGTCTTAAGTTTGTCTTAAGACAAACTTAAGACAAAATCCTAACTTCTGTGAATACCAAAAGTAGTAAGTTTAGGATTTTGTCTTAAGTTAGTTCTGTGAATCGGGCCCATGCACTCCTAATGCACCATAGGTGTCTAGGTATTGAACATGCTATAAATCTTCGTACTGAAGAGTAACTCTGTTTGCAGGTGACAGTCGACGACTTGTGTTCATTATGTTCCAAACAGGTTTTCGATACCGCAGAAAATGTTTCCAGCAGTGCAAAGATTCTATGTGATACATACTAAGTATTGTAATCAGCCTTGAGTTATTTAGACAGAATCATCACAGCATGACAATTTCTACGTATCATAGGAGACTGTGCTCCAGGTACTAACTTATGTATATTCCCTTTTTCTGCTTCAGAAGATGGGCTATCTGTAAAGTTTTCACCACAGTATGAAGGCTGCAGTTAGTATGATCTTTAGCACCTTCAGACTTTGGTTATTTTAAGTGAATAGTCGCTCTTTGGACCAGGTTTGTATATAGTGTACACGGTTTTTAGTAGATACTTTTTAATACTCTGTGGTGTATTTCTCATGAGTGTTTCACTGTCTGCAAACAGTGTGGTACATAGTAAACTCTCCATAGAGTAAAAAGTGTTAACAGTACCCACTTTTCAACTTATACCCCCTTCATTTCTCAATGTATGTTCAGTAACTGTCAGGGGTTGACACAGGTAAATACTGTCCGTAGTAGTGCATTTGTTATGTAACAGGGCTTCAGTGTCTGGAGGAACTTGGTTTTCCCTGAACAGTTGCATACAGATTTAACACCGTGTGCAGGATAGGTTACCCTTTCATCTGTGGTTCATAGTCAACATGAACTCGGCTACCCATGAAGTGTATGGTATAGGGTCAATGTTGTACATAACACAAGCTTGCTTTACCTATGGCGTTTGTATGTATGATAGCAGTAATGTTGCTTCATATTATTGTGAGCTATTTCGCACTTACTTTCAAAGTTTCAATGCTGTACCCATTTATAGAGCAATGCGTACAAAAGAAGCTTAGATGATGTCATCAGTGATGTCATTTGAGATGTTATCAGTGATGCCATACATGATGTCATAGTACCTGTCATGTGTAATGTCATATGTGAGGTAATAAGCAGTGCATGGCAGGGGCGCATGTTATAGTCAGCTCTTGGCTAAAATATGGCTTTTTTAATGATGTTAGCTTTCAGACAACGGAGATCTCAGGGTCCAAAATCCTTACAAGCTCACTTCCCTCACAGCACATGTATATATCAAGTAACCCAGAAATTGACACACTTTGCTTTCACACATCAGGGCTAATTCCATGTTACACTATTCTCATCAGGGTTTACTCATGACAACCGAACCATTCTTAAATTGACACATAATTTATAGTTCAGACCTTTGATACTAGTGCTATCACTTGGGTAATTCATATCGCACAGACATAGGCCTCAGACAGTATAGATCTTACAGGTGCAGTCCAAATGCAGCAGAACTATCTATCAGGACACAGGCGTACACACACAAGATTTGGTAGATAAGGATGCTGTTTGCACCATGCAAAGGTTGATGCAGATCTCTAGTTTCAGTTGTACCCGGGCGGATGGACCTTTGACTCCAATTGAGACGTATCTTCAACAATTCAAGGACATATCAGTAACTGTAAAGCACATTTGCCCCCAAGAATGGCAGAGAGTAGTAGATTTACAACTGATAAAGGTTTATGAGCAAATTAGCAAAGTTACAAACTCAAATCAGTCAAATTCATCTTAAACCAATAATCATCTGGTCACAGAATAAATCAATGTAACCAGATCAACTAAAACAATATAATCCGATAAATTCAGATTAGCAAATACAACACATATTTATTTAAGGATTACTGTAGGCAAATCATACAAGATTCAGTTCTCCTTGAGGTAAACTCTCTGTTGCTAAGCTAAGGAGTTGGGAAAGTGTAAGCAGCAGATGTCAGCAAATGTAGCCTCTATGGCAGAACCAAATGAAGATTCCAATCCAGAAAATGAGAAAGGGGTTTGCTCGAGAGATTACCTCTAGGAGCAGGAATATTAGAAGCATGGGGGTCTCAAGAGTGGCAACGGGACTCCCGCCTTCAAAAGTGGGCAGGAGAAGGTCTAACTCCCTAACACAAAAATGCTCAATTAAATCATGAAATTCAACCAGAACAGAGAAGGAACCAATGAAAACTAAACATTTGTGAAACTTTCGGTACTGGCCCTTTTCTCGTGAGTCATACAATGGAAGATTTTCAGTGCTGCGACCTTCATAGATATCACACAAGGGAGTCTTCTTCTCCAGTGTGTCATCCCACGCACAGGTGCTAAGATTTACCCTTCAGCTCAATAAAACATACATTTAGACACCTTCACACACAAATACATTGTTGGAACTTGTATACAGGAAATAGAGAAAATAGTATGCATAAGAAATAGGAACACATTTCAGTAAACATGGGCCTTTCGAATCAAGGCCTACAGTAACTATAGCTAACTTAACGTGAACACAGTATATTTTTAACTGTTAATGTGAAAACCACTCATTATGGTTAATCTAAAACAAAATGATTTATATTGAAATGTGAACAAGCAATGATTATAGGTGAAGTGTAATAACGTTTCGTTAAGGAAAATGAAGAACATGTGACAAACGCGTCATTACATACTTGGCCCCATTCCCTGTAGACAACAGAACTATACAACTGCTTAAAGAGAGACTAACTAGGTCTGCTTTTAGTCTAGAGAGCCAGCTGTCAAGGGACACGAACTTACAGTGAGCTCGGAAAGTACAGTCTCCTGTCTCACATAGCAGAGCACGTCCTCAGATTGTGTAGATTGTATAGGTGTTACACATCAGCGCTAACCTGGAGAAGTTACAGAGATCTTACAGGCTTTTGTGTTAGGCACCACATCGAGAAGTCAGTTTCACAGAAGATACATCTTTAACCCAGGATACAGAGCTATTTTACAGTTTCCACAAAGTTGGAGCCTCAGATTGCAAAGCAATTCCTCGGGAAACAATGAGCTTCATGTGTAGACTTCAAAGAGTCTGTAGACAGGGCTAACTCATTGGCTACACAGATCCAACAGTCAGAGGCCTTATACAGTAGACCTTTCACACAGTTTACAATGCTCCCATTTCATAACTGGTTTATTATATCGAAGATCATCAGAGACAACGGGAATTGTATTGGATGATAACGTATGGCAGTAAGAAGCTGGTACCAAACCACTTGAAGCCATTCTTGTATTGCCTGTCTACTCTCCTAGTGCCCTTTCTCTGACAGATAATGAACCACTGATTTTCACTAATGTTCATTTCTGTTATTTGGATGTGTTGCAGTTAGTTTCAGTTTTGCAGAGAATATGGCTCTTGCTCTGTGCATTAATGCTATGCATTTAGCCACACTCACTCTTTGTTTCTCATCTCTCTCCACCGCTTCTTTCTTTCCATTTTACCTTCTCTCTGATCTCTACTTCAGTAACCCAACTTTGTGCTGTAAAAGGGAGTGTCTGTGCTACTAGTATCCCCCTTACGCATGCCCTTGAAACCATCCTATTATTTCTCGACTCAAATTCCATGTTACTGCAGGTTGTGAGCGCTGCATGAACTCCTTTGTGTCCGCCCTCCACTTCTGCCTGGGGGCTGTTCAACAAGTTTAACCGGGTTGTTCTAAAATCTGTCTGGAGTTTTTAAGGTGTGCAGTAAACTGTAAACCTGGACTGGCAGTTTGGGATGGACTGTGTCTATTGGTGCAGCAGTATGGACTATTTGTATGACTGGTTTCTGTGTAGTGTGGAGCAGTGGACAAAATATGATGGACTGATATGCAACCTTATAGATGAGATTAGTTTAAACACTGCACCATCACATTTTTGTTTGTCTAAGTAAATTGTAAGGCGTCCGATTGCATTCTCACTATATGTGACCCTATTGTGTGTGATCGTATCTCTAATTTTAATTGTATGTTAGTTTTTTGTCTTTTCTCAATTCTTTGTTGCATTTCTATTAGTGTAAATTTGCTGGGAGTAGCTGAACTTGGGGAGTGTCCTGCAAGTGTGTATGAGAAATCTCTTAAATTAGAGTTTATATACATTCAATTTTTTTTAATCTCTGGGAAAGTTTGAAAGTTCTAATTGGACTGTCATGAACCAATGCCCAATTGGAATAAAAGAAAAAGACATAATTTAGCATGTGGGAACGGTGAAAGTTTGAAAAATACTTGGCGTGGACTAAGGGTTACAAAGAGACCCAGACCAGCCTATCCCACTGTACAGAAACACAATACAATAGGGAACACATAGAAATGGTTATGGCCTAACTGGGCATAATGAGTTGGAGATAAAGGAAAAATGAGGTTTGGGTGATTTGATGCTTCACTTCTTTGTTTCACATCCCAGCCTTTACCTTTCATATGCCCTAGTTAGAGGCGGGCGGGCCATTGAAACCCCTGAGAAGCCTGGCTCTGCTCGAGGTAATCTTAGAACCTCGAGCCCAAAATAAGTATTAAAGAAAAACACTCCATCGTTTGATTTCAAAATGAAAGAGAAAGAGATTACTATTTGGTGGCTGAATTACACAAAGTGAAAGCACAAAACATAGCATCAAACCCAGCTTTCCGGCTTTCCGAAACTGCATGATCTTAGGCAAATATATTTTTTCATCAGACTGCTTTTTCCTCATTACCACATAGGAAAGCACCTTCCAATATGTGAGTTCAGGATTTGTGCTGCCAAAAAACCTCTTGTGTTTGATTTAATAGACTATAATGTTTCTCAACATATCACGGGCGAGTCCTCCATTTGAGCGCAGGAGCATCGCCCCAGAAGCACCAGAGCTGAAACATAAAGCGTTAAAGTTAATTTATTACCATTTTATTTTTCAGCAACCCGTCCTGAACTAAGTGTCAGGACGGGGCAGGGCAAGCGCTGCCAAGTGGCAGCAGCAGAGAGCTATGTGCTTTAAAATGCGCATGTCTCTTTGGCCGGTCAGCCAGACATGCATTTTAAAGTTATCTAAATTAGTTGTCTGAGACAGCTGGGTTAAAGAATGCGCAGGCCTCCAGTGCTTTGAAAGCAGCGCCAGGATTATGTAGTGCCGTTACCTGCGTCAGTGCTTCCTGTGAAGCCACTCGAGGGAGGAGGATGTCACGCTGCAAGTCACCAAGGTAAGTCTATTTAAATGATTTTTTTGTGCCCCTTCCCGCTTCACCACCCATGGTACAAGCCAGCCACCACTGCTACCTATAGTAATAAGAATCTAGTTAACATATAGGGTGCACAAGACACCTAGCTTACCTCTTTGTTTAGTAACGCCATTGTCGTCGAGACAGGGGGTGGATGGCAGCAGTTCATTATTAAAAATTATCACCACACTGGCTGATGTGGGGCACGGATCCACCATGCACTCCTTTGTCGAACTTCAACCCCAGTTTTCTCTCTCTTGTACCCAATTCCATAATTACATACAGGTGCGTAATGCCCTAGGATGCAACAACGAACGCCTACAAGAACTCCCAAAATTTAGCCCGCCGGAGGCTAGAATGCTGATGGGAAAACTGGGACGAGGGGGTACTTCCCAAATATATTGTGCCCTTATAGTAAGCACTCCGAAGACACTGGAACCACTTGGACAGAAATTGGAGGGTGGATTGGGGAACTGGAGGAAGTTGAATGGTGGGAAGTGTGTATGGCTCCTAAAGAGCTAGCGATTTCAGCCTGCATACGTTTAATCCAATTACACTACCTACACCAGAAATACATGACTCACAAACAACTGGGTTATGCAGGTATCCTTGCAGCACCAGATGTGGTTGCTGTCAATCTCCGACAGCTGATTTCATTCACATGGTTTGGCAGTGCCCGAGATTATTCGTTATTGGTCCTGGATTAGCACCACCCTCTCAGCCATCCTTAATACCACAATCCAACTGACCCCAAAAGTGACTGCTCGGTACAACGGATTACTCTGGGGAATCCTGCGGCAATAGGAGTCTGGTGGGACTGCCGGCCCTGGCAGCCAAAAGGGACATTGTGCAGTCTTGGAAACAACTCAACCCACAGATGTTAAAGCAATTGTGCGCTGGTATGGACTGGTGCGCTAAGCCGGAGGAACCAATCTATATTGCCCTGGGATGTCTGAAGAAATTCTCGAAAATTTGGGACAAGTGGTGGGAGTATTATGGGTTGTCCTCAACGTTGAATTCTTTGTCTTTTGCTTCCAATCGCCCCCGGTCCCTGCAAGTGGGGACAAAGCCAAGCTCCTGACCATAGGAAATGGGGCGAGCTCACAATGTGAATTGTAATAAGGGGACCTCTACTGTATTCTGTAAATTCGAGGGTGGGAGGGATAAAGTTGATAGAGATTTAATTTGGAGTACGGGTAGAGTTAGTATAGTGAGCTGCTCTCGATAAATAAAAGAAGCGCTCCAAGCTCACACCCAAGTTGGCGGCTCTGTAGTTAGGCTTGGACAATAGAGCTTGCTGAACAGACACGCTGAGCTGGCGCAGTCCAAACTGTGATCTTGGCTGTGGTGCTCCTAGATGGAGTGACAGCAACCTGAGGGCCCTCCACTTCCCCCTGCATTTCTCTGCAGAGGAGGCCCAGTCTCGGCTCGCGAGATGCCTGTTGGAGGAGGCCGGTCCTCCTTTATTCTCGGCCAGCCCTGGGGAAGCATCTTTTGCCACTGCGGCATTCGTGGGGTGTGCACTTGCCGAGAATGGGGCAGCGGCGGTGCCGCAGATCCTGTGATGCGGCCTTGGGTGTTGAAGACGAAGGGGCAGGATCGACCTACTGCTCCGATGCAGCTGCTTTGAGGAGGACTGACGGCCACTTCATTGTGCTAGGGCCCGGCTGGTAAGTCACCCTACCAACAAGCGTGGAGGGCATCTGGACATCACCAGCTCGAGGATCCCTCCACACCCAAGATTATTGCCCATGAGTGCAACAACACCGTGAAGACAGGGCTGCAAGCAAGAACCCCAGCAATGGTGAGAAGATCATGCTGTGTAAATATGTACTATATATTTGTCCAACCCTAATCGCCTCAATTTTTCTTAAAATGTACCCTTAAGTATATTTGAAACTTGTATATATGTTACTCTAACCACTAGTATCTGTAGTAGACTTATGTACTTACTACCGTTCTTATGTGAATTTAGAGTTTATCTGTTTGTATCTTTTATGTAATTCATGCACTCTGAAATCCTTATGTAATGTATCTGGTTCTATTGTAAAGCGGTCTGACACCTTTGGGTAAAGTTTGCACTATATAAAAACGCATGAATAAATAAAATAAATACATGATTCGCGGGGGTGGTGGGTGGGACCGTAGAAGAGTAGCTTTATTTTTGTTTATGATATCCTGATTCATTTATATTTCACTTGTCAAAATCAAATATGTGTTTATCAAACAAAAAAAGAATCTAAACCTTTTATCTTTCAAATCCTAATTAAAATAAGTATCAGATTCCAAAACACATTATACCATATTCACATGACATTGATAAAACTCTCACCAAAACTGCGTCACATTAGTACACCCATAATTACTCTAAATGTCACGCGACACATAGCAACTTCAGAAGTAAATGCAGGACGTTTGTAAGGAAAACTAAGGATTTTATGATTGGAAGAGCAATAAAGGTGAACTGGATCAAAGTTGTTACAGAGGATGTTATAGGACTTATGATACGAATCTTTTAAAGATTCACAGGCAATGTTGCAGAATACTCTTAATATATGATAATAAAGAAAAAGGGTTTCCTCAAAACACTTAGGGGTGTGCTGAATAACATTGTAGTAACATCCACAGTAAATTTCTAGAACAAATCACTTATTATACATCAACAGAATGAGCATCTGTCCCACTTCCCATGGCCAACTCGTTTCTGCTAACGCACACTGGAATCCATTAAGAAATTAGATATATACTTGTATGCAAAGCCACTCAAGCCTGGGAACTATAAATACCCATATGCTTGATACTAAAATAACATTAAATGCATTACACCAACCCCTACAAGTGGTACCTCAACCCACAAAGAATATAAGGCACAAATACGGACGGGTGTGCTGCTAACAATACTCTCATAAACGTGTTTAACACACTGGCACCTAATTAAATTGTTTTCCCCAGAGTTATCATAAACATTAAGAAATTGGCACCGCCTTTGCTTTGACTGAAGTTTGATCCATGGAGCCCTGATAAGTCCCTTTTCAGTTTCTATGGCAGAAAATATTTCTGTTACACAAAGCTCACATTTGTCTCATTTCCGTTCCGCTCTAACAGATCCACTCAGCTCTGATTAGTCCCTTTTAATTCTAAAGTCCTGGCAGACCCACACGCCAAGTAACCCTGCAGCCATGTGCTGATCCCATGCAGAGTGAGCCCTGCATCCACGTGACCCACTGCTGTACTGAAGAACGAAACCCACCTTTAGTAAGAGTGCACAACCTCATCAAATGATGGCGAGCTCACAGCCCGAACAGCATATTTGAGAGAATGCGACCACATTTGGAGTCACAGGTGCACATCATAGCAATACACAACTTTTAAAGGTCTACACAGTTTGTAAGTGTGAGAAAGTGGTTTATTGGTTGGGGCTGGATTGGTGTCCACCATAAGTGATAAAATCACTATCGTGGTACTTCTAGCCAAAGGTTTCAGTAATTTGGACTTGAGCTCAATCAATCAATCATGGCATTTATAAAGCGCACTACATACCCGTGAGGGTCTCAAGGCGCTGGGGGGGGGGACGGGGATGCTGCTACTGTTCGAAGAGCCAGGTCTTGAGGAGTCTCCTGAAGGTTAGGAGGTCTTCGGTCTGCCACAGGCGGATGGGGAGGTTGTTCCATGTCTTGGCGGCGAGGTGGGAGAATGATCTGCCGCCGGCGGTCACTCTTCGGATGTGGGGGACGGTGGCAAGGGCGCAGTCTGCGAAGCGGAGCTGACGGGTGGGGGTGTAGAGACTGAGACGGCTGTTGAGGTACGCTGGTCCGGTGTCGTGGAGTACCTTGTGTGCGTGGGTGAGGAGCTTGAAGGTTATCCTCTTGTTGATGGAGAGCCAGTGCAGGTCTCTCAGGTGGGGTGAGATGTGGCTGCGCCGAGGGATGTCGAGGATCAGGCGTGCGGAGGTGTTCTGGATGCGTTGGAGCCATTTCAGGAGTTTGGCCGGGGCTCCTGCATAGAGTGAGTTGCCGTAGTCCAGTCTACTGCTGACGAGGGCCTGGGTGACCGTCCTTCTAGTTTCAGTGGGGATCCACTTGAAGATCCTGCGAAGCATGCGGAGGGTGTTGAAGCAGGAGGAGGAGACGGCGTTGACCTGCTTCGTCATGGAGAGGGTGGAGTTGAGGATGACCCCTAGGTTGCGTGCGTGGTCAGTGGGTGTAGGGGGTGCTCCTAGTGCAGTGTGCCACCAGGAGTCGTCCCAGGCCGAGGGGGTAGATCCGAGGATGAGGACCTCCGTCTTGTCCGAGTTCAGCTTCAGTCCACTGTTTCTCATCCAGTTGGCGATGTCCTTCATGGAGGTTGGCTTTAGCGGTGTGGGGGTCTTTGCTGAGGGAGAGGATCAGCTGAGTGTCGTTGGCGTAGGAGATGATGTTGAGGTCGTGCCGTCGTGCGACGTGGGCGAGCGGTGCCATGTAGACGTTGGGATGAGCTTTGGGGTATGCCGCAGATGATCTCGGTGGCTTCGAAGTGGAAGGGGGGGAGGCGGACGCTCTGAGTTCTGCCGGAGAGGAAGGAGGTGGTCCAGTCCAGGGCCTTCTCTTGGATTCCGGCGTCGTGGAGGCGTGTTCTTAGTGTGCGGTGGCAGACCGTGTCGAAGGAGGCTGACAGGTCCAGGAGGATGAGGGCCGTGGTTTCTCCGTTGTCGAGCACGGTCCTGATGTCGTCGGTGGCGGCGATGAGGGCGGTTTCGGTGCTGTGGTTGCTGCGGAACCCGGACTGGGACGGGTCCAGGATGCTGTTTTCCTCGAGGAAGCTGGTCAGTTGTTTGTTGATGGCCTTTTCGATGACCTTCACCGGGACCGGGAGCAGGGAGATGGGTCGGAAGTTCTTGAGGTCCTTAGGGTTCGCCTTGGGTTTCTTGAGTAAGGCGTTGATCTCTGTGTGCTTCCAGCTCTCCGGGAAAGCTCAAACTTTGGTAGCTATGTCAAAGAGCAGACATTCTAAAATTAAGGAAAATGTGTAAAGCATTTAAAAGTACCAAGTCAGTTGAAACGTTGAAAACACAGTAAACATCCCTCTCAAGTTTATAAATATAGGGTAAAATTTAATTAACAAAATGCCACCAAGATAACAAAAATCAATAAGGGGGGTGTGCCGCCCATGCTTTTATGTAGTGTGCTATCTCTGCACAGTGGTGTCTGATTGTCATGTAACCCGGATTAAGATTTTTGTGTCTGCAATGTTCCTGGGCTTTGTTAATAAAAAGATTTTTTTTTTTTAAATCAATATGGGGAACCAGAGATATGAATTCTTTAAAACATTTGAGAGAAAATAGTGCCAAGAAGCACAACGCCCCAATTGTAGTCAATGGTTGCCGTACACTGGGATGTAGGCACGATTTGTGGCTGGTCACAATGGCGTGCGTAGATAGGCTTCACTGGGTCCTGGAGGCATTGTGGTCTGACATATCGAAGCCAAAATATCAACAGGTCACAATAACGTGACTAGAATTTGGAAGGTAAAAATAGAAAGAGGTAAGTGCACAGAGGGAGGTATGGATTTGCTATTTTTAACTTTACATCTACTAGAAGATATGTATTTGTGGATTTAGGTGTAGAAAAACGCGCATTTCGAAATTTTGCCCCTGTGTCCAGGTGACATCAGATATCTTTAACGCAATAACCCAGCTGGGCAGTGAAAGACTGGGTTTGGCTGCCCTTCTCTGCATCCTCCCTAACCACAATCTTTACTAATGCAAGAGCAGACAGGTCGGAATGTCAGTAGGTATCCCCAGGACTTTTGTCCTGCATCCTAAGGGTAGACCTGCAGGCCTGCATGTATCTCTTTATGTATGGAACGGGGGTTCGTGCAAAAATGTATTGCATGAACTCCCCACATTCCCTCCTCCCCCTGGTGTCATGCTTCAAGATGGGCCAGCCACACTCACCAGAGACTGCACTAGTGGCAAATGGGCTCCCTGCGGGTACCAGGGAGTATTTTGTTGCAATGTTGAAATGTGGGACCCAATATGTAAATACATATAAATCTCTGATGCTTTCCCAGTTGATTCTCTTTATTATTCGGATGGCTCAAAAGATGGTTAAAATTATCTGGGCGATGATTAGAGTACTAATAACACAGGCATCTGCTAGGTTCAATCAATCAATAGTTCTATAGCTCAGCGCTCCACCCCTAAGAGTATCTGGGTGTTAACATGTTTCTGTCCTATCTGGGCCCCAGGAAGGGGTCCCTGACTTTCTTCAGGACCAGGATCCCTCGTCCTACTTTTGTTTTTATTCACAGCATGCAAACTTACAATACAAATACATATAGGTGCACAAGAATAACAGTACTGAAATTGTGCCACTGCACAGGTCACACATGTGGGGAAACTGCAATCCATGGTAAATCACAGAGTGAAAGTGATTCATACGAGTCCAATTTACATAAGCCATATACTAAATTCTCTTCTTACCCTAAACTAAATTGAAAAGGGCCACCTGGTATGATCTCACATGAGGAAACCTTGTAGTCATACACTGAGGAAAGACATACTATATTTAGAGAAATCCTGCAACATGTTTAAAACAGGGGAAAGGGCGCATCGGTTCAGCAGAGTCTCCCGCCCTCTGCACTTACTTTGTCAAACGTCCTCCCTCGTTGAGAGCCTATAAGTATTCAGAAGCTCCCCAAATATTGGCGATCTGTTTGGGAGCTCTCAGTCAAATGCACTCGCATGTACGTCACATGTTATGTGCTTCACCCAACGCCAGTCAGGGAATATAGCTCCCCGCCGCCTTCTCTATTGAGGATAACGTGCCATCTGCTACTGCCCATATCTAGGCTTAGCAGGTGCAGTGTACTCCCTTCATGGTTGTTCGGATAATAGTATTTATGAAACTTTAGTATAGTAAAAGTTTGTTTAAAACCCTAATTACTATTATTTTTTTTAATCAATAGTGTTAGGGATGCATAGAATACTACAAACCTTTTCAATAATGAGCGGTTTGCTCAGTTGATGATGTCATAGCCTATTGTGCTTAATGATCAGGGTCCCCTCTAATTCCCTGAATACGGTAAGTTTCATAATGCAATGTCATAATAAGCATAAAAGTGACATCAGCTGTATATTTGGGGCGAGGGGTTATCCTTGTAACTGAAGTCTCTGAAATGTGCAGAGAAGCATCTAGTTATTTTAGTCAAAATGTCATCAAAGAGTCCATCAATATGGGTATGTAGACAGTACACCCATCTCTTCCTTTATTAAGTAATGTCCGTAATGTACTGGTGTGTGGATGGATATATGACCTGGGGGTGAGTTCCTTGTACCTAAAGAGCCCCAAAAAGCATGATTTTTTACTCTCACAAAAATACATAAAAAGGATTTCCTCTCTCCGGCAACGAACAGGCCCATCACTTCTCTCTCTTCCTAGATTAGGAACTTCTTAAATTGGTCTTGATAATAAGTAGGCTTTTCCGTATCGCTAAATTCGATACTGATTAAAAACCTGTGGCCAATTGGATGGTACCACCAATACTTTATGCAAAGGTCTTAGGTCTTCAATGCAGTACAACAAAATGGCTTTAATGATGGATCCAATTAATGCAGTAAAGGTATCAATATTGGTGGTAAAGGACAAGCCCAATGACAAATCGTAACCACAATTACCACTATTCGTAAAGCGCTGACAAATAACTGTGGAAAGGGTTAATGATCTACTCACAAGGATCCATGAAAAATCGTTCAAATAAAATAATTTTACCCAGACTCTTTCCTTAGGTTTCTATTGAATCAGACTTACCTTTGGTCAAACCAAATCTCAAGCAGCTATTCATTCTAAAATAAACCCCGAACTGAAAAATGAAAATGACACCTTTTAAGTCGTATAGCTTTTATATTGAAGTCTAGATGTAATTAAATCATCTTCTCAGACCACAAAGAACAGAGAAAGAACATCCAGAAAGTCAGAATTGGAAAAAACGCCTTGTATCTGCTATTCGTGGAAAGAAACAGAACAACAGCACAAATTCATATGAAAATAAAACTAAAAAAAACTAAAAGGTATATTACAAAAAAGGGAGGTACATATTGAAAGTTGGGGATTGTTTTCAAACCCAAGAGCTGACCTCCTAGAAGTTTCTACATTTGCTTCGAACGATGCACCTAGAGCATATGATTAGTTGTTTGACATGTTTGTGTTTAACATACACATCACTTCGACTGGATACCTTGGATGGATTGGAACTTATGGCCAGATTTACTAAGGGCTTGCGTCACACAAGGCAACCAAGCCCTCAAGTCAGATTTACTATGCCTCTCAGAGCCACCTGTGTGGTATAGTAACTCTAGAGTAACTCACGGCCTTGGAAGTCACTGCCTTGCATTCCTCTGTGCTTGAAAGGCGTTCCATGGGTGGAGCATGGGTTTTCCCATGCAACCACCAATGGTTTTTGGTGCATTCCAGATTTACTAACACTAGTAAACGTGTAAATGTATCAAAATGCTATACTTTCAAGGTGAGGCCTAACGAGGAGAAATATGTTTATTTCTCATGTTTCCCTCTTTCTACAGGTGCTGCGTTCTGCAGCACATGTAGAAAGATGAGCATGCCTCAGAGGATTGTTTTTGTGCAGGAAGGTGCCCATTCCTGCACAAAAACTATCCTTCCTGTAACACAGGCACCCTTGCACTATGGTGCAAGGTGTCCTGCTTTGGCACTTGGCAGCCAGAGTGCGCCAGGGAAGAGAGAGAGAGAGCACAGGAATGCGCCACATGTGAGTAAATATGGTGCACTCCTGCCTTCTCCATTTGACGCAACGTAGCAAGTTGTCTTGCTGCTTTGCGTTGTGCCAAATGTTTGAAAATCGGGCTCTTATTTGGTGAAATCAAGAAATGTCAAATATGTCAGATACTTCCTCAGATGATTTGAGAAAGACTTCATACAAATTAAGGGGAACATGCTAAAAGAAGGTAAAAGCCCAAGTAATTGAGCATGAGTATTGGATAGGCTGAACTCAGTCCTGTATTTGAGTGCTTTATAAAGACAAGTTGATGTCTCAAAATGTCTTTATTATTCTAGTGACGGAGATTCTAAAGATTACTGATGGGTGTATATTTGTAAATTCTCCAGTGGCTACAGATATCTTTTCAAAATACCACGGATGAATTAATTTTATTCTGCTACATCCAATTAAAATTTCAGTGATACAGACCTGTAACTAAACGCAAAGGCTTTTGTTTAGAGTCTGGCAGATACAGAACATCTGCATTCCATATGCTCTAGCTAGATTGTATAGATGCCTATGCACTATAAATAGGGTAGTTGTCTCTCATCCGCCAAACTCTATATCGAATCAAAGTCTAAATCTTTAATGGCGCATGTCATTTCACCAGAGATTAGACAAGAAGCAGAAAATATTGGTCCAAACAGTGGATAAACGATGTCTAGAATTAAATAAGCAAAACGTTCTCTAAATTCTGCAGAAACCTAACATTTTTCTAACTGGCTTTGAATGCCCACAAAAATGCATAATTAAATTACTAGCACACCACCCACACAGAATATGTGCATGCCATGGGGATTGAGGATTCAAAGGTAATTCGTAATTGATTAATTTATTTACATTTTTAAGTCAGCAGTTAAAGTAAACAACAGCCCTCTCAGTAGACCACTGTTGCTACACAGTGGAAATGTCTTATCCTTTACTAAGACTGAGGGTATTAACCAATATATGATTGTAGTAAGAATAACAGGAGATAATAATGAAATGGTTTGGGATGAACTATAAATAGGTAATATGTATAAATTTCCCAAGGCCACCATTTCAATTATCTTATGGAAGCTCTAGCATCGTTTATTAAACACAATAAAAAGTATTCGCAATGTTGATGCAAAAGAGATGTGTTGATATTGGAGGAAATTTATTAAGTACATTCTGAAATGTATTTGTTAAGCAAAATATGGGGCTGTATGCTTGTCGAACCTTGCATTATGAAACATAATAATAGGGGGAATGAGTTCAATAAGAAATCCCAGAGATTGAACTTTGGTGTAAACAAATGGCAGGTGAATAGGTCTGTATGTTATTTACTTATGTATAGATACTTCAACGATGCAAGTAAGAAAGGTTGTCATAGTATCGTCGAGTCACTTACCATTCCGTAGAGTGTTCCCTAAAATCCCATTGGTGAATGTAACATCTAAAAGTGAGTATGCCATTAAACACACAAAAAGAATGTATAATGTTACAATGCATACATTTATAACGCATGCCTTTACAACGCAGTTTTTACATTGCAACATCCATTACAACGCATGATTTTACATCGTATGCCATTACATTGCATTTTTAGAAACTACATTTACAACGCATTCCATTACATCGCATTATACCATTACAACGCATACCATTACATTGCATATAAGATAAGTGTTGGATAGTGTAGGGGTAAAAATTACTATTCCCACTCCAGTGAGTGCAACAGTGGGGTAAGTGTTGGATAGTGTAAGGGTAAAAATTACTATTCCCACTCCAGTGAGTGCAACAGTAGGGTAAGTGTTGCATAGTGTGGGGGTAAAAATTACTATTCCCACTCCATTGAGTGCAACAGTAGGGTAAGTGTTGGATAGTGTAGGGGTAAAAACAATGCGTTGTAATGGTATGCATTGTAATGACATGCGATGTAATGGCTGCATTGCAATGGCATGCGATGTAAAGGATGTTGCGTTGTAATGACTGCGTTGTAAAGGTATTGCAATGTAATGACTGTGTTGTAAAGGATGTTTCCCACACAAAAATATCAGCCAATGGTTTGACCTCCAGGATGATGTTTTGGCAAAATGAGAAGAAAACATGGAAGATGTGCTGTTTGTAAAAGATCTAGTATGTATATAACAAAGAGTAAGCTGATGGACCAGTCTCTGTTTCAAAGGCAATATAGAAAGTACAGACACAGGGAGTCGTGGGATGATAAGAAGCTGCACCAAAACAAAGGTGTTAAGTAACCTCATATGAGAAGCATACAAGACCTCTTGTAGCTACAATAATATACAAGTCCAACATAAACCCAATACAAAAAAAACAAATCAGAAAGAAGAACCGGGTGAACTATGGATTGCCTTATGTGAATCTCTCAAGAAACAAAATACCAAGAACTACTGCATGAACCATCTTGACAGGAACTAATATGAAAGTTATAGTACATATAGACAATTATGGATTGGTAACTGAGTGTTATGTCGATTTTTTCACCGAAAGGTTCTGAGTGACCTCAAATAGACAACAATGGCACTCATAACCACAACGTGAAAAACATCCCTGTAACTCACATTTGCCCATCTATAATTTGTTATTATGTTTGGTCAAAATCATCTGCCTCTGCTTATAATTGCTAGGCTGTGGCAAGGACTAATGGGTGAGCCATACATAATAAGATGTTACTTCCCTGTCCCAAATGTAAACCAATACCTTACCTTAACCAACAGCCACCACCTTCTTTACCCCTCCTGTAGCTATGTTTTCAGTCAAGATGGCAGTGCTTAATTTGAGCTGGTGGTTCCCGGTGCTCAGAACCAGCCCTGGCACTTTTTATGAGCACCCGTTAAGGACACATTCATCTATGGGAGGTACGGGGAGATTAAGTGATTTGCCCAGAATCACAGGACGTTGAGTTGACCCTTTTTCCCATATTAAAGGTGTCGCACCTGCGGCGCAAGGGGCTGGTAAATAAGTCCTCCGGTTCTCCAACTCCGAAGTCGATAGCTCTAGCCATTATGCCACATCCTCCCCCACTTTCATGGTTAGTAGTTGGTTCATTTTTTAGTCACCGCTAACAGGAGAAATAGGCTGGTGCAAGCTGCCTCTTGATGAGAGCCCCTGCAGTTATTTTTTGTTTTACAAATTAACCACTGCAACATGGTATCCCACGCGGGCTGCTGAGGCCTTGAGCTCATCAGCTATATCCGCAGGCTTGACTTCTGTTACAGATTGTTTGTTGAATAGATAAAATATATGCCATGAAAATATGCTGAAAATTCTGAGATATTTTTGGAACCTGGTAAAAACCTTTAGACCTTTTTGCATCGTGACCATGTTTTATGCTCAGCTGGATAAACTTAATTAAATTATTTGAAGAGTGGCTGTGAAGCTCGTCATGTGGAGAAGCGATGGTGCGGCAGGCACAGACTTCATTTCAGCTGTCAGTAATGGACACGGATACAAATAAAGCAGCAATAAAACAGCAGAAAGAATGCTGAGAGAGGCACAAGCAAGGAGCACGAGCCAGAAAGGAAGGTATGAGCCTCAAAGAAAGAACAGCCAAATAAAAACACAACTAACAGACTTAAATATTGCAAATCAATCACAACATGTCGTCCTCCTTTAAAACAAACACAATTATAAAAAAGCCTTTGCTCTAAGAGACTCTGTTTTGCCCCATCCTAAATGCTTAACAGGGGAAACAACACAGTCAGCTACACAATTCAAGCTAGCATTGGAAACACAAATCGTATAAAGCAGATTCTCAATCTGGGATCGTCTCAGGCAGTGGTGCTGAAACAATTTTCTGAGTGGGGGTGCTTCCATCAATATTACGCCACTGAAGTCACAGAGAGTGTGAAAACTCCAAGCGTTACACAAAGTGTAGCAAATCAGCCATGCCCACTCAGCAGGAGAGTTATAAGGGTGTAGTATGTAGCTGGTGGTGCATTTTGGAGCACACTGTTGCAAATATGTTACTAAAATTGGATGTGCTAGCGCACTTTCATTTACAAAAAGCTCATTGTCCATTGAAATGGCCACTAAATATGCACTAACATACATTTCTATCCGTTATTATATATACCACACAATCGATAATGAATGGAAAACTAGTTTCAGCAAATACTTATCATTTGCACATCACAAGTAAAATGTATTGATTTGTTTAGATCCTATTAAAATCTTTGCTTCCATCACGCTTCAGGATTGAAAATGTCTTTAATTTGTGACTTCCTAACTGCCAATATATTTTGGAATATTTGTACAGTTCTGTTAAAAGTATTTACATTTTGGGGTGTGTTAAAAAAATAACATTATACAGCCTTTCCTTCCATAATCCTTGCACCTCAGCAAGATTGCCATTAGTTAACAAAATCCTCTCACTTTGCAGTCAAAGAAGAGTAAACACCAATCTCCATGCTAAAACAAGAAGCAACAATTTGTCAGAAGAAATACCCTGACATGTGATCTCTGTCTTTGAACCACAGCTAATGGAAAAAGATAAAAACAAAGGGGCAGATGTGCAAGCCCCTTGCAACACTTTTGTGCTGTCATTTTTGTGACACAGCGGCGGCGTAAAAAATGGGGCAAATTTACTACGTGACGCATTTAGGGAGGTGTGTCACGTTGTAAAACCCTGCGTCACATTATACCTGCGTCTGGTATAATATATGCAGGGTGGCCGTTCCCACGCAGGAAAGCTTTGTAAAAGTGACGCAGCGAAATCTACGAGATTTCACTGTGTCATTTCTAGGACTCTACTGCGTCAAAACTTTACGCCTGCTTGAAGCAGGCGTAAGGAGTGACGCAGTGTAGTGGGAATAGGCCTCAAAATGCATTACTGGAATTTCATCGTGCTTGCAACATAACTCCAGCAATGCATGACTTTTGCCCCAACAGATGCGTCAGAATTTCAGACGCATCTGTCAATCCTTGCCCCATGGCGCGCCGTATTGTAAATACGGCACATCCATGATGGCGCAAGGGTTTCTCAGGGTGGCGCACGGAAAGTGACACATCTCTACAGATGCGTCACTTTCTTGTAAATCTGTCTCTCAATTTATAGGCATCTTTATTGGCCATTTACCTCCTGAACTTCAGCATGGTTATTTTAGGGGTGCTGCAGCACCCCCCTCACCCCTACTTCAGGCTCCTGTGCTCTCAGGCCCAAAAGAAATCACTGCTTGTTTAAATAATGGATTTTTTTTATCCTATTATACAGAGCAGCGATCAACAATTTATGCATGCCTTTTTCAAAATGATTTTTGCAATGCATTTTATCGATCACAAAAAGGATATATCAAGCATTTTACAATTGAAAATCATCTTTTTTGTTTAGACTAGCTTAAATATCAAATTTGCCAGAGGTGCAGGAAATGGCAGTTGACCAGTTTCAAATGGTTTCTTGTGCGTACAGGTTTTGTGTATGTATGTTTAGATGTGAACTAAGCAGCCATAAAGATAATTCAAGTTTATTCCTGTTTCAATCTGGATCACGATATGGTTTTTATGTTGTCAACTGATTTAATTTGGTGCATTGATCTACTACACAGAATCAACAAATCTCCAACGTAATGACCAACACGCTGACGATGACGCTAGTGGTTCACCGAATCCCTTTGCAGGATTCCACTACGTCATCAGTCTCACAGCGCGATCGATGGAAGAAGAGCTCCCGTGAGGCAACAAATTTAAACGCGCGAGAGGTAATCTCCCCCTAAAAACGTGAGACTCGAGTATGGCACACCACGAGACACTGCACTGCCAAACTGCAGAAGAACAAGGTAGGCTCCCCAACGAAATGTCATGTGGAGGATTCCCTGAATTCAAGCGTTTCTCAATTTTTCCACCACAAAATCAAAAGAAATAAAATAGAAGGGACGAGCCCGTGACGATTACATAACATCCCACTATGTACTTCACGGCGAAAGCTCCCAGCCCTAAATTAAAGTGCACAGTACCTTGTGGAAAATAGTAAAAACAGAGCGTTGTGGATGTTGGGTCCTTCTTTGGTCCAGCTGCCGACTACGCCAATGTAGGAATCCCCTTTGCATGAAATGAGAAGTCTTGACTCAGGAGATTCACCAGAAATAAGCAGGTTTATTCCAAAGTAACAGGACCCATCCAATCCTACAGCCAGCTCATCAAGTATAACTGTTTCTCCCCAACCGCCCCTGGTCTTAGAACCTTCTTCAAAACATTCCATTCTCTAACCAAAGTAACAGTTAGAACATTCCTAAGACATAATCACAAGCAGGAGAACCTAGATGACATAGGCAAAGCATCGCTATAACAACAAGAATACCACAGTGGTGTAAAACCTCAGCAGAAGAGGATGGAATCAGGGATCATTGGCCAGCTCAGTAAAAATTAAACAGCATGAAAAGGTTCCCCGGAGACACCCCAAGTGATGCCATGGATACATACTGGGAACAGGAGTCAGAAATGCTTTAAATCTCCTTTCTGTTCACCAGGATCTTCTCTGAATGTACAATGTTTTTTTGGGATATGAACTGCCCAAAGCTTCAGACTGTCAGCTTTCGCTAGGGTGCAAAGATTCACCCAATGTAATGCCTTCAAGGTTTGCAGTTTGGTGTTCGTTTATCTTTCATCTGTATCCTTCTGATTTTTTCTTCAGAAGCGTGAACTGTTGGTCCATACTCAAGGTTGAGTGCTTTATGAAGTCTCTCTAAGTCACATAGACTGTAGGCAGGTAGGTTAAGGCAGCAATATTTATTCAGTAGATTTGACATATATTTGCAGCCCTATTGAAACATCTGGACCATACTGTCAGCAGAAGCATCTCAGCAATAGAATCTTTGATCCCATTGACACAAACAGGGCATTGCAAGAGAACATTTGATAACATGCAAGATAGATCCAGTAAGGACAGTACACAACTTTATAAAACATGAACATAGTTTATTTGGGGGTAAGTTCTATATAGGGCAAACTCGACACCAAGTTATCAGAGATCTTTACATGAGCACCAGTTGCGTTACAGACTGGCACATTTTATTGGGCACAGGGAGATTAGGTGATTTGTCCAGAATCGCAGGATGTTGAGTGCCCCTGCCCAGACTTGCACCCGGTTCCCCAGCTTCGAGGTCAACCACTCTAGCTGTTAAGCCACATCCTGTCCTTCTAGTTGAACATCAACATACTGTATTGGACAGGTTTTCAACAACTGACAAATGAACACATGCCCAGACCGCCTATTCGCCAGAACACAAAAGGAACATACTAACCAAACAATGAAGATATCCCACTTAAATCTACAATTAAAAGGCCAAATAATCAATGGCACTATAACGTAAAAAACAAACCAACAAGATGCAACACAAGAAAACCACACCCTTCCTAAACATCTTTCACTAGAGTGGAAACACAATCTAGTGAAAAACTAGTACCAGAATGTAGGCTACCCATCAAATAGCTTCCTTCAGCATCAACTCCAGCACTGAAAAAAACCCACCATGACTGTCACCACCTACAATAACACAACCAATCAAATATTATGATAGGGATTGCAACCACTATCAGCGTCCTTTGACATATCGATTTCCACAATAACCCCCAACACAAACATGACAAGCATTGAAAACTGTTTCACTACTCCAGAATAAAGCATGCCACATCAACAGGAAGGACTTGTCATAAAGAGAATAGACAATTCACATCATCAAAAAATCTGGCAAAAACTCCACCAGAAAAAACTCAAACCAAATAACGCATTTCTCAGTGGGACACCAAAACACCTGTCAAATCTTTGATTTAATAAATCAAAAGGGTTATAAATCAGGACTGGGCCCTTGTGCAAATAAAAGAAATCTTCACAGGACAAAATTCATAGTCAAATCCATAATAGTTTATTCAAATGTATGAATCATTACAGAAGGCAAAATGTAGTTAAGTAACCAAATTCAAATCAGTATAAAAAATGCATCAAATAATGCATATGCGAAAGGGTCAACTTAAGGTTACCTCCAAAGCAAGTAAATAACAAGAATCAAAGTCTAGTTCAGCAATAGGACCTACATAAAATCTACTCAGTTCCTGCATGTCAAGGAAAGTCTAAGTATAAATCAATTGGCAGACTACAGTAGAGTCTGCTTACAAGAAAGGGAGCAATAAATCTAAATTTAAAGCAGCAAGCAGAATCACAAAGAAACTGCTCAGTTTGTAAGGCAAGAACAATTGAAGTATAGACAGACTGACATGGAGTCTGCCTTTGTGAAAGAGAGAAAAAAGTCTGGCGCATTTCCCAAAAAGGCATATTTTCTAGGTTTCAGGCACTTAAAGCCACACAGTGGACCAGGTGGGTTCTGACATAATAGGGCTGTACTAATAAAGTAGTATACACATAAACCACTATCTTTTCAAGAAATGATGATACATCAAATAAGAAACATTTAGAGACACCTACTTTCATACATAATTATTTTAAGGTGTATTTAACAAATGAAGGAAATAACATGACATTGGTGAAACAAACAAAACCAAAAGACAGTACAACAGATGAAAAAAAAATGTTTTACTTTCATTTTTATTGATTTTAAAGGCACAAAGCTCAAGCTTTCAGTACAGACACATATCAAACTGATTTTTTTTTAAACAAACTTTATTAGGTCACAGAACAAAATGCAGTCAATCCCCGTCCCCCATAGTCCTCCCCCCAGCCAAATCAGGACATCTTGCAATAAGCACCCCAGCACATAAGCTACAACTGTACAGCATTCACCCCAATAATGTCCGTGCTACTAGGTAGTGCATCCACAGGAGTAATCCACCATGAGTGTGCGAGACAGCCAAAATACCCCCCACCCCATCTCCCAACATCCCCCCCAACGAGCCCTCCTCCCTACCTACCCACCCAAGCATGTCGCCCGTACCTATCAGAAGTACATGTACATCAAAACCTCAGTCACCACCCGTCGAGTCCGCCTCCCGGCAATCCCAACAGACAGTACCGCAAGAGCAGAGGGGGGAAGCCCTGTATAGTGCACTCAAGGAACCGGGGTCCCGTCATCCCCCACCGGATCACCCCCATCACCGAACATTTGAACAAGTCCAGGAGAGCCATCCATGCCCGGGCCCATTCGTGCGATCTTTCATTGTCACTGCGTCGAGCCAAGCACAATCTATAAGTCCCCTCACTTCCCGCCCATTTCTCCATTTCCCTAGCCCACCGTAAGAAATTAGGGCCCTGCCGCGCCTTCCAATGAGAAGTAATCTCCCGCTTGGCCAGGACCAGCCCTAGATCAATAAACCTACTGGTGATCTTAGTCTTTGCTGTATGCGGAAAGCCATGTAGCAAGCAGACCCCCGGGCCTACCTCCAAGTCCCTCTCTGTCACCGTCAGGAGTAGCGTCGCCACTTCCTCCCAAAACCCTGTCACCTGCGGACAGTCCCAGAGCATGTGTAGAAAAGTCGCTCCACTATAACCACATCGGGGGCAAGCATCTGGCCCACCAAAGTACTCAGCTATCTTGTGAGGGGTAAGGTATGCCCTATGAAAGATATAAAACTGTATAAGCTGGAAGCGTGCATTTCGTGTACACTTCCAAGGACGCTCCATGATTTCCTCCCAGTTTTTGTCCGTAAGAGGCGCTCCCAGATCCGCCTCCCACTTGACACGCAGGGCAGCCAGGGGTCGCCGCATATCACCAGTAATCCGCCTATAAAGGCAAGTCACCGCCTTATAGACACCCGCTCCCATCACTACATACTGACAGGCAAGAGATGTGTCCGGCTCCATCATCCCCTTCCGCCAGTGCTTTCTGACGGCCGCAGTCAAGGCTGCATGGAATAGGAAGTCCCCCCGCGGGAGATCATGCCGCTCCCTAAAGTCGTCAAAAGGTAGCAGGTTACCATCCTCAAACAAGTCTCCCAATGTCATAACTCCCGCCTCCTCCCAGGCCAATAACCGGTTCCAGTCTCCCCCGTGGGGTAGCGCCTCACACATTCGCAACGGGATCTCGGGTGCATAGGGAATAATCACACGCGCCCTCCTGGCCAATCGCGCCCAGCATTGTCGAACCACCCTCAAGTCCGGAGGAAGTGAGGCATTCCTCATCGGCACCCGGAGCAGCACGCACGATAATTGGACACATATCAAACTGATGAGATTGTCCAAGAGAGAGTACCCCCTGCCTCCCTCCCTCCTGACTTCTCCCGGGCAGTGTCCAGGTCACACAAGCACTGTGGAGATCGTGCGTTCCTCCCTAACTCCCTCACCCACTTAGTCCAGAATGCAATCTCAGCCCAAGGCATCTTCATTCAAAGCATCCCCTCTTAGCACCTCGCCACTTTCCCTACACCTTTTCAGATTTGCTGGGCCACCCCCTTCTTTCGAAAACTAGCCTTTCCGTTCCATTTACATATTCATACTCTCCTAGCATTGTACTACAGTCGGTGCTTGTGCTTACCCCCACAACTTAGCCAGCTCCCATTTGGACACTAGAACCTCAACATGCAGAATCCCAGTGGGCGGCAGAGAATACAATTGTTGTTTGGGATTCCCATGAGTAGTAATTGGGGCACTTCCAGTACTTTCGGGCTCATAACTTAATCAAGCTCCTGTATGACATCCTTCCAGAACTCCTGAGTTTTGGAGCATCCCCATACAGTATGTAAGTATGTAGAAATGTTCCATATTCCAGTGTACACCACAAGCAAACAGGGCAAGCAGCCCTACCCACTCTGAATAGTTTTCCCCATTTATAGTAGATTTGGTGCAAACTGTTTAACTGTATTAACCGTAATAGGGACTTAAAAGCTACCTCTCTTGGGTGCATGAGAGCTTCCTCCCAATCTATATCTTCCCTTTCCCTGATATCTGCCTCTTATCTGGCCTGTATGTGTTGCAGGTTGTCTGGGGCAGGATTAGTCAGCATACGATAAAACTGCAATACTACCTTCTAGGATATTTCACCCTGTAGTATCCAGTTCTCCAAGGGTGAGGATTTCGGAATGTCTGCTGTTAGCACCTGCTCTCTTCGGAGTGCATCTCTTAGTTGCACATTTTTGCATTGTTGGCTGGGGCTAACTGATATTCACATTGCAGACTCTCAAAGGGTTTCAGCTCTCCCTCCTGGAAGATATCTCTCCAGGGTTTCACCTACCAATTCCCACTTCTTGAAAGCCGTCAACTTATGGACTTCTTTTAGGCTGTACCCTTCCACATCAGTGCAGCCAGCGTCACCTTTTCCTGCCAACCAATGGCTCTATGTGCCTCATCCCGTACTTTCAGGGTTGCTCTCAGTGTGGGTTAGTGCTTCCACTCCTTTTTCCTCATACAAGTAATGAACATAAGCAGCTGGTGACATTTGTATCCTCTCAATTTGAGTCACCGGCGCGATGTGGGAGGTAAACCCCCACATTTAACTATGTGGCCCTATAATATGTCCAGAGGTCTGGCAGGGTGATCCCCTATTGTAAGATGACCTGTATAAGGTCTTTAAGTTTAAGGTTATCCTTAGGGTCCTATCATTCCAGAGGAACCTTCTCAGAGTGTCATCAAGCTTAGCAAAGTAAGATGTGGGTATCTCAAATGGGGTATTTTTCATCACATATACTAGTCTTGGTAAGGTGATAATGTTATATAGGGAGCCTCTTCCCATAATACTTAACTGGATTGTGCCCCCTCTATGATCATCTTCTCTAAATTCCTCTAGGACTCTCCCCAGGTTTGTTCCCAGAAATGTATCCTTGTCGGTGGTAATCACAATGCCCAGATATGTGCACCCCTTCTAAATAACCCACAGTTCCATGGTCCCTACTGTGCAGTCCCCCCAGTCTCCCAATTGATAGAGGGTGGATTTTTCTCAGTCGATGCGATATCGAGAGTGGTGCCCTAAGTTTCGAAAAATCGAGTGCACCCGCTCTCTCTGGATCAGTAAGACACAGCAGAATGTTGTCTGCATAGAGCGATATTTTCTCTGGTTCCACCACAGCCTCTGGGAACCCTGTCACATCACCCCTACACCTTATCCAGCTCGCCTGAGACTCCAGGCATAGCACAAATAACAGGAGGGAGAGCGGGCACCCCTGTATCGTGCCTTTTTCTATCAGAAATACCTCTGATGTAAAACAATTCACTCCCACCGCTGCTGTAGGGTTTTTATAGAGCAGGGTCACCTACTTGACTTGGGGCCAGAGCCGAATCTACTCAGTATCCTGGGAGGTAGGTCCATTCTATAGAACCAAATGCTTTTTCAGCATCTAAGGAGAGGATTACTCCAGGAAGTCGGGTGCCCTTCATTATAACCAGCCATAACTGCAGCCTTCCAAGCTTAAGGTGGGTAGCCCTTCCTGGCATGAATCCTGTCAGATGATTGATTCTTAGAGAAGACATCCGTTGAAGAACCTTGAATTTGTTACAAAGACAAAAACATTCTGAATAATGGAATGGCTTCCTTCTCGAGGAACCCACGTTAATTCATTTCAGCATGACAAGTAAACAGAACTGGGAAATTAATTCTGTTTCTATTATTTTTTTTAATGTAAAGATGAAGAGAAACATGCACTAACAAAACTTGTACATGCAATTTGAATAGCATATTGCTTCCTGTCACTGTAAAATGAATGTCAATACCGGCTGACTAGGCCTAGCCTAGAAAACAGCATTATTTTCTAATAATTAAAAGTTCTCTCTGACACATTAATACAGAAGATACAGCAACACAAATAGAATTCACAATTCAGAAGGACACAAGCGGCTTGAAACAAATAAAGCATTTTTCACAACAAAATGCAGCAAAGGACTGGTACTACAATATCCAATGTGTAGAAGGGCGCTCTGGGTAAGGACTAAGTATACTGGGCCACATATGGCTGCTGTTCATGCATTAATCCTTGCTCTTTCTCTAGGAATAGTAATCACAACTACATGATTTCTTTTGTTTATTCATCCAGGATTTACCATATGTGTTCAGGTACTCAGGCATCTCAGTTTGACTGATGAGCCAGGTGTGCGCAGCGGAGGGGTCTGGTGCCGCCTTGTTTCCATACCATTGGCCCTATTGTAATCTTTCCAAGTTGGATGTGACGGCGATCCAAGGCTTACTCAGCGAAGACCCACACATTAAGGTGCTTCCACTCACTGGATGGGATTTTTCCGGCATAAGAGGTAGTGCAGACCGGTGGGGTCTATGTGAGGGAACAGTCCCTTCATTTGCGACTTCATTTCCGACTTGGCTTGCCAAGGTGTCCCATCTGGGCTCACATCTGGAAGGCTGCGGGCAGGGGTGGCTCTCACACTGGAAAAATGGCAAGGAACAACCGGAGAGGGAGAAGACTTTAAATGAGAACTGCATTTCTGACCCATTTACTGTTCTTTTTCCTGTGGTCCTTGGTGAAACATTGCCTGCCTGGTATGAGCAACTCCATCCTCTGGAATCTTTCAGGGAAGCAGGCTGCCCTAAAGGAGGTGTCACTAGCTTCTCAGGATAGCTATAGTGTCCACTTGTCCTCTTCCTGGGGGCCTTCTGAGACCAAAACCTGACTCAGAGGTGCTGAGTAACTGTCTGCCTCAAAGTACTTCCTCAAGATTAAGGGCCTGATTATGAGTTTGACCGCCCTGGAGCCGGCCACCACGGCTACACCCTGCTCCAGGACCACCAAACCCGTAGTCAGACTGCCCACCAGATTAGGGCAGTCCTGTGGCATTCCCATGGCAATGCCTATTAAAAAGGAACTGCAATGGGAACGTCAACGGCCGTTCCTGCACGGCTTGAACTGTAAAGTCCATGCTGTGCAGGAAAGGGAGTACATGCAGACAGGGGGCACACTGTGTGCTCCTTGCCCTTGCATGCACCCATGGCCCTGAGGCAACAGAGGGCCCTGTAGGGCCCCTAAGCTTCATCACTGCCACACTTTTTTTAATTTTTATTTGTTTTTTATTTTCTTAGTAAACAGCAGTACAAAACAACAGTTGAATACGCAGTTTTCCACAATATAGAACAGTGCAGTAGCAATCACCAGAGACAACCCCTCAGGAAGCATTTCCCCAACACTACATATCTTTAATATCCACCTCCCCGCGCACACACCTCTGGGCCTCCCCGCATCAGTCCGAGTCAGAGGCATCATCATCTTGATCTGAGGGCGGGTCACAGATGTCACCCCCGAATTTGTTCCACGCCACCCATACTTTACTCCATTTACGAGGGCAACCCCGCCTGATGAAGGCCGACCTTTCCGCAAACATAGCATCGTCCATGTCTGCTCCCCATGTGGTTAGCTTCGGCAATTCCCCTGTTCCCCATTTTTGGGCTATGTTGTGCTTGGCTATCATAATCCCTAGCGTAGCCCAACCCTTCGCCTGGCGCGTGTGGTCATTAGGTTTCCATATATTCAGTAGGCAGCGTCTAGGCTCCGGTACCAGCGAGACTCGCCCCGACTGCGACAGGGTCCGCATCACCTGCTTCCAGTACTCCTGGAGTACGGGGCATTCCCATATGGTGTGGAAGAAATTTCCCACCTCCCCGCAGCCGCGCAAGCAGAACGGATGTGGCGCACTACCTATGCTGTGTAGAGTGTGTCTGGTGTAATAGGAGCGGTGCAGAATACGGAGCTGTATGAGCCGGAGCCTCGAGGGTATACCCGCCTCTCGCGGTGAAGCCAGTACCTCCCGCCACTCCGGGTCATCAAATTCACCCACATCCCGGGACCATTTCTCGCGGAGAGGACCCATTGGGTCCGGTAGGTTGTTGACCAGCTTACGGTAGGTAAGCGATGTGGCCCTTTTAGGCATGTAATCCGTTAACAATCTGTCTTCCAAGGGCGACGCCTCCGGTACTGTCGCGCCAGGCGTCAGCCTCGATAGCAAGGCGTGCTTTATTTGTGTATATCGGAACCACTCGGAGGATGCCAGCTCGTATTGCTGTTGAAGACGCGCAAATGTAATTATTTCACCCTTGTGCCACATGTCGCCAATCGTAGAAATCCCGATGTTGTCCCAATTGTCAAAGCCCCTGCTGCTTCTAAGCTTTCCGAGCTGCTTTGTGTCCCACAGAGGTGTGAGTTGGGTCAAGACCCCACACCACCCTAGCTTGGCTTGTGCCGCGTGCCAAATGGCGACGGTCTGCCTAAGCGGACCGATGAGCGCTGGAGCCAGTTTACCGTCATACAGCGGTGAAAACACACCTCGCTCTCCCAGTATGTCCCTATCTGCTTTAAATGCAGGGTCCGTCCGCGGGACATGAAGCCACTGATTAATTATTTTTAGCTGCGCCGCCCAATAATAGAGTTGGATATCCGGAAGCGCTATTCCTTCATCATACCAGCCGCGGGTGAACTTGGACTGTGCTATACGCGGCGGTCTACCACCCCACATAAGGCTAGTCACCTGTGCCGCAATTGCACGGAAGTATTCCGGCGGTATGCGACACGGCGTGTTTTCCAATACATACACGAATCGACGCAGGGCCATCATTTTAAATAGGGCAGCTTTCCCCAGTAACGTGAGCGGCAGCGCACCCCAGCACACTTTTAATAGCTGGCTTACCGCCATTGAAAGTAAGGCGGTCGGGAAACTCCTAATATGCTTTGGCAGTGCCGCAGCGACCCGCCAAGCATATTTGGGCCTCTGACGGCTGCGCATGGGATCCATGCTCCCCGGCGGTTGCTACGGTCCTGTGGCAGTCCCACTGCTGTATTCGTAATACGACAGGTGGATCACCAGTCTGGCTGTGCAGGGACCGCCGCCACAGGTTCGGCGGTCCGATAGACTACCAAACTCGTAATCACGCCCTAAAACTGTTTCATTCAGCTGGAACATTTCAGCACAGTTCATCCAAGGGACTCCAGACCTGTCTTTTGAACTGATACCTGCAGCACAGCGAATGGATACCCTTGGGGGTGAATAGCCAGCTCTACAAATACTTGATTGATTGATCTACCTATCACTTGCGCACTCAGGCACAATGGAAGCCAGGCTCTGCCCCATGTCGACCATCAGAAGGACCTCTTGCTGGACTAGTTTAGGCTTTCCTACTGTTATCTCAACAGATGCTGTATTTTTGCCATTATGAAATTCTTTATTACAGGTTCAACCCTGAGGTCAACATAAAGCAAATCAAAAAAACGTTATTACGAATTCCTCATTCTGGATTTCTCGTTGTTTTTGCTCTTCATCGTAGCACTGTACATTTTCATCAAAAGACTATGGACCCCACGTGCGACCTTTCATTTAAAGTTAGTTCTCCATGTATTTTGCTTTCACACCCAGGATGATTTTGCACTAGACATTCCTGGAGCATCATGCATGCACATTGTCTTCCGAAACGTTCTGCCGATGACAGTCTAAGAGATGAGGGTGGAAAGGCCACATTTTGGCTGAGGAGTCACACAATTAGAAAGATTAAAGGCTGGATGAAAGGTGTTAAATGTCAGATGTAGTAAGATACTGCCATCACAACATATATGACAGGAGCAGATGTTTGCTCAGGATCAAGTGTCCCTAATTTATATATTAATCGGCTTCTGCATTTCTAATTAAATCTATTCTAAACAAGTTAGAATTGCTCAGGACATTCAAAATGGCCACCGTTTTTTCCAGAACTGGACTAGCCATTGTGCCACTCTGGCATTTTTCTAGCATGCTACAGGCTCGAGGGCCCAAGCATGCCCATCACGGCCCATTTCAGTCGAGTCTTCCTGCTGTGTTGTGCAAGTTTGAGCATTTTTGTCAGGGCTCATTTTGGTTTCCAGACGGCCCTGATTTCTTTCTTCTGTGATACATTTCAAACATTTCTGGAAAGTGTCAGGATACAAGCCGTGAAACCACACCTGTCAACCGGTTAGCTCTCAAAGGAGAGTGAGGCTCGAATTTTAAAAGGGTGGCCCCATTAATGTGACCGAAGAAAGAATATTCTTTGCAGTGTGAGGTGCAGGATTGCAAAGAGGGTCTCCTAAGGAAAGTCCATAGAGGCGTGTTTTAAGAGCGTTTATATTACATATAAAAGAGTGACATCAGCCAAATGAGGATCATTTGACAGGGGTGTAATATTGCACATCTGTCAATAATTTTGGAAATGTCCCTGGTGTTCTGTACTCCCGCTTTGTTTTGGCGCCACTGGAGTTTTGCGATAATGATCAGTTTCTACCTGTTATTCTGCGGAAACATTCAGCAAGTTTCAAATACCTCAGAAATGGATGTTGTGAATGCTAATACCATGCCTGCCATTTCTGAAATATTTTCCAGCGGTTTACGTTAGGGCTTTTGGTGTGACTTACTCTGAAAAACCTTGAGTAAGGCATGGTAGCTCATACAATTAACTGTGCTTGAAATGCAGCCACTCTCTGTCCCATAATCAGGAACACTGGATCAAATTATTTGGTAGGGTTGACTAAATTATGTGGCAAGAAAACCCCCCAAATTATCTGGCATCATGCAGCACATTTTGTGATAGTATTACCTTATTATTTTGTAATTCTTGCACATGTTAACACTATCTGGGCAAATGTTTCACCTCATTAGTACCAGTTTGATACCCAACTAAAGAAATAAGCAACAGAAAGGTGACCACTCAACCTTTGCGAAGGACCTTCCACTATATGACACAACAACATGCTTTGCTGTGTTCTTTATAACACTTGATCCATTTGATCTAGAAATAAAACAGTTTTTTTTCTCTGTAAATTATGAGGCATATGCGGCATATCCACCATCATGAGGAAAACACTGCGCCAGCAAAATCACATAATTCTAGTGGTCATGCCCAGAGTACATGTTGGCTATTGAGAAGTGCTTGTCCTCTGCCATTAAGGGCCACATACCACAGTGCGAGGAGTTATGTGAAGAGGTTCTGATACTAACAGGAATCTCTATTAAATGTTTACAATGATGGATTATAACACTCTGAATGGGGAATAACTGTATTGCCTAGGCAGAATTACCAAGACTCCTGTGCGAGACATGTGCAGGAGTTGTGTGGGTGAATTTTGGCTGTCAGGGAGGAGCACTATATGCTCTCCCTATGCCTTGGCTGAGGGTCTAGTGGAGGCTAAAGAACAGGTCTGGACAGCAATTCAACCTTTTCCTGAAGCGATTATACTGGCCAGATTATCTGGCTGGTAAAATCAGGTCTGGTATTCCTGGCTACGAGAAACCTAGATGCAGGAGCACATTTGTTGGACCTGGCCCTCTCTGCAGGGTATCCCCCAAACCCTTTGCCTTTACCCTCCACTTTTTGCTGAATTCATTTTTGCTGGCCTTAAAACTCTGCACACTTTACCACTACTGACCAGTGCTAAAGTGCTTGTGCTCTCTCCTTAAACATGGTAGAATTGGCTTACACCCAATTGGCATGTTTAATTTACTTATAAGTCCTTAGTAAAGTGGTACTACATATACCCAGGGCCTGTAAATGAAATGCTAGTAGTGGGCCAGCAGCACTGATTGTGCCCCACACTTAAGTAGCCCTTTAAACATGTCTCAGGCCTGCCATTGCAACCTGTGTCTGCAGTTTAATTGGCTGTTTCGACCTAGTAAAATAACCATTTGCCAGGCCCAAACCTTCCTTTTTAATATATATGTCACCCCTAGGGTAGGCTCTGGACAGCCCAGAGTGTAGGGTGCAGTGTATTTAAAACGCTGGGCATGTACTCTTAAGTTTTACATGTCCTGGTAGTGAAAAACTCTTAAATTCGTTTTTCTGTACTGCAAGGCCTACCTCTCCCCCAGGATAACATTGAAGTTACCTTATTACATTTATACGGGTCATTTCCAAATGGGAATAGGTACACAGTTCATGTTTGGTGTCTCGGGAATCCTAATTTAAAATCCTAACGTATGATGAAGTTGGATTTTAAATTACAGTTTTGAAAATAGCACTTTTAGAAAGTTGTGTGACATATAACAAGGACAACCCTACACGCCCACTGGGACCAGGGTAATTCTTTATACATATATACAAAGTGCAATGGGCATCATTCCCACCCACTTATAGAAAGTTGCCATTTTGCTTTCTTAGCCATTTAGTGCCTGTAGTCTGTCCCTGGTTGCATGACTGAGTGTAGCTGAGGCTTTGTGTATTCCTCCTAGACAGCCACAAACAATGGAGAGCTTAGGTCTGCCTGAATGGGCCATCACTGGCAGGATGGAAGGGAGGAGCTGGGCACAGCCCTACTTACACTTGAATACGCTGTGTCCTGCTTCCACACAAAGGGCTGCATACCCCCCATAATTAGTCTGGAGCCAGGACGGAGAAGGCAGGATGCCTGGGGACTTCAAAGGAACTTTCTAGACGCTTCCCCCACTTTCCAGAGGAAGGGTACCAGGTATAAATACTGGACCTCAGACACCACCACTTCAGTACACTTCTGGACTACTACTCTGCTGGACTACTGCACTGAAGGTACTGCTGCCCTGCTGTGCTGACCTGCTGCCTGCTGCTGTCTTGCCTGGGGAAGGAGTACTGAACACGCACCTTTCCCCCAGGACACCAGAGTGACTCCAAATACCAGTCTGCATTTCTCATTATCTGAACCCCAGGAACAAAAAAGTCTCACCAACATCTTGCACCAGCCCCTGGACCCAGCTGAAGTGAGTTCCTAACCCACAAGGGTGCCAAGCAGGTCAAAGACCCTTGGTGAGGCTCAGAGAGCTGAGCTCTTTCCGATAGAGACCGAGCCTGTTTGCACTGAGACCTCACTGCTTCCACTCCGACTCATTACAAAGCTTCATCAGCACAATTCTTCACACTGCAGCAATGCACTCGCGTGGGCTGCCAGCGCGAAGCTCCAAAAACACCCAACCGTGACTCTTGGCCTGCTATTCGCGTTACGCCGGCAGCCTCTTGCAATGCTGTCCCTGCTCCTTGCTGCCCCCTTCATTGTGAACAGGACTCTTGGCACAGATTTGAGAAGGTGAAACTCCAGAGGACCTATCCCAGTGAATGTAGCCAACCTGCGCTCCAATGCAGTTGGACTGAACTTGTGACTCTGACTGGGTCAAGTGAAACCAGATATCCTGAGTTGGCGCTTTGTGCTTTTTGGCGCTATTTTCACTAAAATCTTTAAAAAATCATAACTCTGGTTCTACTGATTGGATTTTTGTTGTTGTGGTCTTGTTTTATTTAATCAATTTTGCTCTAGTGTTCCAAACTGGTATTCTAAAATCATTTTGTGGTGTGTTTTCTCTGTTTCTGTTTGAAGTGTTGCACAAATACTTAACACATTGCCTCTAAGTTAAGCCTGCCTGCTCTGTGCTAAGTTACCAGAGGGTTAAGCACAGGTTAATTTGGGGTTTGCTTGTGACTTTACGCTGACTAGGATTTTGGTTGCTGCTTGACCATGGCTCACACCTCAGTCAACCAACAACCCAATTTCTTACATCACTGTTGTGAGAAATTTGTTTGTTGGTTGAAGAGGGTGGAGCACTAATCAAGCAATAGCATGAGGGTGAAACACAAGAAGCCACTAAATTAACCTGTGCTTGACCCTCTGGTAGCTTGATACAAAACCAGTCAGGCTTAGCTTAGAGGCAATGTGTAAAGTATTTATGCAAAACGCAAGCAGTAATAAAGTGAAAACACAACACAAGAAAAATCCCACACCAATTCAAAACAATAGAGCAAAATGTAATACATTATTTGACACCAAAACAAAAACGATCCAATCAGTAGGACTGGAGCTATGAATTTTAAAGTTTAAAGTGGAAAATAGTGCCTAAAAGATCAAAGCGTCAACTTCAGACATCTAGTGGCATGAAATCGGAGCAAAGTCAAAAGGTATGGCTGACCACGATTAAGAGCGGTTTGGATACAAAAAAGTGGATTGGGCCCAGTCTCCGCTTACTCACAGACTTATAAGAAATCTTTAGGAAAAATGTATAAGAAGGTAAAATTCAGCGGGGCAAGGCAGCTGGCGGTGTCCCAAGAGGAGGTGTCAGTATCGGGGAGCTGCTGGACAAAGTCATTGTGAAGATTCGTTTGTTTGTACTTAGTCTCTTTTTTGGAAGTCGAAAATTTCCAGCGGTATGAAGCTGCAGGCTGTTGCTGCCGAGGGCTCCACGAGGCCAGACACCCCTTGTGCGAGGAGCTGCTGAACAGGATTTACTGTGGCAGAGAAGAAATCTGCTGCGAAGTCAAGCCAACCGGCAGTGTACCTTGGGCGAATCGACGAGCAGGTATTTACCGGTCTACTTTTAGTTCTCAGAGCACTTTTTGTTTGAACATTTTCTAAGTCCCACGTTTTGGAGTTAGGTTATCTGGACACCTTTAGCACCACTTCCAAGGGTCCAGGACTGGAGAGGCACTACTTGGAGAGTCAAGACTCACTCAGTCAGGGTCCAGGTGTGGGTTCAAGATGGTTGGAGCCTTTGGAGTCACTTCTGAAAGCCCTGGGTTTTAGGAGAAGAGCACGGCTCAAGCAGCAGGGTAGACCCCTGGGTCTCAGAGCAATCCTTCTCGGCAGAGCAAAGCTGTTCTTCTAAAGTACAGAGCAGGCCACAGCAGAAACAATCCACTGGTAGTCTTTCCACAGGTCCAGGAGTGAACTGAAGAGTGGACCTGAGGGTTCAATTTGTAAAGCTGGTGCCTCCTTTGAAATGGGAGAAACTTCTGGATTCTTCTCCTCTCAAAAGGGTCTATAATTTCGTGCCTCCCTGCCCTGGCACCAGCTAGTCTGCAGGCACAAAAGGCTAAGGTGAAGTTCTTTGTGTGAGAGCAAGGTTCAACCTATTGAAGTGCAAACGGGACTGTGCACAGCTCCGGCCCATCCTGCCTGAGACTGCTCATTAAGGCACACCTAGTTTCTCTATTGTGTGTGTTTTCTGGGAGGAATATACAAAGGCTAACTGCCAGTCACACCTAGCCATGTTAGTCATGAACAGGCTGCAGACGCCAAATGGTTAGGGCAAATAAATGCTAACTTTCTAAATGTGGCAATGTCTGAATTGTGACCTAAATCCATTAAAGGGGATTTTAAATTATATTTCCTCAGATACCAAACAGGACTTTCCTACCTGCTCCCAATCATATGTTAGCAATTATTGAAATAAGGTAACCCAATGTTATCCTATGAGAGAGGTAGGCCTTCCAGTAGTGAAAAACAAAATTGTGAGTTTTTCACTACCAGCACATGTATTACTTAAATGTACATGTCCAACTTTTTGATTACAATTAACCTTGCTCTATGGGCTGTTCAATATCTACTCTAAGGGTGACATATGTATTAAAAAGGAGTTTTAGGCTTGGCAAAGGAGTTATTGTGCTGTGTCGTATTAGCAGTTAAAAACTGCACACAGGCTGCAATGGCAGTGCTGGACATGTTTTATGGGCTACTTCAGTGGGTAGCACAATTAGTGCAGCAGGGCCACTAGTAGCATTTAACTTACCAGCCCTAGTAGTATTGTATAGCACATTACTAGGGGCTTATAAGTAAATTAAATATGCCAACCAGGTGTAAGTCAATTTTGCCATGTTTTAGAGAGTGAGTGCAAGTACTTTATTACTGGTTAGCAGTGATCAAGTGCACAGATTCCTAAGGCCAACAAAAACAAATTCAGGCAAATAGAGGGGTGAATGCAAAAACTTTGGGGGTAGACCCTATGGCAGACAGGTCTGAAAACTAGTCTGCTTATAATTGTGCGCAATAGAATTCTATATGGGAAATCTGCTTCTCACAACTTGTAGTTGGCTGTAAATGTATTCCCTGCCTGCTAAGTGAGGCTGGTACTCTTCTTTTAAAATTAAATAAATGTGGGTACTTTGTACCCGATAGCACCTGCACATTTAAAGCACTGAAACAATACCTTTGTGAATTAGACCATTAGAGAATCAACGAATTGGGTGAGTTACAAACAGGTAAATGTATTAATAATGATCAAAAACTACACAATTACTGTTTGAAAAGTTAAAGGCTATCGAAAACGTTCTAATGCTCTGTGCTCCGGTGTCGTCTCCTTTACAATGAGGCAGGCACTGCCACAGTGCATAAGAATTCTCCATTGCTTTTAGGTGCCTGGCAATAGCTGAAATGAAAGAAATCACCCACAAAATGAATAGGCAGATAATATTCCATACATAAAGACATTATTTTCTTAAATGAATATTGTGTTTGCTGAGTCAGGCCTTCATGCTTAGTTGGAAATCAAACGTTTAGCATACGAAATGTATGATGTATTCAAAAACGTTATTATGTGTATAGTTTCACTTAAGGCTGTTTGAATATGTCAATTTTCATTCGAAAGTTTCAAGAAGCTGAAAATATATAGTGCAAACTGAAAAAAAAGACAGAGAAAGGCTTAAAATGAAATTCCAATGACCGATGACAGAAAAATGGCTGACATGTTTAGCTAGGTTGGGGATCACGCCACATGGAGACATCATAGCCAATTCTATATGTCACTTAGTGACCCTTGGATGACAGACTCCTAACCTCCTACTCAACTGCACATTCTGAGTCTTGTCTTTCATGGCCACGTACTCTACCTGCCTCTCTGCAACTGTTTCTTTATTTCTAGGCGAAATTATTATTTCTAAGCGAAATTATTATTATTCGGTCGGCCTGGAGACAGATTTACCTCTCTACCACCCTGTTGTCCTGAAGGGAAAGTTACATAGACTAATACCTACTGGGGTTTTGGCTCAGCCCCTTTCAGTCATCACATGAATGGAGTGTCTTAGCATTTAGGATCAGTCCACAGGACAGTCTAGATAGAGTGGTTTAATAGGTCTCCAAAATTCAAGGAGTTACCCTATAATACAAAATAGGGACAGGGTAATATAAACCAAAGAAGGAAAACAAGTCCCTAGTCTAGTTTATGGATCATTTGTTGCACCGTAATCATGTACAGTATTAGTGGGGTTAAAACGTATACAGTATTTAAACACAAATCATAGTAACATGTGACATGTAGATACAGTAGAGATAACAATGCAAAAAACTGAATTTTTTTATAAAAAGTACAAATCAATTTTTATTTATCATTACGTTAAAAAATAAACATACATTTTAAAACATTAAAAATATATTAAAAAACAGTCCATTGTTACATGTCACATGTAATTATTATTTGTGTTTAAATACTGTATACGTTTTAACCCCACTAATACTGTACATGATTACGGTGCAGCACATGATCCATAAACTAGACTAGGAACTTGTTTTCCTTCTTTGGTCAATAGGTCTCCGCCTTTCATTTGTTGCTTTGTTGTAAGTGTGATTTATGTTTTCAATTACAGCTATTCTGTGTTTGGAGTGGCAATTATGATAAGTGAATGATGGAGTTTGTCTTGTTTACTGTTTGGTTTTGCATCTGGAAGGGTGAGCACCAACAGGCAAAAGAGTCCACCTCCAGGCACCATAAAAGCCCTGTTCACATTCCCTCCAATTAGTAGTGATGATAGTGTACTGTTAAGCTGGAGCTAATGTAGGACAGGTGGGCAAGGGGCGGAGTAGCAATGGGTCATGCCTCAATGGTTTGTACCTCTGACAGCTTGGGGAAAGCTATTTCCCAGTCTCACAATAGTCAGAGAACAGGGTTAAAGCACCACGGAGAAAAAGAAAGATCTGCTGTGTCAGCAGCAAGGTGTACAAATAATAGTTACAACAAACAAATGCAATTGAGACAAGCCATAAAAATAACATCAAAAGCAAAGGTTCAGTAATGACCAGGACCCAATGAGTGATAGATAATCCTGCAACTGCTTTTAGAACAGAGGAAGGAGGTACCTGGGTTGTACCAGACTTCAGCTCAACAGAGTGAATGCCTTCATGTAGCACATCTTAATGCCACAACAAAACTTCTGAAAGCTTCTTACTTTGAAAATTAAATGACAGTGCCCCACACAACACAAAGAGTGCCAACAAGTTGAGTTGGCACCTTCAGTTATAAAACATAGCCTAAAGGCACTTTCCTACAGGTGAAGATGTTGGCCCTACTAAGAATAATGCTGCGTCTGGGATGAACAGTCTGATGTGTGTGTTGGGAGTGTCAATTTGAGACTTGTAGATGGTGGAGGGGCGGGTTGGGTCATTGGAGGACCACCCCTGGGGGTGGGATGCTAGTTTCACGTGAAAACATTATTTTAGTGTTTAAAACCCGGTATGTCCGCGTCACCGGATGGTCGTGGTCTTGACCAGTTGCCCCATGTTATGGCCTTGTCAACATGTTATTCAGTTCATTGTGGGTACATTCTTAGGGACAAGGGGAATGGACTCTGATATTTATTGAGCCTGTCTCTATGACTTAGGGAAACGTGTAATATGTTACCTCCACCAATCGCTACCAAAGTTTTTCTTTTTGGTTACATGTTTTGTGTATTAATGACAACTGTTGAATTCATTGAGGATGTACAGCACTTTCAGCACTGTAGAATGTAATGTTATATTTGAAATGCTCTTATCGTGATGCTCATGCTATGTTCTGTAATAAGGTAGCATTCATGGCGCCATTGGTAACCGACATTTTGTTTTGTGATCGAAACTAAGCTTCTGTCTCATATCGCTTGCCTCAGCAGAAAACTGCCTCCTGTACCTTCAGCTTGTACTGCCCAAGGCCAAGTTTTGTTGCACTAATGAATGTACTCGCTATTTTTACATACCTCCGCTATTAGATAGATCCGTTCCCACATCTTAGAATGGAAGACACAGGCCGAACGGAACTGCCTTGGAGCCGAGATAGTGTGTACCCAGCACCAGGACCGTGGCTCATCCTTCTTTGCTACCTTTGTTCACCGTTGCTTGGACTGGAATTTTCCAGTCTTGGCGTGTTCTTGGGAAATTGGGAATGTATAATATCGGACCTTATGTTGGGGGGAGTCCGTCCCTCGACCGTCATCTCAGGAGACTGGTCAGACTGGGCTCTGCTGCAGTGCAATACTAATAAATAACTTGGCTTGTATTCTCTACTGCCTGATCGACTCTTCAATGTTTGGAAGGCTGAGAGGAGGTCGTGAGTGACCCGGGTGGCCCTAATCGGGTCACTTCCTTCAATACCTCGCAATGTAATTTGTAGACCAAGCTCCTGTTGGTCCCATGGGCATTACAGATTCAGGGAGGGTGCTTGGAAGTACGAAATGTACTCAGTTTTTTAGATCATTCACACACAACTAATTCACGTGCAAATTAAATGTATGCTGATGGCTGTATGATTCCGAAATAAAAACAAATACAAAAAAAGAATGATTATGTATATTAACAGTCACTCTACCCCCCTCTCTCCTATGCACCCAGTACACTAATTTGCAGCGTGAGCAGGTCACACCTCGGAATCTGAAGCACTAAGGAGGTGGAAAAAGGGAATGGGAAGTGCAGCTGCTCCTTGGCTGATAAAACTACAGCTGGTGCTCAGCAGAAACTCTGACCCCTATCAACTCATATATCGGTAGCATCAAATGGGTTGAGTATTAGGGTTTCAGTCATGTATTGCCTCGTGGACATGCATGGTTTGTGGGGCTAGCAGCTCAGCATACACTGTTTTTTTTCAAGGGCCAACCACACTCTATTCTCAATGAAGCCCACGTTTTTGGATGGGGTAGGGCCAATTAAAACCATGGCATGCTGGAGTGAAGATGTGGCAAAATGAGTAAGAAACCAGTGTTCATACTGATTTGCGTATTTGTCAGCTGAGACTCCATGGAACACTACGGATCTATTCACAAAGGTAAGTTTGCAAGTGAATAACTCTACATGTGTAAATTTACTCTTACACTTTGCAGTAAATTTCTACTAATGGCTAATCACTATTTCCGAGTATAAACTACAAAGTGTAGATTTATATGTGTCCGTCACCTGAAACAGAGAGTGAAGCCAAAGTTATGAGTGTAAAATTATTACAAGTAACTTCTCACACATAGGCAGAGGTCTTCGCCACTGAGGTGGAGATCTCCCTGTGGTAAAGTATGGGTTTTTTTTAAAAAAAGTTTATTAAATTTTAAAGACATTAGTAAACATATTTGTATGTTAAAAATTAGGGTAAATCAATGTTATAGATTTATTTTAAATGTAGAACAAAATAATTTCAGCATCTACTGCATTGGTAACTTAATATTTAATTAAACATTTATTTATTTTAAACATATTAATTTAAAACACTTAATTTTAACCAAATCTCACCTAAACTTAAATGCTTATATTTATTTTTGGTGCATTAAAAATTACTAAAAGTTATGTAAACAATCAATGCCATTTTGTTTTTCTAAAAAACAAATTGACATTTATTTTTAAAATAAAAAGATTATTAAAATATATTCATTTTTAAATAAATGTATATTTAACCTTAAAATAAATGTATATATATTTTTAAAAAATCAAACAAAAAAATCTTTCAGCATTATTTTCCATGTGGTTCTATTTTAAGTCCCTGCCTCCATTATTTTCTATGTGAGAGTGTAGCAGTACCAGGGGCTGGCCATGTGTGGTGCTGGACTTAGTCCAAGTCTGAGCTGGAGCACATTTACAATTGTTTTGGGTCCTTTTTGGCAGTAGTAACAATGGAAGTGCAGTTTATGAATCATCACAGGCTTACTCTTTTGTGGGTAGGTGATTGTCCCTCCCTAAACCTCTCCTTATCCTCCTTAAACCCCTTCTATTTGGTTGGAATTATTCTCCATTTCCCAGCCACTACCTCCGTCCTTTCCACATTTACTATTATAAGGTTGTTGTAAGTGTGCCTAGATTTCCGCAGCTGGGATGGAGATCTCTGCAAGAATAGACATGAGAGGCTGAGATTTTAACATGTAAGTCAATGAATACTCTTTTGTAGTATATGAGTAGTATTATTGCAGTACCACTAAGCATAATACAAAGTGCAGTTTGGGCTGCATAGGCCCCATTGTATTATGCAGGAGCAGCTACAGTATATAATGGATTATCTTGTCAGAGAGGGATGAGACGGGTAATGCAGAGCTAGCAGCTTTCACCATAAACATCACAGATAAGCAGGAACATGAGTAGGATTAATACCCCTCTGCTCCTGCCTATTACTGACAGCAATGGGAATCCTACAGCCCCCAAGCACCCTCCCTCACTGTGTCTGTGTTCACATCCCTTTGCTGGAGCATCAGCCTGACTGCAGTCAGCCTTGCAATCAGATCCTGGAATACCTGCTGTTTAGTGGAATCAACAACCCAAACGAAGCACTGATCATGAGGACTGATGCTCTGCTAAAGGAAAGCTCAGTCCAGAATGTGCATCAGATCTAATTTTTTACACGTACATTAGGGTGCAACATAATTAGGCCAACAAATGGCTTTAGAGCTTGCTATGAAGCCAGACCCATGGGTCAATCACTAACTGCATTAGAAACTAAAGTGGTTCCTTTAGCATTTGATGACTCACTGAACAGAAACGTGGATCATGTCCACATGCAGCACATTCACAGGTTATTTCAGGATATTTAGCCTGTGCCAGTCCACATCCCTTGCTAGCATCCGTTTGGAACTAAATCTGTAGGCAATATCAATTAGTGCAGACAAAATCTACTTTAATGGCTATTCATCGAGAAAACAACAGAACAGAACACCTTGAATGGGAAACTATATATTGCTATCTATGGAAACCATGCATTGCTAGCACGAAAAGTAATAGTAAATCTTGTGAGTTTTAAAATATTTCCAAAGTAAAGAAAATGAAGAGACAATGCGAATTTAGTTATGATTTAATTAAACTTGGTGAGAGTCAGTTTGCAACCTATTTGGTACACAGTATACTATTCATACACAGTAGTATCTAAATTTGAACTTTGAGCCAATGTAAAAACAGTTTTTTTTTTATTTATCTGAATTTATTGTACCTGCTCAAAATGGAATTTGAAGGGACTGGGTCTGCGATCCCAAAGAAGGATTGTCTGTGTCATTTGTGTGGCCAATCTTTAGAGATATTTGACCATCTTATTCGCATCTGCACTTATCTCCTTGAATTTGAGAAGGGATATATGTGTCTAATTTTCAACGAGGTGGAGTGTAGTATTTTGAATTCAACAGTAAATTTGTAATTTAAGAGTAATTACAATAAGGTGATTTGTGATTTGTTTTGTTCTGAACATAGTGATGTTCAGAACAAAATTTGCAAAAGAAACCCCAACAATTATTACATAAAAAAACTAAACTTAGTTTGCATGGGGCAAATTCCTTTATTTGGAAATATTGTCTAGCTTGCTTCTGTGGAAATATGGATTTTTCTGGTCAGTTATGTCCCCTATCTTGGACCCCAACGGTTTCATGTATAAATCACAAGTACATGTATGTTCCCTCCAGTTCCAGTTATGAAGACGCAAACACATGTGCGTCCACCGCCAACATGTCCTCTTTCAGATCCGCCATGAATGGGCTGGATATTCCATTCCTAAGTATGAAAGGCCACCGCCTTTATATGGTTCACTTATGCCATTTTACAGTTCAGGCAAGTAGGCCCTGATTCTGCCATCAAGCTTTTCCTGCCTTCTGCCTCTGAAAGCTCCAGTCTGAGCTCGCATCTGTATCCATGAACTTTGTCCTACTCTCTGCGCGGCTAACGGTGCCTGACAGCAGCCTGTTGCCTGCCAAAAACTGTATTTCACCTTCGAGATTATCTGCTCCGCTCCCTACCCAATGCATTCCTGTCTAGTAGTTTAAGTAAACATTCTTCCAGCTACCGAGCAAAAGGCCCGGCTTCTCTGTCATTTTTTCAAGTGATTCATAGCCCTGTTACTATGGAAGATTTCGGCCCTCGCATCTAGTGTAGACACTTAGACGCTTGTACACGCACTAACAGTCAGTATAGTCAGTATAGAATAAGATTCTACTCTAAGAGACCTCTCTTTTGGATAACATAGTTCTCTAAACATAGGATGTTAGATATGATTTGGGATTAGGTTGACTTGACCCTCCAGACTTCTGTCGCCACATGTAGAGCTAAATGTCAAGTCCCCTTCACCCCCTAGTTGCACGTCAATCACACGTCATGCTGCTGCGCGCGCATTTCTGCCAAGTATTTCTGCTGACATTGCGAAATTCTTTCATGGAACCACCCTATTATGACATCATACCTGATGACGTTCTTTAGTTACACCCAGTTACACCCACTTTTGCTACGCATGTATGTTTTATCTTTACTATCAATTGTTACGCCTCCTCCATCTGTTTCACTGTAATGCCTATTGTATAAAAAATGATTACTTGTCAATAAAGTGTGTTCTTCACTTCCTGAACCTTTGTGGTGATGGAATATGGAGCTCCTCAATTTAAATTGATTCTGGAATAAAGCCCGTTCCGAACCTCTAATACCACGGATTCTGCCTCTTATTTTACTGAGCTATTGTTATAGATTTTCCGCATCAAATTAAGTCCCGGTAATTAAATTATTTACCACATAAATGGCGCCCGAACAGGGACACTTTCTCATCTCACGCGCCGGCGGTGCGTTGCAGGCCCGGTCTCCTGTCACAGCTGGACGGACAACAACGCGTACCCACAGGATTTCCTGTATCTCCCTCCTGCCGAGCGGGGGTAACTGAGGCTGCGATCAACACCCAGACGAGGCGGTGAGAAGTGCGAAGTATCCCGACCAGAGCCTAGCTGAGAGAGCAAGATCCGAGGTATACAGAGGCCCACCAGTTTTCCGAAGTTTCCGAAGTTCCGAGTCGAGTCCAGTCCGGTTCAAGTTCAGTTCAGTTCCGAGGCCTTCCGTTCCGAGCTACCCGGTGAGTACCATTATCGGGGAGGCGTTCTGACGTGCACATAGGTTGTGCCGGTCAAGACGGGTTTGGGTACACAAATCCGGTCTGCACTGTTTCAGCAGTGTATCTGTACTGTTTAGCAGTATATCAAGTATGTCTAGTATATAATTCAGATTTACCTAGTTAGTATCGAGTATTATGCTTAGTGACTAGTTCCCTAAATGACCATCATTGTTTATTCATTAAATGTTAAATGTTAAAATGTTTTAAATACGTTCTGTATATTGTGGTGTGAATGACTGTTCATTATTATGTTTTATGGTATTAAACGTGTTCAAAATTAGGTATCAGATCAGTTCTCAATATGCCGCTCTTTTCGAAATTAAGACAGATCAAAACCAGAAAAGGGGTACTCGAAGAAGCTGTTCCCATTCCTCCTAGGGACACTCCAGGGTACTTCATGTATCATAAACACGGCCTAGACGCCATATTATTTCTTGATCTATGGGTAGACTACACCAAGGAATTACCAGAAAGTCAGAGGTGGCCCGCAGCTGGGACCTGGGATGCAGGTTGCATTATGAAAGTAGAAGAAGAATTATGGAAAAGGAAAGCTAGACAGTCACAGAAAGATGCCATTGAATTATGGCGTAAAGAATCATACAGACGTACAGAAAAAGCGCTCAGACAGGAAGAGAAAAGTAAGGAAAATTCAAATAAAGTTCGAGAAAGTGTATTAAGTGAAGAAGGTACTCGAGTAAAGTCAGAACAAACAGACAGACAAAGAAATGCCCTTGTGAATGGTATGTATCCTCTTCTGGCCGAAGGACTACCTAAGGCTACTCCGGAGATACCAAGAGACTTGCCACCCCCATTGTTTCCGATAAAAGCACATCCCAAAGGGCATCCCAGAACCGCAGAAGATGTTTTTCTTTCCTCTTATTTAGACGACGCAGCTCCCGCGTATGCTAATGCTGCGCCACATAGACCGCCTGCCGAGGGGGTTCAACGCCAAGACCCTCCTTCGTCTGTACCTCTGCAACAGCAAACTCCGACACAAGTTCCGGCAAGCACATCTGTTTCTACATCCGCATCCACACCTATGGTTGCTATATCCCGTTCAACGAATCCTTTCACATCCAGCACCCCAGGTGGTGCTACCAGAGGTACATCAAGCATTTTTCTACGCCACCCAGAACAAATAAACTTTCCTTTCAAGAATTAGCCCACCAACGTACGCCCAAACTAGTAACTCCTAACACGCTCAAGGAACTTCTAATAGACTGTAGATATGACCCTGTGCCCGGAAAAGGGGATGAAATGATGCTGGCATCATTACGTATCCGACGAGCTGCAATATATTTAGGGAAGCTACCAGGAATGACTGCACATTTAGAAAATATATATCATTTTGTTCAGTCAGGGCGAGACCCTGAGAGTATTAACAGAGCCATGGAGTACCAAAAGGTGGAAATACAGGGGGAACTGTTACGTTTCCTCATAAACTGTGTGATCAGAAATCAAGATCAACCAGGGGTAAATCCGGAAGAAATGCAAATTCTTACCACATGGGGTAAGAATATATCAGAGGGGAGACACGATAAACGATCATGTATAGTAGCTATGAGCCGAAAGATCCGCAAAGAAATAGAACGAATACACGAGGAAAGATTAGCAGTAGACGAACCAGAACAAACCGAGGATGAGGAAGAACTAGAACTGCCCACAGGACAGTTAGAAACCATGGCCTGTGTAGGTAGAGGAAGATCTTGCAATAATACTAGATGCTTTACTGATCCGATATGTCCGATACGTCCAGATAATAACAGAAAATTCCAAACTCCTATAATAAATATAAGGTCCCCCGAACATTCATTCCAAGCCGCTGACAAATTACTCCGAGAACGAAGGGGTTATCATATACTCGATTCTATGGACGAACAAGAATTAGCCAGGTCAGCCGTTCACTGGGTTGATAGTCCTGGAAAATATGGTGATGATACACTAGCACATACGTTTTTGAACCTCGCCCCAGATGAACAGCGTTTAGCTGGTATCTATATGATTCAACAACTCCTTATATTATATAAAAGCCAACACTCCGATCCTGGTCCCTTACCTGATATATTGACTGAATTACTCACGAATAAATGGAGAGGTTCCGGTACTAAGTTAATTAGAGAAATACTAGAATCCAGAAAGCAGTACATCCTTTTTGTATGTCCTGAACATGTCTCACTGCCCATCAAGGAAAGAACGACGTATTACATGGATAGACAGAATCCCTTACGCGAAGTGCACCCGAAAAAGGGTGATGACAATGAGTTTAAACGTGTGTTTGTATACACACCCATATCCAAAATAGAACTATTAGAAATGAAGAAAGTGGTACCCAGTCATGACAAAGACCCAGCGGGTTTCCACCGTGAAATTAAAGATATGTTACTCATGGGAGAATATACCTACCCCGACATTATGACAATATTGAAGGTATTAATGCCTGCGGGCATTTACGAAAAACTCAAGGAAAAGGATTGGGAGGTGGGAGACCAGAAGATAGATTGGACAGCATTAGAAAACGAAGAAAAAGCTCGAGGTCCAGGTTCAGGGCTCGGGGACAAGATCAAAGCACTACCAGGTTTACTAGTACAGGTACTGCCACGTTTATTAACTACGAAAAAGGAAGACTGGGGTGCAATCTCAGCCTGTAAACAAAAATCAGATGAAGACACTAGTGATTTCTATTCCCGATTTGAGAAATGTTTTGGTATAAATAGTGGAATAAAAGCAAGTAGCGAGTCGTATCCACATCTGTTTGTGACAAAGTTAGTTGAAAATGCCTTGCCCCAAGTTAAGAATAGAGTATTGAAGTTCGAGAGTACCTGGCAAGGTAACACTCCGTCACAAATGTTACAAATGCTACAGTACCATCACAATAGAATTAGAGAAGAACAAGAACATGAACATAGACGCATGAAAGACACGAAAATGAAAATGCTAGTTTCCCAGACAGTGCCAGTTGACGGTCATAAGAAGGGTATAACACAGTCCAGTGTTTCAACAGGTCCTGTTAAAGGGGCGTGCAACTATTGTAAACAGCCAGGTCATTATGTACACGATTGTCCCGTTTTAAAACATAATATCGCCATAGGTAACACAAAAGAAAGACCACGGCCACTTAGACAGGATCAGAATCAACAAGGAACTCCGCAGCATGCACAGTCCATGCCAGCTCCGCAACAGTCTATGCCAGCTCCACCACCGCAGCCTATTGCTGCCACACAAACAACGACCCGACAGATGTATCAGACCGCACAGTATGACTATCCTGATTATCAACGATACTCATGAAACAGCCTAGAGAGGGAAGTTGGCTTACCGCTTATTGAGGTCCCTGTAGATCAAGAAGGACCTTATGTACACAGTGAACTGTTAGGTCAAGATAGAAAATTCTTACTCGATACAGGGGCAAGCCGAACAACAATAAAACGTAGTGAAGTTCCAGGGGCACCCCTCTCAGGCTCACAGAATATTTCCCTTGGTTTTTCAGGAAAACCTATCATTAACGAAGTAACACAGCCTCTTCCACTTACGATTGGTCCCTTGACACGAACTACAGATTTATTACTTACTAAATCATGTCCAGAAAACTTGTTAGGCATAAAAACTTTGAAAGCTCTCGGAGCTATAATATGTTGTTCTCCAGAAGGAGTAAGATTATTTTTACGTGATTTCAAAGGGCACTACGTGTCCCGAGACATGGATCACCGACTACAGACTTTACCGACACATTTATGGGCACAAGGCCCTACAGATGTTGGTTGCATGAACATTACACCATATCGAGTCACACTAAAGGCAGGAGTGGTACTTCCACGAATGCGACAATACAAGTTACCCCCAGATGCTGTAGTGGCTTTACTACAAATCATTGACGAGCTTATTGCCCAAGGAGTGGTTGTGGAAACCGACTCCAATGTATGTAATTCACCGATAATTCCGATTCTTAAACGAACTGATCCAACAGCCCCGCCAGTATACCGATTGGTTATTGATCTGCGCGAATTAAATAAATGCATAGTACCACAATACCCCGTAGTCCCAGACATTTCTTCATTACTGACAGCCATTGATTCCGAAGCAACATTCTTTACTGTAATTGATCTCAAGAATGCCTTCTTCAGCGTCCCAATAGATCCGGAAAGCCAATACTTGTTCGGATTTAGTTTAAATGGACGAAGCTTTAAATTCACACGCGCACCTCAAGGATTTACAGAAAGCCCCAGCATTTATAGCCAAGCACTGAAACGAGAACTCGACAGTATCCACATGCCAGTCAACACTGCCCTGCTTCAATATGTCGATGATCTGCTGATCACCGCTAGAAGCGAACCTGAATGTGAGAAAGCCTCACTGACGGTATTACAATTTTTGGCCGAAAAGGGGCACAAGGTGTCCCCTTCTAAGCTGCAATTCTGTGTCCAGCGAGTTGTTTACCTCGGTCACTCGCTGTCCAAGGAGGGAAGGCAGCTTACACCAGATCGCATCCAGCTAATTGCTAATATGCCAATACCCAAGACACAAAAGGAGGTGCGGGCTTTCATAGGCCTCACTTCATATTGTAGGCAGTGGATCCCTCAGTATGCATTTCTAGCAAAACCCCTCATTCAATTGACAACACAGGAGGCAGCCACATCGACTGTTCTCCCTTGGACTCAGGAACATACACAAGCTTTTGAAAGCCTAAAGGAAGCCTTATGCCAAGCACCTGTTTTAGCAACACCATGTTACAATAAACAGTTTACACTCTTCGTTACAGAACGCGAAGGTACTGCCTTGTCAGTACTCACACAGGAACAAGCAGGATCACACAAACCATGTGCTTATTTTTCTAGTACATTAGATCCCGTAGCTCAGGCTTTGCCTGCGTGCCTGAAATCAGTGGCAGCAACAGCTTTAGCAATCAGACAAAGCGATGCCATAGTATTAGGGCATCCATTGACAGTACAAGTACCACAGGCAGTAGAGGTTCTCTTGAACCGCACACAAACACAACACTTGACTATAGCACGACTCACTGGTTACGAATTAACATTGTTTCAGCCACATATAGAAATCAGACGTTGTAGTACATTGAATCCTGCCACACTGTTACCTGTAAATGGAACAGACCCACTAGCACATGATTGTATTGAAGTTATCACTATCACGACGAAACCCAGACAAGATTTGACAGACGTCCCATTTTCAGACCCAGACCTGACGTTGTATGTAGATGGTTCATGTATGAGAACAGGTACAGGAGAGCTAGTGGCCGCTTACGCAGTCACAACAGACACTGAAATCATTGAAACAAATTGCATAAATACCTTGTCCGCTCAAGCAGCAGAGCTCATCGCTCTGACACAAGCCTGTATTCAAGCCACAAATAAAAAAGTCAACATATACACTGATTCACGTTATGCATTCGGAGTTGTACATGATTTCGGCGTGCTGTGGCGAGAGAGAGGTTATTTAACTTCTCACGGTGCCCACATTCAGCACGGACCCCTTATTCATGCCTTATTAGATGCAATACATCTACCCACTGCAATATCAATTATGAAATGTAAAGCTCATACGAAAGTTACTGATATCATTTCTCAAGGCAATGATCTAGCTGACAGAACAGCTAAACAGACTGCTCAAACTCAAACATCCGACATGACAAAGACAATAGTCCCGACACTAACACATTGCATGATGGTTAAGGATCCCGCTCTTGACGTAATCGACATACAGACACATGCTACACCAGACGAAATAAAGAAATGGACTGAATTAGGAGGGATCCAAACGGATCAAGGATGGATGACGAAGGAAAAATCTGTGTGGTTCCTTCCTGATTCAATGGTCCAAGTCGTTATTAACACTGTACATAGTCCAGCACATCTAGGAGAAAAAGCTATGCTAGACAGCATCCAACACATTTGGTTCAACAAACATTTACGAGCAGCAGCTAAACAAAAAGTTTGTACCTGTATGATCTGTTGTCAGTTTAACCCAGGTAAAAGCATTCCCGTAGAACAGGGTGGATTTCAGCCTCCTGATCACCCTTTTGAAGTCCTCCAGATGGATTATATCCAGATGGAACGATGTCGAGGATTCAAATATGTTCTCGTAGTTGTCTGTGCTCTTTCCCGTTGGACAGAGGCATACCCGGTTTCAGATTACACTGCCCCGACTACTGCCAAACAGTTAGTTCGAGAATTCTTCCCACGGTACGGTTTACCACGTGTTGTCTACTCAGATAACGGCCAGCCGTTCGCATCCGAATTAATGAAACACGTTTCACTTTTGTTAGGCTATCAGTGGAAATTTCACTGTGTCCGACACCCCGAGGCAGCAGGTCTCGTGGAAAGACATAACCAGACCCTGAAAATTAGATTGTCCAAAATATGCAGAGAGAAAGGTGTCGATTGGGTAGTAGCCTTACCCGTTGCACTTTTTTACATGAGAATGGTAGCACACTCTCGAACAGGGCTATCCCCTTATGAAGTGATCTTCGGTAGACCACCAAATATGTGGGGGACGCCTATACCACGCAAAATAACTGATATTGACTGTAATATGCTGACAGATTACTTGGCTTCCTTGATGTCTGCACTACAATCTTGTCGTTCACAGGTAGCTGCAGCCTTTCCCGACAACACCGAGGTGAAACCCCATGACGTAATTCCAGGGGATTTAGTTCTAGTGAGGAACTTTGATCGGAAGTCTCAGCTGGATCCTAGGTGGAAGTCGCCTCAACTCGTATTGCTAACGACGAGGACAGCCGTAAAGATCGAAGGACGAAAAGGCTGGATACATTCAAGTCATATCAAGAAATTTCATGGACTACCGTCAGACGTAAACGACACACCTTGTGTGTCTTCCCCGAGTGACTCTAAACTTCCTTTGGTTGAATTGAATAACCATGAACAATACAAACTAAAACTTAGGTCTAACAAGTCAGGCAATTTGATTGTTTAAGTCCTCTCCAAGGTGAATCGGTCGAATTTGTCTCTGACATGTATCCCTTAGACCTGTATAGAGAAAGAAACAGAAGGATAAAGTTGAAACGACATGCGTACTGTAAATCACTGCGTAGTCATTGCACAGTGACGTTATTAATTTTGTTTTTCCTAAGTCTTTTAATAATTACTGCAAGTATATTGTTGCACACATATTATCCTATTTCCAGATCTGTTTACAATATTACTGCTGAACATTCTTTTAGTGAATTACCTCCGCATGAATTGTCTTATAGATTTGCGCTGCGCAATAACACTTTTATTAGTATGTTACATCATTCCCATCAGGTTAGCAATGCTACAAATTGTTGGATATGTGGCCGACTCCCTCCCTATCAGAACTATAAAGGAATTCTACCTCTCTTTCCATACCCGTTCACACACAACGGCTCCTGTGGAGCATGGTTTAGTTTAATTAATTCCCTAGATTCGAATTCTGCAGTTTACCAGAATAACTGGGTATGGGGAAATCTGAACTTAGTTTTACTCAAAGTCTGCCACCCCAACAAGGAGGGACTTCCCAAAAGAACAGGAACTGATCTAGAAAATGAAGTATATGGATTAGGTAATTTTACGCTCAATCTCATGATCTTGAATGTCGAATCCGAAGCTACTCCAATTTTGCCAGTCATGTCAGTATTTCCAGTAAAAGGTGAATTATGTGTAAGAAAGAATGGTTCCATAGATATGGGCCATAGTAGATGCACCACTGTAATAGAATTTAGTGATCAAGGCAAGTCTACATTTAGAGCTTCCCGCCATTCCTACTTCATATGTGGTCAGACGGCATACATACGTTTGCCACTAGATTGGGATGGTACCTGCTACATCGGATTCCTTTTGCCACCTGTTTTCCTAGCTCCTCCTGATTATCACAGAAATACTCATTTAGTACATAATAGAGAAAGGAGAGATCTCCCAATAGTCGATTACACTGAGACAGCATGGGAAAAATATACAGATTTCAATAAAGGTCTCTTTCCCTATATAGGTACAGTTACCAATAGTAAGCTGATACGTAGATTAACCAGAACCCTTGAAGCAGTAGTGAACGAAACTATCTCCGCCTTAGGCAATTTAACAGAAGAGCAGTCTGCTATGCGGATTGTTGTGCTTCAAAATCGTCTTGTCCTTGACGTCATCCTGGCCGATAGGGGCGGAGCTTGTAGGGTCATCGGATCAAGTTGTTGCATTTTCATACCAGAAAATTCGCCATCTGTATATAAAGCCATAACTCGCCTTCATAAGATTGTAAGCCAGATACACCAGAATCCAGGCACCTGGACTTGGTCCGGTTGGTTTTGGAGTGTATTATCTACCTTTGGATGGAAGGTCCTATCCTTCCTAGGTATTGGCTTCCTCATATTATTCAGTTGCTGTCTATGCCTACAATGTGGACCAGCGATCTGTGGTCTGTGTGCCACATCGTGTATTCCACCACCAAGATTTCATTCATCACGGAAGAAGAAAGAAGAACAAATGATGCTATATGAACAGATCGATGGATTAATGAAGATTGATATCTCTTGACGGGCAAGTAGGGGACAAGGAGGGAATGTGGAAATATGGATTTTTCTGGTCAGTTATGTCCCCTATCTTGGACCCCAACGGTTTCATGTATAAATCACAAGTACATGTATGTTCCCTCCAGTTCCAGTTATGAAGACGCAAACACATGTGCGTCCACCGCCAACATGTCCTCTTTCAGATCCGCCATGAATGGGCTGGATATTCCATTCCTAAGTATGAAAGGCCACCGCCTTTATATGGTTCACTTATGCCATTTTACAGTTCAGGCAAGTAGGCCCTGATTCTGCCATCAAGCTTTTCCTGCCTTCTGCCTCTGAAAGCTCCAGTCTGAGCTCGCATCTGTATCCATGAACTTTGTCCTACTCTCTGCGCGGCTAACGGTGCCTGACAGCAGCCTGTTGCCTGCCAAAAACTGTATTTCATCTTCGAGATTATCTGCTCCGCTCCGTACCCAATGCATTCCTGTCTAGTAGTTTAAGTAAACATTCTTCCAGCTACCGAGCAAAAGGCCCGGCTTCTCTGTCATTTTTTCAAGTGATTCATAGCCCTGTTACTATGGAAGATTTCGGCCCTCGCATCTAGTGTAGACACTTAGACGCTTGTACACGCACTAACAGTCAGTATAGTCAGTATAGAATAAGATTCTACTCTAAGAGACCTCTCTTTTGGATAACATAGTTCTCTAAACATAGGATGTTAGATATGATTTGGGATTAGGTTGACTTGACCCTCCAGACTTCTGTCGCCACATGTAGAGCTAAATGTCAAGTCCCCTTCACCCCCTAGTTGCACGTCAATCACACGTCATGCTGCTGCGCGCGCATTTCTGCCAAGTATTTCTGCTGACATTGCGAAATTCTTTCATGGAACCACCCTATTATGACATCATACCTGATGACGTTCTTTAGTTACACCCAGTTACACCCACTTTTGCTACGCATGTATGTTTTATCTTTACTATCAATTGTTACGCCTCCTCCATCTGTTTCACTGTAATGCCTATTGTATAAAAAATGATTACTTGTCAATAAAGTGTGTTCTTCACTTCCTGAACCTTTGTGGTGATGGAATATGGAGCTCCTCAATTTAAATTGATTCTGGAATATAGCCCGTTCCGAACCTCTAATACCACGGATTCTGCCTCTTATTTTACTGAGCTATTGTTATAGATTTTCCGCATCAAATTAAGTCCCGGTAATTAAATTATTTACCACATGGCTTACCAGAAACATGATAAAAGACGTGTTAAGTTTCAATAACTCGGCTCTAATTTTGCTGTTACCATAAAGCTCCTCGCCTGCTACTGTTTAATAACGTCTGGGTTCACATTTTTTGCTACCATCTTCACATGAAGAATTTTAGTTTGTATAAGTCTGTTTGATTGGAGACTGCTCGCTCAAAACACCAATTCTGTTTTTTCATTCTGCAGTCTTGTGATTAATGAGTTGCTATGTTTTGCTGAACGGAAGTTTGGATCAGTTGATATGTTAATTTGTACTTGGTTCATCCAGTGCATCTCCTCGTAATGGTCACTTACTCCTACTCAGCATACAATAACACATCTCTCATACAGCAATCCCTTTCTAACCCTCTATCCTGGCCCAGTAATGCTGATTGCGGAAATGGTGTTGATGGTGATGTAATGGTGACAGCAGTAGGGTGGTGATAATGATAATGGTGATTTTAGTAATGGTGCTGAAATTGGTGTTAGTGGTGATGGTGAATGTTGTAATGGTGGTGTGGGAAGTTTTGGAAAGTATGGGAGTGCCAACCCCTCTTCTCAGCATTTTAATAAGACTCCATACCAATACCCACGCCCAAGTAAGATGGGACGATAGAGGTGCCCAAACAGAAGCTATACAAATTGATAGGAGAGTTAGGCATGTGTGTGTATTGGCACCTACCCTGTTTACCCTCTTTATTAATGATGTCATTGTGTGTTTGAGCAGGGATGGCTGCGACGCTCCAAAAATAGTTTTTCAGGAATTCTGCATGAGGCGTGGGTTGGAGCTTAACAGCTCCAAAACAAAATGTATGCTCTTTTCTTCCAACTTGAAGGCTAAAAGCACGAGACAATTGTATGTGGGTGGCAAACCACTAGAATTAGTTAAAGAGTTTGATTATCTGGGTATCAAACTCACCCAGAATATGAGTTGGGCCCCACAATTGGCAAAAGCACACACTACCCAGATATACCAAACTGCAAACATGGTGAAAATCCAAAGGAAAACGATATCTAGAAAGCTGGGGCCAGCATTAGAAATTTATAATACTAAAGCTGTAAGGGCAACCCTTTATGGTGCAGAACTCTGGGGTTGTTCAAATTGTAACAATCTTTTGATTACTGAACATATGTTTTTTAGATCGCTAGTGAGTGTAGGAGAGTAGGATCTGCACTTATGTTGCCCCCACTTTTTTTCTGATGTTAACACTGGTTTCTGGCTATAGTCAGGCTGGGTCCCTGCTAATCAGGGCCCCAGTCTCTCTGTTCTCTCTAAACGACTTGGAGTGCATATTAGATGCACTTGTGATTGGATACTGTGGTACCTTATGAGCCCCTAGTATATGGTACCTTAGGTACCAAGGGCATAGGAACTTCACAGGCCTACCAGGGGCTGAAGCATATATTATGCCACCCCTGGGAAGCAGACTAAATCTGACACCACAGGCCTGCTACTTCAGCCTGGGTGAGGTAGTGTTAGCACTCCTCACTGAGGTATAGGTTCCTATATCTCACCTTACACACACATATAAACCTATCAGTCACCCCTATGGCAGGCCCTATCAATCCTGAGGGCAGGGTGCTTGGTTTACAATGTGAGGGGGTGCCTCTGCCTGAGCAGGGCCCCCTGCAGCTGGCAGGGTCTATTCCCTGTGGCTGTTTGTGTATGCGGTCAAACCATATACTCTTAAGTGCATTATAACCTCCCGGTAAATGTTAACTTTGGAATGACTGCATCAAAACATGTCGTGTTTGGTGTCAAACATCTTGGAATCATACCCCCACACCAGTAACTGGTGTGGGAGTATGATCCCACCCTTCTAGAGGGGACGACATGTACCTACTGTGGTAACACGGTAGAAATCTGAAAGAGCCCCTGCATCACAAAATGGATGCCACCAGCACAGACACTGGGCTGCCCTTCTGCTACTGACTGAAACTCACAGTGGAGGAAGCCCAACAATAGGCATCCTGTCACAGGGAGGTGTCACCACCTTCCAGACAGGATTTAGTGTATTGGGGCTGGGTGGGTGCACTCTTAGAGTGCTTTGAAGTCCTGCACTGTGGGAGCAGTAGGCTCCTCTGTGCATTTGCCAGCTCAAACCGGTTCAGGGGCTACCTGCCCCTGCTCTAGCGCAAAACTGGACAAAGGGAAGTGGGTGTAACCACCCGCTCCCCTGACCCTCCCAGAGGAGTGGTCATAGAGCTAGTCCCTCCCTTCCTTTTAGTATAAGTTAGGGAAACCTTGCCATTGCAAGTTACATAACCCTGGACGATGCTTTACAAGAAGAATCCTGGTCCTTCGATGTTCCACTACCTTTGGAAGACGGAAGAATCTCCCTTGGAGTCAAGGAGTGACTCCCCTGCTTGGCAGGCACCAAAAACTTGAATCAAGGGTTGCAAACTTTCCCGCTCCTGCCGGAGTCCAAAGTCCCTGCGGCCCCAGAAGTGGATTTCCTGACTTCTCGACGGCCATTGTGAATCCCAAATGAAGCTGTGGCATGTGGACCCCACGAGTGACGAGGAACTGCAATACCTGGGAACCGTACACTATTGTCGAGTGCAACCCCTTCACGACGTTCTATGAACTTGTGCTTTGGACCACATATGGCCCAAGCCTTCAGCAGGCTTTGCAGTGAAAATCAGAGGCATACCCCATCCCAAGTGACCGTGGGCTCCTGTAAAGCATTTCCTCACGAGGCGTCTTTGCGATCTCTTACTGGCTGGCTTGTGGGTCCTCTGAAGACTTCTTCACTGAATCAAAGGGCTTCCCTGGTTGCTCCAGGCCTGCCCTCATTTACCCTCACTGGGTGAGTCCCTCAAACCTTGCTGGTCTGCACCATTGACTTTATTCACTTTCCACAAGACTTGCTGTTGCCAAGGCTTGTTGGCTCCAATCCGGTTGCCAAAGCTGCGACGTTGTGGCACACTCTGAATCCAGCTGCTGGTCATCGTTGATTCTTCCTGGGCCTCGTGAGCGAAGAGTCAAAATACCCTTGATCACCTGAAATCACCCGACTTCCGTGGGCATCCATCTTCCTGGCCCCGGGTCACTGGCAAGTGACGGTGAACACTATCTCTTCTGCTTTCAGGTCATCTTCATCTTGAATCCAGCCTTGGATTCCACCGGACACTTCTTCAGTCATCACAAGCAGCAAATCTTCATCGGCTTCCATTGAAATCGACAACGCGACCCGACACCAAAAGACACCTATGCACCCGGCTTCCCTGGGTGAGGTAACTCGTGCACTCCGGTGCTCTAGTGGGTGTTGGCCCTCGAACTACTTACCTTGTAAGTGACTTGCTTGTAGACTTCCTAGAAGTACCCTTAAACTTTAAAAATCCAACCGCGACTTGCTCCATTGTAATCAATAGGGAATCCGCGTCTGTGTTCTCACACTGCACGCGTCTACCGTGGGTCTTTTACTTACCTGCCTTGGGTGGATTAGTGAAGCCCCAGCGATTCCACAGGCCCTAGGCCTTGTCTCCCTGCAAGTCGACTTTCCTAAACCTCTTTTTTAGTATATGGTCTGGTACGCCCCTAGGGCTACAGCCATATTTGTGCTTAACTTATTGTGAAACGTTGATATTTGAATGTGTTCCTGGCTTCTAATCTCATAAAGAGATTAGTAGAGTGTGTCTAGAAATAAATACATATATTTTTGATATATATACATGTGTGGTGTCCTTTTATTTGGTAATTCAAGAGATTATAAGGTAAAACAAGCTGCTTTACATTCCTCTGAGACTTAGCCTGAAGGCTGCTCTCCACAGCTACCACTAGGATAGCTTTCTTTAAAAGGTTGTCTTAAACCTATCTAACATAAGAGTCTAATTGGACGGGTGCAAGGTGGCCACTATAACTAGTGACCAGCATATGCCAGGCCAACTTCTCACATTGGTGGGCAGCGTGTGGGATTCCAGCTTGCCGTTGTTTTACCAGAAAATCTCTATTTGAATTACTAAGTGAAAACCACTAAAGGTACTCAAGGTACATATAAAGTCAAGCTTAGTATCAATAAGTTCTACTGAACTTAGAGCTGTTTGTGAAGGGATAGGCCACCCTTGCTACAGATCAAGCTAGGATCAGTAGGCCACAAACTAGTGTAGGTAGTACAACACTGCACAACACTAAAATGTCCTCAAGGGATGGAGCCAGTGGGTCCACCCAACCTCAGTATAAGGACATGACCTTCTTTGACTTGAAGGCCATGTGTGTTGCAAGACACCTGGGGTTAGGACAGAGTCCCTCCACACAACACCTGATAAATTTGCTGACAGCAGATGATCTGAAACTAGCTCTAGGACCTAGTGGATCTGGATCAGGGGGTGGGTCAGCCATAGTCTCTGGGTCAGATGATGAGAATCAGGATGACCAGGAGTCTGTGGTTGAAGGGCCAGGCCCATATGGGTCTGAAAAGGACAGGGGAATTCTCCCCAAGAGAGCTGACAGAGGCGAAGAGAGGCCTAGGTCCCCTTCAAGGGAATCTAACCACTCATATCACTCTGACAGAGAATCTGTCCAGCAGAGGAACTCTTACTCTAATAGAAGGGAGACCTCCTCTGAAAGAAGGTACAAGATGCTCCAGTATGAGGAAGCCAGGCTTACCCTCAGAACCAAGCAATTGGCCTTAGATAGAGAAGCCTTTGAGCTCCAGAGAGCTTCTAGAAAAGAGGGGTTAGAACCCCCTGGTGACAGCAACAGTGTCCCTAGGATCAGAGATCATATCCCAGACCATTGGAACCTGTCAAAGGTTGTTCCTCCCTATCAGAGTGGGGATGATATCCACAAATGGATAACTGCTATGGAAAGGGCCTGTAAAGTTCAGCAGGTCCCCCAGAAACAGTGGGCAGCAATCTTGTGGCTCTCCTTTTCTGATAAAGGTAGAGACAAGCTCCTCACTGTTATAGAAGAGGATGCTGATGATTATGAAGTCCTGAAGAGTGCACTGATAGATGGGTTTGGCTTAACCACTGAACAGTACAGGTTGAAGTTCAGAGATACCCAGAAAGCACAGACTCAGGACTGGACTGACTTTGTTGATTGTGCAACAAAGGCTCTGGAGGGTTAGCTGGTTGGTAGTAGAGTTACTGATTTTAAGGGATTGTATAATCTTATAATGAGAGAACAGATCCTTGATAATTAACAAAACCAGTTGTTGCATCAGTACCTGGTGGACTCTGATCTGACCTCTCACCAAGAATTGGGAAAGAATGCAGACAAATGGGTCAGAACCAGGGTGAGGCGGAAAACCCAGAATCAAGGGGGTGACACCAAGAAGCAAGATCCTAAAGGCTCTGAGAAAGGTGGGGATAAGGCAAAAGACCAGAAGTCTTCACAAGGGCCCCAAAATCTGCATCTGGTGGGCATTCACAGTCTACTAAGGGAAAAGGCCAAAAGAAGCCCTGGTGCAAATTCTGTAAACAGAAAAGGCACTGGACTTCTGATTGTACCAAGTCCAAAGACCAAACCACCACTACTCCTGCCCCTAAGGCAACTGTTCCCCCTAGTGAAGCTACTGGTGGAGGTGGTAATCAGAATAAGGGTGTAGTAGGGTTGACCCTGGGTTCTGAAGTGGACTCTGGCCTAGTCAGAGTACCCACTCAGGCATTGCTGGTTTGTGAGGGAGACATTGATATGTCCTTCCTAGTGAGCCCCAGTAATCTGGGCAAATACAAACAGCAGCCTGTAATAAATGGCAAACAGGCTTTGGCATTCAGGGACACAGGTGCTAGTGTCACCATGGTGGCAGAGGATCTGGTGGACCCTGCACAGATCATCCTGGGGGAAATGTACCAGGTGATCAATGCAAGCAATGTCAGGACCAACCATAGTCTGGCAGTTGTGAATTTCTCCTGGGGAGGGGTAACTGGCCTCAAGAAGGTAGTAGTCAGTGCAGACCTCCCTGTCGAATGTCTATCGGGCAATGATCTGGAGACTTCAGCCTGGTCTGAAGTAGAGTTATGGACTCATGCTGAGATGTTGGGCATACCTGCAGAGGTATTTGCAGTGACAAGGTCACAGGCCAAAATGCATAATGCTGAACCAGCTCTGGATCCTGAAACTATGGACCAGATGATACCCAAGAGGAGGAGCAGTGGGGTTAAGGCAGTGCCTTCCCCTCTGTCTCAGATCTCAGATTCCCCTCCTGAGGGAGGAGAAGTAGATCCTGAAGAAGGAACTGCCCCAGAGGGACTTGAGCCTGATCAGGTTGAGTTCTTGGGGGCAGGGGGACCTTCCAGGGAAGATCTGAGTAAGGAGCAACAATTCTGCCCCTCTCTTGAACCCCTCAGACAGCAGGCTGCTGCTGAGGCTGCTCGGAGTGCTAGCGGGTCCCATAAGGTTTATTGGGATGAGGGACTCCTATATTCTGAGGCTAGAGATCCTACCCCTGGAGCCACCAGGAGGTTGGTAATACCTCAGAAGTTTAGGGGGTTCCTCTTGACCCTAGCACATGATATCCCATTGGAAGGACACTTGGGCCAAAACAAGACCTGGGGCAGGCTTGTTCCACATTTTCATTGGCCATACATGTCAGAGGACACCAAGGAGTTTTGTCGCACCTGTGTCACTTGCCAATCCAGTGGCAAGTCAGGTGGCACAACAAAGGCCCCCCTGATACCACTAACTGTGGTGGGGGTACCCTTTGAAAGTGTAGGGATTGACATTGTTGGTCCCCTTGACCCTCCAACAGCATCTGGGCACAGGTTTATCCTGGTGGTAGTGGATGATGCCACCAGGTACCCAGAAGCAATTCCCCTCAGGACCACCACAGCCCCTGTGTTGGCAAGAACCCTCATTGGAGTCTTCTCCAGGGTGGGTTTTCCTAAGGAGGTTATATCTGACAGAGATACAAACTTTATGTCAGGGTATCTGAAAGCAATGTGGAAGGAGTGTGGTGTCAATTACAAATTCACTACTCCCTATCACCCACAATGCAATGGGTTAGTTGAGACATTCAACAAAACCCTAAAGGGAATGATTAAAGACCTCCCAGAAAAGCGTAGGCAAAAATGGGACCTTTTACTTCCCTGCCTTCTGTTTGCATACAGGGAGGTCCCACAGAAGGGGGTTGGCTACAGCCCTTTTGAACTTCTGTTTGGGCACCCTGTCAGAGGTCCATTATGTTTTGTGAAGGAGGGCCGGGAGTTACCTCTCAAACCTCCCAAACAGGATGTGATGGACTATGTACTTGGTCTCCGCTCCAGGATGGCTGAATACATGAAGAAGGCAACCAAAAACCTGGAGGCAAGCCAAGAACTGCAAAAAGCTTGGCATGACCAAAAGGCTGTGCTGACTGTATACCAGCCAGGGCAGAAAGTGTGGGTGTTGGAGCCTGTGGCCCCAGCAGTTCTCCAAGACAAGTGGAGTGACCCCCATACAATAGTTGAGAAAAAGGGAGAAGTCACCTATCTGGCGGATCTTGGAACTCCCAGGAGCCCCCTTAGGGTGCTCCATGTCAACAGATTAAAGCCATATGTTGACAGGGCTGACATGGGCTTGCTCATGGCAACTGATGAGGAACAGGAGGAGGAGAGTGACCCTCTCCCTGACCTGCTCTCACAGAACCCTGATGATGGGTCAGTAGATGGTGTTGCTTTGGCAAGCAGCCTCCCTGACCATCAGCAAACTGAGTGCAGACAAGTTCTGCAGCAGTTTAGACATATGTTTAGCCTGACCCCTAGTCAGACATCCTGGTGCACCCATGAGGTGGACACTGGAGACAGTCTGCCTGTAAAGAGTAAAATCTACAGGCAACCTGACCATGTCAGGGACTGTATCAGGACAGAAGTCCAGAAAATGTTGGAATTAGGAGTTATTGAGCCTTCAGATAGCCCTTGGGCTAGTCCAGTAGTCCTTGTGCCAAAACCTCATACCCAGGGTGGTAAGAAAGAGATGAGGTTTTGTGTAGACTACAGGGGCCTCAATGCAGTCACCAGGACTAACGCCTACCCAATTCCAAGGGCAGATGAGCTCATTGATACTTTGGCCTCAGCCAAATATCTGAGTACATTTGACCTAACAGCTGGCTACTGGCAAATCAAGTTAGCTGATGATGCCAAGGCCACAACAGCATTTTCAACCCCTGGTGGGCACTATCACTTTGTGGTAATGCCCTTTGGTTTGAAAAATGCACCTGCCACTTTTCAGAGGTTGGTGAACAAAGTTCTGACAGGTATGGAAACTTATTGCTCAGCTTATCTAGATGATATTGCTGTCTTTAGTTCCACCTGGCAGGATCACCTGGTCCACCTCAGAAATGTTTTGGAGGCCCTGCAGGCCTCACTATCAAGGCCACTAAGTGCCAGATAGGGCAGAGTCAGGTGGTGTATCTGGGCCACCTTGTAGGTGGAGGCCAGGTTCAACCATTGCAGAGCAAAATCCAGACCATAATGGAATGGGTAGCTCCAACCACCCAGACACAGGTGAGAGCCTTTTTAGGCCTGACTGGGTACTATAGGAGGTTTCTTAAGGGATATGGATCTATAGTGACCCCCTTAAATGATCTGACCTCTAAGAAAATGCCAAAGAAGGTTCAGTGGACAGCTAGCTGTCAAAAGGCATTTGATGAATGACCTGAAGCAGGCCATGTGCACTGCCCCCATCTTACAGAGTCCAGACTGCACAAAAAAGTTCATTGTCCAAACAGATGCTTCTGAGCTGGGTGTGGGAGCTGTACTGTCTCAACTGAATGATGAAGGTCAAGACCAGCCAGTAGCTTTTATAAGCAGAAGGCTGACCCCTAGAGAGAAACGCTGGTCAGCTATAGAGAGGGAGGCCTGTGCTGTGGTGTGGGCCCTGAAGAAGCTGAGGCCAGACTTGTTTGGCACTCACTTCATAGTTCAGACTGACCACAAGCCCCTCCTATGGCTCAAACAGATGAAAGGTGAAAATCCTAAACTGCTAAGGTGGTCCACTTCCCTACAGGGGATGGACTATACAGTGGAACATAGACCTGGGACCCAACATGCCAATGCAGATGGACTCTCAAGGTATTTCCACTTAGAACATGAAGACTCAACTGGTCAAGGTTAGTTTAATGTCCCTGCGTTTGGGGGGGGGGGGGGGTTTGTAGGATCTGCACTTATGTTGTCCCCACTTTTTTTCTGATGTTAACACTGGTTTCTGGCTATAGTCAGGCTGGGTCCCTGCTAATCAGGGCCCCAGTCTCTCTGTTCTCTCTAAATGACTTGGAGTGCATATTAGATGCACTAGTGATTGTATACTGTGGCACCTTATGAGCCCCTAGTATATGGTACCTTAGGTACCAAGGGAATAGGTACTTCACAGGCCTACCAGGGGCTGAAGCATGCATTATGCCACCCCTGGGAAGCAGACTAAATCTGACACCACAGGCCTGCTACTGCAGCCTGGGTGAGGTAGTGTTAGCACTCCTCACTGAGGTATAGGTTCCTATATCTCACACATATAAACCTATCAGTCACCCCTATGGCAGGCCCTACCAATCCTGAGGGCAGGGTGCTTGGTTTACAATGTGAGGGGGTGTCTCTGCCTGAGCAGGGCCCCCCTGCAGCTGGCAGGGTCTATTCCCTGTGGCTGTTTGTGGATGCGGTTAAACCATATACTCTTAAGTGCATTATAACCTCCCGGTAAATGCTAACTTTGGAATGACTGCATCAAAACATGTCGTGTTTGGTGTCAAACATCTTGGAATCATACCCTCATACCAGTAACTGGTGTGGAAGTATGATCCCACCCTTCAAGAGGGGACGACATGTACCTACTGTGGTAACACGGAAGAAATCTGAAAGAGCCCTGGCATCACAAAATGGATGCCACCAGCACAGACACTGGGCTGCCCTCCTGCTGCTAACTGAAACTCGCAGTGGAGGAAGCCCAACAATAGGCATCCTGTCACAGGGAGGTGTCAGAGTCAGAGTGCTTTGAAGTCCTGCACTGGGGGAGCAGTAGGCTCCTCTGTGCATATGCCAGCTCAAACCGATTCAGGGGCTACCTGCCCCTGCTCTGGTGCAAAACTGGACAAAGGGAAGTGGGTGTAACCACCCACTCCCCTGACCCTCCCAGAGGAGTGGTCATAGAGCTAGTCCCTCCCTTCCTTTTAGTATAAGTTAGGGAAACCTTGCCATTGTAAGTTAGATAACCCTGGACGACGCATTACAAGAAGAATCCTGGTTCTTCGACGTTCCACTACCTTTGGAAGATAGAAGAATCTCCCTTGGAGTCAAGGAGCGACTCCCCGACTTGGCAGGCACCAAAAAGTGAATCAACGGTTGCAAACTTTCCCGCTCCCGCTGGAGTCCGAACTCCCTGCAGCCCCAGAAGTAGATTTCCTGACTTTTTGACTGCCATTTTGAGTCCCCAGTGAAGCTGTGGCGTGTGGACCCCACGAGTGATGAGGAACTGCAATACCTGGGAACTGTGCACTATTGTCAAGTGCAACCCCTTCACGATGTTCTATGAACTTGTGCTTTGGGTCACGTGTGGCCCAAGCCTCCAGCAGGTTTTGCAGCAAAAATCAGAGGCCTAACCCATCCCGAGTGACCGCGGGCTCCTGTAAAGCATTTCCTCACGAGGCGTCTTCACGATCCATTGCCGGCTGGCTTGTGGGTCTTCTGAAGACTTCTTCAACAACCAAAGGGCTCCCCTGGTTGCTCCAGGCCTGCCCTCACTTACCCTCACTGGGTGAGTCCCTCAGACCTTGCTGGTCTGCACCATTGACTTTATTCACTTTCCACAAGACTTGCTGTTGCCAAGGCTTGTTGGCTCCAATCTGGTTGCTGACACCTCAGTAAGCTGCAGACATTCTGGGCCACTCCGAATACAGCTGCTGGTCATCATCAATCCCTCCTGGGCCTCGTGAGCGAAGAGTCAAAATACCCTTGATCACCTGAAATCACCCGACTTCCGTGGACATCCATCTTCCTGGCCCCGGGTCACTGGCAAGTGACGGTGAACACTGTCCCTTCTGCTTTCAGGTCATCTTCATCTTGAATCCAGCCTTGGATTCCACCGGACACTTCTTCAGTTGTCACAAGCAGCAAATCTTCATCGGCTTCCATTGAAATCGACGACGCGACCCAACACCAAAAGACACCTATGCACCCGGCTTCCCTGGGTGAGGTAACTCGTGCACTCCGGTGCTCTAGTGGGTGTTGGCCCTAGAACTACTTACCTTGTAAGTGACTTGCTTGTAGACTTCCTAGAAGTACCCTTAAACTTTAAAAATCCAACCGCGACTTGCTCCATTGTAATCAATAGGGATCCCGCGTCTGTGTTCTCACACTGTACGCGTCTTTCACGGGTCTTTTACTTACCTGCCTTGGGTGGATTAGTGAAGCCCCAGAGATTCCACAGGCCCTAGGTCTTGTCTCCCTGCAAGTCGACTTTCCTAAACCTCTTTTTTAGTATATGGTCTGGTACGCCCCTAGGGCTACAGCCATATTTGTGCTTAACTTATTGTGAAACGTTGATATTTGAATGTGTTCCTGGCTTCTAATCTCATAAAGAGATTAGTAGAGTGTGTCTAGAAATGATATATGTACCTGTGTGGTGTCCTTTCATTTGGTAATTCAAGATATTATAAGGTAAAACAAGCTGCTTTACATTCCTCTGAGACTTAGCCTGAAGGCTGCTCTCCACAGCTACCACTAGGATAGCTTTCTTTAAAAGGTTGTCTTAAACCTATCTACCATAAGAGTCGAATTGGACTGGTGCAAGGTGGCCACTATAACTAGTGACCAGCATATGCCAGGCCAACTTCTCACAGTGAGTCTCCCAGTGTCTACTCCACTGAGTCCACTTTACTTGGATTTTGGTCAGAAGAGGGTGTCACATACAATTGGTTTGCGGGTACTTATGTTCTGGTACCAGCTGTGGACTACTGAAGCACTTGCCTCATATAGAGTGGGGCTTCGGGCGCTAATGATAGTATCTGGTGTGAACAAGATCCCTTGGATGTTTACAGTTAAGAACCTGCTGGGTAAAATGGGGTTGGCTGTACATTGGAGGGAACCAGAAACCCTGAGTCAGATAAACAAATCCAGCCTTAAAGCGATGTATTGGGGTATTATTGAAAATGACCTGATATTGAATTGTAAGGGGCCACTTTCAATTGATTTTATGAATTTTAAACAATCTGTTCATTTTGAGCCCACATTGGATGAAATTGAGCCCCTCTAGCGAGGAAATTGTACTTACAGCTTAGATATGGTTGTCTTCCTCTAAACCTCTTTAGAAGAAATTGGAGTAGAGAAGGGGAGCGTTGTGAAGAAGAGTGTTGCCCCTGTTGTTTAGGGACTGCTGAGACTCTTGATCATGTTTTATTTTTTTGCCCCCTTTACTCCCGATCTCGACTTAAATGGATAGCTCCCCTTTGTAGAAATTTGGGAGTAAGGAGATACAAGGAGGCACACAGAATAATGAAGACTGACACCACACGCATGATTGTTTTTTGTGTAGCAAAGTTTTTAATGGCCCTATGGATAAGGCGTGACAAGTATTCTTCTTCTGAAAGTGACAATGTAATGGTACCAATGATGTAACACATCATTTAAAATGTTTTAACATTTTTATTTCCTTTTTAAAAGAAGTTGCAACATATGTAATTGGTTTTCTGTTTTAAGTAATATTTATGAAGTTTGTTTTTATAACCAATAATGTAAATTGTATAATTAGGTTGCTACTATGTGGACCAACTTCCCTCTTGGACATATATTAGCGCACTTTGATTAATTGATAACATTAAGATTGTAGACAGATTGTGATTTTTTATTTAGGGTGACATATTTTATTTGTATTGTGTGTTTGTCATTGTCTTTTTTATGGTGTACTTTTATGATCCGCAGAGATTGAAAAAAAGTCTTTGAATTGAAATTGAATTGTAATGGTGGTGGTTGTAGTAATTATGTCAATAGTAGTGTGAGGGTGGCATTAATCGTGGTGCTCTTAATAGCGGTGGTGGTAGTAATGGTGGTGGTCATGGTCTTTGTGATAGTGGAGGTAATGGTAATGGTATTGGTGGTAATGGTGGTGGTAGCAATGCTTGCAGCAAAGGAGTTATTGGTGGTAGTAATGGTTGAGGTGTTGCTGGTTGTGGTTGTAATGGTCGTGGTGGTAACAGTATTGGTCTTTCAGCCCTTGACAAAGGTGGGATAGAGTCCTTTGGGTTTATATAAAACAACAACTCAATTCAGAATTCATTTTTTTATAAGTCTCTGTATATTTATGAACACTGGGAGAGAATTTAATCCTCGGGCTTCATTTTTTGAAAAACAATATCTCTCATGATGTTTATAAACATCGGGATGGGGCAATTGTTTTGACAAAAATATGTTCCGGTGGAGTTCATTATGAACTAATTCTGGAGGATAGCATTACAAGTGTCTATACCCTGCTTTGATTAAGATGGAGGGGTCTTAAATCAACAAGATCTCCCTTGCTCAAGGTGAGGACACTAGTATCTATCCCTTGTGCCCTTTGGCTTACCACAGGGTGGGGTGGGTTAAAAAAAATTATGATAGGTGAGTTGTCACCAACTTCTGCACCCTGTTCCCTTTTGGGTACAGTGTGCAGGACTGAAAGGCAGCTGATCCACTCCTTTATGGCTGACGAAATTGTGTGGACCTTGGAAGAGCGTGCCGCCCATAATCCGCTGAAGTGCCATGTTTAAAATTGCACTTCAAATTGGAAACAGGGCACAAGAGCAAGTGACCTTTTTTTATGACCTGCCTCATTCCTAGGTAAGTAACTTCCTATCCTCTAAAGCAACGTAAGTGGTCAAAGAAGCATTTCCTTCACTCTCCCTTTAGCAAGGCGGAGAACAGTTATTTGTAAATAACCGTTTGATCATGAGTGAGGGGGAAGGGGGCTTAGTGATTCCCTGGTACATGTTAACAGTTGGGCAAGGCAAGAGGGTATGTGTGCATTTTCTACTACTTGGGCGTTGGGCAAGTCCAGGAAGGAAATTAACTCCTACCTCCCCTAGGAAAGGTAACTGTGGGTATCTTCATAAACTACTCATTCTTAGGCAAGGCAGGTGGCATTTGGGGCCACACACAATGGTCATCCCATGAGAAGGTGATAGGGTAGAGGCCTCCTTTTCATTTCCACCTTGACCCTGGGTATAATAAGGGGTGCAGGTTCATTGTAACCCCCTCCTTGCCTTTAGGAAAGCAAGGAGGGTGAATTTCCCCTCCTTGAGGCAGATGATGGTTTTCCCCAGTTTGGGGGAGGAGGGGGGGCAATTGTTTTCTTTATTATATCTCTCACCACCCTGTCAAATAGGCTGCTGGAGGAAGATTCATACTTGAGCAGGCTTACTCACCGACTTATCAGTAAGGCAGCATCTTCTCTCCCTCCATGCTGCTTCCTTTTTGTTTTCCTTGTTTTATTTTTCCCCCCACTCAATGCTTGTGAATATTGAGAGTAAAAGACAGGAGTGCTGTGCATTGCGTCCTTACTGTCTGTGATTATTGAGTTTTCAAACAATTTGAAAACTATACAACTTTCGACATGCACACAGAACACTCATTTTGCATCATAATTCCAAAACTGCCAGACAACCGAAACGCTGCTTCCAAAACATTTTGGTGACCCTTTGCTCAGCAGTTTAGGAGCTATGTACGCTGAAACAGTCTCCAAGAGGAAATAACATTTTATTGATCCTGTGAAAAAATGTGTTGGAACTCACCTGTAACTTTTGGAGCATTTGAGTCATCTGCAGCAAGGGCTGCATCCTGTTGATGTCCTGTTAAATCTATTTTCCATTAAAATTTAGTGCACTTTGGTCAAGGGAACAGGCAATGTTATTGAGGGCACTAAAACTGTATTTCCTATGGAGTGAGGTGTCAACCTTAATAACCGAGGTGCGACTACACAAGATAAGATTACCTGCCAATGTAATAATGGACGATGTAGTGGCAGACGATATAGTGGTAAGGATGATATAAAGATGGTAAGGTAGATGTAAGGCGATGCATTGCAAGGGATAGAGTCTGGGTGCTCCTCTATCAACCTCATCTCAGCAAGCTTTTCTCAATTACCACCATTCCATTAGCGGCCTTGTGAATTCACCCAAACATGTAAGAGCACCACCTGCTACTACCCGGACTTAACCAAGCACCAGCTTAATAACCTTACCATCCCTCACACCATGACCACAACTTGACGTCAACACAAGTAGTTTGGAATGATAACACCGTCCTCATCCTGAGTTTACCTGTGACCCCCTAACACAAGCACCCTTAGGCATCTAACCAGCTGCATGTAATAATTTACAGCACTCACTAATACATAAATACATTAAGATGTGACTAGAGTCAAAATTGATATTTTTTAAAGAAATATTTAAATCTTTGCATTCTTTTAGAGCAAAAGTCTCTTGCATTTAGGTCTCTGGGGGAAAAGCTGTTTCTGAGTACACACGGAATGCTCTCTGCACTAGCTTCTCACTTTTTTTTTTAATTTCAAATATTTTTTATTGAAGAACCAAAAACAATACAATAACTCTTCCGTGCACCAAGATCAGTACAGTCATGTCATATGTACAAATACAAAAAATGAAAATGAATGACAAAACGATAAATAAAGAATAAAACCCCAATCCAGCTCGCATCATCAAATACCAATACAGTCTATTACATTGCTTCATGTGGGGCGCGCAGCGCCCCGGGACTCGTTGGATCAAACACGCTGCACCCAACCACAACCCCACTCCGAGGAAACAAGCAAAATATACCTCTCAGGGTGGGTCATAATGAAAGGAGGATGCATCCAATGCCCTCCAGAGCTTTTTGTTTGAGGGGCTCCAGGTAGAAGCTTGAAGCGCCGGATTACTTGACCCCCTCAGGAAAGACAACCACTCCTGCCAGATTTTAAAGCTCACTTCAGACGCATTTTTCCATTTGCAAAGAATCACTTTACATGCCATTGTTAACATTAAGTCCATCAATTGGCGATCTTGGTCAGTTGTTATTTGTGGGTCCAGTGCCCCCAGAATGACGTAAATAAATTCCTGTACAGGTTTTATCTTAAAGACATGGGAAATGCAATCAAATACTCTCCCCCAATAATCCTTTAATGAAGAACAGGAGAAAAGCATATGCGCAAGATCCCCGGTGCCTAGCTGACAGTTCCAGCACACAGGCGAATCTCTTAATTTACATCTGAACAGCCTGTCGGGAGTCCAATAGGCCCTGTTGAGAAGCATATACTTCGTCTGAAATAGAATGGGTGAGACTTTATGTGTAAGGGCTAACTTATGAATCACCTCCCAGTCAAAGGATATGCCCGATAGATTTGGCTCCGCTTCCCATACGCTTTCCACTCTTTTGTGTTTTTTCATGGGTAGGGGCAACAACAATTTATATACTTTCGATACAAAGTGACCCTCGTGTATTAGTCGTGGGATCTGCTGTATAAGCCAAGGGACATACGGAGAGAAGCTGTTTGCTGTCAGAATCGATTTAAGTTTAAGAAAATCATAAAAATCCATCGGACTAAGATCATGCCTGCTCTGTAAGGTCGAGAATGGCAGAGGAGCCCCATCCTCATACAAGTCCTTCACTAAGTTAATGCCCTTCTTGGACCATGACTCCCAAAATATAGTCCTACCCTTAATCTTAAGATGTGCATTCCTCCACAAGGACATATACGAGGACCTGGCGACTGTCAGGTTTGTTTTATGTGTTTGATCGAATCTAAGTAAGGCCCTTCTAGTATTAAGCATGATGTACTTGGAGTGAGGAAGGTGTGACAGGTTCATCGTAAGAAGGGCCTCCAAAGGCGCGTGATCTACCAAAGCCTCCTCTATATTTATCCATAATGGTGTGTAAGTAGGGGATTTCAACAGCCACTGTGCGCCCTGTTTGCACAGAAACGCCGTCTGATAGCTCCTGAAGGAGGGGAGACCGAGTCCGCCTTTATCCTTTGCTAATTGTAACTTCTTCAGAGAGACTCTGGCCTTCTTACCCTGCCACAGAAAATTCCCAAACACCTGATCTACCTTAGTAAGAAAAGCATTAGAGAACGTCATAGGGAGCATGCTTGCCAAATAATTGACCAACGGAGTCGACATCATTTTAAGCGTCTCTGCTCTACCCCACCAAGAGAGAAACTTTGGTGACCAACCATCAAGCAGTGTAGAAATCTTTTTCAAGGTCAAGTCTTCATTTACTTTCAGCGTGGAAATCAGGTCCTTGTCAAAATCCAGCCCAAGATACTTAAAGCACCGAGGTTGCCACGTAAGCCCGGAATCTCCAATAATCCCCTTATCCCCAACACTGTTCAAAAGTTTGACCTCCGTTTTATCTTTGTTAAGTTTGTATCCAGATACTCTGGAAAAATCTTCAATGTCAGCCATGAGAGCCGGAATTGCTTCGTCCGCTCTTTCCGACATTATCAGGACATCATCCGCATAGGCCGTTAGTTTTATAGTGCAATCACCAAATGGTATACCGGCTATATTCGGATCATGCCGTATATGGTATAAGAACGGTTCAATCGCCAACAGAAAGAGTGAAGGAGACAGGGGGCAACCCTGTCTCGTACCTTGTTTTAAGTGGAAGGGAGAGGAAAAGGATCCACCAGCCCTAACACGTGCAGTCGGGCAACAGTAGAGGGACATTACCAGTTTAGTGAATGACTCTCCTAGATTGAACTTACAGAGAACAGCTCGCAGAAAGGACCAATCCACCTTATCGAACGCTTTTTCAGCATCCAGTGTTATCGCTGCAGTCGGCGTGTCTAAGAGTTTCGCCTTTTCTAATACATGCGCCAGAATTCTTGTGTTGTCACTGGACAAACGGTTCTTAAGGAATCCGGCTTGAGATGGGTGGATCAGCTTCGGAAGAACCCCCTGCAGGCGAGCAGAAAGTATCATGGCCAGGAGTTTGCAATCAATATTAATCAGTGAGATCGGTCTATAATTTTTCGGTAGCGAGGGGTCTTTCCCATCTTTAGGAAGTACCGCTATTATGGCCTCAGCCAAAGTACCTCTCACTTCACCAGAGTCATTAATACCTTTGAATAGTTGGAGGAGGGGGCCAACCAAAAGGGAGGGGAAAGTTTTATAAAATTTTGCCGTAAATCCGTCAGGGCCAGGGGCTTTCCCAACCTTTAAACGTTTAATCGCAGCCACTATTTCTACAGAGCTGATTGGACCATTCAGATTGATCCGATCTTCCTCCGAAAGCTGTGGGAGATCACACGCATCTAAGTATTCCTTCATTTTAGGTTCCTCTACCGCCTCATTTTTGGCGTAGAGGTCCTCATAAAAAACTCTAAACACCTCCGTTATTTTATCAGGATCCGAGTACGAGTGCCCAGAAGCATCCTTAATGACACTAATCGAGTTCTTCTGGACCTTGAACTTCAAGTATGAGGCGAGGGACTTACCCGCCTTATTAGACTCACAAAGCTTAAATCTCCTGCCCTTGTCGAGCCAGACTCCCGCCCTCTCACTAACTATTTTATTATACTCATATTTTTTATTCGCCAATGCAGCAAGAGACATCTCATCCCTATCTTTTAAATGTTTGATCTCTAAGTTCCTAATGTCCATCTCCAAAGCTTCCAACTTCTCATTGTAAGATTTATTCATTTCTGACCTAAGTTTGATACACACTCCCCTTATAGTACTTTTTAGAGCCTCCCACCTAATGAGATCGGACGTGTCCCCTTGCTTGTTAATCTGAAGATATGATGTTATAGCCTCCTGTACTATGGCCCGGTGTTTGTCACTAGCTAGGATTTCATCATTCAGCCTCCAAGCTGTCTGACGAGAGGATGGTTTAACATTAGTGAGTGTTAAGGAAATGCATGAATGATCCGATAAAACCCTGGGCTCAATGGTTGTGGAATCCAATCTAGGGACGCCATTTTGTGTGATAAAGAGGAAGTCAATCCGTGAGTATGAGTCGTGTGGTGGAGAATAGAAAGTATAATCTCTCTCCGTGGGGTTCTGGAGTCTCCATGTGTCTATCAAGTGGAAACGCTTTTACATACTAAGAAAAGCTTTATGGGCTTTCGTAGATTTAAAGACACAGCGTGAATCCCTATCCAAAATTGCATCTATAGGGAGATTGAAATCCCCAGCTACTATGTGCAACGCAGTATCCGGAATAGTTTCAAGGTGTTTATTTAGTTTGTCCCAAAAGACCAGATCGCTAGTGTTGGGTGCGTACACGCTGGTGACATAGAACTCTGTATTATCCTTACTCATCTTGGCCGTGACCCATCTACCATCTGCACTAACTTCGGACGATAAAACCTCCACCTTCGATTTCTTTGCAACAAGTATCAGGACACCATTCTTTTTATTTACAGCCTCTGCACCCACCACCTCATTATAGAATTTATTTCTCATGTGGTAAAACTGCTTTGCCTCAAGCTTCGTCTCCTGGAGCAAGACGATATCACCCTTCAGTCTTTTAACATAATCTAATATCTTCTGTCTCTTCACAGGCTGGTTCAGGCCCTTAACGTTAAGCGACAGTACCTTTAGTCTGTCTAAATTACATGCTCCCACCGGCGAGCCAAATGAGCTATTTATCATCAGGAGGTTGCAACAACATCACAACAAACACATATTTCACGGTGAAATCGTACTTAAATCCGCAGTAAAGCCCAGTACCCCTCACACCCACAAGAAGCAAAAAGATGAGGACCATGCAAGCCGGAGTAAACAACAATAAAAGTAAAAAACAAAGAACACATACCCCTACCCAACAAACCCCCTGCCCCCCACCCTTCCCACCCCAACTGAACAAGATAGACATGGTGACTGGAAGGAGAATGCGTCGGAACTCCCCCGTGCATACCTGTAAACTGAGAGAAAGCACCATGGACTTGAGGAACTATCCCTCTTAGATTAAGGCCTGATACAACCCATTAGGCAACAACACCCCCCCACCAGCATAACCCACTTGTACCACATCAATCAATCCGGACCAGTAATTTAAAGTCCCCAACAATCCCTACCAACCCCCGTAATAAACCTGTAAAACACTACGCATGACCGTTAACTATGTTGGCCCAGTAAACTGAAACTCCTCTATACAGAAGGTTATAACTCTAAGACATCACACATGGCTAGATACCCTGTGCATCAACCACTGCGTACTGTCAAAAACACTGTTTTGGAGAAAGCCCGGAAACAGAAAATATGCCCTAGGCAGCCTGGCCCCCAGACAGCATTAGAACGTACAAAGCTATGTTCACCCATAACCTGAGGCTGAGGCCTGTGCCGCCGTCCCCAATGAGGCACTTGTGTCCATGTCCTGATCATCCGGGCCCTCCAGCATGCGTTTCAGTTTCAAAGGATCAGAGAAGAAATGAGGGGACCCTTGGATCAAAACACGGTACTTCGCAGGGCCAGCGAACCCATATTGAAAGCCCCTTTTCTTTAGCATTGGTCGCAGCGCCAAGAACGCCTTCCTAAGCTCCACCGTCTCTTTACTGTAGTCCTGGGAAATGTACACCTTGGCTGATTTCCATAAGATATGATTGTTTTTCCTCATGAAACCAAGAATCTGTTCCACGTGTTGATAACGTAATGGCTTGCACACAATTGCTCTGGGCCCTTTCTGGTTTTTATTTATCTGGCCTGGTACTCTATGAGCCCTATCGAACTCCAGTGGATGGTGGAAGGACAGATTAGTAGCCTGGGAGAACCAAGACTCCAGGAAAGCTCCGCAACTAGCGTGCTGATCCTCCGACCCCTCCGGAAGGCCAAAAATGCGTAGGTTCCCCCGTCTGTTCCTGTCCTCCAACTCCGCCAGTCTCCGCATAGTGAGATCCGATGAAATGCACAAGCGGGTGATGGCTGCACACGACTTTACTTCGAGATCCTCAAGCCTGCTGATCCTCGACTCTGCCTCCACCAATTTTGCATTGGTTTCACGATTATCCTGCCTGATAGCCGCCACCTCATCTTTAGTAGCCTTAGCCAGTTCCCTAACTTCCTCCAGCTTATTGAGAATCAGATCCGTCGAATCGGGATTACCTTTCGCCCCTTTGCTGGGTGAACTAGGATTTGATTGGTCAGATTTGAGCCTCTTCGTGCTCTTCATCGATTCTTTGCTATCCGCCATGGTAGACCACCGAAAAGACACCTCTGCCAGATAGAAAGATTCAAATTACATCAACCTGCTCCAGTGGAGTGACTCTTGATAGGCGTTCACTCTGCCGTCCGAAATGGCGTCTTCCCGTCTTCTAGCAATGTGATTGGAGGAACTCAGAACATGGCGCTGATCACGACATGGAGACCAGTGTAGATGGACAGGAAATGGCCGCACCACCACGTATCGAAACCATGGTGCCAGGCAAAAGATCGCAGGCGAGATCACCCAGTGGCCAGGAAGTCATGCAGGCTCAGAGCAACCCAGTCGCGGACAAGAAGTAGAGCTCCGGATTCACCCAGTAGGCCTAGCTCCACCTTGGAGGGAGCCGTTTATTCCATGCGTTCCGCCACAATGACATACACGCCGTAATCATTTGTACACAGGCCGTACTGAAGGTAGTAGAATCGGTCTCACAACTCCACAGCCCACATCTTCAGGGTAGGCACACATCCCTCGCAGAACGCAGATAACTCAAAAAACTCAAGCGCCCCATAGACTCTAAGAAGCACGAGGGTTCTCCTTTCATGTCGCGGTATCCGCCATTTTGTCAATGCGACATACATCAACGACTGTTTATCGCGCTGCGCAGCTCCTCCATATCACCATAAGTGCGCTCCAGCACCTACAACGGCTGAGATCCGATAGCCTTCACACTTGATCTCGCTCCACTTCGGCGACCGCCCAGCCGCCGACACCTCTCCGGTCACGCGGTCCCGTAGTCTGCCGAAGTCCTCACAGGCATCGATCGGATCGCTTAAGGTCGTGGCCGGGCCGCTTCCCAGCAGCAAAACGGCTCCAAATTTCTCCTCTCAGGCCTCCTCACCTTCCGCTCACATCTTCCGCCCTCCGTTGCTGGAGAAGAGCGGTGAGGCCCGTTCCTCTGCCCTCATTCGTGTATCGCACGGGCAGAGAGAATCACCGAGCCGCCATCTCCTTCGGCGTCCAAACCACGCCCCCTAGCTTCTCACTTTTAATAAGCACTGGCACAACCAATAGGTTTCACTTCTGCAACATCTTTGGCTTTGTCATTGTTTTTAGACATGTTGCACAGCACCACGAGTTGCTGTGCAACTTGGCTTAACTTAAAATAAAAAGGATGTGACCAGGCCAGCGATGACTGCATCACAGCGCTTTTTATTCCTTTACAAAATCATGGGGATGGGGGACAAGCAACACGAGGCAGAATGGCGAGAGTGGCAAACCAACAAGGGATAGCAGGAGATGGGCAGAGGGCGGGAAACAAACAACAGAGAGAGAGAGTGTGGGAAGACCATAGTGCATGACAAAACGTTAAAAAATAGGCCCTGGATAAGCACGCGGCCAGTGGAAGGACATTGGCCGTAAACAAGTGCTGTGATAGGCCCATACTCCATGTCAGGGGCAGGAGCTCCAGGAAGAATGTAGGAGGAGGTGAGCAGCCGGTAGAAAACAGAAGGCAAGACCAGTAAGAAGCAAGGAAATGAGCCTGACGTGGTATTGGTAAGTAATGGGCGAGCGCTAAGCCCGTTTTAAAGATATTTTTGTTAAGAATAGCTTTTGCCGACACCTCATGTCCTGTAGGTGTTTAAACTCTTTTTTGTTAGGTATAGCTTTCTCTGACAGTGCATGTGCACTGCATGCAAAACCTAACAAGCATTGGCATAGCCAATAGGTCTCGCCTTTGGGACCTTTTAAGTGTTTACCCATGCAGCAGTTGCATAACTAAATGCTTATAAGGGCCCAAAAACGAGACCTATTGGCTATGCCAAGCGGCCGTGCAGCCGCGAAAGTGATCGCGATCGCACATCAAAGCAGCCGCGAAAGTGAAAGTAATCGCGGTCAAGCGCGGCGCGCGAGCCGCGCACATGCACTGTAGCTCTAGGCTGGCCTGGTAGCACTTTTTGGAGCCCTCTCAAAAAGTCTCGCCAGACCAGCGCATGCGCTGGGTCAGGCGAGACCTAAAAAGCTTCTTTTAGCAAGGGTAATGACAGCGATGACAAATTCCTTTGCTACTGTACAATCAAGGAAAGGGGGATAGAGCTGCAGTGTCAGCAAGATTAATAAAAGGCTTGCTCAAAGCTTAACATTGCGTGACTTAGGACCTCTAAAGTTTTGACAGAAAGCACGTGATAAAAAATGTATCATTGCTAAATGTACCGTTTTAGGGTCATTATAAAGTCATAATAAAGAAGAAGCCCCTGTATTGCTTCTGATTAGCCTAGGGCAATGCAGTAAATTGGAATAGTGACTCAGAACGCATTTTAGAATGAGAGTGGGCCCGAGATCAATAAGAAAGCATTAAATGGATACGTAATCCCTTTCCTGCAAAGCATTAAAGACTAGTTAACTTGCCACACGACAGCACCTTAAAAGAACACTAATTATGATTTGAATAGTTTCCCGCCATGTTGCCTGCACCCAAGCAGCAAACCAGACAAAACCACAATCATGGGCATGCACCCGAGAACCAGTTTCGCGCACTCCCTAGCTCCCCCAATCCGCGCTGAGGTCTCCTACCACCACCAGTGGCCCACTTTTTACAGCCGCATAAGATATGCAAGCTGCACTCACCACAATTGCAAACGTATGCCAGGGGATGAAAGAGTTCATTGCACATGGTCAAGCAAAGGACTAGCCAGAAAATTTTAAATACCCCCCACTTGAAACATACCTCTAATCAGACCGAGCGCGCATAGCGAGCAAATGCATGCTTCTAACGAAGAGTTCCTTTCACTCTCCTTTCATTTATCCATCCATTTATCCTTCCAACTATTCATCCATCCATCTGTCCAAACTTTCACCTTTACAGACACCCACCCGTTGCCCCTTCCATCCCTCTTTAGAACCATGCATCCATCACTATGTTCATGTATCCATCAATCTTTTAACCATCCATTCCTTCTTTTTTCTTCATCTGTGCATTCTTCAGTACTCCCATCCATTCACACTTTCACCAGTCAATCCTCTCCCTCTTCCATCAAGTCATTCATTCACCCTTTCATCCTACCTTTCTTCCTTCTTTCACTTCACGTTTACTTCCTTCCTGTCACACTTTCGTTTTCCTTCCTTTCTTTTTTCGTGTTGTATCTACCCATCTTTTTCCTCTCATACTTACTTTCTTCATATTTTACTGTCAAACTCACTCATAGTTTTCCAATTATTCCTCTCTCTGCGTTTTCGACTATTTAATTTTTTTCTTTATGTGTTTCCATCCCTGTGTATGCCAGCTGACAGCTTACAACACTCTATCATGGTATCTGGTTTCAGGGTTATTTATCGTCATTTTGTCTGCAAACCTGCAGACATAAGAGGCCCATAAACAATTAAATAATTAAGCTTTATGTGGACTCAGTTCATTACGTTTCCAGTGCTTAATTTGTGCAGGTGATGCAGTTAGTGGGTCACAGCTCCGTTTGGGGACTGTGACTTATTTTTCATCATCAGACCCACAACAAGAGTGAGAGAGAAAGGCAGAGAAAGGAGAAAACAAGAAAGAAAGAAAGAATGACAAAAGAAGACGTCAGGAACAAAAAGAACCCCTAAGAGTCTGTTGAAGAGACAGAAAGTGTACAGTGGAGGAAGGCAGGGCTGAAATGCAATCTAGACTAGTCACCCTAGGTATTCTGCAACTTCGGCAGAACCAACAGTAATCTCGCATATCATCTCTGAACCCCACTGAGATGTTATGAATAATAATAAAAAAAAAATTATTATTTAAAAGAATAATTTAATTAATAATTTAATTATTTATTTAAAGATTAACCACTTTAAAAATGTGGCCCTATCATACAAAATGGCAACAACATGACCTTCAACATTTCCTGCTAAGAAAGGAGACTTTTAAAACGCACAGAATATTCCAAGTATCTTTAGCAAGAGTAAGCAACTGCACGGTGGCTCAACAGAGCCTCTATAAACATTAAATTCATGCTCTTAGGTTATTCTGCGTCATGGCCTGAAATAATGCTTTGCATTAAAAATGCATTAGCATTTATATTATCGTAGGTAGCAAGGGATCTATGTTGCGGTCTGCAGGTGCCTCGGTGTAAGCAGGTGAATTATTGTTCATCTGCAGATTGCATTTTACCACCTTACGTAGTATTTCTATGTTTACCAAAAAGCCTCAGAGCTTTTGGCGAATCAATGACTTATAGCCAAAATCTGACAATGAGTAGGAACTTCATCTGCCCAGCCGTTCCCAGACACGTTAACCCAGCAGTGCCCATTTTACGCCTCACTTTCCAATGCAGCTGTCCACAGACATTACCAAATATAATATAAACAGGGTAGGCTTTAAACCCACAAGGTGGAAGTATTCAGTGTATTATTCCGCCTCATGTGGACTGCTTGCATTGCATCGTAGGACTATTTTACGACACAAAAGAAAACTGAATTATTGTGCATTAAATTCTTTATCTCATATCTAAAACAATCATTTTAATGTATTTTCACCGAGGCAGACATTTTATTAATTAGCTAGGACCCAAAATGCATGCCACACTTATTTGGTTTGTACATGCTTATTGACCCTTGATGAGGCCTCAGGCTTTTTTCTTTTTTGACCATATACACATATGTACTGTCACATGATAGTGTTCCATAAGTCTGAAGAACCTGTAACAGTAAAACCACCTTGGCTGCAGTCAGTCACTATCAGGCTGCGATGTAAGAGTTCTATTTAAGCATGGCTTGGCAGCACAGCTGTCTTAAGCCTTATTGTTACCAATTCTTCAAATTTTACATACTGTTGGCTCTTTGGTCTATAAATTCGCCTCTTATGGCTTGATTGCACTGTGATGCTTGAGGGATTGTTTTACATGCTAAAAGTAACCTGCATTTATTTAATAAATCTGTTGTATAGAGAGAGCAATCATTTTTTTTGTTTTTCACTGCAACAGGTTTTTTAAAGTGTTTTAGGTCCTGATTTTGAATTTGGCAGAATAAAGTAGTGCTGGTCGTGATGGTGGAGGGCATTACCTGTGCCATCTTGATGGTACACTTGTGGAAAACATGTAATATTTTACTTGGCATAAGCAACAGCCATTTTGGCTGTGGTGTCCATTTAAGTTTCCTTCGTAAGTCTCCCGTCCTCTGCTGCTCGTCTTTTTCTGCCTGTGCTATCTATTTTAGTTGACTTCCTGACTCAGCTAAAAGCAATGTACGTGTGTTAGACGGACCGGGAGGGTCGGCCGAGGACAAGGGGAGAGGTCTCCGGGGAGAGCCGTCTCCAGCGATCGTACAGATGAGTAACTTCCCCCCCACAGATGTACACCACACAAGGATAGGATTTAACGTTCTTTATAAGCGATTTCTTAAGGTACGATGGAATGGTACAAGGAGGTCTGGACTCAGGGGTCCCCTCGATTCTAGTCTCTTGGTTTGGGAAAGGGGGTAGCGGGACAGTCTGGTTACCAACCTGGTAGATGTGATGATGGAAGGCTCACAATCCTCGAGCTCGGTGTTCTAGCTCGGACGGGCCGCGGCAGCGCCAGCAGGTCCCGGTGAAGGTGGTCGTTACACGGTCCGCGGCAGCGCCAGCAGGTCCCGATGAAGGTGGTCGTTACACGGTCCGCGGCAGCGCCAGCAGGTCCCGATGAAGGTGGTCGTTACACGGTCCGCGGCAGCCCCAGCAGGTCCCGATGAACGTGGTCGTTACACGGTCCGCGGCAGCGCCAGCAGGTCCCGATGAAGGTAGTAGTTACAACGGTCCGCGGCAGCGCCAGCAGGTCCCGACGAGGATGGAGGATGCAGAAGGCCGCGGCAGCGCCAGCAGGCAGGACGATAGTTCACAAGGCAGGGCTACGGCAGCGCCGGTAGTCCGTCAAGGCTGAGTTCTTCTCGGTGTCTCTCGACTCCAGGATACAACTGCCTTCCTGCTCTGGAGCTGCCCTAGTTATAGGTCTGGCGCCCTTTGATGTCCGGACCCTCGCACTTGGAGGTCGGGAGGTCCGGGATGAGGGAGTCCAGACACCCAGCAGGGGGGTGGAGCCAGCGCCCGGGGGAGCTGGAGGGCGATCGGCACCTGGCGGGGGAGAGCCATCGACACTTCTTTCTCCCATCGACCTGCCAAGTGGTCCGTTCACCTCCTGGGTGGATGGTGGTGCCGGGATGTCGGGGCCTGCCCAGGCCCAGGGTTAGGGTCGAGCTGAGGCCACGCGGCCTCGTGGTGCCGTGTCCAAGATGGCGGCTGGTCCGGCCTGGGGAGCCGGTAGTGGTTCGGCCCCATGATACATAGATGTCCGGGGGCAGGAGCTCCGTCTGGAGACGGGGTGCGGGTTGTTTCTGTGGGTAACACCTGGAGGGCCGGGGCTTGGGCCCTGTCATGCGGGGAGGGAGCAAGCCCTTCATGTGGCCTGTCCAACATGCGTCCCCCCCAGCTGAAGGCGGGGAGAGTCACCCATCCTCTTGGGGACTCTCCTCGTCGAGGCGGAAAAAGCGTGACAGGCCATCTGCGTTGGCGTGGTCTTGGCCCGGTCGATGTTCCACAGTGAAGTCCATCCCCTGCAGGGAGATGGACCAGCGCAATAGTTTGGGGTTTTCCCCCCGCATCTGCATTAGCCACTGCATGGGTCGATGATCTGTTTGCACCCGGAAGTGGGTACCGAAGAGATAGGGCCGGAGCTTTTTGAGGGCCCACACCACTGCGAAGGCCTCCCTCTCGATTGTGCTCCAGCGCTGTTCTCGGGCCAGGAGGCGTCTGCTGATGAAGGCCACCGGCTGGTCAAGACCCTCGGGGTTCAGCTGGGAGAGGACCGCCCCGATGCCGTGGTCGGAGGCATCCGTTTGCACAATGAATTCCCGACTGTAATCGGGGGCCTGGAGCACAGGGGCAGTGCACAGGGCGGCTTTCAGCTTCTCGAAGGCCGCTTGACAGTCTGGGGTCCAGTTAATCTTCTTCGGGTGGTTTTTGGATGTGAGACCCGTGAGGGGCCCTACAATGCTGCCATAGTCCCTCACGAACCGCCGGTAGTAGCCGGTGAGCCCCAAGAAGGCTCGGACCTCGGTCTGCGTGACTGGGGGCTGCCAGGACTGGATGGCAGCGATTTTGAGTTGCAGAGGGGCCACCAGACCACTTCCCACCTGGTGTCCGAGGTAGGTCACGGATCCCTGACCAATTTGGCACTTGCCGGCCTTGATTGTGAGGCCGGCCCGCTGGAGGGCCTGCAGGACCTCTCGGAGGTGGTGGAGGTGGTCGGACCAGTGGCGGCTGTACACAGCGATATCGTCCAGGTAGGCGGCGCTGAACTCCTCGAGCCCCGCCAAGACCTGGTTCACTAGTCGCTGAAAAGTAGCTGGGGCATTCTTCATGCCGAAGGGCATGACTTTGAAGTGGTAGTGGCCATCGGGGGTAGAAAAGGCGGACCGTTCTTGGGCCCGGGGTGTGAGACCGATCTGCCAGTAGCCCGCTGTCAGGTCGAAGATGCTGAGGTAGCGGGCAGCCCCCATGCGGTCGATCAATTCATCCGCTCGGGGGATGGGATGAGCGTCGGTCCTGGTGACAGCATTCAAGCCCAGATAGTCGACGCAGAATCGGAGTTCAGGAGTGGTGCCGGGGGCAGCAGCTTTGGGGACCAGCACGACCGGGCTGGCCCAGGGTCTGTCCGAGGGCTCGATGACCCCGAGCGTGAGCATCTTGGATACTTCCTCTTGGATGCAGGCCCGCACCCGATCTGGTACGCGGTATGCCCGGTGTCTGATAGGGGGACTGTCCCCAGTGTCCACGTCGTGCAAGCACCAGGGGGTGACCCCTGGGGTGAGTGAAAACAAGGTAGCAAACTGCAGCAGGAGGTCCCGGCAGCCTTGGCGCTGCTCTGGGGTGAGGGCATCGGAGAGCCGGACCCCGTCCACGGAACCATCTTTCTCCTGAGTCTTCAGGAGATCAGGGAGAGGCTCGGAGTCTTCTTCCGCTCCACTGTCTGTAGCCATCAGGAGGCTGAGTTCCGAGCGCACAAAGTGGGGTTTGAGTCTGTTGGTGTGGAGGACCCGGAGGGGGTTCCGGGGAGATTCCATATCGATGAGATAGGTGACGGGGCTCTTGCGTTCGACCACTTTGAAGGGCCCCGTCCACTTGTCCTGCAAGGCACATGGTTCGGTGGGGGACATCACCCACACTTGTTGACCAGGTTCGAATTCGACGGAGGAGGCATTTTGATCGTACCATTTTTTCATGTCCTCCTGACTGGCCTCAAGATTCGCTTTTGCCATTTCCCTGAATCGCCGGGTCTGATTGCGTAGTGTCAGGAGGTACTTGAAGACGTCTGGAGGGGTTTTTAGGGGGGCCATCTCCCAACCTTCTTTGACTAGGCTGAGGGGCCCTCGCACAGGGTGCCCGTACAAGAGTTCGAAAGGGCTAAAACCGAGGGACTTCTGGGGAACTTCTCGATAGGCGAAGAGGAGGCACGGAAGTAGTACATCCCACTGGCGACGGAGGGGCTCTTCCAATCCCCCAATCATTCCCTTGAGCGTGCGGTTGAATCGCTCAACTAGTCCGTTTCCTTGAGGGTGATAGGGGGTCGTGAATCGGTAGGTGACCCCGCACTGTTGCCAGAGGGACTTCATATATTTCGAAATAAAGTTTGTGCCTCGGTCGCTGACGACTTCTCGGGGGAAGCCCACCCGGGAGATGATCCCCATTAAGGCCCGGCCGACCACCGGGGCTGTTACAGTTCGCAGGGGCACAGCCTCGGGGTAGCGGGTGGCGTGGTCCACCAGTACCAGGATGAACCGATGTCCTTGTGCTGTGCGGGGGTCCAGGGGCCCCACAATGTCTATTCCCACCCTCTCGAACGGGGTGGTGACAACTGGGAAGGGTTGCAGAGGTGCTTTGAGTTTGCGGCCGCTCTTCCCGCTGGCCTGGCACGTGGGGCAGGACCGGCAGTGGTTGAGGACGTCGTTTCTCATCTTCGGCCAGAAAAAGTGGGTCACCAGGCGACTGTAGGTTTTGTCCTGGCCCAGGTGTCCAGCCAGAGGGACATCGTGGGCCAAATTTAACAGGAAGTCTCTGAAACGGAGGGGCACCACCAGCACTCGACTGGCCCCTAACTCCGCGATTCTCTGTTCACTGTATAACAGGTCGTTATCCCAATAGATCCAATGGGCTCCGGTGGTGTCCCCTGTGCTCTGGGCGATGGCTTGCTTGCGGAGTCCCTCGAGGGAGGGACAGGTCTTCTGCTCTTGACGGAACTGTTCCTGGGTGGGCCCCCCTTCTTGACGCCACTGAGCCAGGTTGGGAAGGTCCTGGGGCTGGGCGACCCCTTCGGGGGTTTGCTCTGGGGGGTCGGTATAGTCGGTGTCCTCTACTGGAGCGATCGGGGGAGGAGGTGCAGGCCATTCTGGTTCTTCTGGTCGGGGGATGGCACGGGCGGCCATGGACCGGGTGGTTACGCACGCCCAGTCCGGGAGGCCCAACATCCCCAGGTGCTCTCTTCTTTCGACGGCGGCCCACGGGGAACTCTCAAGATCATTCCCCAGGAGACAGTCCACGGGGGCATCATCCCGGACCGTCACCTTCAACATGCCGGAGACCCCTCCCCATTCGAAGGGGACGCAGGCCATTCGACATAGACTCTCTGAATTGTCGGCTGAGCGGACGGGGCAGAGAATGTTCGGCAGGATCTGCTCTGGTTTTACCAGGTGACAGCGGACGGCCGTCACACCGGCCCCTGTGTCACGTAGTGCTTCGGCTCGGCGCCCATTAATGTTCACCCACTGGCTATATTTTCTGGTGTTGGCGGGTAGGGGGGCCCGCGGGACCATGTCTTTTCCCCCTAGGCACGCTAGAACCATGGCGGCCGGTTCCCACTCTTGTTGTGCCTGCTCGTATTCTTCTTGTTCTTCAGAGATTTGTTCTCCCCCCAGGGCGGCGGCAGCTACCTGGCGGGGTTTTGGAGTTTGGTTCTGTGGACAGTTCGGGTCATTGGCGTAGTGGCCGACTCGCTGGCATCAGTGACACGTGACGTTGGCTCGGAACCCCGGGCGCATCGGGGGGTTGCCCCGGCTGGCCGGGGGCGGGGTGCTGGCAGCGGGAGCGGCCGGGACGGTGTCTCTCCCTCACCCCTGGCCTCCTCCTCCTCCTCGGGGACGGTGCTGACCTTGGTTGTTCCGGTTCTGCTCGTGTGGCCCTCTCCGGCCCACTCGGGTGCTTTCCCACCGGTCAGCTTCGGCGGCGAGTTGCCGTGGGTCAGTCAATTTACTGTCGAGGAGGTGCTGCCTGAGCTCGACGAAGCAGTTGTTAGAGAGGTGCTCCCACACCATGAGATTAAAAAGTTGCTCGTAGGTCGTTACGTGGCTTCCCTTGATCCAACCCTCGAAGGCTCGGCTGAAATAGTTGACATATTCCACCCAAGTTGTACCCGGTATCCGGGTGCAGTCCCGAAACCTCTGGCGGTACATTTCGGGTGTGAGCCCATATCGGGTGAGGAGGGCAGCCTTCATGTGGTCATAGGATGACATCTGATGGTCTGGGAGCTGTAGCAGGGCATCGCGGCCTTCGTTGACGAACCTCCCCCATAGGCCGGCTCCCCAGTCACTTCGATCGATCCGGTGGGAGGTCATGGCGATCTCGTAGGCCTTGAACCACTGTTGTATGTCGTCCTCTCGGACATACTCTCGGACGACATCCTTGGGGATGTGGACTTTCTTTTCTGTCGCTCCCGGGGTGCGCTGTCGCTCGGGCACCTCCGGTTCTTTGTTCTGCTTCCGTAGTTCTATTTCTGCCAGTTTGCGCTCGTGTTCGTATGCTAATCTCTTTTCTTCGAGCTCTCTCTGCCTCTGTTTTTCTTCCCGTTCTTCTCGGAGCCGCAGATGTTCTAGGTTCAGTTTTTGCTCGGCTAATTTTAGTTCACCGTCCATTTTGAGCCGTGCCATTTCTAACTCATGTAGTCTGTTTTTTTCTCTTTCTTGGATCTCTTCCTGCGAGAGGCCCGTTCCTCGCTCCTCGGGAGCCGTGGCGTTCCTCTCTGATGCTGCACTGTTTCGGTCTGGGGATCGGGCGACCCCGGTTTCTGCCCACGACTCAATGGCGTGCTTAAAATCGTCTTTGGTACTCAGGCCGGTGGTAGCAATGCCTAGATCCATGCAGAATTGTTTCAATTCACGATGGCTGTACTCTTCCAATTTATCCATCTGGAATTTCTCGGTGGATCCGCTCTCTTTGGTTGACATTGTGGTTTTGTCGTGGGGTGAGCTACTCTCTGTACGATTACGCGTTGATTCGGATCGCGCCGCTGGCCACCAATGTTAGACGGACCGGGAGGGTCGGCCGAGGACAAGGGGAGAGGTCTCCGGGGAGAGCCGTCTCCAGCGATCGTACAGATGAGTAACTTCCCCCCCACAGATGTACACCACACAAGGATAGGATTTAACGTTCTTTATAAGCGATTTCTTAAGGTACGATGGAATGGTACAAGGAGGTCTGGACTCAGGAGTCCCCTCGATTCTAGTCTCTTGGTTTGGGAAAGGGGGTAGCGGGACAGTCTGGTTACCAATCTGGTAGATGTGATGATGGAAGGCTCACAATCCTCGAGCTCGGTGTTCTAGCTTGGACGGGCCGCGGCAGCGCCAGCAGGTCCCGGTGAAGGTGGTCGTTACACGGTCCGCGGCAGCGCCAGCAGGTCCCGATGAAGGTGGTCGTTACACGGTCCGCGGCAGCGCCAGCAGGTCCCGATGAAGGTGGTCGTTACACGGTCCGCGGCAGCGCCAGCAGGTCCCGATGAAGGTGGTCGTTACACGGTCCGCGGCAGCGCCAGCAGGTCCCGATGAAAGTAGTAGTTACAACGGTCCGCGGCAGCGCCAGCAGGTCCCGACGAGGATGGAGGATGCAGAAGGCCACGGCAGCGCCAGCAGGCAGGACGATAGTTCACAAGGCAGGGCTACGGCAGCGCCGGTAGTCCGTCAAGGCTGTGTTCTTCTCGGTGTCTCTCGACTCCAGGATACAACTGCCTTCCTGCTCTGGAGCTGCCCTAGTTATAGGTCTGGCGCCCTTTGATGTCCGGACCCTCGCACTTGGAGGTCGGGAGGTCCGGGATGAGGGAGTCCAGACACCCAGCAGGGGGGTGGAGCCAGCGCCCGGGGGAGCTGGAGGGCGATCGGCACCTGGCGGGGGAGAGCCATCGACACTTCTTTCTCCCATCGACCTGCCAAGTGGTCCGTTCACCTCCTGGGTGGATGGTGGTGCCGGGATGTCGGGGCCTGCCCAGGCCCAGGGTTAGGGTCGAGCTGAGGCCACGCGGCCTCGTGGTGCCGTGTCCAAGATGGCGGCTGGTCCGGCCTGGGGAGCCGGTAGTGGTTCGGCCCCATGATACATAGATGTTCGGGGGCAGGAGCTCCGTCTGGAGACGGGGTGCGGGTTGTTTCTGTGGGTAACACCTGGAGGGCCGGGGCTTGGGCCCTGTCATGCGGGGAGGGAGCAAGCCCTTCATGTGGCCTGTCCAACAACGTGCTTGTAGCTGCCAGTGCACCTGGTCATAGATGTTGACTGTCAATCATTTACTGTTGCCGTAAGCATTCCTGCTCCCCCTCCCACTTTGCTGACCTTGTGGTTTTTCATCTGTCCTTGTTTGCTGATATCTATTTCTAAAACTTGTTCTTCCTATTTCTGTTCACATGCTTACAATGCACAAAACCTGTATATAAGACGTGTGTTCTGTGAATTCACTGTACTACCTCCAGGCAGCACTTGAGAGTGTTGTGTGGACCTGGTCCCACTCATGAGTGATTAATAAACCCGTGGCCAAAAGGGTGACCCTGCACCAGTGTACCCCTAAAAAGGTACATTTCCACAGTTGGTGCCCGACTCCTGTGGCCCCATTGGAGACACGGCCGTCCGAAGGAGTGGTCTTGACAGAGGACCGAAATTTTGCTGAGGAAGCGCACTGCACGAGGAGACCTTTGTCTTTGCAGGCTGATGTGACTATTCTGGTTTTCCCGATTTGACTCTCCAGGTGGTGGCGGGTCTCAACTGGGGTTTTCTTTGGCGCATTCTGAAGTGACCATTAGGTCGACCGGAAATCAGCAGGTGGGAGTTGGAGTCTTCTGTTTGGTAAGGTCGCTAAAGCGGCACTCTTGATTTGTTAAGCCTGGGATTTCTGTTTGAATTTGATTATTCAATTTTTGCAAGAATTGAAGGCAAGGAATGTGGAGATTTTTCTCCTTTTGAAATATTTGCTTGACATAGTAGTATTTTACTAATATTTGTAGAACATGCCTGCTGTCAGCACACTCCGTAATGGTGTTGCTGCTCTGGTGGTACCAAAGTAAACTTGAAAAAAAAAGTCAGCCGGCTCCCCCAGAGGGGACACCCAATAGATGTAAAATATGGTATTTCTTCCATAATGTACGGTCCACTATGGAACAAATGCACAAAAAAAAGATTATGATCTACAATGGCCAGTGAATGGGTCATTTGATTTTAAAAAAGGTTCAATATGTAGAGCAGTGTTTATTTAAAAGAAAAAATAGACAGGATATGTTTGATTGTGTGCATATGTGGGAGAAAGAAGTACGAGAGAGAGTGAAGAGAGCATAAGTTATAGCAGAAAAAGAACAACGAAAAATGATATATCAAAAAGCGGTACAATTAAAAAAAAATAAAGAAAAGAAGGAAAAAAATAGAAAAAGAAGATAGGGAACGTTGATTAGAGGTAAATGGCCAGTTCCCTATTAGGCACCCTATTTATCCCATACTTAATAAACCTCAGGATGACTGCATCCTATTAGAACAACCCCCACCCCTGTATAAACTCCCCACTTCAAGTGCCCCTGAGGATTAGGTTTTTGATGAGGAGCATTTGTCTTCAGAAGAAAAAGATAAAGATAAGCAAATTGGGCGGCAGATTCGCTCTACTTTATCTAGGGAAGAGAAAGGTAACTTGCGGGATACTACAAGAGAGGAAGCACGTAGGACTACTACAGCAACGGCCCTCACAGTTACAGTTTAGACTTGGGAAGACGCCAAACAGTTTTATTTTGTAGAAAAATTCACTTGTGTGGTATATGGTTGGCGGCATATTTTGAATGAAACAGAACCAGGTGATATAAGTACTGATTATAAACAGTTAGGAGATGGGACTTTCCTTTTTTCGAACCTACCTGATATGATTAGACGGGTGGTCAAATTACAAGATGACACATTGCATTTGCGAAAGGAGCAAGAATTAGCTAGGAAAAATAAAGTTGCAGAAGCAGTTCAATCTCAGGCACAGAAAGTAGATGCTTTGGTGGATGCAAATAAACCTAGTAGTAGTGAGTCTGCTATGAAACCTATGCGTGAAGCTGCACCCCTGTATGTTCCTCCGAAGGGTGCGGGAACCAATGACGATAAAACTTCGGATGATAAAAAGGGATATTTTATATATAATTGGGTGTATACTCCTTGGAGTAGAGCTGATGTGATGGCTCTTAAAGCTGCTTTGTCTGACCTCTGGAAAATCCTGCTGCCTTCTATGAGGAGGTGGAAGGAGCCATTAGCTCCTGCACTATGACCTTGTCAGTAATTGATATGTTCTTTGGTCTTCTTTTGCCCCCTGATATGTGGAGAACATTACGTAAAATAGATGATAATGTAGCCTATGGTGATACCTGGGAGCATTTAGAACAGATAGATGCGGAAAGGAAGCCTGCACAGAAACCTCAGAAGGAGATATTAGATCTTCCTAAAGCTATTGTGACTAAGTTGAAAACTCTCATACCCCCTAAGAAAATAGATTGGACTACAGTAGCGTCCTGTAAACAGAAAACGGATGAGCCCGTTTCTGATTTCTTTTCAAGGTTTGAGGAAACATTGTCATTAATATGTTACCGGAAATAGCTAGTCGCTTAAAGGTCAGCGAGAGTTCTTGGACCACGTTTTCACCAGTTTCCCTTTTGACTATGGCCCAATATTATGAGCGGTAGGAACAGGAAGCAAAAGGCAGGGAGGATAAGAAAGTTAAGGAGTTAAAGACAAAAGTTATGTTGGCTCAAATATATGGTCCACCATTTAGGGTAGATGGAAAAGGCAGACGTGCAATGTATACACCTGGAGTACCCCCTCTCCCTTGAGCAAATTTGTCCCCTGATCAATGTGCTTAATGTAAAGAGACTGGGCATTGGCGTTCTGAGTGCCCCCTTTTGCGAGGTCAGCAGTACCAGCGGGGAAGAGGTAGTATGAGAGGACGCCCAGGGAATTCAGGAAGCGGGGAGGTACAGGAGCTCGCCCTAGATTTGAAGCAGTAGAACAAGGACCAGATTACTCTAATACTTTTGATAGACGAAATCAATATCAAATGTCTGATTATTCTGCTGATGCTCTTGCAGATTCCGATTATGCATAGGGATGCCTAGAATGGGTAAGGAACCGGTTGAGGTGCCAGTAGATCAAATGGGTCCTTATGTTGATGCAGGCGTCTTGTGATCTACTGATGGGTTTTTGGTTGATATAGGAGCTACCCGTAGTGCTCTGTCTAAAAGATTGGTTCCTAGGGCTGTTTATGGTTGCGATTGAGCTGCTGTGTTATCCATGTCACCCCAGTGAAGACTGACATCGCCCCAAAAATTTTATTTGAGGCACAACTTGTTCTTTTTGCTATTCATTCCCTCAGCTAGTCACAGTGGCGTAACAAATGTTTAAGGGGCCCCCCTGCAATGTACTTGGAGGGACCCCTGCTCCGGATTTTATCCGGAGGGCTCAAACCTGAGTACTGTTCTGAGGGGGCCCCCTGCAGCTGGGCCCCCCCGCACCGTGGGGGATGCGGGGGCCTGTGTTTACACCCCTGCCTGTTCAACAAATACTAAATTATCTCCTAAAGAATGTTATATGATATGGAATATTGTAGGACTCATTTCTGATGATTGTATTTGGACCCAAGTGGCATTGGAAAGAGGAACGTATTCAACCACTTGGTTACTGTTCCCGATCTAGGCTATTGATCTGTTGGGATTTCTGTCCAGCACTAATTTGAAGAATATTTATTGATTACCCATCAAACCACGTCATGTGCTCTCTGAGAGGTCAAATGAGAAGATGTATTTTGTCTGCAAGGAATTAAGAATAAGGTGACAAGTTGGTGAGTGGGATTACTGTGAATGCCCATGCAAATGGTTCTCCCTCAGAAAGCCTCTAGATAATCTTTTTGATTACCCAGGAAATCACATAGAAGACCTGGATGGCCAGAAGCCATCTGGCCATCAACACCCACTTTGCTGTAAGAGGTTGATGGACTCAGGGCCTAAAGAAAGAGTCTATTGTAATTACTCATACTTGAGCTATGCTCTAATCATCAGTGAGCTACAGTTCCCTGTATAGCTTCAAGATAAAAAGGAAGACTCAAAATATTTCAGAAAACTCCTAGTTTGCCAAGCAAGCCTGGCATTCTCAGGGCTGCAGGGAAGTAGAGCTTGGGGCAGGATCTACCCAGTGAAACTTTTGTAAAATGAAACAAAGAATCCTACTGATTATGCCAGAGTTTAAGAAAAGTGCTTAATTTGTATAAAAAAAACATAAGTGCCAGGGCTCTCGTCAGAGGGCCACTGCAGCTTGCACCACACATTCTCCCTGCCATTCTGCCAATGACAGAATCAACACAACTACTAACCATCACACTCTTGCAAGTGTGACAGTTTGGACTATTTCAGGCCCCTAAAACTAAAAGAATAGCTTGGGCGGCACGTAATAGTAATTTTTAATGCATATTGAATTAATAATTAACTGTTGTGCTTATGTCTAAATTAGCCAGACAGCACCATCTTGTGGCAGACTGTCAAGTTCCGATGTTGACAATTAAGCGCCAGTGCCGAGCACCGAAACCACCGGCTCAAATTAAGCACAAGAACTGTCAGGTTGACAGGACAGGAACTTTGAGGATGATGGGTGCAAATAAAGACAGACAAGGAGATGTGCAGATGCTCCAACTGACAGCAGCCGTAGTCATAGGCAGATCCACTTTCTTCAAAACTCTGCTGCAGAAGTGAAAACACAGTCTCCTTTGGGGGGCTCTCCCATCATCTCTATGGATTGTATTGTGGTTGTTAGTGTTTCCAGAAACCTCCAGGATCTTTTGCAGGCTTAAGCCTAGCACTTGGTCAGGGTATCTATGGGAGAAGGCGCAAGGGTACCTTTAAGAGCACTTGCCTTTCCTCTGTTCGTCACAGCTCCATCTGGGTGTTCTGGAACCTGAGGTCTAGTCAGGCTCAGTTATTCACTAAGGTCATTACACGCAGCTGTTTTACAGCGCCACCATCAAAAGTCACAAGAGGGAGGCAGACTGCAACAATATGGCCTCAGAAAAGGACTTTGCTGTAATGCTGGAGGAGCAAAATGTCAATTTGTCTGGGTCTACCACGCACAGAGACAAATATAGATTGTTACATAGACTGAAAGATTATTGAGCCAAATAACCATCTTCATATCAGACAGAACTCATTTTCATTTGGTATTAAAGATAAAAGAATGTCATTTTATACAAACAAATTAAGTTAATTTCAGAGTTCACCCTAACTAATGATAACATTGATATTATGATTTTTCATAACTTCTATAACTCTGCCTAAGCTTAGTTTCTAGGGTGATATATTACCAGCACTATGTCGAAGAGGCTGGTAGTATGTAAATGGAGTGCAGTGTTCTGTCCTTGCTTCCAAGTATCAACTCAGCACTTGGTGCTCAATATGAGGACGAGTCTCAGTGTGATTCATGAAACGTTCTGCGGCGTCATCCTTGTGAGACAGCAGAGTTATCACACTTTGTGCCTCAGGCACTCTGCTTTTAGCTACACTGTCAACTCTAGCAAAACTTCAGGCAGGTGAGCTTGTAGGAGAGTACACGAAAAGTGTGAGGGGGTGAGTTGAGGGGGGCTTAAAGGGTTAGGAGAGAGACTAAAAGCAATGGGTGGGGAGTGTCAAGGAAGGCTGGAGAGGAGAGAGAGCAGTCTCAATCACCTGGACAGAGTTAAAAGAGGCAGAGGAGAAGGAAAGATTCGCACTAGGGGAGAGTTTAAAAAAGGTGGAGGGAGAGAGGGAAGAAGCAATGAACATTGACAGTTCAGGAGGGCTAGTTGAGAGAGTTGAGGTGGGCATTTGAGAAAAGTACACAAAAGACAAGGGAGGAAAGTAGTTGAAGAGGGAATAGAGGAAGAATTAAAAAATAGATGGATGCTTGAAGGAAAGGTAGACTGGGGGACAAAGTGGAGGAAAAGCAAATGGGTGGATTCATGGTAAAAGACAAAAATTAGAGGCAATATTCAAGGAAGACTGGATTCATCAGATTGAACAAAAGAGAGGCATGCAGGAAAAAATCAAGGGTGGCTGGAGAAAAGAGTATATAAAAGTCAAAGATGAGCGAGAATGTAGAGTGGCTGGTGTGGAGAAAAGTTATCAAGGGTCATTAACTGTATGGCAATTCACTTATTATTATTTGCAAACATAGACATCATTTATGGGTAGCCAGCGGGCTGTGACTTGGCCCTTGTGACCCCTGGCACTGCCTTTGCGACCCCTGGTATCCAAGATGTAAATTATACAGGGCTATGTGAGTTTGCCTACTTTCTGTAGCCCACAGGGAACATGGGCACTTCTATGTTTCACAAAATAATGTAATAGCATAAAGCTCATATACTAAAACAAAATGCTGCCATCTTACACCTTGTGACCTGGTGGCTCCCTTATGAGGTGCCCTACAAATTATTTTGCTGCCTGTGCATTAAGACATTAAAAACACATAAAAACCAAAAGTAACAGACTGGCAAAAAGGCATTTAAATGTCTCTGGCTGTCCCTGGTTACCGAAAGGGAGTGGGAAATGTAGAAAAGGGCAGAGAGGGAGGCAGGGACAACTGAAAGAAGAGAAGAGCAAACAAGGACACTGCAAAGAAGGAGATGGGAGGCAACAAGTCAAAGAAGTTGTGTGTGCTTGAGAAAGTAAAACATAATACAGACAGAAGACACTTGGGAGAAAGATATGTATGACAGAAGTGAGACAGATGAGAGGGGTAACAGAGACACAAGGCATGTAGGAAACAGACAGGAAAACAGGTGAAAAGTTAAGACAATTCAGAGGTGATGGAGGCTGATATAGCGTTTGTTCTGGGCCCAAACCTTTTTTCTGTATTTAATTATTTCATCTACCCTCTGAGGATTCAACAAACTCGATTGGTCCTCCGATGGATCTTGTTCTGTGCTGAAAGGGACTGGGTATTCGGAGGATGAGCAATCGTCAAATGACCAGGAATAAGCTAATTGCTACATTCACAACATCTAGAAAATAAGGGGCAGATTTACAAGCCCCTTGCACCACTTTTGCGTCACTTTTAACATGTGAAAAGTGACACAAAAGTGGCGCAAGGGGCTTGTAAATCTGCCCCTGAATGTACCATTTGGAAAGGAACATTTAAATGATTTACCCACAAGGAAATGATAAGTCAGAACCAGCAGAGCTTAATTTAAGTTAAGTTATTCATTCAGAGGTAATGAACATTAAATGAAACAGCATACAACCCAAGAATTAAACTAGTACTAGATTTAATAGAGTAATATCAATCTCTGCGAGATTCAAAGATGACAGGAAGGAAAAAAGATCTTCCTCATCCGAGGGAGGTTATGGACATCTATAGCATATTGATCAATAGAAAGTCAGTTGAGCCTCATACAAACCCTTAGGAAAGTTTAGTAAATTCCAAGTGACCAGTTCGTTAAAATAGTAATCTGTTTTAATCTGTTGCTGCACTAATAAAGTCACAGCTGCATGACGCGAACCCTTCAGCCGAAAGGATTCCACTGCACTAACATACCAATCAGCAAAAGACACACAATTGATGCACGGAATACAGAACAAATCAAAACATTCTCCCCCAGTCAAGATATCTGGGTTGAAACCCATCATTCTTTTGCTCACCATGCCTCCCCAGTTTAGACCTAGCCATATGCAAATCAGTCTTGACCATGTGCCTCCTGGGAACAGTCCAGCCTGAACTGCCAAGCCAGGTCTTCCCTGGCCAGGAAACAAGCATCCTAGGACCAGTTTCAGTGTTTCACCCCTCATCAGCCAGGATAGCTTGAATCCAGTGGCACAGTGAGCCCGGGACCCATGTCTGGGCATACCCAGCGCACTTAGGGCGAGAAAGCAAAAGACACACAATTGATAGACGGAATTCAGAACAAATCAAAACATTCTCCCCCAGTGAAGATATCTGGGTTAAATCCATCATTTTTTTGCTCACCATATCCCCCCAGTTTAGATCTAGCCAAATGCAAATCAGTCTTGACCCTGTGCCTCATGGGAACAGTCCAGCCCGAACTGCCAGGCCAGGTCCTCCTTGGACCGGAAACAAGCACCCTAGGACTGGTTTCGGGGTTTCACCACCCATTTTCACCTGTACTAAATCACTAACCTTCAACTTAGACCCCACAGATGATGCCCTGGGACATCTTTCATGCGTCTTCATCTGATATATATTTGCACGCTGTTGCAAAGTCATCCTTGTGCCCTGGGCACCCCCATTTTGTGCTGACTAGTACTGGTGGTAACTGACTAACTGTCCATTAGCTCTGCTTAACCAGGTCCAGGGCCAGTGCTCTGCTGAAAACACACTTAAAATGTAGAGAAAACACCTACATACACTAGGGTACACTATGGGTTAGGGTTCCCCTATGATTGGCATGACCTCCGCAATAAGCCCCTAATACACAATACGGCAGGGGGATTAAAACTACCTTTAAGTCCATAGTATATAATAGGGCATGGCCGTTTAGAGGCCAGCAGCACGTGTGCACTGCTGAGACCTGAGGTCAGTTTAAAAGCAACCGTGTGTTGCAGGACTTATTTTAAAATGTATTTTGTGCCCAAACTCGACTTTGGTGTTTGGGGCACTTATATATTGATAACCTACAATATATTGGCATATTAGGTAACCCCAGGGTCTTCCCTAGGTGTCCCAGGGGTGAGAGGCAGGTACTTATAAGGAAGACCCTTATAAAATAGGTTTTATATGCCCTGGCGATAGCGGATTTACACATTTCAATTCCCTCATTGTGGTAAAGCGCTTCCCAAAATCGACTTTTGTGCTAGGAGCACTGTGGAATGAGGATCTGCAATATGTTTACATATTCAGAACCCCTAAAGTCTCCCCTAGGTGTTCCAGGGGTGGGGGTCATGTGCAATATAGGCAAGGACCTTATAAAATATGTTTTATAAGCCCTGGTGGTGGAGGAATTACCCAGTTCATTTTCCCCATCGTAGATCCCCAGCCACATATGTTAACATGGAATTCAGATATTAATTCATAACTAATGCTAGGGATTGTTGAAAAATATAATTCAAGGACTTAGGAGAATGGTATTGATAAACCCAACAACATAATGTTGTTGAGTTTGTCCTAAAATCTACAGAAAAGAAGTTATAAAACTTTCTTGTCTGTAAGCCAAAATTCAGCCTTCTAGTGGTCTGCTTTGATTGGTCAGAGTTAAGCGGATTAGCCAGGCTGCTTTGATGAAGTGATAAGTGGTACCTGGGGTGGTGAGTCATTCTGGGAGGAGAGGATTCTGCTGCATAGGAATGCCGAGGAAGGGGAAGGGGTCATAAACCATGAGCTTCAAAGGCCCAGGAGCACAGGCAGAGAAAGACAGGTCCATCTATGCCCAACCACAAGGGACCCAGCCAGATGGCAGGCTTAAGGAAGGAATGTGCAGATGCCAGGGGAGGGAGACTGTGGAGATAAACCATCCTGGATGGTGGTTTAGTCATTTGTTGCCTTTCTGCTGAAACTTCAGGCATATTGAATTTTAGAGAAACAGTGCTTTTTGGGAGACCATTGTGGCACACTTAGGAGGAAATAGGCATACTCTGGAGTGTTGCCCTCTACCTCATTGGACAGGAAGGAGTGCCTTCAAGTGTGACCCCAAAGAACACTGGATAAGTATCTGAGAGGGGCAGAGCCTCTCAGATCTGCTGCTTGAAACTACAGACGAAGATGGATCCATGTTGGAAGTTTGATTTGCACTAACCAGGCTCTGCAATGTGACTGACTGCGCCTGCTGCACAATCTGGAACCACAGCCCTGTAGATCAATCTTGCTTCAAGAGGACTAAAGAGTGGACTCCATGTAAGCTACAGGTCAACAGAGCTCACCTGGACCATCACCACCAAGAATCCCTTCCCTGGAGTGACTCCAGTGGATTTGTAAGGGTTTTGAACAAGTGGATTGTGAGAATCAAAGTCTCAAACTTTCAAGGACCATCTTGGAGCTTCCAGACCCTTGGATTATATTTTGAACACTTTGGGACTCTCAAAGGATCTTCAGGAAGAAGTTCCAGAAGTTTGAAGAAGTTTGGAGCAACTTTGGAAAAAAGCTCCATAAGTGGATTGACTCGACCTGGCCAGCTAAGCTGGCAACCTTCAACCACGAGCTGGCCTGCCCTCCAGGTTCATCCTGCAGAAAAGCTCCGGAGGTTCGACTTCCAGAGTTTGACCGGGAGCTGGTCGAAACCCAAGCCGGCGAACCTCCACCGAATCTGGCCTGGTAAAGAGCATCGAGGGACCCCGCAAGAAAAACCTCTGTAAACGTTTCTAAGTCAAAGGTAGAAGAGTTGACCGGGACCAACCGTGAAAGTTAAGCCGCCCACCTTCAACTGTGAGCCTGCCTGGATCTCTTGTTTGTCCCACTCAAAAGCTCCAGAGGTCTGATTTCTATAGGTTTGACCGGGAGCTTGTCGCAAGGCAAGCCGGCGAACCCTCACTGAATCTGGACTGGTGGAGAGCCTGGAGGGACCCCGGGAGAAATATCTCCAGAAACGTTTGTAGTCAGTATGTAAAAACTTTGACTGAGACCTACAGTGAGGGGTAGCCATGAAGGGCTCCATTGTGGTTGGCCTGAACCTCTGACTTTGTCCTGATCTAGCACGACCAGATGTCCCAATAGACGTTTTAGGTTTCTATGTCTAATATAGTGCTAAAGCTTTAAAAATTCATATCATCGGCTCCCAACAATGGATTCTTTTCATTTTGGTGTCATTTTAAAGATAAAATTATTTCCTATTTTTATAAATTGGTGTTTGACTTTTATTGTGTGTTGTGTCTTAATTATTTAATGAATTGGTGTTTTTAAATGCTTTACATACATGTCTCAGAAGTTAAGCATCCCTGCTTGCAGCCAAGCTACCAAGGATTGAGCATGGGAATCATTTTAAAAGACGTATTCTGAGCTGTAGACTGTGACCTTATTGCCAGTGGTGTATATACATTTACCACTACTAATAATCCACTTTCCAACACACACTATTTGTCGCTATTTGCACATGGATTGCATTCTCTCACACCATAGTATTTACTCCTGGCCCCCAGTAAAATTTACATATTCTCCTTTCCATGGCAGACATTCCCATGTGACCTTTGTGAGGCAAGAAGAAAATAGATTGCTTTTTTTTGTGGCGGAACAATTTTATCACCTTCTAATGACAATACACTCATAAATCATTAATTCCTCCCTTGCTTTGAAAAATTATGCCACTTCACCACTCAGCTTTCTTTCTTCTGGCCAACTTTTACTTAAATAAATGTGAACATCTTGCATTGCTTCATTCCATCTTTCCTCAGATATGGTTTTTGTTACATTCTCATTTACACACCAGCTATTAACATCATCCATGGTGTATGCCACATCACATTCCACTTCCTCATTTAACTTTACCTCATCCATAGTTGGAAACTGAGACATACAATAAGCATGTACATTAGCCCGAACAGGAACATATTCCACAACACTGATATTTTTGCAGCTTGTCTGTCAATCTTGCTAAATGAGCTGTCAACATTCTTCCACCACCCACAGCCAACATATTGGCCAACGGTTTATGGCCTATTCTCAGAACAAATTTTGTCCCCCATAAGAATTGGCGAAAATGTTGTGCTGCCCAGGTGCAGGCTAACAATTCTTTCTCTATAGTAGAATAATTGCACTCAGAATTCCGTAACATCCTGGTGGCATAGGAAACCACCCATTCATGTTTGTCTTTCTTCATAAGCACTGCTCCCAAACCTACACTACTGGCGACCACTGACCTACAGTACATTCTTTACCAACCGCATAGGATTTTAAAAAGTGTGCACCAACAATTTATTTTTTTAATTTCTCAAACGCATCCTGTTGGCTTATGCCCCAATCATATTTAAAATGTTTATTTAGTAATTGCCGGAGAGGATACACTTTGGTTGCATAATTCTGCACAAATTTCCCATAACATTCTGTTAACCCCAAAAAAAACAGTAGTTGGACTTTAGAGCTAGGCGCAGAAGCATTTAAAATGCTTTCCTCATGGTTGTGTTTAGGTTTGATACCTTACTGTGAAATTTCATGCCCCAAATACTCAACTTTATGTTGCCTAAATTTGCACTTTGAAAATGGAAATGTCGGACATTTGTCTTGTAATCTTTTTAACTCATTCAGTGAAATGTCACCATGTTCCTCATGTGTCTTCTAAAAAATCAAAATATCGTCTTGGAAAGCAATGGCTCCCACAATTTCTTCTAATACATTCATTAGACGTTGAAACATAGAGGCTGCACTTGCTAATCCGAAAGCCATTTGCAAGTATTGAAACATACCCTATGATGTTTGGAGCTCTCATGTAGTTCCACTTATTGGTAGGCACTTGCCAAATCCGCCGTGGAAAAATCTGTAGTACCCGCCAGTGTTGATATTAACTCATGAATATTTAGCAGGGGGTGTTTGTCTACCCTATTTTCTTTTTTCAGACTGCGCAAATCCACGCACAAACGATCACCAGACCCCTTAAGAGACAAAAAGATGGGGGCTACCCAAGGAGAAGACTCTATGGGTTAGATAAATTTCTTTTCAACCAACCAGACCATTCAACATGCCTTTAAGTTTATCACAGTACGCCAACGGCACATTCCTAACTTTGTGCCTCACTGGCATTGCCTCTTCATTCAATATGATCTTGTGCTTACAGTTGACATACTTCAATCTTTCTTGAAAAAGACCTGGGAAAAATGTCCATATACTAGAGACATAGTCATTTCTACCAGATATATTTACATAAAATAGCAGACATGCACTGGGATCTAATCTTATTCCCATCTCTTGTTGATGGGGCCACCCTAGTATGGCATCATATTTGGTTGCCACATTCACTTTGCCTCTTGTCCTCCACCCTTCAAATTCTATATCTGCCCAAAAGTATCTTTGCAAGTCTCTGATCTGCTGATGCGGTCACTTTGGCCGAGTGCTCAGGCTCACACTGCACCTCCTTGAGTTTGTGTGAATAATCAATCACAGTGGGTGCCGAACTGCTGCTGTGCGTGCTTTGGGTGAGTGCTCAGGCTCGCTTTGCACCCCCTCAGACTTGCTCAAGTATTCTATCAGTGCCGGGCTATTCTGTGAGGATGCGTCGAGGATAATCACAACGCGTACAGTCAGGATGGCATTACCGCTCAGGTGGATAAGCATGACACGTGCATGCAGGTCCAGTGTCCTTTAGCATTCCACAGCTCACCTGCCACTGTCCACAAGCACTGATTACGACACGATGCTCCGAAACAGCACCAAAACAGCCGGGGCAAATTAACTCCTTACTGCTCAGCATCAAAGCTGACCCAGCACCATGCACCCGAAGCGGACAGGTTGCAGGTCGCTCCAGCCAATGACTTCATTCGAGAAGGGCAACACAGTCTGTTGAACTCTGCCTTTCTTTCCGCTCATCGACAATTTGTGTGGGAAATACACACACAAGGCGCAGTCATTCCAGAAGCTTTATTCATGTAGTAGAAAGAAAGCTTAACATCCACCAAGCTAGCACTGACTCTCCCATCCACCAACCGTCCCCACCAGAATCCTCACACCCCCACATTCCTAGAATCTTACCCCATCACATTCCTACCTCCCAACCTGCAGACATTCCACCAGCAGTAAACACTACACTTTCCACTGTAGCTTGATGATGGACAGGAGAACAATGGTGATGAATGCCCGCGCATTCTGTATATGATCTTGGGTATTTTAGTCTGCAAATGCATCTGACCACCTTTGGTGTATGATGGTTGTAAATGGGTAGGCGACAGCTAAGACTTTGTCATATTTTTACGCCAACCTATTTAAAATGTAGGTGTGATCTATAATAGGCACTACATTTATTTCATGACTTATTCCATGTCATATTTTTTGTGACCTCTTGCAAGGATGACACTAGGTCAAAGATCAAATGATATACCTTCCTGTGATATAACTGGAGTCGAAGGTGGTGTGATGTCACTTCTGCTGCCCCTAGCATTTTGGTGATTTAACATCCATGTTGACAAAGTGAGTATAATAAAATGCACTTACTGTGCTATGCCTTACAAATGTGCCTTTCCACTACTGGTCATGTTTGGAAGAGATCCTACATAGTAGAGGATTGCATCAGCTCATCTCAATATTTGTTTTTAATCAGGTACATGAAACAGTACAGTACTGTTCCCTGCTGTGTACACGGGTGTTGTCTAGTGCTCTGGTCTTGACTTTTTCACACCCTCTTACCCACTCACTGACCCACTCAGACACTCTCACATCCACTAACAGACCCACAGAGACACTCACATAACAACACATAGACCCACTCAGACACCCACTCACAGACCCACTCAAACACTCACACACTCATTCACAGACTCACTCAGACATGCATCCTCTGAGATTACAGGTTAAAGTTTGGAAATATAATTTTAAAAACCTTAGAAATTCACTGCAACAACAAAGATTACAGGTCTGGTATAGTTAGGACATGGAATTTAAAAAAACCTTAGAAATTCATTAAAAAAACAAAGTTTACAGGAACATTATAGTTATGAAATAAAATTTAAAAAACATTAGAAATTCACTGAAAAAAACAAAGGTTACAGGGACGTTATAGTTAGGCTCTGATTTTACATTGACAAAACCATAGAAATTCAGCAGGTATAGCTAACTGAGCTAACTATAACTTGCTCACCAGCAATGCACTGCTTATAATCTTACATATTGCATCACTCATGACATGATCTGTGACATCATTGATGACATCTCAAATTACACAACCGATGACATTACCAATGACATCATCCACAGAACCATTCGTCCACTCACACATTCATATGGTTACTAATACACCCACACACACACAACCACTCACACCTTTATATAACCACTCACACATAGAGCCACTCACACCCACTCACTCAGCCATACAGACACTCACACAGCCATTCATTCATCCATAGAGCCACTCTCAACCCACTCACTCACCCATACAGCCACTCACCCACCCACTCACTCACCCATACAACCACTTACACACTCACTTACATACCCATTCACATATCCACACACCCACTCACACATCCACTCACTCACCCATACAGCCACTCACACAAATACTCACTCACACCCATTCACTTACCCATATACCCACTGAAACAGACACTTACTCACTCATACACCTTTTACACACTCACGCATATAGCCACACAGTCATCCATACAGACACTTTTACACCCACTCAATCACCCATAAACCACTCACACAAGCACTCACTCACCCATATAGCCACTGACAGACCAACTCACTCACCAATACAGCTACTGACACATCCACTCATTCACTCATACAGCCACTCACACATGGATACAGACAGTCACTCAGTCTCTCACATAATATATGTTAGAAATATTTTTCACTAATTAGTACACAAAGTATACTAATTTAGCTTATGTAGTAACTTATATAAGTTTAACGATCATAAACGTTTAGAAAACACTCTCAATCACTGGATGATGTCATCAATGATGCCATCAGTTATGTAATTTAAGATGCCATCAGTGATGCCACTGACCATGTCATGAGTGGTGTAATATGTGAGGTCATAACCAGTGCATTGTGAGGGTGTAAGTTACAGTTAGCTCAAGTAACTATAACTGTTGAATTTTTATGGTTTTGTGCATGTAAAATCTGAGCCTAACTATAACATTCGTGTAACCTTTGTCTTTTTGCAGTGACTATATATATATTTATTTATATTATATATCTGTTTATAATATCTGTTAAGTTTTCAAAGTGATCACATATAATGAATATCACCTCTTTGTTGCAGGTGATGCCAGGTATGCCCTCGTGCCTCATCTCCTCACCCTCTTCCGATGCCCAGACAGGAGTCTCTAAAGAGGTATAAAAGAGCACAAGCATTTACACGAGCCAATAATGGGGGTTGTTTGGAAATAAATATCAATTAAAAAATATAGGGAGACAGAAATTAAATATCTTGACACACAAAAGATTATGATGCACAAATATCGTTGACAGGAATATAGTTTTTGAAAGTAAGTAATAGTGTTGTAAATAATATTGATGTTGTTGCTACCGTTTTCACTAATATAGTGGTTACAAATATCATTTTTCAATTATTTTATTGTGTTTTAGTTGATATAATAATTGATATAATAATTGTGTGTTTTTTATTAATTGTTTTTAAAACATAGCTTATGATTTTAAGAGATTTAGAATGTTTTCTTAATATTTATAGTAATTTATAGTGTCTTAGCGTGTTGTTGGGTTTGGTGGGGGATGGGAAGTTGATTAGGTAAAAATGTATTAATATTTATTAGATAAATGTTGTATAATTATATGATTGATAAATATTATGTAAAACTGATTTATTTATTTCTAAGTTATTTGCAGGCTGTTAGGTTTGCAGGTGTATAGGGTGAGAAGTTTATTAAGTAATAATTAATTAACAATTGATGTTAATTAATTATTTATTTGATTTTTAATTATGTAATGTATGGAATATTTATTTATCTTACTTATATTTTAGTTGTGGACTGTTAGGTTTGTAGGGTTGTAGGTAGGAAGTTAAGTAAGTATTAATTAATTAACAATTTATTATTAAACATTAATTATTTATTAATTGATTTTTTATTATTTTAAATATGTAACACTGATTTATTTTACTTCGATTATAGCTGTGGGATGCTAAGTTTGAAGGGAATAGGGAGGGAAGGTAATTAAGTAATACTACTTCACTATTATTTATTATTTGTAAATTAATTATTTAATGGAAGTTTAAATTTGTAAATTGCGGAATACTTATATAATTTAATTTTATTTTAGTTGCGGTGGATGCTAGGTTTGTAGAGGTCTAGGATGCAAAGTTAATTAAGTAATAATTACTTAGCAATTAATTATTAATTGATAATTAATTATGTAATTTATTTTACATTTGTAAGTTTTGGAATAATTATTTTTATAATTATTTTTTAGGTGCGGGTTGCTAGATTTGTAGGGGTGCAGGGTGAGAAGTTAATTAATAATTGAATACCAATTATTTATTAGTTAATAATGTATTTGTTTATTGAATAGTAATTATGTAAATTGATTCATTGCTTTTAGTTTTTTCATATTTATATTTATATTAATTATTTTTTTATAAAGTTTCCACTGCTCTTGCTTACTCTGCAGTAGGAATAGTAAAGTTAACCGTTTCATAGTTAACACTTACCCTACTGTTGCGCTGTTTGGAGTGGGAATAGTCAATTTCACCCCTCCAAAATCCAACGCTTTCCCTACTGTGACATAGACTTGAGTGGGAATAGTACATTTTACCCCTACAAAGTCCAACATATTCCCTGTTGTTGTACTGTTTGGAGTGGGAATAGTAAATTTCACCTCTCCGGAGTGAAACGCTTTCGCTACTGTTGCACAGATTGCAGTGGGAATAGTACATTTTACCCCTCCGAAGTCCAACAGTTTCCTTACTATTTCACTGATTGGAGTCGGAATAGTAAATGTAACTCCTCCGAAGTCGATCACTTTCCCTTTTATTGCGGTGGTTTTAGTAGGAATAGTAAAACCCCTCCGAAGAGCAACACTCCTTTCTGTTGCAAACACTAGAATGGGAGTAGTTAATATTCTTAGACTCCAATAGTGTGTATATTATTAGTTAAATAGATTTTATAACATTCATTATTTTATTTGTTTATGTTTTATATTATTTGTTTTTATTTTTACATTTAATTAAATGTGTATATTATTTGTTGTAAAGGTGTTTTTTGGATGTTTAACTTTTTAATATTTCATTTATTGTCTCCATTATTCAATATATTTTTTCTTATTCAATTGTTTAGATTTTTATAAAATATTTTGTGTATGTATGTTTTATTTATATATATATATATATATATATATATATTAGGGTCCACAGTTGTCCACAAACAAGCGCACTCCACGCTGGGAAAATTACAGCCTAGCACTTCAAGGCGGCAAGTTTCTTTCTTCAATCACACAGCCCAACGCGTTTCGGAATACATTTCCTTGGTCACGGGCCAGCAGCGATAGTAACAAGGTTTCACGAAACTGCCAGCACTGCTTGAATCTCTTTAATAACACTCAGGTGAGTATGACATCACCAAGCGGTGCATGCTGGTATTTACAGTCCCAAAATCCATTTCACTTAAATTGCTGCTGTAAATATTCAATAATTGTCATTACCCTTGATAAGGTTGAAATGAAAAAATGCTCTCTTGAAATGAAAGTATCGGCTCCCAGTGTTCCGCCTGGCCTCGACATCACGAAGCCGCAGACCCGCCTTACATAACAGGCAGTGGTGCGCTCAAACGGCTGGACGGCCGTATTTATTAGGGTCCACAGTTGTCCACAAACAAGCGCACTCCACGCTGGGAAAATTACAGCCTAGCACTTCAAGGCGGCAAGTTTCTTTCTTCAATCACACAGCCCAACGCGTTTCGGAATACATTTCCTTGGTCACGGGCCAGCAGCGATAGTAACAAGGTTTCACGAAACTGCCAGCACTGCTTGAATCTCTTTAATAACACTCAGGTGAGTATGACATCACCAAGCGGTGCATGCTGGTATTTACAGTCCCAAAATCCATTTTACTTAAATTGCTGCTGTAAATATTCAATAATTGTCATTACCCTTGATAAGGTTGAAATGAAAAAATGCTCTCTTGAAATGAAAGTATCGGCTCCCAGTGTTCCGCCTGGCCTCGACATCACGAAGCCGCAGACCCGCCTTACATAACAGGCAGTGGTGCGCTCAAACGGCTGGACGGCCGTATTTATTAGGGTCCACAGTTGTCCACAAACAAGCGCACTCCACGCTGGGAAAATTACAGCCTAGCACTTCAAGGCGGCAAGTTTCTTTCTTCAATCACACAGCCCAACGCGTTTCGGAATACATTTCCTTGGTCACGGGCCAGCAGCGATAGTAACAAGGTTTCACGAAACTGCCAGCACTGCTTGAATCTCTTTAATAACACTCAGGTGAGTATGACATCACCAAGCGGTGCATGCTGGTATTTACAGTCCCAAAATCCATTTTACTTAAATTGCTGCTGTAAATATTCAATAATTGTCATTACCCTTGATAAGGTTGAAATGAAAAAATGCTCTCTTGAAATGAAAGTATCGGCTCCCAGTGTTCCGCCTGGCCTCGACATCACGAAGCCGCAGACCCGCCTTACATAACAGGCAGTGTTGCGCTCAAACGGCTGGACGGCCGTATTTATTAGGGTCCACAGTTGTCCACAAACAAGCGCACTCCACGCTGGGAAAATTACAGCCTAGCACTTCAAGGCGGCAAGTTTCTTTCTTCAATCACACAGCCCAACGCGTTTCGGAATACATTTCCTTGGTCACGGGCCAGCAGCGATAGTAACAAGGTTTCACAAAACTGCCAGCACTGCTTGAATCTCTTTAATAACACTCAGGTGAGTATGACATCACCAAGCGGTGCATGCTGGTATTTACAGTCCCAAAATCCATTTTACTTAAATTGCTGCTGTAAATATTCAATAATTGTCATTACCCTTGATAAGGTTGAAATGATAAAATGCTCTCTTGAAATGAAAGTATCGGCTCCCAGTGTTCCGCCTGGCCTCGACATCACGAAGCCGCAGACCCGCCTTACATAACAGGCAGTGGTGCGCTCAAACGGCTGGACGGCCGTATTTATTAGGGTCCACAGTTGTCCACAAACAAGCGCACTCCACGCTGGGAAAATTACAGCCTAGCACTTCAAGGCGGCAAGTTTCTTTCTTCAATCACACAGCCCAACGCGTTTCGGAATACATTTCCTTGGTCACGGGCCAGCAGCGATAGTAACAAGGTTTCACAAAACTGCCAGCACTGCTTGAATCTCTTTAATAACACTCAGGTGAGTATGACATCACCAAGCGGTGCATGCTGGTATTTACAGTCCCAAAATCCATTTTACTTAAATTGCTGCTGTAAATATTCAATAATTGTCATTACCCTTGATAAGGTTGAAATGATAAAATGCTCTCTTGAAATGAAAGTATCGGCTCCCAGTGTTCCGCCTGGCCTCGACATCACGAAGCCGCAGACCCGCCTTACATAACAGGCAGTGGTGCGCTCAAACGGCTGGACGGCCGTATTTATTAGGGTCCGACTGTGGACCCTAATAAATACGGCCGTCCAGCCGTTTGAGCGCACCACTGCCTGTTATGTAAGGCGGGTCTGCGGCTTCGTGATGTCGAGGCCAGGCGGAACACTGGGAGCCGATACTTTCATTTCAAGAGAGCATTTTTTCATTTCAACCTTATCAAGGGTAATGACAATGATTGAATATTTACAGCAGCAATTTAAGTAAAATGGATTTTGGGACTGTAAATACCAGCATGCACCGCTTGGTGATGTCATACTCACCTGAGTGTTATTAAAGAGATTCAAGCAGTGCTGGTAGTTTCGTGAAACCTTGTTACTATCGCTGCTGGCCCGTGACCAAGGAAATGTATTCCGAAACGCGTTGGGCTGTGTGATTGAAGAAAGAAACTTGCCGCCTTGAAGTGCTAGGCTGTAATTTTCCCAGCGTGGAGTGCGCTTGTTTGTGGACAACTGTGGACCCTAATAAATACGGCCGTCCAGCCGTTTGAGCGCACCACTGCCTGTTATGTAAGGCGGGTCTGCGGCTTCGTGATGTCGAGGCCAGGCGGAACACTGGGAGCCGATACTTTCATTTCAAGAGAGCATTTTTTCATTTCAACCTTATCAAGGGTAATGACAATTATTGAATATTTACAGCAGCAATTTAAGTAAAATGGATTTTGGGACTGTAAATACCAGCATGCACCGCTTGGTGATGTCATACTCACCTGAGTGTTATTAAAGAGATTCAAGCAGTGCTGGCAGTTTTGTGAAACCTTGTTACTATCGCTGCTGGCCCGTGACCAAGGAAATGTATTCCGAAACGCGTTGGGCTGTGTGATTGAAGAAAGAAACTTGCCGCCTTGAAGTGCTAGGCTGTAATTTTCCCAGCGTGGAGTGCGCTTGTTTGTGGACAACTGTGGACCCTAATAAATACGGCCGTCCAGCCGTTTGAGCGCACCACTGCCTGTTATGTAAGGCGGGTCTGCGGCTTCGTGATGTCGAGGCCAGGCGGAACACTGGGAGCCGATACTTTCATTTCAAGAGAGCATTTTTTCATTTCAACCTTATCAAGGGTAATGACAATTATTGAATATTTACAGCAGCAATTTAAGTAAAATGGATTTTGGGACTGTAAATACCAGCATGCACCGCTTGGTGATGTCATACTCACCTGAGTGTTATTAAAGAGATTCAAGCAGTGCTGGCAGTTTCGTGAAACCTTGTTACTATCGCTGCTGGCCCGTGACCAAGGAAATGTATTCCGAAACGCGTTGGGCTGTGTGATTGAAGAAAGAAACTTGCCGCCTTGAAGTGCTAGGCTGTAATTTTCCCAGCGTGGAGTGCGCTTGTTTGTGGACAACTGTGGACCCTAATATATATATATATATATATATATATATATATATATATATATATATATATATATATATATATATATATATATATATATATATATATATATATATTCACTGAAAAAAACATAGGTTTTACAGATGTTATAGTTAGGAATTAGCATTTAAAAAACCTTTGAAATTCACTAAACAAAACATAGGTTTCAGGTACGTTATAGTTAGTTGGACATTTGACTCATATAAAACCAGAGAAATTCTCCTGTTATAGTCATTTGAGATGTCATCAGTGATGTCATCAGTGATGTCACTGACTATGTCATGAGTGGTGTAATATGTGACATCATCAGCAGTGCATTGCGGGCGCGCGAGTTATAGTTAGCTCAAGTAACTATAACAGGCAAATTTTTCTGGTTTTATATCGCTATTTATGACGTAGCCTCACTGCTCATCCTCCCTCCATCCGAGCACATTGACATGTGTGCACTTCGCGATAGCAACACTTTCAATAATACTGCACACCATTGATATGAGTGTCTGCGCATATCCACAACCTTGACAACGATATGTGATGTTGGCCATTCAAAGTTTTCGAACAGCATCTAATTAGCGATAGTTGCCGCCCTCCTGGCACATGCTACATTAATGTAAATTGCGCATTCTGCGGCGTCAAAACTGCAACAGAAACACACATAAGTACACTTTCTGGCCAGGCAGGAACTGAACAACGCCTAGGTCCCCGGAGCTATTATTCACACCCCTACGCTTGCCTGGCGTACGCAAGCCCAGACCACTTTGCATACGTATAAATAGGATAACGACGACGCCACATGTCCCAGTTCTTCTACACTGCCTCAGGTGTTATGGCCGCATCCACCTCGCATATCACAATGCGCAATAAAAAAAGGGATCCATAAGGCGTACACCATCGTCGCAATCAACACTGCACCTGAATTATGAACCCTGCTGCCCGTCGTGTTTGGACAAACAATAATGACAGCAGGTGAGCAGTGGGGCTTGGGTGCACAGGGGCTGCAATTGAGCGCGATGCTGCGGGAGGGGTGGGGTGCATCAGCCTGGGTGCGCAGGTACAAACAAGCGATATTGCCCTGCTTAATAATGTGTTCTCTGACCTCATTCAGTCACATGTCTGTCTCATTTTAAGGACCTGCTGGACCGTACTGTAGGCCTGAGCCAGCGGGTAGCGCTGCCCAACAGACACGTGTTGAGCGCAGTGCTGCGGGAGGGGTGGGTTGCATCAGCCTGTGTGCAAAGGTGCGAACAACCGATGTTACCCTGCGTACCGATGTCATCTCTGACCTCATTCAGTCACATCTCTGTCTCATTTTAAGGACCTGCTGGACCGTACTGTAGGCCTGAGCCAGCGGGCAGCGCTGCCCTACAGACACGTGGCATTGGCTTTGGGGCACTGTAGTGAGCTGATTACTAAGTGTACATGCACACAGGCTTGCGCCACTGCATTACACGCCCACATTACGCTTCTACCATGTGCTCTGTTCCTTTGTATGTGAACGTTGGCATAACAATTATTATCATATTATTATTTGACCTTGTGTATTCTCATGCACTCCAACTCCTCTTTGAACCACGATTACCACTAAGAGTTCGAAGATCGTACTTCAAGAAGGAAGGATGCACTCAACTGGTGTTCTCTATTAACGTTGAAAGAAACCTTCATTTACCTCAAGACATTTCCAACATTATATTTTTTCTCCCTTTTCAGACACTGGGTTAGTGGAGCCAAAATGGGCGGAGCGGGTGCTCACCCCGTGATGATGCCCTGGGCATTCTGACGCCTTCCACCGTGGTATCAAGACACCGTCCCTGACCGGAGACCTGTTGGGCCACCCTTATAGCGGCACCCCGGAGTTGGAGCTTGCACCGGCACGTCCTTGGACACACCGGTTGTGGCAGGTGAGCAGTCAAGCCTCGGCGCGCAGGAGCTGCAATTGAGCACAGTGCGGAGAAAGGGACTGGGGTGCAGCAGCCTGGGTGCACAGGTGCAGGCAAGCGATGGTGCCATAGATAATAATGTAATCTCTGGCCTCATTCATATCTCTGTTTCATTTTAAGGACTTGCTGGACCGCACTCTTTCTCGCGGACCCCAGCGTCCCAGACACATGGGTGACGGGAGGTGAACAGTGAGGGCTGGGTGCAGTAGGCCGGCGCTCTGTCTCCTTCTCCCTGTGTTCTTTTCACTCTCCCTCCCCTTCTCCCTTCCACCCACTCACTCTCTGTCCCATTCTCACTTTCCTTCATTCATTCTCACTACCTTTCTTTATCTCTTAGACATGGGACACATACTTATGTTTCTTTTTTGTATTGCAGGTTTTGTACGCTGCTTCCGGAGGAGTCCCACCCACTTCTTTCATGTTTTACTGTTGTTCGAATAAACTTACATTTCCATTAATTTGTGTTGTGTTAATAAAAGTTATTTTTTTATCAATAAATAACTGAGTGTATGGGTCTTCTTTTTCTGACAACACTTGTCTGTAGTTTATTGTGCAAATCGGCGGTTGATAGTAGGTTATAAGGGAAATTTTGTTACATTTTCCGGTGCACCTACCAAATATAAACCAACAGACTATTACATAAATAAAGCCTGGGTAATTGTACAACGGCAAGAGTTCTTTGAGTGTATCACTTTATAACACCATGAGTACTGCCCGTGTGATTTCAGAACCAATAACGCACATCCTAGCGCCACCGAGGCTTCAAGGACTGGCGAGGCCCACCCTGCATATTTAAATAAAGCCCCGGAGGTTGCCGATCCCGGTCTTGAGTTGGCCTCAAAGCCCCCCGAACAATTCGTAAACAATACCCGGGGAGGTGTCGATCCCCTAGTCTGCGAAACGTCTCTGTGCCCTCCCGCGTCTCATTTACATGTGAGATTAAGGTCCCCAGTGCTGCAGAGACCCCGCAATATATTAATAGGATTGGCCCCGTAACATTACCCACTAGTAGGCTCATTTAAATGAATTAGATTTTTTTTTCTCTCCATTTTTACCATCCGGTTCCGCTTTATTGAAACGATACAAGGTTTTCCTCCTCTCACTTCAGCGAGGCAAACAAGAATTTACTATCACAGGGTGCAAGCAATGCTCCCGCCCTGTAATAGCAAACATAAATGTCCCGCGCTTGCACACCCCGGGACATTGTATGACCTGCGCCTGGGAGGTGGCGCTCCATGGGACCATGATGCTTTGTTTAATGCATAACTACAGAATTAGTATAAACACATACTAACACTACTTGCACACGTGTGGTACAGCAACCAGAGTGTAGTGAAGAGGCAGAGGAAGCCCAAAATCAAAAAATATAAATCCTACCAGAGGTAGGATCACATAGTTCGATCAGCCGACGACCCTGGGATGAGTAGAAACAGATTCACCAAGAAAACGGGGCTTCAGCACACGACCCTGGGATGAGTAGAAACAGATTCACCAAGAAAACAGGTCTTCAGCACAACGCAAGCAAGTGCAAAATCTTGGTGAGTGCTGCCTTCTTTTCACCTTCTCCCGCTCGTCGCCAAATTTATGTAGTGAACAGGAAGACAGCAGTGGATCTGAAAAGCAGATTTATTGCAGGAAAAGAAGACAACTTACACATCCACCAACAGGACCAGGCACCAAGGCATCCGTCTTCTCCAGCACCGTGTACAAACTCCCCAAGATTCCCCTCATGACAGCCCTACATTCTAACATTACATACTTACATTATAGTATCATTACATACTAACATTGCACTATGACTTACATTGAAATAGTACACAGAGCGCATCACTTTACAGCAATGAGCTCATGGTTTAATCCTCGAGTCTTCAGACCAGTAGGGGTGAGTAGTTCGCTTCTCACTCCCTGTATAGTATAAACGCACACTAACACTACTTACAGCTATACTACAGCGGCCAGTATGCTACATCGCCCACAGCACATCACTTTACAACAATCAGCTTGGTTTGATCCCCGAGTCTTCACACCAGTAGGCGTAGTACTTCGCTCCCCACTCATGGTATAGTATAAACACATGGTAGAGCTCAGTAGTTCGCTTCCCACTCCCTGTATGGTATAAGCGCCTACTAATACTACTTCCACAGGTATCCTACAAACACCAGAGCACATCAGTTTACAGCAATGACCTCCGGTTTAGGCTCTAGGTTTCATACCCGGCTGTAGAAGCATCTCATCTCACCACCATGTCACTCTGAGCAACACCGCACTTTCAGACCGGTAGGTGTGACTACTTCGCTTCGCACTCCCCCACAGAGGTTACAGTGCTCCTATCCTCCTGTTTCCTACTCTTTTCACCCTTTTTCCCCCTTACTCGCTTCAATGGAATCACAGAATGTCGGCCAACACTTCCTAGTTGCAACCGCTCGCAGCGCTCACAACCAATAAGCAGCAAGCTCGTGCTTGTAACGCCTCAGCCAATCAGATGGCAGAATTCCCAAATATCAATATCTGTAAAGTTTGATATTTCTCCAAAACTACTGAACGGATTTACACCAAATAAACAAAAGCGTGCTTTCTAGACCTAGACCCTTCTCCATATCACATTTGGGGCAATTCCGTTCACCCGTTCGACCTGTAGCCTTGTCTAAAGTTTCCTATGGAAATGAACATGGAGAAAACATGTTTTGGGACCCCCCTTTTTTCTCGGCCCCCCCTTGATGAATCACCCCCAAACTTCCCACATAGGAGATGATATGAACAAAGAATTAGTTTGAAAAATTTCATGAAGATTCATCAACCGACGCCAAAGTTATAAGCAAAAGAAAAAATGCTCTTCCTATGGGAACTTGGTCCTAACTATAACTACCTACTGGCGACCGCCAGTAGGTTATATATATATATATATATATATATATATATATATATATATATATATATATATATATATTCAGTGAAAAAACCATAGGTTTCACACATGTTATAGTTAGCTGGACATTTCACTCGTAAAAAACCAATGAAATTCCCCCGTTATAGTTAGTTCAGCTAACTATAACTCGCGCGCCCGCAATGCACTACTGATGACGTCACATATTACATCACTCATGACATGGTCACTGACATCACTCATGACATCACTGATGACATCTCAAATGAATTCACTGATGACATCACTGATGACATCATCCAGTGAATGTGTGTTTTTCTGAAAATTAAATATGTTTTATATATGTATATCTCAAGGTCAATGGAAGAATAAATGGGTATATAAGTGTCTAAATGGATGCTTTGTTTTTGAAAAATTTATTGTGTAACTGGCTGATTAAGTGTATCATAGTGAATACATGGCTTACTGAGTAATGTTTAAATATGAAAATATCTGTATCATTCTCTCACTTTGTGTATAAGTGGCTGCATGGGTTGGTGATTAGCTACATGGGTGTCTATATAGGTTATTAGTTGTTTTTTTGAGTATCAGTCTGAGTGTCTGCATGGTTCGGTGGGGGGTATTACGTAGTGCATAGGTGCATGAATGAGTGATTCACTCTTTGTATGTGTTGAAGACAGCATGTGTGCAGGACTGTATGGGTGGATGAGTGTGTGTATGGGTGTGTTAGTGAGTGAATGACTGTCTCAATAGTGTCTTTATGAGTAACTACATATCTATTAAACTAGTATATGTGACTATTGGTGTATATAAGTGAGTATATGTGAGAGTGAGAGATTGAAAGAGTTCCTGTATGAATAAGTATGTGTTTCTATAAATGACTGTTTATAAGACTAAGTATGTGTAAGTTTCCGTAGAAGTAAGTGTGGTGGTGTGTGTATAACTGTATATGCAAATAAATGTATGTTTGTTTCTTTATTAGCATGAGTGAGTATGTGTGAGTAACTCTATGGATGAGTGGCATTGTGTAACAGGATGTATAGGTGTATGAGTACATATGATGAGTGAGTACATGTATGAGTGACTGTATAGGACTGTTGGTGAATGAGTGGATGTGTATGTGGTTCTTAGAATTACTGAAGAGGTTGTTGTAACTGGTATTGGTATGTCCATTGTTTTGAAATTTTTAGTCTCTATTTTTGAATGTGTGTATCAAAGGTTATATTAGGGGAAGAGGAGGTCTGCCACTCTATCACAAGGATGATGTCATCAGTGATGTCATCAGTGATGTCATTTGAGATGTCATCAGTGATGTCATGAGTGATGTCAGTGACCATGTCATGAGTGATGTAATATGTGACGTCATCAGCGAGTTATAGTTAGCTGAACTAACTATAACGGGGGAATTTCATTGGTTTTTTACGAGTGAAATGTCCAGCTAACTATAACATGTGTGAAACCTATGGTTTTTTCACTGAATTTGCAAGGTTTTTAAAATGCTAATTCCTAACTATAACGTGTGTGAAACCTTTGGTTTTTTCATTGAATTTCTAAGGTTTTTTAAATGCTAATTCCTAACTATAATGTGTGTGAAACCCATGGTTTTTTCAGTGAATTTGCAAGGTTTTTTTAAATGCTAATTCTTATATTTACCTTTTTTTTTTTTTTTTTTTTCATTTTTTTTTACATATTTTTATTTTAATTTTCTATCCTTTTTTAAAGACTATGGTTAAATTTAAAAAATTCTACAATATATTTTTTATTTTTACCATTTTTTTAAACTAAACAGGTAAGATTTATTAGTGTAACATAGTGGTTTTTTTTCCCCTTTTTTTTTTTTTTTGTATTTTTTTAACGTGCGCGTACGGTAAGCGCACGTCTTGCTTTTATAACGTTAGATTTCTACGCTGTTTGCGTTCAGTTACGCAATTTGCGTAGACGTACGTCACGCGTGCGCAGCGCGTAACGCGTACGCTGCACGCGCATGTTAAGCGGAAGTGAAGGGGCGTGCCTGTTTTGCGCATGCGCGCGTGCGTGTGTCTTTTTTACGCGCATGCGTACTTTTGCCGTAAGCGCTCCGTAAGCGCACCGTAAGCGTAACGTACGCGCACGGTAGGTCATGTGATCAAGAAACAAAACTTTTGATTGGTTTAAAGTACTTTCAGTTCTAGAACTCTCCTACACCACACCCATTTCCCTCATTTCTGCTTGTGATCCCTTAGGAGAAGGAGCTGAGTTGTCTTTGTGATACGATGGCAGACCAGCAGACCTCTTCTGAGAGTGAGGCTAGCAGCACTACCTTGAGGCAGAGAAGGAGGAAACAAAAGAGCTCTTTCATATGGGAGTATTTTTCTTTTCCAGAGGGCAAGAAAAAGGTAAATGCACCCTTAGTGACTTGTAAGCTTTGTGGCCGTGTACTTTCAAGAGGGAATCCCAACAAGAAGTATTCCTTCGGGAATCACACCATGTTGAGACACCTTCATGATGTACACGGTAGGACATATGCTCGACATACTGAAGGTAACCCTTCAGTAAGTCAACCAAGCACATCCACAGCAGCTCAGCCTGGTCCATCATCTGCAGGGCCGAGTCCATCTTCGGCAGGTCAGCTGAGCCCTTCATCTGTGGGGGGAACATCTCCTTTTTCTGGTCCTCTGGAAACCAACCATCGGTTTGCGAGGGTTTTAATTCGGTGCGCCACTTGTCATGATCTAATTTGTCATAGGGAGACCAGTGTTGCCCTAGTGAACAATTTAATAGATCAGCACATTTGTCGTACCGACTAATATTCCCATTCTTTCTTTCCTCTGTCCCTGCATGAACATAACGGCTCTTTTAAGAGCCAAACTTACCTTTTAACTTTTTTTTATATATTTTTTTAAACTTTTTTAAAAAATTTTTTTTTACGCGTAATTTTTATTTTTTTTTAAAAACACTAAAAATCAATTATCACATTACAAGGTCCTTGAGAGACTACAATGAAAAACTGAAAATGTGATTGTGGAGAAGTGGGAAAAAGGGACCATGAAATTTTTGACTTACCATACCCACTCAAAAAATTATTTATTAATTAAAATTTAATTTTAATTGCTTTAAAAATGGTTCAAGTTTTCGAAAATGTTCTATCTCAATTTGAAAAAAAAGAAAAAAGTATTAATATTTAATAAAACATTTTATAATACAGTACACATATTTACATATTTTCCCAAAAATGTTTTTGCCTTTTTTTTGCTGTTTTCAGAATATATTGCATTTCACTATAAATTGTGAAAGCAATTGCATTCATCATTTAACAGCGGGCAAAAAAAAAATAACAATCTCAAAGATTGTTTTAAAAAAGCCCAGAATCTCTTTTTACTTAAACATAACATTATAGAAATGCATAATATTCTAAAAAAATATCATCTAATATCAATACTTATTTCTTTAAAATACCGTCTGACATTTTTGTTTCAGAAGTATAATCACAAAAATATATCTCAAATAACTCCACAATACATCTGGTTCCATTTCCTTTAGGCCAAATAGTAATTTTAAAATTCTTTTTTGATTAAATTTCCAATGTTAATCCAATAAAATTCTAAAGTTTAAATTGTACAGATCTCACCGATACTCTGTAACATTTTGGTTTCCGAAAGATTAATTAATAATTAAATAAGTCCACAATACAATTGTTTACCTTTCCTCATGGCCAAATAGTAATTTTAAAAATCTTTTTTGAATAAATTTCCAATGGCAATCCAATAACATTCCAAAATTTAAATTGTGCAGATGTTACCGATTTTGTCTAAATGTTTGGTTTTCCAAAGTTTCATTAAAAATTTAAAAAGTCCACAATACAATTGGTTACCTTTCCTTTAGGCCAAATGATAATTTTAAAAATCTTTAAATTTGAAAATTCCAATGGTAATCCAATAAAATGGTAAAATTGTTTTGTACAGATCTTGCCAAGTCTCTCTAAAATTTAGGTTTCAGGAAGATTAGATAGGAATTTGCTAAATTAAAAGGCAAACGTTGCTTGAAAATCAATTGGGAATCATTACACAGTGTCCAGCCTTTTTCACATTTAAGATAAACTGTGTAATGTCCAGAAGTAACAGTAGGTCCTTCATGGAAAATTATTGCAACTGTTACAAAAGTTTTTCCTGAAATTGATAATTGCTGTCCTGTAAACTTCTTTATTAAAGTATCCAATTTTGAACCATCAGCTTTACATCACATATTGTCTGTATTCCTTTAAAATTAACGTTGAAAACATTTCAGATTGACACTCACCGCATTCCATGCTATGATTAGCATCTTTAACTAATTTAGCAAAAGTGACTGTTTTACTTTCTGGCAATGTTAAATAAATAAACCTTTCAGAATCAACATTAGAGCCACATGTATTGTAACAGTTTTCACAACTATGTTCCCATTTATAAGAGACACCAAACATATTTTCAATGGGAACCCCTTCTTCTTCCAGTACCTGAAGAAAAAACATCAAGAATTCCTGTGCGTCTTGCTGTACATTTTGAGAAAACTGTGTTCGTCCTGAACATACATCTAAAAGTTTTCTAATTTCAGTAGCACTTTCTATTTGAGTTTTATCATTACTCAGCTTTTGAAAAAGGAGACTCAACTCCGAACAGAATCTTTTTCTCTGATTTACTATTATCTGCTCTTGCACACTTTCCAGATAAAATGCAACATTCAGCACTACATTAGCGTAGCAGTTGACACCAGAGCTATTTTCAAAATGACATCCTACAACCTCTTCTTCATTTTCCTTTTTCTTTTTGCTTGCAATTACATCACTCCTTTTTTTTCTCCTCTCTACATCTTCATTACAGATATTCTCATTTCTCCTTTTACGAGAAACTACACGTTTCTCCAACACAGGATACTGACCTAAATGAGGAGCATAGGTTCTTCTTAATCTATTATACTCCTTTACACAATTTGTATCAGCACTAACTTTTGAGTCATCAAAGTCTATCATGAATAAACCAGATAATGTTTTCACTCGTGACAAAGCTACATAAGCCATACCTTCTTTGAACACAGTTGAACCAATGTTCACAAAAGCACAATCTACAGTCAATCCTTGAGACTTGTGAATAGTTACAGCATATGCTAGAGAAAACGGAAACTGCTTCCTACGTACATACAAGGCTTTCACAAGCATGAAACGAACTGAACAACGACAAATGTCTTTAACTTCTTCTATCTGATCAAATTTTATTTTTAAACATTCAATTCCATCTTTTTTCTGATAATTAATAAAACCCACATCTCTTCCCATAGCTCCATTAACTAAACCTTTTTCAACATCCAAATTTCTCCTTAAAAATACTCTACAGTTCATGCAAACATATAGATTTTTTTCTAATCCAGCTGTTTTGGAAATGTTCTTCTCTAGTGAATCCAATTTATTTTTCAGTGTGCCTGTTAATGTGATTGTAATTCTTCCATCCTCAATTTTGTCCACTGCTTCCAATTTCCTGATATCTTCCTTTTCCAATTTTAAAAGCTCCTCATTGAATATTGAGCATTCACGTAGAGTTGGCATTAAGCAGATGACACTTTTCTTTTTATGCAATGTTCTTGTATATCTTCTCTGCAACTATTTCTTCCTTTGGAAATAAATTATGTAGCAGCCGACTCTGTAATGCTTTTTTGCCAACTTCTGTGAGTAGTCCAATTCTGATATCTTTCAGAATACTTCCATATTCTTCATTGTTTGCTTGCCTCATATTAGTAGTAAGTTCCTTGTACTCAAAGAAGGACCAAATATTTGCATTACCGATGCTTCCCAATGACTTCTTTGTGTCTTCATGTGTCACAGTATTAAACACTGGTTGTCCTTTAACTGGAGTAAGTTGTAGAAGATCCCCAAAAACTATGACATGTTTTCCACCAAATAACACGTCATAGTCTGTCCTTAGAATTTGCTGCATTCTTAAATGCACAAAGGCAAGCATTAAGTTTGATACCATGCTCACCTCATCAATAATGAGAACTTGCATCTTCTTCAATACTCTTGAAACTTCCAAGCATGCTTCTCCAGTTAGCTTGTTGTATTGTATTTTGTTCTCATGCTCCACTGGTAACATTAGCTAACGATGTAAGGTGATTCCTTTTATGTTATATGCTGCTAACCCAGTTGGAGCAGTAACCACACAAGACAAAGTAGAATCCGTTTTTTGCTGTAGGTAGCTTCTGATGACTTTTATTAAGAAACTTTTTCCAGTTCCAGCTTGTCCGCTTACATACATCCTGATTGGATGAAATGATGTGCATGAGCACTCTTTTTTTTCATGTAGAAACCCGTGATCAATTTTGCTTCTGATCTCTTCATAAATTTGTTGCTGCTCTTCATTCAGTTGTCTTTCCAAATTTTGTAAGTCTATAAATTCTTCTTGAGCTTGATTCATAGCCGTTTCCACTTCATTCATGGCTATTGATGCTTCATTTTCAACGATTGGTTGTCCTAGGGGATCTTGACTGAGTGTTCCTGAACTTTGGCTGTCTTGAGAACTGTCTCTAGCTACTTCAGCTGCAATTGTAGTTTCCTGTTCAATTTCTTCATTTAACATTTGCAGATAAGTTGAGAATGTACTGCATTGTATGCTGTCTTTGCAAGCATTAAAAGAATCTTCATAGCTTTGAAATTCTCCCAGTAGTTCGTCCTCTGTACGCCATGGTTTAAACAGCTGTAAAAGAGCCAAGTAGTAAAATTCCTTTTTGTCAGTAGTGTCGCAACTCAGCTTCCTGTGATTTATCAAACTTCCTTTTGTTTGCTTCACCAAACATCCTTCCTCACCAATGACTTTATATTTTCCATTGTTGATGTCTTCTGCGGCTTTCCGTGAATAAATGTAGTTCTGCAGCACTTCATAGAGACACATGTTCTCCAGATGATGACTTCTTTTTGGATAATATGTGTCCAACATGTTTGATTTCAAAATATCTGTACTTTCTGGGTCATTCTCGGCCAAATATTCAATTTCTCCAACAGATTTCAGTACCCGATTTCTCATTGCTGCAAGGCCTAAACTTGCCCAAATTATTCTTCTTGATTTCGAGTAGAGACTTGCAGAAGATAACCTATCTGAACATTCGTAGGATCCAATTTCTCGATGCGATAACATCTTTAAACTGAAACTGTACAGCTTCTTACTGACAGTCTTCTCGTGAGAAATCTCTTCCCACATTTCTTTCAATTCAGTTTTTTCAGATTTAGTAATGTAAGACGTTACATATCGAGCAACAGCAATGGAATTGTCAGCTACATACTGTATATCCATGTTAGCATTCCACATGGATAAAATGACTGGGTTGTAGTCATTTATATTTTTTGATTCTGCTTTTCTTTTTAGGTTGTAGGTATTCTTAGGTGATTTTCTTGTGATAGTATGTCTCACAGATGACATAAAACTGTTTACTCTTCCATTTGAAAGAACAGGTCTAGGAAATCCAAATCGACATTTAGTGTAGTATTTATCTTTGCTCTTGTATTTCCGTCGACAGTATTTTCCACACCGATGACTTTGGAAACATAAAACTTGCTCCTTTAACTTTTTCTCTTCTGTGCTTTTTGGTATTGCACATGTTGCATATTCTTCAATGTAAGATAACACTGCTTCATCAGTATCTGTTCCAAACTTTGGGGCATCCTTGATCCACAACAGCATATGAATATGAGGAGCACCTCTTGCCTGGTACTCTTTTCTCCAAAAGAAATCCACTACTTCTCCAAGGGGTGGATTTTTTTTATTGCAGATGAAGGACATCATAGCCTCAAATCTATGATTGAAATATCTGCAAACATTAACCGGATCCAATGAGCACAGTTCTCCTGCTGTCTTGTATTCAATGTTTTTAATGTTTGAATTTGCCTCTCGTAGAAAATCCAGTAAATCATCCCAAGCGTACTCAGCACAGCTTAGGGTAAGGAACCATGTTGGTGGTCCTAAATTCCGTAACATGCATTTTAATTCACCATGGCGTCGGTACCAATATTCATTTGTCCCACGCTGACAAGCCATCAGATTGATCAGTTGTGTTTCCAAATGATCATCTCAGTGCTGCACTTTCTCCATAAAATCCTTAGCAGACACATTTTGTAAATGTACTCCACTTTTTAAAATGTGATTTACTGCATAAGATAGTGCAGACAAGTCGCTTTCAAATAAAAGATGGAACAAATAAGGAATACTTTGTCGAAATCTGGGATATTCTGCATATAGTCTTGTAGTCCGATACTCAGAAGCTGGAATCTGTTCTGGACGTTCATCGTATCGTCCTCCTTTTCCTTTAGGAAACAGCTGGGGAAAACATCGAGCTTCCAAGCTCTCTTCCCATACACTCACGGGAGTTCCTTTTGCTTTCTTCATCTGAAACAGATCAATATTGTCTCCCATAACTTCTTTTGAATGTAGAGGATGTATGCTAAAATGTTCATAAATTTCTTCTTCCTTTGACTTGTCCACTTTTTCAATTTGTCCAGTTGGTGTTTCTGTGTCTTCTTGTAAATCTTCTTCTTCTTCTTCTATATAAATTGATTCATACCATTTGTTATTCCTTTTCAAATACAAATTTGCTCTTTGTACTTTCCGTACATCTACCAGCTCCTGCCAAATCTTCTTATTCTTTGTAGGTACACCATTTACCAGAATAACTAATGGTTCAGTTTCCAAAGTATCTGCATCAATAGTTTCCATATTTTTTTTCAAATCCAAGGGCAAATACACCACTCTACCTTTTAAACCTCTCAGTAAATCTGAAGGAGGCAATTTACCAGTTTTGGGCTCCATACGTACTATGGTCTGGAACGGATGAACACATTGAATAAGTATAGACTCATATGTATTTAATTCAGAAAGTTCGGCAGGAATAACATCCAATTCTAAATTATTATGTACAGCTCTGGTTGGCATTCTATTTTCCTCTAACTTGTTGTAACAGTATTTACAAATACGCTGATCTTCACCCAATTCAAAACAATTTTCAAGAAATATATATGTGGCAAAATCCTTCCACTTATAATTATCTTCATTTTCACTCTTTCTGTAGAGATCAACATTCCTAGTTTGTTTTCTATAATGAGTTCTGCGGCAACAAATACAAGTTATATTTGGTCTTTCATTAGAGATTATTGCAAATTTTGTTATGTGATCATTAAATGTTTTACTTACAGAGGGTTCTACATTCTCTTCCACTTCTTCCTCATTTACTGTGTCCTTTTCTGCACTGTCTTGTTCAGGACCAAAGTAACAAAACTGAATTTCATCAACAACCTTCTCTACATCTGATACCGATCCACGGAACAGAGCCCTATTCAATTCATCTAACTTTATTGCTGGACTTTTAGCAAAATACAACCGTCTCACAAACTTTCTCATTTCAGTATGATGAACAGCCAGCATCCTAAAATGATGGAAAACACTATTACACACTTTTCTAGATAGACAAGCCAGAGAATGACCCTGCAAACCAGTATTCTCTCTCACTCTGCATGGATCTAGACTTTGAAGCACCTTAATCTTCTGTTTTACACTTTTTTTTACTATATTCTCTTAGAAACTCACGAAATTTATCAATAGATTCCTGACGCACAGTGCAAATACTACTACAATTCCAAGTGTACACTGGGGCTTTAGGACGTCTCCCCATAGCCTCATCCGCCATCACTTGTACCTCATCTCTTGGAACCATTATCTCCTTCTCCATTATGCAACCATTTTTCACTTCATAAGCACGACCTCTGGTGTCAACTGCATGCAGCAAACTATTACTTTGAAAATAACTCTCTTCATTAAAAAAAGGTTCACTACTTGAACTATGCATCCATTCTCCTAAAAACACTTTACAAAAGTTTGTTCTTTTCACTACTCTTTTCCTTTTGCTTTGTGATTTCAGTACATTAACCATTTTATCTAATGTACGCATCCTATTCAAAATTAAAATGAATAGTTTCCTTTTTAATTCTAATGCCTTTGCTGCAATAGCTTCAATTTCTTTTTTTCTCTTGTAATATTTTGCCTTTTTCTTATATTTCTTCACATCCTTTATCAAATTGGGCATAACTCTTCTCTGAAACATTTTTCTATGTATCTCTTTAAACGCTGTTTTTCTGTTTAAGTTAATCTTTGTTATTGCAGAAGGTATATTTGCATTAACTAAATTCTCAATTTTTTCCCGTCCTTTTCTATTGAAAACATTCTTTCCAGTACAGACATTTTGTACATTTTTCCCTTTTTTGAAGATGTTCTTTAAAAAATCTTTTGTCTGCTTACCAGAAGACTTTCTCTTTTTCCCAACATGAGCATCTCCAACTAACTTAGGTCCTCCAGTTGTCTTCAAATATAGTTTTTTTTTGTGGTTTTTCGTTACTCTGGATTTTGTAGGCATCTTAAATTTTGTTCACTGCTCTTCAGCAATACCTGAAAAAAACTAAAAAAAATTCCTTTTTTATATTTAAATATATTACTACATTTTTTATGATCTTTTCAAATCTTAAAATACTAAGTACCCCTTTCCTAGAAGTGAAAATCACAATAACACATTCACAAATTATATATCTAAAAACAATTCCTGTGTGCACACAGAGTCATGCTTTGAAATTAGGCAGAAAACGAAATTTCTTTGCCAATTGGAAAGCACACATTCTACTACTTTTTTGGCAAGTAATAAGTACTTTTACAGTCTGACACATTTTGAATCCACTTTTCAGATTCTGATAAAAGCACATGTCCAAACTGCTTTTTGAGACCAGCACCATGTGTAACCTGGGTGACTGACTACACTCCAGCAAGGGCAACCAGCCTTAGTGATGCTGAATGTATTTGCATTACTGACTGCAACCTCAAACCCAACTCGGTTGTGAATACTGTGCATGATTCCACAGGATAAGCAGCTGGGTGTGTGCTAAGAGTCTGCTTCTGCATAAAAAAATAGCTTCCCCTTTCCATCTAATGCAAATGTAAAATCACCAGAGCAATACCAAACAGATTTCTGAGACCAGCAACATGTGTAACCTGGGTGACTGACTACACTCCAGCAAGGGCAACCAGCCTTACTGATGCTCAATGTATTTGCATTACTGACTGCAACCTCAAACCCTAAAAGTATTACTCATTTATACCACTACACCTTAATTTATGGTGAAAACATAGTCCATATTATTTTACATGTTTTTATTTGCATTATTAAGTGCAACCTCAAACCCCACTCAGTTGTGAATACTGTGCATAATTCCACAGGATAAGCAGCTGGGTGTGTGCTAAAAGTCTGCTTCTGCATAAAAAAATAGCTCCCCCTTTCCTACTAATGCAACTGTAAAATCACCAGAGCATAACGCAATAAATCTCTGCCTGTAATTCCTCTTTGCACACAGAGTCATGTTTTCATATTAGTCTGAAAACGTAATTTCTTTGCCAATTTGAAACCACACTTACTACTCTTTTTTTTGGCAAGTGATAAGTACTTTTACAGTCTGACACATTTTAAATCCACTTTTCAGATTCTTAAAAAAGCACATGTCCAAACAACATTTTCAGACCAGCAACATGTGTAACCTGGGTGACTAAGTACACTCCAGCAAGGGCAACCAGCCTTAGTGATGCTAAATGTATTTGCATTACTGACTGCAACCTCAAACCCCACTCGGTTGTGAATACTGTGCATGATTCCACAGGATAAGCAGCTGGCTGTGTACTAAGAGTCTGCTTCTGCACAAAAAAATAGCTCCCCCTTTACATCTAATGCAAATGTAAAATCACCAGAGCAATACGCAATAAATCTCTGCCTGTAATTCCTCTTTGCACACAGAGTCATGTTTTCATATTAGTCAAAAAACAAAATTTCTTTGCCAATTTGAAAGCACACTTACTACTCTTTTTTTTGACAAATGATAAGTACTTTTACAGTCTGACACATTATGAATCCACTTTTTAGATTTTTAAAAAAGCACATGTCCAAACAACATTTTCAGACCAGCAACATGTGTAACCTGGGTGACTGAGTACACTCCAGCAAGGGCAACCAGCCTTAGTGAAGCTGAATGTATTTGCATTACTGACTGCAACCTCAAACCCCACTCGGTTGTGAATACTGTGCATGATTCCATAGGATAAGCAGCTGGTTGTGTGCTAAGAGTCTGCTTCTGCATAAAAAAATAACACCCCCTTTCCATCTAATGCAAATGTCAAATCACCAGAGCAATACCAAACAGCTTTCTGAGACCAGCAACATGTGTAACCTGGGTGACTGACTACACTCCAGCAAGGGCAACCAGCATTAGTGATGCTGAATGTATTTGCATTACTAAGTGCAACCTCAAACCCCACTCGGTTGTGAATACTGTGCATGATTCCACAGGATAAGCAGCTGGGTGTGTGCTAAAAGTCTGCTTCTGCATAAAAAAATAGCTCCCCCTTAACATCTAATGCAAATGTTAAATCACCAGAGCATAACGCAATAAATCTCTGCCTGTAATTCCTCTTTGCACACTGAGTCATGTTTTCATATTAGTCTGAAAACGTAATTTCTTTGCCAATTTGAAACCACACTTACTACTCTTTTTTTTGGCAAGTGATAAATACTTTTACAGTCTGACACATTTTAAATCCACTTTTCAGATTCTTAAAAAAGCACATGTCCAAACTGCTTTTTCAGACCAGCAACATGTGTAACCTGGGTGACTGACTACACTCCAGCAAGGGCAACCAGCCTTAGTGATGCTGAATGTATTTGCATTACTAAGTGCAACCTCAAACCCCACTCGATTGTGAATACTGTGCATGATTCCACAGGATAAGCAGCTGGGTGTGTGCTAAAAGTCTGCTTCTGCATAAAAAAATAGCTCCCCCTTAACATCTAATGCAAATGTTAAATCACCAGAGCATAACGCAATAAATCTCTGCCTGTAATTCCTCTTTGCACACAGAGTCATGTTTTCATATTAGTCTGAAAACGTAATTTCTTTGCCAATTTGAAACCACACTTACTACTCTTTTTTTTGGCAAGTGATAAATACTTTTACAGTCTGACACATTTTAAATCCACTTTTCAGATTCTTAAAAAAGCACATGTCCAAACAACATTTTCAGACCAGCAACATGTGTAACCTGGGTGACTGACTACACTCCAGCAAGGGCAACCAGCCTTAGTGATGCTGAATGTATTTGCATTACTGACTGAAACCTCAAACCCCACTCGGTTGTGAATACTGTGCATGATTCCACAGGATAAGCAGCTGGCTGTGTGCTAAGAGTCTGCTTCTGCACAAAAAAATAGCTCCCCCTTTACATCTAATGCAAATGTAAAATCACCAGAGCAATACGCAATAAATCTCTGCCTGTAATTCCTATTTGCACACAGAGTCATGTTTTCATATTAGTCACAAAACGAAATTTCTTTGCCAATTTGAAAGCACACTTACTACTCTTTTTTTTGGCAAGTGATAAGTACTTTTACAGTCTGACACATTATGAATCCACTTTTCAGATTCTTAAAAAAGCACATGTCCAAACAACATTTTCAGACCAGCAACATGTGTAACCTGGGTGACTGACTACACTCCAGCAAGGGCAACCAGCCTTAGTGATGCTGAATGTATTTGCATTACTGACTGAAACCTCAAACCCCACTCGGTTGTGAATACTATGCATGATTCCACAGGATATGCAGCTGGCTGTGTGCTAAGAGTCTGCTTCTGCAGAAAAAAATACCTCCCCCTTTCCATCTAATGCAAATGTAAAATCACCAGAGCAATACCAAACAGCTTTCTGAGACCAGCAACATGTGTAACCTGGGTGACTGACTACACTCCAGCAAGGGCAACCAGCATTAGTGATGCTGAATGTATTTGCATTACTAAGTGCAACCTCAAACCCTTAAAGTATTCCTTATTTATACCAGTACACCTTAATTTATCGTGAAAACATAGTCCATATTATTTTACATGTTCCTCACATTTAAATTTCTCCCAAAACAGAAAATGATAAACACAACTTCAACAAAAGGAATTCCAATTCTATTATTCATTTCTTAATTTACCATATACATCCCCTCTCAAACTCTAAACGCACCTTTAAAATTAGTTAGTTGTGAAAGAAATGTGGCACTCAAACAGCAGATTATCAGAGCCAGGATCTCTGTTCTGTACACCTCTCTCCTCTCAGCAGAACCAGATAATGGCAAAGTTTCCCTCTCTTTTTCCACACATATACATGTAAGTTTCAAATCTCAGTGCTTCCCCCTTTTTTTCAAATGTAATCACATATTTCTATTGGTTGAAAACCAACCCTTTTCCAAAAGTACCCTTCCCCCAACTTGACTTCTGCCTAGTACCCTTCCCCCAACTTGACTTCTGCCTGCTACCATAGCAACAGCTCATGAAACACTGCTGTGCAGAGTTAGGTCAGAAGTTCACCAAACAATGTTTCATTTCCAAAGAGCAGGAGTGCTTGACTTTTCAAACCTAACAGCAAATCCATAGTACTGTTCTTTGGTAACACATTTTTCTGTACCAATACAAAACATGCTTCTATAAATTTACACATACAGCCTAGTTTTTATTGTAGAATGGTATGAAACAGCCAATCAGTTTATTTAAAAAATAAAAATAAATATGTATGCCTCCATTTCCAAACTGTCTTTCATTTCTTTTTACCATTCTACTGAATTACACCTCCTGAGTGCATCCAGTTCTCCTTTGAAGATGTTCACAGTGTGGATTATAGGGCACAGCTATGTCTTCTGGAGTGAAAAGTATGCAGAGAAAACAGGTATGGTGAGAGACCTTGCTTTGCCAAATGTAGACATTAAATGGATTGGTCAGAGAGGGTTAAAGTGGCACCAATTGATGCCATTGGTGAAATCCTTCATGCAAATCCAACACCCTGACCTCATAATAGTGCACTGTGGTGGCAATGACCTAGGCACTTTGACTGGGGTAGGTCTGGAAATGCTTATGAAGGAGACCTTTGCACAACTGTTTTCACTTTTCCCTAAAACTGCCTTTGTGTTTTCTAACATATGCCAAAGGCAAAAATGGAACTGGTCCAATCATTTCTGTCCACAGATTGACAAAGCAAGAAAGCACGTCAACAAATCTGTTTCTGCTTTTCTCCGAGACTATGGTATGGGTTCCATTTACCACAACAACTTGCGTTACGACATGCAAGACATTTATAGAGGAGATGGTGTGCACTTCAATGATGAAGGGAACAGAGTCTTCCTCTTGAACCTTAGACTCTGCATCGGTACTTACTTGTAGGTACCACTAAAAAATCACTTCATAAACACAACGGCTCTTTTTAGAGCCCCCTAATATCTAAACACTTAAATCTGCATTTCATTTCTTTTTTTATTTTTTTTTTCTACCGTACACGTACGGTGAGCTTACCGTACGCGTACCCCGCGATTTTTTTAAAAATCAATCAATGTTTTTTTTGTACTTTTCTGTCCTTCTTTGACCCCCTTTCAAATGTTAGGGGGTCTGTAACTCTCTTCCTTGCCCCCTTTTCAAGTTATCTCCCTTTTTTTTTCTGACTGAAATACACGAAATGGCGGCCGCCGCTTCCTGGTTTCGACCGATTCGAATGTTTACTAAGATCTATCAGCCAATCAGATTCGCGCTCGCGCACGTCACCGTACGCGTACGGTAAGCGCACCGTAAGCGCACCGTAAGCTGGCTCAGATATATATATTGATTTAAAGGCTATTTTCTCAGAATCTACTGAACAGATTTACACCAGACCTACAAAAGGCACTTCCTTGACCTGAGGACTACCTCTCTGCCAAATTTCATTTAACTCTGTTCAGCCGTTCGGGCTGTAGCTGTGTCTAAAGGTCCTATGGAAAAATGCATGGGAAAAACGCGTTTTATCTCAGCCCCCGCTTGACGAATCCCCCCCGAGACTTTCAGGGTAGGAGCGGAGCGCAACGCCCCACCTATTTTGAAAATTTGGCGAGGATTCGTCGACCGGCGCCAAAGTTATTCAAAATAGAATGTTGCGGATTTCCTATGGTAAGAGGGTCCTAACTATAACTACCTACTGGCGACCGCCAGTAGGTAATATATATATATATATATCTATATATGTCTTGGTTGCTGGGTCGTGGGAGACCCATTTCATTAAAAGAAGCCTTATTCCTTGCATTCCTCGTGTGCATGCACTTTTCCTTCCTCCTCCCATGAGGTTGGGGCTAGGGAGCTCTCGACTGTTATATATATATATATATATAATACAGTCCATATATATATTGTAAAATAAATAATACAATTATTTGTTTTACATTATATTTATTTTATGAATATTTTAAATATATTACTGCAAATATATATATATATATATATTTTCATAATCAATCAATCAATCAGGGGGTTTATAAAGTGCACTACTCACCCGTGAGGGTCTCAAGGCACTAGGGGGGGTGTAACTCCAGATCAGTCGAAGAGCCAGGTCTTGAGGTCCTTCCTGAACGTGTGCAAGGTAGGGGAGCATCAGATGTTCACAGGGAGCTCGTTCCAGATCTTGGCTGCGATATAGGAGACAGCTCTCCCGCCTGCTCTGTTTCTGCAGATGCGGGGGACCTCTGCCTCTGCCAGGGCAAGGTCAGCGGAGCGGAGGTTCCTGTTGGGTGCGTGGAAGGAGACTCTCTCATTGAGGTATTTGGGTCCGAAGTTGTTGAGGGATTTGTAGGCGTGGGTGAGGAGTTTGAAGATGACTAATAATATATTTAAAACATTTAAGACAGTAATATAATTTAAGGTGAATATTTTTATTCATTATATTATATATATGTTTTCAAAGTAATACATTTAAAATATAAAAACATGAATATATTGTTAAATAAATATTTGTATCAATTAAGTTACACTTTATATCTATATATAAAAAATACATACAAACACATATATGTGTGTTTGTGTGTTTATATAAGTATTTATTTATATATTCCATTAAATATTAGAGGAATATATTTGATTTGAATTATAATACATTTTTATATTAAAATATTCAACATTTACTACTTTAACCTCTATTTATATTAAATAACCGATATTTTTGTCAATTTGTGGATGATATTAGTGCCATCAAAATTTCTTCTGATATTTTTGTAATTACCATTATAAGTATAAGAGCATGATATTGTGATAAACAATATTTTTGACACACTATTTTCATCAACGGTATTGTCAGTGATCCCATTGAAGGCATGTTTGGCATCTTCAAGTTGTGCTTCATATGCCTTTACCATACATGGGTGGGGCAAGCTGCTCTCAGAAGTAATGTAAGATATTATTGTAGCCTTTTGCATGTTGCACCTTTTTGTCATGAAAAGCAGCTTAAATGTAGACCTTACACTTGAATTATGGCCTTTTAGAAGTTCCTGGAGTGGAAACAGAAGAGAGGTCTTATTTTTCATCTTAACCACTAGTTTGGTTGCTACATCACAATGGTTGCACAGCATTGAGGCAATGATAAATGCTGGGCTATGCCACTGTACATGTAAACCAACATGAGAAAACACTGTCTCACTACCATGATGTCACATCCAAAGGTGCAAGTGTATTATCCATCTCGAAACGTATTATCCATATGAAAACACATCTCTCACTTAGGGCTTTATTCCGATGGTAGTTGTAGGGGGATGGAGGCCAGCCGGCAAGTAGTCAGCGGCTCCACCCGCCATATTATGATGTGACCACCATGTAGGTGGTCGGAAACATGCCTTTTATTATTGTAACTTGTACTGTGTCCTGGAATAGGGCGTCAGCACAAGCTGTAGTAGCAAAAGGCATCTTTTTAAACATCCATGCACCATGTGCCAGGCATGGATGTTTGGGTGGCACCACATGTGTCCCCCTGGCCATATAGTGGAGGCCCACGAGGGGCCCTGCTACAGGCCCCACAAATTCATTTCCGATAGCCTTTCCATGGTGATGGGACCACCAAGAAAATGCTGTGGGAAATGGACACCGTAATCTCTACGCCAGTGCCTGCGCAGGCACCACCTTTATTGTCGGGATTAAAATACTGTCCAATTGCCGCCCCGACGGTCTCCTTGAGCCTGTTAGAGGCGAAGGTCTTTCCCCCTGTCTGCTCCAACCGCCGGTATCTTAATCTGGGGGTTGGACGGTTCCTCTGGATGTCAGGTGGAGCACCGCCAATGGCCTGTTGGTGGCGGTCTGCAAGACATCCTGATGAGGCCCTTAGTCAAATACAGAATTACAGAAATAGTCCAAATATTTGTTTTTAAAACTACATAAATGTGTCACTCACACCTGTGATTTCAACTCACAATATTAAATCACACACATATAGTGGGTGGAGAATAAACAGAACTCCTGTAGGAGTATGGCCACATATGTTAATAGTCATATTCATCTACTTCTATATACCAAAATATTTGACATAAATTGCTGCCCATTAGGGAGACTTTTAGAACTTCAGACATGATTTCCTCTTCACTTTCTTTACATACCTGTGTATTCCGCCTATGTGATAGACATCGATGCCTCTGCTATGTAGGTGGAAAACTCCATGGCAGAAATGGAGAACTACATAGCATAGGTGGAGTATTCCACCAACCCCAACATATAGGATATAACATAGAGGAAGCAAACCATTCCTGCATCATCCAAGGACCACCTCCTTTTGATCTGGACATCCCCCACAAGGCTGAGAATTGGGAAGAGAGTGCCTGCAGGTTCTCTCATGAGAAATTGGAGATTATCACGGAAGGAGACCTCCAGAAATATCCCAGCTCTACGGGGAACCTCACACCTAGCTGGGCAAAAGACCTCTGAATGAGATCTGACAGGGCACCTCCAACCACTGCAGTGCAGTGGATCTTCATACTCGAAGATCCAGAGAGTGACATGCGTACTAAGAGGACTTCTGGTGTTGGGTAAGGCTGAAGGCGGAGGATGGCAGTGTCTTCTCGGCATCACATGCTGTAGCCCAGCCTATCCCCACTTCAAAGAAGGCCTTCAGGACAGGTTGACCGACCCTTCACACTCAGCTGGAGGCCATAGTGGAGATCTCTGCTGAGTAGATCTCCACCTAGAGGTGTATGCCTAAACTCCAGGTATAAAGTTACCAGTAGTAACTTTGCTATTGTAATTTTAGTCATAATAGTTTCCACTCCTTTATAGAAGGGGTGGAGGCTTGTAAAGAACTGCACAAAACATGGCAGGCAGTTTTCAAGTTACTTTGCAACCAGTGTAGGTAATTTATGTTTCATGGACATCTAGTGTGGGGCAAAGCTAAAGAGGGGTCATTACAATTTTGATTTGCTAACATTGGCACGGTTTGATGGACATGCAAGCAATTGGACAGAGATTTTTATCTTACACATGGTATTTCCAAAATTGTGCAGATCCATTGTGGAGGGCTGATAAGGAGCGGGGGGGGGGGGGGGGGGCAGTGTTAATTTTCTAGTAACATTGGCACTGACAATTTTGCACAAAATTTGCCAAAAGTTTGGAAGAGTTGGTTTTCTATTGGTTGTGCCACTCCATCCGGAGAGTGCAAAGTTAAATTGGGATGGGGGCAATAAAATGTTGCTTGTAGCTTTACCTTTTCTGATAAACTACATTAAATGTGGCAGGCAGTTAGCAAGTTTCACCCAGTGCAGGTATTAAAGATTTCATGTCGCTCCAATAGGGAGGTTAAAGTACACACAGTAGATGAATGGCTCACTGAACTGACGAAGACTGCATACTGTAAATAAGTCATATACAAAATTACAGATAGGATGGAAGTGTTTGAAGAAATCTGGGGTATTATTTTATCTAAATCTGATTAAAGAGCAGAGGAAAATTAAGATGGTGGAGACCCATTGAAAGTGCCTACTATTTGATCATGAACTATTCCAGAGATCTGAAATACTACTAGAGTTTGGAAGGATTACCTCCTCCCCCTTTCTTACCTATGAGACCCCTCCTTTTCCCCTGCACCAGAGTCCACTTAGAAAGCACAAACATTTCAAATGTCATACAGAATGTATACTAGGTTACAGGCATGTGAATGAGAATGAGACACATCATTAAAAAAACATGAAATTTACTGAAAAAACAGAGCTTAGTTATGGGTCAGCGAATACAAACTCTGAAAACCCCTAAAAGCATAGGGGCAGATTTACAAGCCCTGTGCGCCACTTTTGCGCCGCCGTTGCATCACTTTTGTGACGCAGCGGCGGCGCAAAGCTAGGACCATACTGTGACAGATTTACAACGTGACGCATCTAGGGAGATGCGTCACGTTGTAAAGCCCTGCGCCACATTAAACCCCCGTCAGGTTTAATGTATGCAGGGTGGGCGTTACATCGGAAAAAGCATCTGAAAAGTGACGCAGTGAAATCTACAAGATTTCACGCAGTCACTTTTCCGACGCTGGTGCGTCAAATCCTTACGCCTGCTTCAAGCAGGCGTAAGGCGTGACGCACCATGTTAGGGATAGGGCAGGTTGGAACAGTGCTGGAGTTGCATCGCGCTTGCGACACAACTTCAGCACTGCGCCAAACTTACGCCGGCAGATGCGTCACGCATCTGCTTGTCCTTGCGCCACAATGCACCGCATTGTAAATGTGGCGCATCTGCGGTGGCGCAAGGGCAAACTTGCGTGACGCATCTTCCCTGGCGCATCCCTGCTGATTTGCAGGGATGCGCCAGGAACGTAAATCTGCCCCTTAGTATTCAACACACAACATTGGATCTTCATGGGAAGTTTAATGCAGATGTGTGAAGCGTGGAGCTAACAATACAAATTCATTAGTTTCTAAGAAATGAGCACTTGCAAAGTGTGCTAATCTGGGCATAAAAAGGTTACAGTTTAGAGCTATCAGGACCTTTAGGCTGCAGTTCCACTGCAGATTCAACAAATAAAGTCACACTATTGGAGCATTCTCTCCCATTGTGCATTACAGGTTCACACATTTGGTTGCACATTTGCAAATCCTCCATGCTCCGATTGGCTGACCACCACAGGCAATGTTCTGTTACAATCACCATTGCACAGTGCATTGAGCATTGTATTGGGAGAAATAAAAGAAAGGACATACTCAAGTATGGTGAATGTTCCCTTACCTCCAGGCTCATGTGGAGGGAGGGGGCCAAGGAACCCTCTGCAATTAAACCGTTATCAACCTTTTATTTTTATCATGGGATTGGCACATCCTATGCTGGATTTGCTAAATTGTGGGTCTTCTGGCTTGATTCTTTAAGAACCCAGCATGAATTTGCAGATCCTGGAAATTATACTGGAAAACAGTTTTCAGTGTCCTATTACTGCGCTTGACCAATGGCCACATGTGAGGGTTTGCTGCACGCTGCTGTGTGGGAGCAGAGCCTGTTTGCAGTTCAGGCACTGCGGGCAAACCCCCACTGCACACAGCAGAAGGCCTGTGTAACTGGGGTTGGCCCCCACCGCAGACAGTTGGTTGAAGGGCCTGGTTGGTCTTCAGGTTTTACGGCTGAAAGCTATGAACTGTAGGGGTTGCCCGCCTGAGGAGGGTTGGGTGCAAAGCCTGGAGGCCATGTCTTGCAACTATCCTGAAATGCATGGCTGAAGGGTGCCATGCATGGTTGAAGGTAGTCTGTGAAGTGTTGGGAACAGGCCTTGCATTCGATGTGGAACAAGATTTTAAAAAATCAAAGTTTTTTCAAATTTATTTTTATTGGTATTTTCCAACGAAGTTATAAACATTACAAACAATGTGCCAGTTGCTAATTAATACAAGTGTTTACATCCATGTATACCATCATCACAGGTAGTACTACATACGTGCATTTTCCTCCTCGAAGTGTAAGCAAGTTATAGGTCGTCCACACAATGTACAGCCTAAAAGATCGATACTGTCAAAGGCCACTATATACAGAAGTGGGCATAGCTGGGGGCTCAATACATCCCTCCCATCCCATCTTATTCCTGCCTTTAGTCCCGTTTCAGTTGTCAAGGTTACCCCACTTGTAGTACTCCCCATCTTGTGGCCTACATTTCCTGCGGAACCCATAGTGTCTGTCCGTGTATTCACTGCTGTCTCCTGTATCTCACCATTCTTCCCCTGCTGCTCTCGAGCCCATGTCACAAATGTTTCCCATATATCTTTAGGTATGGATGCTGATGGCATTAATTCCCAGAAGGTGGTTAATTGTGAATGTCCGAATGTTATATCTCTCAGCCATTCTGTTATGCTGGGTTTCCGCTTTCCCCCCAGTGTATTGCCACACATCTTTTAGCAAATAGAAGCAGCATAGCCTGTAGCTTCCTACTTTTTGCTGGTGTATCTTTTACATACCCCAGTAATCTATGAATGGGGTCTGGAGCATCCTTTGTGCCTATGATCTCATGTATTTTTGTAAATATATTAACCCAGAATGTCTCTAGCTGTGGACAGCTTCATGCCATGTGTAAAAAAGAGGCGGAAGCAGAACCACATCTCCAGCAACCATCATCTTCCTTTAGACCCATGCAATGTGAGTTAACAGGGGTTCTTTAGAATCGGTGCAGATATTTAAAATGTATTAAGCGAAGTTTATAGTTGGGTGCCAGGGCTGTAAGCTGGCTACAGCAGTAGGCCCATTATTCTTCCGTGAGTGGCACTGGCAGCTACTCATTCCATGCCTGGAGTGCCCTTGGTTGCGTCAATGGGGCTGAATGTTGCAGGTTATTGTAAATGCGTGTGATTAAGTCTGACTTTAAGACATTTTCTAAAGCAGACAATGTGGATGGAGGACTGGGGAAAGTGTTGTGCAGTGCTCTACACGTAGCCCTGAGCTTATGATACAAAAACAGTTCTGAGAATGGCACCGCTGTATCATCCATAGCTTCTGGTGGGGGTCTAAACATGTCTTCTGGATATAAATCCCCAAACGTGCGGATCCAGATTTTTAGTGCCAATGCCCTGCTGGCTCCATCTTCCATCGTCGGCAACATCGGATTTTGTGCCAAGGATATGGACGGGGCATAGAGGATGGAATGATTTGCCCTTTTCTTTAGTCCATTCCACATTCACCTCAGGGTATTGACTGTGTCTATGTCTTGGCATAGATGCTTGCCGGTTTGATATAGCGCCACTTGTAGAGGGATGGGTGCCGCCGCATCCGTCTCTACCGCTGTATGGGATTTGAAAGGGGTCGGATGCATCCAGTAGTGCAGGAATTGTGCCTGTGCACTCAAGGCATACAATTGTATGTCCGGAGCTCCCAAGCCCCCTTGTTGCAATGGTAGGGTGAGAAGCTCCCACGAAACTTGGGCCTGGCTGCCTGCCCAAATCAGCGACACAAGCAAGGATCTTACAGTTTAAAAAAAGGCTTTAGTTAGTGGAAGTGGTACATTAACAAATAAATAAAGTAGCTTAGGTAGCACCACCATCTTGGCCAATGCTATTCGTCCAGCCAATGAGAGAGGTAGTCCGGCCCATGCAGTAATTTTCCCTTCCAGCCAGTCTATGGCTCGTCCGTAATTCATTTCCCATATGTCCTGCAGTTTCCTGCTGAGCCATATCCCCAGATATTTTATCGGTTCATTGGCCCACTTCTGGGGAAATTTGGCGTGAGTGGGGGTGGTGCTGTCCGTTAAGGGAAAGATGACTGATTTATTCCAGTTGATGGAGATCCTGGACAGGCTCCGAATTTTATAAATTCGTGCAGCTGTGGATCAAGAGTAGTCGCCGGTTCGATGGCATACAATGTGACATTGTCAGCTAACGATATTAAAAGGCTTCTAGTGCTAAACCCAATTCCTCTGGCAGTGTGATGCTGTCGAATGCGGGCCGCAAGGGGCTCCATGGCTATTGCAAAAAGCAATGGGGAGAGTGGGCAACCCTGCCTCGTACCCCGTAAAATGGCGAATGGCTGCGACACAAGTCCGTTCACTCTTATCCGAGCAGATGGCTTCGTGTAAAGCAAACGTATAAGGCTAAGAAATATGGGGCTGAACCCCATGCGCTCCAAGACTCGAAACAGATAGGACCATTCAAGCGTGTCAAACGCTTTAGTTGCGTCGAGGAATACCGTGGCGGCGTGCACATCAGGATGTAGGTAGTGTACCACGGAGAAGAAGGTTCTGAGGTTCTGGGATGTAGACCTCCCGGGGATAAAGCCCGATTGATCCGGGTATGCAATGAGTGGGAGTAGAGGTTGTAGCCTGTTGGCGACCAATTTCGCCAGTATTTTAACGTCTATGTTCATGAGTGACAAAGGCCTGTAGGAATCCAATTCATTTTCAGGCTTCCCGGCTTTCAGCACTGTTATTATTATTGCCTCTTTCATTGTAGGTGGTAGAATGCCCAAGGTCTGAGCCTCTCCATACAGTGCAGACAAGAGTGGCACTAGTTCCTCCACGTACGTCTTGTAAAACGGAGTGATTAAGCCATCTGACCCTGGGGCTTTATTTTTATAACCTGGGCCACATCTTCCACCGTGAATGGGTTGTCCAAGTATTCCCTGTGCCCCCGTTCTAGCCAGAGAAGTTCTAGTGATTCCAGAAAGGGCTGCAGGTATTCTGGAGTAGCAGGTTGTTGGGAAGTGTACAGTTCAGAATAAAAGTGGGAGAAGGCATCTAGTATATTTGTTTGGCCTTGAATCATTGTGGTTGGCGTGCTGTTTAGTTCAGTTATGTAGGCATTGGTGCGGGGCGCTCGTAACATTGATGCCAACGTCGTCCCTGGTCTGTCCCCGTCCCCGTATCTCCTGGCCTGGGCATGCTTCCCTAGAAATCTTATCTCCCGCTGTGCCTCGTCCTCAAATTCCAACAACTTCACTTTCAATAGAGCCAGCATCTTACAGTCTCCTGTTGTATAGAACTCTGTTTTAAGCTCTCCTATTTGTTCCTTGACCATTGCAATCGTGCCTCGTATCGATTTTAGGACTCCTGCCTGGTGGGCTATACAGTTGCCCCTTATTACTGTCTTGAATGCCTCCAATAAAGAGGCCTGTGTGACAACCGAGCCCTCATTCAGGGTAAAATAATCAGTTATGTCATTTCTGAATTCTTCTCTAAACACGTTGTCTAGGAGGGCTTCCTGTGGCAATCGCCAAGTAAACATGGGCGGGGCCGAGTTGGGCAGCGTCAATCGCAATATTCTGGGCGCATAGTCTGATAATGATCTGGGGAGATGCTGTACCTCACTACACCATGTGGCCACATCCCTGGACACTAGCCAAAAATCCAACCTGGACCAAGCCTTGTGGTGTTCAGATATGCACGTCCCTTCCCTACTCATTGGGTGGTTGTGTCCCCAAATGTCAATTAGATCCCCATCTTCGATAATGGTATTCAACACAGCATTGGCTTCCAGGTGTAGCGACCTAGCGATCCCCTTTCTATCCATTTCATCTTGCAGTATAGCATTGAAGTCTCCTCCCCAAATAATAGTATCACAGTTTGTTGCCCTCAATTTAGCCCATATATCTTGGAAAAAGTCAGGGGCATCTGCGTTTGGACCATACCCTGCAACAAGTACCACCTGCGAGCCCCCCAACTCGCCCTGTATTATAATGTACCTACCTTCAGAATACACCTGTGTTGCAGTCTCCCTCCATTCTATCCACTTTCTGATCAACACCGCCACCCCTCTTGAGTAATTCGAATAAATTGAAGAGTATATGGAACCCCATCTACTGTGTTTTAATCTGGGAGAGGGCATAACATGTAAATGTGTCTCCTGCAACATGCATACGTCTATCTGGTTATGTACTAAATATGAGTGGACTAGTCTAGACTTTCTGCAGTCGTTTAAACCACAAATGCTCTATGTTAAAAAATTGAGCTTAGTCATTTGGTGAACAACCCTGCGTCATGTATAATTACAATGGGGCTAGAGCACGATTCAATGGGCCCAGCATACCAATGGATGTATCTGAAACTGCATAGCATAAATCTGGCAGTGAAGAGAACATAACTGTAAGAATTTGGTTCACACCTTCAAGTTGTAGAAAGATTTTTATTTATATGGAAAGAATCCCATCCACAAGGAGCAGTTACATCTAGCTGTTACAGGTTTCCCAGCCAGCTCTCTCCACAAGAATGCATACACCTCATAGCATTCCAAAGCACTAGGCAACAGTAGATGCTTAAGATGCCACACATCTCCCTTCTTAATAAAAAACAAACAAATACATTTCTTTTGAAAAGATAAAAGTAAACAAAGAAGAAAGTAAACTTACTTCAAACAAAATAAAAGAAACAAGTATGAGCTAATCATGACTATCTGACAAAATCTCTTAAGTGACTTGGAGAGTACGATATTCTGGTGGACCTTCGGACGACCTTGGGATCATTCTGAATTGAAGGAGACACACTAGAAGAGCTATTAGAGTTAGAAACAAAGTCCTTCCTCACCACCACCACCCTGTTCAAGTTCCAGATTCGGTGATCAGTGGTCTTGACAGCATTATTGAAAATTTTGATCACTTAGATCGGTTTCAAAAATGCAGTAGAGGCCTTTTTGTGAGAAGGGTTTTTTATGAGAATCCAATCTCCAACTTTGACCATAGTTTTTTTTTACAGATTTTCTTAAATCATGAAGCCTTTTCCTATGTTCAATCTTCTTTGCCTCAGCTAATTTCCAATTACTTTTTTCATTCTCTACAAAACGGTCAGGTTGCATGTCATTAACCCAAGGAGGAGCAACTATAGTGTTGGCACACCTACCTCTAAAGAGCTCAAAAGGGGTTCTCTTTGTGACAGCATGAGTAGACAACCTATATACCTTAACCTTCCTCCAAACTTCGGCACGCCAATCTGAACCAGACGTCTTAGCCATTTCAATGCTCTCTTTAATCACACGATTAAATCTCTCAACCATTCCATTTGTCTCTGGGTGGTACAGTGAAGATTGTTTTATGTCTAATGCCAAGCTTAGACAAAAACTGTTCCATTTCCCTAGAAACCAATTGGACACCGTTGTCCGTAAGGAAAGTGCAGGGAATTCCTTCCCTCGCGAAGAGCTTTTCTAGAAATGAAATGACATGTTTCGTCTCAATTCCACGAGTGATGGCAATTTCTGGCCACCTGGAATAAAAATCAACAAGAACCAGTATATACCAATCTGTACCAGAGGAGCAAATGGGACCAACAATGGTCAAGCCTACTTCTTTCCAAGGACCATCCGGATGATCCCTTATAACCATGGGTTGTACCCTGGGCTTGGCTACTCTTTTGCTCAACGCACGTTCTATACAGTCCCTAATTTTCCGTTCTATCTGTAAATCCATCCCTGGCCACCAATACGATAATCTTAGCCTTCCTTTTGTTTTTGAAATCCCCAGATGTCATATATGAGCCAAAGAGATGAGCTCCTCCCTAATAGAATTTGGAGGGATGAGTCTCATACCTCTGACAAGTAGACCATTCAATTCAGAAAGTTGATCTTTGACATGCCAACATTTCTCCAAAGCTTCATTATTCTTAGGTTTAACTCTCCAACCTACTTTAATACATTCTAAAACTTTCATTAGATCCGCATCCGCGTGCAAGGCCTCTTCCCATCTGGCTTTGTCAATGATATTTTCCTCAACGACACAGACTAAATCCTCATCTTGCTCTACATCACTTTCAACTTCCATATCATCTTCAAGCACAAGCCGAGATAATGCATCAGCCACCTTGTTTTCTACACCAGGAAGGTATTTGATGTCAAAATTGTAATCCTGTAGGCCCGCTACCCATTTGGTGATCCTACTTGAGACAGCATCAAAACCCCTTTTTTTGAAAATCTCACACAATGGCTTCTGATCAGTCCTTACCTCAAAAACACTTCCCCACAAATTTTTGAGTTTCTTCACCGACCAGTAAATCGCTAGGGCTTCTCTTTCTACAACGGAGTACCTCACCTCAGCACCCCTTAGACTTCTAGATAAGAATAAAATCACCTCATCTTTTCCATTGACTCTTTGAAGGAGAACGGTACCGAGGCCTTTAAGACTGGCATCTGTTATGAGAATGGACTTCTTCTCAGGATCAAAACTGCTTAATTTAGGAGCACATTTCAATTTTCCCTTAAGGTGACGGAACTCTTTTTCACAAGCTTGATCCCTTACAAATTCACGTCCTTTGTGCAACAAAGCTCTCATATTGACACACAAAGAAGCAAAGTCTTGCACAAATTTACTATAGTATTCCGCCATTCCCAAAAAACTCATCAATTCTTCCTTGTTTGAGGGTGAAGCCATTCTTTGTTTAGCGGTAATTAGACTTTCTTTTGGAGAAACACCACCCTCTGAAATAGTGTGACCCAGATAATCAATTGAACTTCTCCTAAATTTGCATTTCTCAATTTTAACCGTCAGACCAAATTCACTAAGTCTGTTAAGAACATTCAACAGCCTCGCATAATGCTCATTGTTGTCAACACCAAATATCAATATGTCGTCTTGATAAATTCTTACCCCACTAAGTCCTCTCAAAACATTTTCCAGTGCCCTTTGGAAAACTGAAGCGGCTGATACTAAGCCAAAAGGAAGTCTTAAAAATCGGTACGTGCCATAGGAAGTAATGACAGCTGTTAAGTCTTTAGATTTATCGTCTAACCTGATTTGGTGGTATGCCGACCTCAGATCTATGGTGCTGAAAATCTTTGCCCCTTTAAGCAACATAAGCATGTCAGCAATTTTTGGCAGAGGAAAGCGATCAATGACCACATTCTTATTCAATTCTCTAAGGTCCACACGTAGACGGAGAGACCCATCAGATTTTTGGGCGGCTACAACCGGAGCAAGCCATTGAGTTGCCTCCACTTCTTCAATGACACCCTCCTGTATGAGACGCTCCAATTCTGCTTTAACTTTTTCTCTGACTGCAACAGATACATTGCGCACCTTACAACATACAGGTTTGGCATTATCACTTAAACGAATGTGATGGATGTAGCCTTTCAGGCACCCTAGCTTACTACAAAAAACATTTGGAAACTTTTCCTTCAGCATGAGTGAAAAATCACTGTTTACAACCTGGTGAACGGTAGAGATAGGCTTAGGACAGAAATTTTCTTTCAATATAATGGACGGTGAGGCATTTGGATCCAACATTACCCCCAGATCTTTTTGGTGAAACCAACTTAATATGCTATCACCTTTCTGTGAAATGTATACCTTAGCACTTGTTAATCTGTTCTTGTAATCTATTGGACCCCAGAAGTAACCAAACAAATTTATAGGTTCTCCACCATAAGCAAATGGTCTGATATCAGGGCGGAAAACACTAACTTTCCCTTTCAGTTCTTTAAGGTAAAAATTCTTCGATATTATTGTGATTTTGGCGCCGGAGTCGAATAGAACTTTTGTAGGTTTACCATCAACAAGGATTTCATCAGTTGGACAATTTTTGTTCCCATTTTGTATTGCTTGTACCTGAATTTGACCACAGTCCACTTCTTCAGAATCCAAATAATCATCATCAACATTACAAAAAACTTCATTAACTTTACCATTGTAGTTTTTCCCTTTACATGCCATAGAAAAATGCCCCTTCTTTTTGCATTTGCTGCAAGTTGCCTTCCATCCATTGCTTATCATTGGCAAAATGGCCCGTCTTTCCACAGCGAGAACATTTAATAGAAGACAAATTGAACCTTTTTTGTGTTTCAACAATCACACCTTTCTTCTTGACCTCATTATGGACAGTATTTTCCTTTGTGTTACTTTTAACTGTCTGAACAGAACTTTTTTCTTTAACTTCACCATTCTTCTTTGTAAAATCAACACACTTAATAGAATGTTCTATCCTTTTAGCAATAACAATTACATCATCTAGAGTCGGTTCGTCTTTCTGCCATAACTCCTCTCGAACACGTTCGATACTACAGCCTAACATAAATTGATCTCGTATTTGCTCATTCAGAGTGACCCCAAACGTACACGAAGAGGCTAGTTTTCTGAGTGAAGTTACATAATTCTCAATGCTTTCATCCTCCAACTGAGACCTGCGACCAAAATGGTACCTCTCAAGAATAGTTCTAACCTTGGGTAAGTAGTGTTTATCCAATTTTGCTATGCATATCTCATATTCATTGAGGTTGTGATCATCTAAGTCAGGAAGGTGATCAAAAACGTCTTGACCTTCCGATCCCAAGCAATGAACATGCAGAGCCGTCTTCCTTTTTGCGCTTAAGGAAGAACCACATACCCTTGCATACCTCTCAAACACCTTCCGCCATTTTTGCCATCTGATGGGCGGGTCACCCGGAGACGACAAAAAAAATGGAGGAGCAGTTACATTCTGCATAATGTTAAATCACACAATAAAATGTAAACTATCTAGTTGATTATATGTATACAAATATTGCTTGAATGTATTTTCTTCGTCTTCTTATTTTAAAAAAAATAAATTTGAGTTCACAGCTTTTGTCTTAACTATAAAAGCTTATATAGACTGACATAAAACATGCTAATGCCTGTAAGACGATGAAGATTTCATTGTAGTGTACTTGTACTTAAGTAATAACATATCACAATTGAGACCCACACCCACTTGGAGAGATCAATGTCACCTGCTTAAAATAAAATAAAAAATAAATATAAAAATTATTATGTGAGTCTCTGTTAGAATATGTAATATTGTTGCAGGAGAAAGTGTGTGTATCACAGATGTGACACACGAAGGAAGTTCTTAAAAGTCTCTCCTTTTTTTTTGAAACGTCAATATAGTGTGATATTATTGTAGACTCAAGTGTGTGTATCACTGATGTGACACACCGCTCGTTCGTGACACCTGAAGAGTAAATCACCAGTTGCTACTTACTTAAATGAGACTTGTGACCGCTCCAAAATGCTTACAGAGCAAACGTTACTTCTGTTAATGTTTTCATACAATCTGCCGCCAGAAATGTCTTCCGCGTTGTCTGTGAGTCTTCAAAATGGTCGTCACGCTGATGTTTTCAAAGCATAGAGCGTGAGCGCAACCATGGCAACAGGAGGCTTGAAGAGCGGGATAATGATTGCAGAGCGGAATGACGCGAGTTCCGCTGTGCGTTGAGGAGGCAGAGGCATATCAAGAAACAATGGAGAAAAAGAAACGCTACTCGAGCGCAGTGAATGATAAAGTTCCACGGTAAGCAGCCAAACAACTTTGAAAGCAAACAACGCAACTTTGAATGGTTGAACTTGTAACGAACAGGTGAATCGGGGATCTCGTAGGCAAACAAAGATAATAAGATATTTCTTGGTCAAATAGTCAACGCGCATATCAAAAGGTGATACTGAAGGAGTCACATGGTTTACCTTGTTACAGAACCGGTGAAGCGGCTGGCGTATAGGCAAACAATGATAAGAGGGTATTCCTTGGTCAAATAGTCAACGCACAGATCAAGGAGTGGTATTAAAGGAGACACACGTTTATGTATACTCGATCCCAAAATCCGCTGAAGAAAGCGGTGCATTGTTCAATTACACGGGGTGTTCCAAAGAGATAGCAGCGGGAGTGCCGATACCTCTCTAGAGTCCCACAAAGTCCCACAAGGAAAGTTCCCTCTTATGAATTTAGAGAATATTTGAAGTACAACTTTTAAAACTAAACAGTACCTTAGTTTTGTTAAATGTGAGTTTCATAAAAAAAAAAAGTCTTCCTGCTTGAAATTTATCTTGCAGATTTAGTGTTGAGATCCTTCCATTCCCATCCTCTGTCGCCAAATGTAAGAATTTGGTTCACACCTTCAAGTTGTAGAAAGATGTTTATTCATATGGAAAGAATCCCATCCACAAGGAGTAGTTACATCTAGCTGTTACAGGTTTCCCAGCCAGCTCTCTCCACAAGAATGCATACACCTCATAGCATTCCAAAGCACTAGGCAACAGTAGATGCTTAAGATGCCACAATAACCCCTCCCTTCCCACCCTCCTCCCACACCAACCCCCCAATCCGGTTGTAGTAATTCCGACCTAAACAACATAACAGTAGTGTCCTTTGTTGGGAGTTCTCCCATGAGGGCGCAGTGAAGCCAGCGTACTTCCCTGTATTGTACAGGGTGGCCGAGAGCACTGAGGCGAGTGCTACCATTTAACTACTAACATGGATACATGCCGAAGCGCCCCTACAACCAGGTTCAAGTCAATGACAGGTAATCATTGCAGTCTAGAAAAAGAAAAAAACAACAAACTATTACATTCAGATCCACCCCATCCTGTCCCTGAATATGCAATTTATGAAACATTACGATACCCATGTCAATCGTTATCACTGAGGCGATCAGCTGATTAGTCTGTAGAGCCTTGGGCCTGTTTTGCCCCTCTTCCCACCGATGCTCTTGGCAAACTTTAAGGCGGACTTTGCATCTGTGAAAAAGTGAGATGTACCATCATGTGTCACTTAAGCTTGGTGGGGTATAGCAATAAGTAGGGCATCTGAGCTTGAAGTAGGATACGTTTTGCAGGCAGGAACTCGCGCCTTGCTGCCTGCACAGTCGGTGTGAAGTCGGGATAGAAGGAGATGGTATTTCCCTTGTGTGAAATTGTCCCTTTTTCACTGGCCAGCCTTAGGATGAGGTCCTGGTCTTGGTAGTTCAGGATTTTTGTGAGGATAGGCCAAGGTGTGGCTCCAACCGGAGGTTTGGAGCCTAAGGAGCGGTGTGCCCTCTCCACCACGAACACTGTAGACAAGTGGGGATCAAAGAGTTCATGAAGCAGGTCTGCGATGTATGTCTCCATGTTGGAGATGGCTGTCGTTTCCGGTATCCCAGTAATGCGCAGGTTGTTCCTGTGGGATCTCGCTTCCAAATCCTCGTTCTTGGCCCGAATGATACCCAGCACGTTGTCCATGTGCAACAACTGTTCCTTTGTTTCCACTTGGAACTCGTGGAAGTCCGAGTTACGATTCTCCAGCACATCTAACCAGGTCTCATGTGCCCCTACCTGCTTCTTGACCATGTCTAGTTGAGTAGTAAGCGTATCCAATTTAGCGTCAATATTGCGCAGACTAGAGCGCATTTCCAGCATAAGGGTTCGTAAGTCCTCCCCTCGGTCCTCCGTCTGAGTTTCAGGCATTCTCTCCGTGCTAGCTTCCGGATCTGATTCTGTGAGCCTTGTGGACTTTTTGTTTTCGAAGGTCAGCTTTGGTTGCTTAGCATCTTGTTTGCCCATTTTCCCTGCATGTAGGCAGGGCAGGCCGGGTATATGTATAGACCACTGTGTCCGGTGCCTATGCACTGCCCAACCCAGAACAACGACCTGCGTGCAATAGGAATGGCCCCTTGATCGCACAGTTCACCTGAGGTGAGGTCTGGCCACCCACACCGGCACCTCTGAATGTGTGAAATTGCTTGCACCTGTGTACTGACTCACCGCTGTTAGCCCGTGTCCACAGTAGTGCCGCTATGCCACTGTGCTCGATCGTGGTCGTTTATTGGTGTTTCCTCACCAATCGCAGGCTCAGGTGTGCCAGGTTTTTCCTGCCGCAGCTCCAGGTCTATCCAAATTGCCACTTTATATGACTACCTCAGGTGCTCCAGCCAATAGCTGCTGCCCACGCTGACTACCAGTGTTCAAACTACGCACCAAACAGATCGCTCCGGCTAAACAGTCTCTTTCTTTGTGCTGTGGCCGTCTAATTAGGATGAATGTCAGTGGTGCAGAATGGACAGGTGTTGCCCGCATCAAATCGCCATATCACCTCTAGTAACTATGCTGCGACTGATTAGGCTGGATTACAAAAAACAGTGGCAGAGGCAGGGTCTTGTTCTTAACCAGTGCCCGGTTGACAGGCCTCTCAATCCTCACTTATTAGCACTCAGCTGTGCCATAGGGTGCCTGTCCCACACTCCGTTCGTCGGTGACATGTTTTTTTTCAGTCTCGTGGCCCTCCGGTTGCAACATGCAGACTACTCCAGCCCTCCGTGTGACTGGGGCCTACCCGTCTGAGGTCAATATAGCGCCCGGGCCTTGAGCTCAGCGACGCCCCAATCAGCTAGCCGCTTCGTTCGTTATCGATGTCGCAGACGGGGAGGCATCACATGCTCCTTTCCGCGCTGGGTCTTGCCTCTTGGAGCTTCCTGACAGGTATCAGGTCAGTATGCGGCTGTGTGACTTTGAGGCTGTATGTTCGTGCTGCGTTGCCATTTATATTCTCTATTTGCACCCGCTGCGCAAATCCGGGCTCTATCACGCAACTCGGGCAAAGCGGAACTCACTGCTCTCTGATGCGTTTCGCACTCCGCAGTTCGACAACGCCTTTTGACCAGAGCCCCGGTGCCAGGGGCTGTGCCGTCGTCGCTCGGGCCGCAAACCACTGCTTTTTCCCGGCTCTGCGGCCCGACCCATGAGTGAAGCCTCAAGCTTGATTGTTCCGTCCTGCCGCGCCGGGGGATGGGAGAACTCCGCCCGCTCTTTACGGTCTGGGCCCTCTGTCCTCCGTTATTGGAATTTGGGAACAGCCTGCCGATCGCTCGGAGCCTCAATCTCTAGGCAGCGCCTCGGTGCCGTGTCTGCTCCGTAGTTCCTCACCGGTTGGCTGGATCAGTTCAGGATTAATTCCCGGCCGGCGGAGCTCGCTTAGCTCTCGGCCTTTCCGTAGCTCGGCAAACCACGCCCCTCCGAAAAAAACTAAGGCTAATGTGAAGTTATGGTCACCTTAGTTTGTTTAAAAGAACAGAAATTAACTACCAATACAGTTAAAGTGCAATTATGGTTACAAATTAAAACTGAATAAACCACGAAATACGCAGGTCAAGTTTAAAAGCACAATCAATAACTTGTACAACAGCCTTGCAAACCATTACTCGCACACTAAACTTGAAAATGAATAACCATAGCTGCACTTTAACTGTGTTTTCATGAATTTCTGAGATTTTTTTAAACACATGTTGATGGGTAATAACCAAAGCTAACCACTATAAATTTTGTTTTTTTTTAGTGAATATGTATTCCTGACGTTATTACCTGTATTGATGTTAAGTGTACTGATGGTTCAATGAAAAATAAACCAGTGAATGTACCCAAATGAATAATCTGGAGTAATATTCAAGATTCTAATTCTTAAGAATTCAAAACAATCAAAACCTTATCATGATTCCAACCATGAAGAGCATGATTCCTCTTTTACTATGCATCCTGGTTTGGGGTTGTACAACCATTCTTCAGGGGATAATTGCAAACAAAGCGATAAATGCTATCTTCAGTACTGCAACATAATGAGAACCAGTATACACCCCTTCATGACGATCAACGCAATACAATACACTTGACAAATGAATCCGGTGCGGTGGATGAAGCCATGTGTGTGAAACGTATCTGTCTGAAAATACAACGGGCATGATTAGTATGGTATCTTAAACATCAAGCAAGTAAAAAGCAACAGACCAGAAACACCGCTAGTGACCGTCTCAATTAGAACAGTGATGGTGAACAACCAAAAAAAGAAAATTGTAAACATTAAAACCAGTGGCGCTGGCAGATAACGGGGCGGGAGTAAGGGGGAACAAAATATATTTTTTAAAACACTTACCTCCTCACGGTCGCCTGCGTCTCTCCTCCGTTGTTGCTGATGAGTCCCGGAAGCACACAGGCTCCCCTAAGCCAATCACATTGCTGCATTGCAATGTTGTGATTGGTCTGAGTGCCGTAGTTTGGTGCACCGATGGGGACAGGGAGCCTGTGCATGTTCCTCACCAGGCTGTGTCAGTCGGAGCCTTACCGACTGACACCCTAATTAGTGCCTTAGTGTGCATGAACCACTCCTCCTCCCTGTGCTACCAGCCCTGCCCCGCCCTAACTCAGCACTACTGCAATGAAAAATAACATGATTATAACCTTGTTATTATCATTTTAGTTTTCCCTTATTTTTTCGCCTTAGCAGAGGAGCCACCCCTGATGAAAAATTGCGAGCTTACCAAAATCATGCCATGCTTTAGTAAAGTTTAATACAGAATGCATGCAAAATACCAGTGTCAGCAACCCCCAGTGTTAACCCAACAATCCCTGGAGTTGCATACCTTCAAGTGACAGCCATCATGGCTGCCAGCCGTTGCATCAGGTAATCAGCAGTCTAGGCATCATGTCTTGTTTAGATCTGGAGTGGTGATTTTACACAGGAATCATCCACGTGGTGACCATGTTGTCTCGAGCTCCTTTGCATTTGTAATCGTGGCATTTGAGTCCCTCGACTCCTGAGGCTGTTGTCGGATTAATGATTTCCATTTTCCATGAATTGATATTTTCCTAAGTCTCAAAACATAAAATTCAACCATTCTACAAAAATGGACTGTTGTCTTATAAGAATGAGATATTTTTTAATATGTCTTTCTTATGTATGTGTTGATGCCATGTAAAATATATTGATCTCCTGCCCCGAACCAACTCCATCAAAATACTTCATCAATACATCATTGTTTGTACGTATAGTCTAAAATTAACACACACATACATGTTACATGGGCAATGTTACTCAAGAATGTACTGTTCTTTACTGTCATTCTGTATAATTGATTAAGATGTTACCACAAATCGCCATTGATACGTGCAAATATTACAATTATAGTATTACACCGAACCATACATTGAAAATAAAGATGATACTGTAAATAACAGCAAGGTCCTCGTTATTGTATGTATTATATAATTAATATAGATCACATTGATTTTAAATAGAATTCATACTTTATTGTTATCCAACACATTCTTTAAATTGTTCGTGTGCAAAACCACTCATTTTATGAGTTTTATTTGACATTACTACATTTCAGACCTTGTTTTCCAAAATGTAATCAAAGGTGGTGTGTTAACCACTTGCTACCTTTGAAGTCTACTTCTATCGCCATGACCAGTTCCTACACAAATTTGTCACACTGAGCTAGCCACAATGCTAGCTAATGCTCCGCCCTTAATCCCTTGCTGCTTGTGTCTTTCTTACGGATTGTTTTCTTTTAGTTGTGGGTGTGCTCATGTTTCTTCTGGAGCAGGGCTCCCTTTCCAATTAATATCAGTTAGCTTATGAGTGAATGATAAGTGCCACTTCTGAAGATGCTGCTTGTGGAGAAAGGTGAATGTAGGTGGCTGCTGTCAAGATGCAGTGAGATTCCGCCTGTGTTCAGCACTGCTTTCTGAACCTCTATAGAAAGGTGCTTCATTTTTAGGTCTCGCCTGACCCAGCGCATGCGCTGGTCCGGAGAGACTTTTTGAGAGGGCTCCAAAAAGTGCTACCAGGCCAGCCTAGAGCTACAGTGCATGTGTGCGGGCGTGTGTGCCGCGCTTGACCGCGATTATTTCACTTTCGCGGCCGCACGGCCGCTTGGCATAGCCTATAGGTCTCGCTTTTGGCACCTTATAAGTATTTAGTTATGTAACTGACCTTATAAGGTCCCAAAGGCGAGACCTATTGGCTGTGCCAATGCTTGTTTTTCTCTTGTTGGCCTCCAGCTTGATTGTCCTAATTCATTTCGAGATGGACGCTGCTCCTGTGTCTCTCACTCTGTGAGTTGACCTCCTTTCCACCAGCCTGGACGGTGGAATCCCCCTTTGTGAACTTCCGTGGAAATGGCCCTCCTTGCAGCCCAGCTGGTTGGACTGTGGCAGCTGGTTGGACGGACGTCTTCAACCTCTTTTGGGACATAGTTTTTTTTGTGTCTGATCACTATTTTTTGGCAAGGATTGCACCTCGTGTTGGGTGTACTCCTCTCTCTGTAAGAGCCAGTCAATTTTACAAATGTCATCAAGCTCTGATTCTTTTCCTTCTTTTAGTGATCAGGTAAATATGGGCCTACTCAACTGGTATTTGTCATTACTTCCTGCGGGTTTGTGCTGTACTGTTAATGACTGGTTAGTGAGTAAAATCCTACTTCAATTTTTTGTTAAAGCAGACTAGTGACCGTGCTGGCTTGCTGTAATTTTTACAGCATGAAGACACCGTTCAATATATATTGTTAAGCACTACTACAGGTACTCACAGACATGCATCTCCACCTTAACTGAAGTGCATCCTAGGGGAAAGCAAACAACTTGGAGCCCCATTTTATGGAGGATGGGACCTTGGATCCACTCCTACTACCAGGTAACGCCACAACTAGTGAGAGGGTTTGAGGCCACAGGTTGACCATACCTCTCTAAGCTACAAATTAAGGGGCCTATTTACAAGGCCATTGCGCCCCCAGTGAGTTCCTTTTATAGACGCACTGGCAGCGCAATGGGCTGCACCCCATATTTACAATGCCTTGTAAAGTCACTCTGCCGGACTTTTCATGGCCTTGTAAACATGTTTCCCTTTCACGCATAACTCTGCGTGAAAGGGGCGTTCCATGGGTGTTGCTGTGGGTGTTCCCACGCAACATACATGGAACTTGACTCATTCCCAGATTTACAACATTTTGTAAACCTGGGAATGCGTCAGAATCCTATGCCTCCCAGGGGAGGCGTTAGGAGGCGCAACGAGAAAAAATACTTTAATTTCTCCTCATTTCTTACTCTTTCTATGTGTGCTGCAGGAAAATGCCTTTAACGATCGTTTTTGTGCAGGAAGGGGTCCCTTCTTGCACAAAAACACATCATCCCCTCAATGCAGCCAGCCTTGCAAAATGACGCAAGGGTGTCGGCACTGGCGCACAGCTGCTGTTTATGGGGAAACAGCCTTTACAAGAGGTTTTTATCACATTGTAACTTTAAACTTTACCACGCATGTTTTTAGAATGCATATACTTTTACAACGTATGCCTTTTTTTTTGAAAATTCTTTTTATTGGCATTTGTAGTAAACACATTGCAAATATATGCACATATGGAATTACAGTAAACATGTGCCCTTGGACCAGTGTGTACTGATGTTGCTATTATAGTCAGCGGACCTCACAGGCTTAGAGTATCAAGGGCCCTGCCCTATCCTATGTCTGGGCCCATCCCCCATTTTACAACGTATGCCTTTACCACGCATTTAGGGTACGTTCAAGGGTGTGGGGAGTCTCCCCCACAAATATATTGTTTATATATATATAAGTATATATATATATAAACAATGCGTGGTAAAGGCATACGTTGTAAAAGCAAATGCGTTCTAAAAAAAATGCGGGGTAGTAAATGCGTGGTAAATGCATGCAGAGTATTTCCCTGCGTTGTTTTGTCATACAACCCTGTTTGTGCGCTGGTGCAGGGGAGAAGGACAGGAATGCACAAAATGTTTTTGAAGCAGCGCATAACTGCCCTTTTATTTGGACGCACGCAGCGCAGCAGGAAGGCTTGCTGTGCTGCCGTGCATCAAAATATTGTAAATGATGCCTAAAGGCTGTCCTGTTATTTGCGGATCTGTATATTTCTCATTACTGTGACTGATCCGCATGGACATGTGCTTACAGGACTGAAACTTTAATGAAGAACTTACAGTGTCTAATGCTTAAGATACTATTTAAACCGAGCCCATAAAACATAATTTTGTTTCTATTGGAATTGTCTCATGTTCTCACTACCTTTTAAAATGTCAATCAGTCTCATGCCATTTAAGGACAGTTAGAGCAAATGTTAGGCAGACGGTTTTTGGTTTAGGAATGAAATTGCAGATTTATTACACGTTTTACTACAAGGTAATAAAAACCAAGCTTGTTCACTGGATTTACAGCATTAGCTTTGGCCTCAGTATTTTTTAAATACTTATTCTGTCAGGGGACAGTTTTCAAAAATACATCATGTTCCTTTGAAGAATTGTGACGTCTCAAAATCACTAACCCTAAAAAAAAGGATGTGGTAAGGTTTTTCAGTGTTAAACTAAATAAAACAAGCATTGGCATAGCCAATAGGACTCACCTTTAGGACCTTATTAGTGTTTAGCCATGCAGCACATTATCCTGGGTGCTGTGCAGCCAGGTATTGAAGATCTATACAATTACGTCATACTGGGTTATGAAGTGTGATTCAGGATTACATGCTTTCCTCAGGAAACATGTATGGACACATTCCAATGCTTTTCTAATGCAGTCAGAAAGACAAGTGCACCGATGCAAGTCAACAGCACTATATCATTCTGTGTGTACCTGCATCAGTAGAATATTGAACAGCCTATGAAAAAAGCAGTGAAGTGCTTTCCAATGACAGGGACGTCACATCCCTCCTCCCCCAGGCCTCTATTTACCAGGCACCCTTCTCCTGAGTTTTCCATTGAAAACACTGCTCGCAGCATCCGTTTACCAGCAAGCCCCCGGCCCGCCCTCTGTCTTAGCCACCTGGTTATAAGAGCACTAGACATAGCAACAACAACAGAATTCTCCCATTTGTCAGGTAGGGTGGGAAATAATGAATGAACAGGGACAGCGTCAGACTCACTTAATCCCCGCACACATAAAAACTAAACATTTACCTGACCTTGAGTAATGTAACTGGCACTTTTGTAAAGTACTCCAATACCTTCGGGTGAGTCAAGTTCGCGCTCTAAAAATAAGTGACCCCCAAAATTAATCTGACATTGTGTAATGTAACTAGTACTCATGTAAAGAGCTTCAACACCTTCAGGTCGCTCGAGTTCACATTATATATTAAAAAATGTCTCACAGTCCCTGGGGAGCTGCCCTGAATGTGCTTTGAAATTAGAGCTCTAAGAGGAGGAGGATATTAGGAAGAGACAGTGGGGCGGGTATGCAGTGACCTAGGAGGGACGAATGCTGCTCCCATTTGTCAGGTAGAGGAAGAAGAATGAATAAACAGGGGTGGCGCTGGCATCACTTGATCTCCGCATACCTAAAAACAAAAAAATTAACCTGACCTTGTGTAATGTAACTGGTGCTTTTGTAAAACACTTCAATACCTTTGAGTCAGTCGACTTTACGCTTTATAAAAATGCCCACAGAATTTAATCTGACATTGTGTACTGTAAATAGTGCTCATGTAAAGTGCTCCAATACCTCTGGGTCGCTCGAACTCACATTCTATAAATAAGCATCTGAGAAAATGCGACGGTAGTTGCCCAAGCCTTGCCCTTAACTGTGCTGTAAGGTTGGGCTGCTGAAATTCCGGCGACCAAAGACTTGCTAAATCAACACAGCGAAGTGGGAGAGGTTTGGGGAAAATCATTGCACTTTGAAGTCAGAGAAAATGAAAGAGGCGATTTTGAAAACAGCGTCTGAAGCATCTGACACTTTATCTTAGTATTTGAATGGGACGGGGAGATTAAGGGAAGAGTGCTGAAGCTGAACAACTGAAGATGGGAAAACAGTTGCACAAGCAGGAATCAAAGAAAAAATAGTCCTCCTATTGAACACATAAACAGAGAAGCGTACTGTTAACAGTAATTGGGCAGTGCTCGGGGCGAGGAAACCAAACACAAAAAGGAGGTACAAAGAGGGAGGATTAGCCAATAGCAAGCAAACGACAATTGAAGGGACAAATATGAAGGCAATGTGTGGGCTGTAAACCCAAAGAGTGTATACAGCATGTCTCAAAGAGACAGCGCATGCGCTGCGTAAGTTTAACCTAAGAAGGAGGGATAAAGAGGAAGGATTAACGACTAGCACGCAAGCATTTTTGAACAACAATCTAGAGGACGAATAAAAAGGCAATGGGAGGGCTGTAAGCCCACAGAGTGAATCCAGCATGTCTCATAGAGACAGCACATTTGCTGCTTAGGCTCAAGCTAAAAATGGGAAACTGTTAGGGCACAGCGCAATTCAAAAGCCTGAATTATGATTTTATGCTGAAGTTATTGGCCAGTGTGGTTCACTCCCAAATTCTCTTTATGGCTGTCAACTAGATTTGCATATTGCTAAATAGACCCAAAATGAAAGGCTCATGTTGATTTCCAGAGCAATCACAATTGATATTTTGGCAAAATTGTTGAAATATTCTTTATTTCTTTTTTGTAGATTTTTTTTCTACACAATATGTTCACTTTGTTTTCAGCAAATAACAAGACAGATTTCGTGTTCAGTGTTTAATGCAGAGTGGGGAGGGGGCAGTTTTTCAGGTTAACACATGATTCACACCAATGTGTTCCGGGCGACATCTTCCATTAACCGTATAATGAATTGTGAAGGAATTAGTCATCAGATAGTGGGTGGATTCATTTTGGGCATTTGGGAATCTGTGCTCGCAAGTGAATGAATCCTCATCAGGTCATGTTACTTGAAGTGTTTTAATGGAAGGCAGAATTGATGGTGCCCAGGGTCTAGTTTGTCTGCTGAATTCAATTGTTTAGGGAGAAGTGTCTTGAATTAAATTGACTATTCTTTCCCTTTTTTATATGTCTAAACCGCAGTCGGCAATAGGGTCTGTGTAGTTATGGTTACATCTGAGTTTCTGTTTAGAAGGTGATTGTTGCTTTGCTTATAGTTCTGGTGCCATTGGACGAATTTTCACAACACGTTTCAATCAAATCGCAAAACAAGCTGCATTTTGGCAAGTCAAGTGTTGCACACATCTGTCCAGGAGAGGAAATCTGTAAAAGGGGTTAAAAAGAGTGTTTACTATTTAACTCTAGTGGTAAATCTGCTCACCTATGCCAACAAGACAGCTGAATGGAAATACACCCAAACTTGGCATGAAACTATGAGTGCCTTTGCTTGGATTCATGTAAATCCTGTCTGCTGTTTTTGAGATATTAGTAAAAAAAAAGAAGTGCTGGGTGGGCTTTGAAAGGGTTTAAATTAAACAATTAAACAGCTATCGTGGCTATGATCTAAAACATCTGGGTTCAGTGTTTGTGGCCAGAAAATTTAAAAATGAAGGAACTCGATAGGTGCACGGAGCTTTTTTCCATCATCCATTTATAGTCAGTGAAGCTGAGTCTGTGGACCTGGGTACTCTGGTTTGTTGGCTATAACAGTACAAATTTCAGTTGTAATTACCATTACAGGACACAGGATAAGTACTGAAAAAAAATGAAAAAGCCACACAAGGATGCAGCGTGAGCACAACTAGCACACCATGATCATTAGGCCTGCACAGTTTTATTTAAATGGTTGGAGCTGTTGTGTTTGCAAGCTCTGCTCAGAGTTTGCAAACATTGACAGTGTGAAAGGCTTGCAAGCTCACCTTAAAGTTACCAAACTTCCAGCTGAGTCCATGGACAAATTAACTTTTAGACCCATGTGTGATGTCTGTCAGTATTTGTGAACTCTAATGCACATTCATGGACCAATGAACCCATGTTGGGTCCCCCAAAAGTTAGAAGGCTCTAATATTGGTTCATGGACTAAAACAGCGGCTTCATTTCACATACTTGATTTTCTAACCTGCAAACCTCTGATTTTTTTTGGGCAGATTTAATTTGCTTATAAGCCCCTTGTAGAATGGTATACCAGATACCCAGGGTCTATAAATGCTACTAGTGGGTCTGCCATGCATATTGTGCCACCCACTTAAGAAGCCCCTTTAAACATGTTAATGGTAAAGTCAGATTTTAAATTACAATTCTGAAAATGCCACTTTTGAAAAGTTGGCATTTTCCTGCCCGCCCTTAACCTTTTGGTGCCAGCAGCTTGTCTAAGGTAACATAACTGGGTGTAACTGACAGCCTTTGTGAATTCCTCCTAGACAGTCACACAATAGAGGAATTAGGTGTGCCCGAATGGCAATCTGCTTGCAGGATTGGGGTAGAGATAGGCACAGCCCCAATAACAACTGAATTGGCTGTCTTCTGCCTTCACACAAAGAGCTTGTCACCTCCACATTGTCTCTGCAGCCAGGCTTTCTCTTCTGAGCTACAGAGACATAACAGGCTTCAACCAGCTTGAATCAGCACCTGGACCCAGCTAGAGTATGTCCGTGACCTCCCCCTCATCAAGTGGTGCCTCTGAGGTCCTGGACCCTTGGTGCTGCCTAAATTGAGGTGTCCTGAAGTTTTAGGTTTAGGCTCATCCTAAACACAAACGGGCCCACTGATGCCAAACCCTTGCCTCTTGCGACAACTACCAACCAACTCAAAGTTACGACTAACCAGCTCCTTGCACTAGAGCATCGTCTGCTCACAGTGACTGCCAAAGGGAAGCTCCAACTGTCTGCGACCCCAACAGGATCTTCGCTATACAGCGATGACGGTCCGCAACCACTGGCCTTCTCTTGTGCCACTTCAAAGGCCATTCACAACATTCTCCCTGCTCCTTGTGCCCCTTTCACCATGAATGGGACTCTTTGCATTGGACTGTGATGGAAACTCTTTCTGCGGGACTAACCTTGTCTCTGCATCCAGCCCGCTCCACCATGATCAGCTTGAACTTGTGACTTTCATCCTGTCTCGCATAACCAGATAGCCACGAGTGGTGCTTTGTACTTTTAGGCGCTATTTTCAGTTCAAACTTTAATAATTAATAACTCCAGCTATTCTAATTGGATTTTGTTGTTGTGGTGTCAAATAACCTATTAAAGTTTTCTCTATTTTTCTAAATTGGTTTGGATTTTCCTTGTGGTTTGTTATCGCTATTGTTTGTGTGGTATATAAATACTGAACACATTGCCTCTAAGTTAAGCCTGACTATTTTTTGGTGCAAACCTACCCAGAGATGAGCACAGGTTAATTTAGTGACTTTTTGTGGTTTACCTTGCAAGGGATTGTGGCTGTTGCTTGACAAGGGATCCCACCCCAGTCAACCACCAATCCCATTTCTCACAATGGTGTACAGCGGTGTGGATCAGGACTTGTGTTTGTGCAGTATCTTACACTGATCTGTGGTACACAAAAATCCCAGGTAAATAATTTGAAACCAGACTTGACATCTTTTTAAATTCTTCTTAGTTTTTTATTGGCTGTTTCTCTTGTTTCTAAATTTCTGTACCCTGCCTTCCTTTTTGCACCATGAAGATGGCTGTGCTACTTTGATACCCTCAGCAGGACTGAAGAGATGTATGTCATTACATTGCATACTAATACCACGTGTGCCATTACAACGCAGGTATTACTACGCGATGTCAATGACAGCGAAATGCCATTACATCGCAAACCTTTACCACGCGTATGCTTTTACCACGCATGCCATTACAACGCAAAGGCATGCTTGGTAAAGCTATACTAGTGGTAAAAGTTTTCAAGGTAAGTGACTCTACACTACCCCTGCACCACCCTCCCCCGACCCCCAGTTCTCTCCCTACAATTACACTACACTACCCTGCACAGCCCCCAACACTACCCTAACACACTACCCTACACAAACACTACAACACTACCTGTTGGACTTGGCCCTTCTGGCAAGTTCACCCCTGAAACTTTTTGCTTTTATTGGTGACTTGGTGATAGTGGTTTGTGGTTCCTGTGCACTTTCCCTGGGTCCCAGGGTAAAGTGCGTGCGCACTCTGAGTGCATGTGGTGAGATAGGCCTGCCCTCCCATAGGAATGCATGGGGAATGTATGCGTCCCTGGTAGTTCCTGATGCGTGGGGTGTGCATGGTCGAGTCTGGTATGTACAGGTTCGTGTGGTTAAATGCTGCGCAATGATACGTGCGGCGTGCGTGTAGCTAGTATGGAAGTGCCACTTCTAGAAAATGTGTGCCTTGTCGCTTGATTGGCTGGCTGAGGTCATGTGACGGGCTAGGGATTCCCCAGAGTCAGGAGGAGTCACCCGGTGGTGAATAGGGAGATCAGCAGCTAGATGGGTGGGAGGAGTACACCTGGGTCCTGAATAGGGCAGGGCTTTCCCCACACAATGCTGGCTCCGCCCCCTGTGGTGCGACTGACGACCCTAGCCCTGCCAGTGAATAGAGTGAGTGGCTGAGCACATCAAGGGTGCTCCCCAACCAGCTGCGACTGGTTCTCCCCCTCACCCTGAACCCAGACAAAGGAACCTGTGTATAAAAAGGGGCTGTGTCCCCTTACAAAATGTTCTCGTTCTGTACTTGAATCTGCCAGGGGCGTGCTGCTGCTGGGGCCCAGGGGAAGGCTTGCCTCCCTGGGCCCTGCCCAGCCCCTGGATACCTGATGGACTTCAGGGACTTTGTTCTAGCGCCAGGGAGCGCTTTATCTTGATTGGCCCCCTTTGATTCAGGAGGGAGCCTGTGCCGTGACCTTGCAGCGCTGGGCTGCGATCTTCTGAGGGAATTCCGACGTGGGGATTCCCCCACATCGTGGCACTTTGCGGGTGCCCACCCCGCCTATTCCGTGTATATTTTGGCTTCGATTTAGCAGGAGCCCACCCTGCTTTATGGTCTTGCTTGCGAGGGAGCCCACCCCTCCTTTTGATGACATCGCAAAGTTCACCGCCGCGGCCCTCGCGGAAATCAGGAAGCCAGGTCCGTGCCGCCTGACTGCGGGCGGGACCTGGGGTGCTCGACTTCCGCTTCCCCCCGCTGGAGGGAAGCGTCCCACGCCGCTGAGGTGGCGGATAGCGGTGCGGGGCTCCCAGAGGTGAAGGGAAGCCCCTTGCCCCGGGAAAATGCAGCCGCGGCCAGCGAGGCTCTCGAGAGGAAGAGAGAGCCCCGCCCGCTGCCTCGATGAAAACCGCCGAGGCTCCCGTGAGCGAGGGAGAGCCCCGGCCGACCACAAGAAGAGACAGCGTCCACCTCTGGAGAGCAGCCTGGTGAGTAGAGCTGCCGGGCGCGAGGGAGGACGCCGGGTAGAGGTACCCGGTCAGAGCGGCCCCGATCGTGTAGCGGGCCGCTCCCTCGTGGCCACACTTGTTAAAAGGGCCTCCAGTTTCCTGTGGGGGAGGCCAGGGGTAGGCCCACGGCGCCCATTTAGTGAGCGGGCTCGCAGTGGCGGGCCGCTCTGACAGTGGGGCAACCTTTGGGGATAAGAGCCTGCTGGGCCCCAGTGATGGTCAGATCGCTCCTCAGAGCCAGATGGCTCCAACACCCCGCAGTAGTTGTTATATAGCCAGGTGGCTCCAGCGTGTAGTCATACGTGATTACCCTTGCCCCGAGGGGCCCGTGCTTTATGGTCTGGGCACAAAATTTACTTTCTGAGCCTAGAGGAGCTCCAACGTTTAAGGGGGCATAGTTGTTTACAGAGCCCAAGGGGGCTCCAGCATATTGGCACACAATTATTTCGCTCCATGGGGACATGTTATTTCCGAGCCTAGGTGGCTCCAACGTTGTGGATAATGATTCAGGTGCTAGTGAGAGCCCAGGCCTGCTATTTTCCTTCACAGCTGCGCAGCACTTAGTGCCAGCTGCAGCGTTTAGGCCCTGTGCGTGTCCCCAGCTGCCCAGCAAGTAGTGGGCAGCTGCTACGTTTAGGTTCTGGTACGACCTGGACCCTAATGTGATTGACGTATTATTGCGATTCATGCTGATGTGATTTTGGTGCTAGGAAATGTATAGTGTAGTATGTTTTGCGCACCCTGTGTCCATGCTTTTGGTGCTAGGAAATGTACTGTATATAGCATGTCTTGCGCACCCTGTGTCTTATACCTCTAAATGTGGTTATTTCTGCCTAGAAGGTTGTTTTACCTGTTTAGGTTGATGGTAGGGAGAATGTACTTCCCTGTGCGATGTGCACCCCTAGTATAGTTATACTTAGGTGGTTAGGTCTAATGCGTTAGACCAATGAGAATTGCAGAATGCGATTTATGTCCCTGTGATAGATGCAGGATAGGTTTTATACCTGATGCTAGTGTGATGGACGCTGAGGTCATTATTGTGCCAGTAGTTACTGGTTGTGCTCTACAGTTACTTTGTGTTATGTTCTACATTTACTATTGGTGATTTGTGCTAATTTCCTATGTTCTAAGTGCTAATTTCTACAAAGTGCTAATTCCTGACAGTGGTCCATGTGGCCCTGTCCCCTGTACATATAATCCCTTGTAAATTCTGCCCGTGCCTGTTGGCACATTGTAAAGTGTGTTCTTATCTAATGTGTTTGGTATAATACAAAGGTTATTTTTATATAATACCTTGTGTGGAGTTTCCTTTGTGGTGGGCCTTGGGTGTTGTTGCTGGGTGCGCGCGCAAACGCTTTACACATTGCCTCAGAGATAAGCCTGACTGCTCGTGCCAAGCTACCAAGGGGGTGAGCAGGGGTTATCTTTGGCGTGTAACTCCCCAGCCCTGACTAGAGTGGTGGTTTCTGCCTGGCTTTGGCGCAAGCCTCAGCCAACCAGAAATCCCATTTCTAACATTGGTGGCAGCGGTGGGATTTGGACTTGCGTTTGCGCTGTACCGCAGCAGCAACTGGCCGCACTACAAAACTCTGCATTTAGATAATCACATGGTATAGGGATTATTGGTCTAAGTTTGCTTTTAAATGTCATTTCTTTGGAAATGTGTTCTTGTGCACTGTGAGTTAGGTGTCCCTAGCTCGGGAGGGTAGATCATCCCACTAAGTGCATTGTGTTTTCTGGATTCACCAGAGGGTGGGATCCAGTGGTGGCAGCAGATGTGTGTCCAGTGCATGTATTCCCATTCCCAGTTCCCGGGGTAGTGGTACCTGTGTCACGTGGTGGTCAGGTTGAGAAATCAGGGGCGGTAGAAACTGTCTTACCAGTCTTGGGAGGGGTTTGGGGATGAATGTGTAATGCGCTGGATGAATGTGAATGTCCCATTCCCAGTTCCCAGAGTGATAGTACCTGTGTCACGTGGTGGTCAGGTTGAGAAATCAGGGGCGGTAGAAACTGTCTTACTAGTCTGGGGGGTGTGTGTATGTGGACGAATGGTGTGAGTTCTCTGAAATAAGGAGCTTGCTGGTTGATTGGGTGTGAGTTCTCTGGGATAGGGAGCTTGCATTAGGGGAGTGATTCCAAAAGTAGTGGCTGAGGTGTCTTCCAGCCCAGCGTGGTGGAAGAGGTTCAGAGTAGCCCAGCTAGGTCTCGGTGTAGGGGCTCACGGCCTGTCTCTGCGGAGAAGGAGTGGGTGGGACTGCGTGTCTCCAGGTGCCCGAAACCCAGTGTCAGGGACTGGATGGTTTCTTTAGGGAACATCAGGTCGGGGGCCTAGGCTGTACCAATAGGTCATTTGAGGAGGATCTCCCAGTGTCTAGAGGACGTGGAGCATCTGTAATCAGAGCTCCAGTAGTCCTGGTGTCTGGCAGTACCGCTCCAGTTGGGAGGGTGCGGAAGTCCAGAGTGAGGGGTGAGAGGGGGAGGGATTCCCCAGTGGGAACCAGTAGGTCAGGGACCAGCCAGGAGGGCTGAGTCGCCACTGAGTGACCGTGGTGTCGCCACTTCTGTCCTGGGGCATCTTCACGCACTGTCAGAGGGACAGGAGGTCGTGAGCTCTGCGCCAGGCAGACTGTCACACGACACGCTAGGTATGTGTCACCCTCGGGAGGGTATATGTACTCCCAGGAAGTCCTGGTTCTCCAGGCAATTGTGAGGTGATACCCCCCTGATAGCAGGTGGGGTACAGTTGTGAGGGGTGAGAGGGGGAGAGGTCCCCAGTGGGAACCAGTGAGTCAGGGGGCCGGCCAGATGGGCTGAGCCACCAATGAGTGACCATGGTGACACCACTTCTGTCCTGGGGCATCTTCACGCACTGTCGGAGGGACAGGAGGTCGTGAGCTCTGCGCCAGGTTGCTGGGGCATCTTCACGCACTGTCAGAGGGACAGGAGGTTGTGAGCTCTGCGCCAGGTTGCTGGGGCATCTTCACGCACTGTCAGAGGGACAGGAGGTCGTGAGCTCTGCGCCAGGCAGACTGTCACACAACACGCTAGGTATGTGTCACCCTTAGGAAGTCCTGGTCCGCCAGGCATCTGACCAAAGGGTACGTCCCTCGGTTGGGGAGCCAGTAGCCGGTGTTTCCGGATCTGGACGTAAGGACGACTGTAGTCAGTGTCCTGGCCGGTTTGCCTTCTAGGGGTACCACTCCAGTTGGGAGGGTGCGGAACTCTGGAAGGGGGTGCAGAGGGAGGGCGGCCTCGCCTCTGACCCCGGTGCAGCCGGCGAACTTGGATCCCAGGTGGTAGACCAGTTGGTGGAGAGAGGTCCTGAACTGGTGGGAGTGTTGTGTTCTGGTGGGTGCTTCCCTGGGAGGGTGCAGAACCCCAGAAGTAGAGGTAGGGTGTGGCATTCTTGCCCGTGACCTCTGGTCAGCCTGAGGGTGCGGACCCTAGGTTGAAGGATCAGTGGTAGTTGGGAACTACACTGAGAGGGAGAGTGGAGAATGGCTTGTACGCCAGGGGTTACTACCCCCCACTCTGGGTTTGGCAAGGACCAGTGGTATCTGGGTGGCCTAGGGCCTGGTCCTGGCCGTGGACAACTAGGTAGTACCAGTGGGGTAGCCTAGTTGGGCCTGAGTTCTTTTCGGTTGTTTTTTTTTCAGATGGAACCATGTTGATTGAGAATGGCGTAGAACCGGAGAGTGTCCCTGCAGTGCGGGCCTGCGTCCGTGTTCTATCGCCCCAAGCAGGGAAGTCCATCACGGTGGTGATTGGTCTGCCCTGCGTTTTGGCTGGAAGGGGGTTGTGTTGGACTTGGCCCTTCTGGCAAGTTCACCCCTGAAACTTTTTGCTTTTATTGGTGACTTGGTGATAGTGGTTTGTGGTTCCTGCGCACTTTCCCTGGGTTCCAGGGTAAAGTGCGTGCGCACTCTGAGTGCATGTGGTGAGATAGGCCTGCCCTCCCATAGGAATGCATGGGGAATGTATGCGTCCCTGGTAGTTCCTGATGCGTGGGGTGTGCATGGTCGAGTCTGGTATGTACAGGTTCGTGTGGTTAAATGCTGCGCAATGATACGTGCGGCGTGCGTGTAGCTAGTATGGAAGTGCCACTTCTAGAAGTGGGCACTTCAGTGTGCAGTGGAAAATGTGTGCCTTGTCGCGTGATTGGCTGGCTGAGGTCATGTGACGGGCTAGGGATTCCCCAGAGTCAGGAGGAGTCACCCGGTGGTGAATAGGGAGATCAGCAGCTAGATGGGTGGGAGGAGTACACCTGGGTCCTGAATAGGGCAGGGCTTTCCCCACACAATGCTGGCTCCGCCCCCTGTGGTGCGACTGACGACCCTAGCCCTGCCAGTGAATAGAGTGAGGGGCTGAGCACATCAAGGGTGCTCCCCAACCAGCTGCGACTGGTTCTCCCCCTCACCCTGAACCCAGACAAAGGAACCTGTGTATAAAAAGGGGCTGTGTCCCCTTACAAAATGTTCTCGTTCTGTACTTGAATCTGCCAGGGGCGTGCTGCTGCTGGGGCCCAGGGGAAGGCTTGCCTCCCTGGGCCCTGCCCAGCCCCTGGATACCTTATGGACTTCAGGGACTTTGTTCTAGCGCCAGGGAGCGCTTTATCTTGATTGGCCCCCTTTGATTCAGGAGGGAGCCTGTGCCGTGACCTTGCAGCGCTGGGCTGCGATCTTCTGAGGGAATCCCGACGTGGGGATTCCCCCACATCGTGGCGCTTTGCGGGTGCCCACCCCGCCTATTCCGTGTATATTTGGCTTCGATTTAGCAGGAGCCCACCCTGCTTTATGGTCTTGCTTGCGAGGGAGCCCACCCCTCCTTTTGATGACATCGCAAAGTTCACCGCCGCGGCCCTCGCGGAAATCAGGAAGCCAGGTCCGTGCCGCCTGACTGCGGGCGGGACCTGGGGTGCTCGACTTCCGCTTCCCCCCGCTGGAGGGAAGCGTCCCACGCCGCTGAGGTGGCGGATAGCGGTGCGGGGCTCCCAGAGGTGAAGGGAAGCCCCGTGCCCCAGGAAAATGCAGCCGCGGCCAGCGAGGCTCTCGATGAAAACCACCGAGGCTCCCGTGAGCGAGGGAGAGCCCCGGCCGACCGCAAGAAGAGACAGCGTCCACCTCTGGAGAGCAGCCGGGTGAGTAGAGCTGCCGGGCGCGAGGGAGGACGCCGGGTAGAGGTACCCGGTCCGAGCGGCCCCGATCGTGTAGCGGGCCGCTCCCTCGTGGCCACACTTGTTAAAAGGGCCTCCAGTTTCCTGTGGGGGAGGCCAGGGGTAGGCCCACGGCGCCCACTTAGTGAGCGGGCTCGCAGTGGCGGGCCGCTCCGACAGCGGGGCAACCTTTGGGGATAAGAGCCCGCTGGGCCCCAGTGATGGTCAGATCGCTCCTCAGAGCCAGATGGCTCCAACACCCCGCAGTAGTTGTTATAGAGCCAGGTGGCTCCAGCGTGTAGTCATACGTGATTACCCTTGCCCCGAGGGGCCCGTGCTTTATGGTCTGGGCACAAAATTTACTTTCTGAGCCTAGAGGAGCTCCAACGTTTAAGGTGGCATAGTTGTTTACAGAGCCCAAGGGGGCTCCAGCATATTGGCACACAATTATTTCGCTCCATGGGGACATGTTATTTCCGAGCCTAGGTGGCTCCAACGTTGTGGATAATGATTCAGGGGCTAGTGAGAGCCCAGGCCTGCTATTGTCCTTCACAGCTGCGCAGCACTTAGTGCCATCTGCAGCGTTTAGGCCCTGTGCGTGTCCCCAGCTGCCCAGCAAGTAGTGGGCAGCTGCTACGTTTAGGTTCTGGTACGACCTGGACCCTAATGTGATTGACGTATTATTGCGATTCATGCTGATGTGATTTTGGTGCTAGGAAATGTACAGTGTAGTCTGTTTTGCGCACCCTGTGTCCATGCTTTTGGTGCTAGGAAATGTACTGTATATAGCATGTCTTGCGCACCCTGTGTCTTATACCTCTAAATTTGGTTATTTCTGCCTAGAAGGTTGTTTTACCTGTTTAGGTTGATGGTAGGGAGAATGTACTTCCCTGTGCGATGTGCACCCCTAGTATAGTTATACTTAGGTGGTTAGGTCTAATGCGTTAGACCAATGAGAATTGCAGAATGCGATTTATGTCCCTGTGATAGATGCAGGATAGGTTTTATACCTGATGCTAGTGTGATGACGCTGAGGTCATTATTGCGCCAGTAGTTACTGGTTGTGCTCTACAGTTACTTTGTGTTATGTTCTACATTTACTATTGGTGATTTGTGCTAATTTCCTATGTTCTAAGTGCTAATTTCTACACAGTGCTAATTCCTGACAGTGGTCCATGTGGCCCTGTCCCCTGTACATATAATCCCTTGTAAATTCTGCCCGTGCCTATTGGCACATTGTAAAGTGTGTTCTTATCTAATGTGTTTGGTATAATACAAAGGTTATTTTTATATAATACCTTGTGTGGAGTTTCCTTTGTGGTGGGCCTTGGGTGTTGTTGCTGGGTGCGCGCGCAAACGCTTTACACATTGCCTCAGAGATAAGCCTGACTGCTCGTGCCAAGCTACCGAGGGGGTGAGCAGGGGTTATCTTTGGCGTGTAACTCCCCAGCCCTGACTAGAGTGGTGGTTTCTGCCTGGCTTTGGCGCAAGCCTCAGCCAACCAGAAATCCCATTTCTAACTTTGGTGGCAGCGGTGGGATTTGGACTTGCGTTTGCGCTGTACCGCAGCAGCAACTGGCCGCACTACAAAACTCTGCATTTAGATAATCACATGGTATAGGGATTATTGGTCTAAGTTTGCTTTTAAATGTCATTTCTTTGGAAATGTGTTCTTGTGCACTGTGAGTTAGGTGTCCCTAGCTCGGGAGGGTAGATCATCCCCCTAAGTGCATTGTGTTTTCTGGATTCACCAGAGGGTGGGATCCAGTGGTGGCAGCAGATGTGTGTCCAGTGCATGTATTCCCATTCCCAGTTCCCGGGGTAGTGGTACCTGTGTCACGCGGTGGTCAGGTTGAGAAATCAGGGGCGGTAGAAACTGTCTTACCAGTCTTGGGAGGGGTTTGGGGATGAATGTGTAATGCGCTGGATGAATGTGAATGTCCCATTCCCAGTTCCCAGAGTGATAGTACCTGTGTCACGTGGTGGTCAGGTTGAGAAATCAGGGGCGGTAGAAACTGTCTTACTAGTCTGGGGGGTGTGTGTATGTGGACGAATGGTGTGAGTTCTCTGAAATAAGGAGCTTGCTGGTTGATTGGGTGTGAGTTCTCTGGGATAGGGAGCTTGCATTGGGGAGTGATTCCAAAAGTAGTGGCTGAGGTGTCTTCCAGCCCAGCGTGGTGGAAGAGGTTCAGAGTAGCCCAGCTAGGTCTCGGTGTAGGGGCTCACGGCCTGTCTCTGCGGAGAAGGAGTAGGTGGGACTGCGTGTCTCCAGGTGCCCGAAACCCAGTGTCAGGGACTTGATGGTTTCTTTAGGGAACATCAGGTCGGGGGCCTAGGCTGTACCAATAGGTCATTTGAGGAGGATCTCCCAGTGTCTAGAGGACGTGGAGCATCTGTAATCAGAGCTCCAGTAGTCCTGGTGTCTGGCAGTACCGCTCCAGTTGGGAGGGTGCGGAAGTCCAGAGTGAGGGGTGAGAGGGGGAGGGATTCCCCAGTGGGAACCAGTAGGTCAGGGACCAGCCAGGAGGGCTGAGTCGCCACTGAGTGACCGTGGTGTCGCCACTTCTGTCCTGGGGCATCTTCACGCACTATCAGAGGGGCAGGAGGTCGTGAGCTCTGCGCCAGGCAGACTGTCACACGACACGCTAGGTATGTGTCACCCTCGGGAGGGTATATGTACTCCCAGGAAGTCCTGGTTCTCCGGGCAATTGTGAGGTGATACCCCCCTGATAGCAGGTGGGGTACAGTTGTGAGGGGTGAGAGGGGGAGAGGTCCCCAGTGGGAATCAGTGAGTCAGGGGGCCGCCCAGATGGGCTGAGCCACCAATGAGTGACCATGGTGACGCCACTTCTGTCCTGGGGCATCTTCACGCACTGTCGGAGGGACAGGAGGTTGTGAGCTCTGCGCCAGGTTGCTGGGGCATCTTCACGCAATGTCAGAGGGACAGGAGGTCGTGAGCTCTGCGCCAGGTTGCTGGGGCATCTTCACGCACTGTCAGAGGGACAGGAGGTCTTGAGCTCTGCGCCAGGCAGACTGTCACATGACACGCTAGGTATGTGTCACCCTTAGGAAGTCCTGGTCCGCCAGGCATCTGACCAAAGGGTACGTCCCTCGGTTGGGGAGCCAGTAGCCGGTGTTTCCGGATCTGGACGTAAGGACGACTGTAGTCAGTGTCCTGGCCGGTTTGCCTTCTAGGGGTACCACTCCAGTTGGGAGGGTGCGGAACTCTGGAAGGGGGTGCTGAGGGAGGGCGGCCTCGCCTCTGACCCCGGTGCAGCCGGCGAACTTGGATCCCAGGTGGTAGACCAGTTGGTGGAGAGAGGTCCTGAACTGGTGGGAGAGTTGTGTTCTGGTGGGTGCTTCCCTGGGAGGGTGCGGAACCCCAGAAGTAGAGGTAGGGTGGGGCATTCTTGCCCGTGACCTCTGGTCAGCCTGAGGGTGCGGACCCTAGGTTGAAGGATCAGTGGTAGTTGGGAACTACACTGAGAGGGAGAGTGGAGAATGGCTTGTACGCCAGGGGTTACTACCCCCCACTCTGGGTTTGGCAAGGACCAGTGGTATCTGGGTGACCTAGGGCCTGGTCCTGGCCGTGGACAACTAGGTAGTACCAGTGGGGTAGCCTAGTTGGGCCTGAGTTCTTTTCGGTTGTTTTTTTTTCAGATGGAACCATGTTGATTGAGAATGGCGTAGAACCGGAGAGTGTCCCTGCAGTGCGGGCCTGCGTCCGTGTTCTATCGCCCCAAGCAGGGAAGTCCATCACGGTGGTGATTGGTCTGCCCTGCGTTTTGGCTGGAAGGGGGTTGTGTTGGACTTGGCCCTTCTGGCAAGTTCACCCCTGAAACTTTTTGCTTTTATTGGTGACTTGGTGATAGTGGTTTGTGGTTCCTGCGCACTTTCCCTGGGTCCCAGGGTAAAGTGCGTGCGCACTCTGAGTGCATGTGGTGAGATAGGCCTGCCCTCCCATAGGAATGCATGGGGAATGTATGCGTCCCTGGTAGTTCCTGATGCGTGGGGTGTGCATGGTCGAGTCTGGTATGTACAGGTTCGTGTGGTTAAATGCTGCGCAATGATACGTGCGGCGTGCGTGTAGCTAGTATGGAAGTGCCACTTCTAGAAGTGGGCACTTCGGTGTGCAGTGGAAAATGTGTGCCTTGTCGCGTGATTGGCTGGCTGAGGTCATGTGACGGGCTAGGGATTCCCCAGAGTCAGGAGGAGTCACCGGTGGTGAATAGGGAGATCAGCAGCTAGATGGGTGGGAGGAGTACACCTGGGTCCTGAATAGGGCAGGGCTTTCCCCACACAATGCTGGCTCCGCCCCCTGTGGTGCGACTGACGACCCTGGCCCTGCCAGTGAATAGAGTGAGGGGCTGAGCACATCAAGGGTGCTCCCCAACCAGCTGCGACTGGTTCTCCCCCTCACCCTGAACCCGGACAAAGGAACCTGTGTATAAAAAGGGGCTGTGTCCCCTTACAAAATGTTCTCGTTCTGTACTTGAATCTGCCAGGGGCGTGCTGCTGCTGGGGCCCAGGGAAAGGCTTGCCTCCCTGGGCCCTGCCCAGCCCCTGGATACCTGATGGACTTCAGGGACTTTGTTCTAGCGCCAGGGAGCGCTTTATCTTGATTGGCCCCCTTTGATTCAGGAGGGAGCCTGTGCCGTGACCTTGCAGCGCTGGGCTGCGATCTTCTGAGGGAATCCCGACGTGGGGATTCCCCCACATCGTGGCGCTTTGCGGGTGCCCACCCCGCCTATTCCGTGTATATTTGGCTTCGATTTAGCAGGAGCCCACCCTGCTTTATGGTCTTGCTTGCGAGGGAGCCCACCCCTCCTTTTGATGACATCGCAAAGTTCACCGCCGCGGCCCTCGCGGAAATCAGGAAGCCAGGTCCGTGCCGCCTGACTGCGGGCGGGACCTGGGGTGCTCGACTTCCGCTTCCCCCCGCTGGAGGGAAGCGTCCCACGCCGCTGAGGTGGCGGATAGCGGTGCGGGGCTCCCAGAGGTGAAGGGAAGCCCCGTGCCCCAGGAAAATGCAGCCGCGGCCAGCGAGGCTCTCGATGAAAACCGCCGAGGCTCCCGTGAGCGAGGGAGAGCCCCGGCCGACCGCAAGAAGAGACAGCGTCCACCTCTGGAGAGCAGCCGGGTGAGTAGAGCTGCCGGGCGCGAGGGAGGACGCCGGGTAGAGGTACCCGGTCAGAGTGGCCCCGATCGTGTAGCGGGCCGCTCCCTCGTGGCCACACTTGTTAAAAGGGCCTCCAGTTTCCTGTGGGGGAGGCCAGGGGTAGGCCCACAGCGCCCATTTAGTGAGCGGGCTCGCAGTGGCGGGCCGCTCCGACAGCGGGGCAACCTTTGGGGATAAGAGCCCGCTGGCCCCAGTGATGGTCAGATCGCTCCTCAGAGCCAGATGGCTCCAACACCCCGCAGTAGTTGTTATAGAGCCAGGTGGCTCCAGCGTGTAGTCATACGTGATTACCCTTGCCCCGAGGGGCCCGTGCTTTATGGTCTGGGCACAAAATTTACTTTCTGAGCCTAGAGGAGCTCCAACGTTTAAGGGGGCATAGTTGTTTACAGAGCCCAAGGGGGCTCCAGCATATTGGCACACAATTATTTCGCTCCATGGGGACATGTTATTTCCGAGCCTAGGTGGCTCCAACGTTGTGGATAATGATTCAGGGGCTAGTGAGAGCCCAGGCCTGCTATTTTCCTTCACAGCTGCGCAGCACTTAGTGCCAGCTGCAGCGTTTAGGCCCTGTGCGTGTCCCCAGCTGCCCAGCAAGTAGTGGGCAGCTGCTACGTTTAGGTTCTGGTACGACCTGGACCCTAATGTGATTGAGGTATTATTGCGATTCATGCTGATGTGATTTTGGTGCTAGGAAATGTACAGTGTAGTATGTTTTGCGCACCCTGTGTCCATGCTTTTGGTGCTAGGAAATGTACTGTATATAGCATGTCTTCCGCACGCTGTGTCTTATACCTCTAAATGTGGTTATTTCTGCCTAGAAGGTTGTTTTACCTGTTTAGGTTGATGGTAGGGAGAATGTACTTCCCTGTGCGATGTGCACCCCTAGTATAGTTATACTTAGGTGGTTAGGTCTAATGCGTTAGACCAATGAGAATTGCAGAATGCGATTTATGTCCCTGTGATAGATGCAGGATAGGTTTTATACCTCATGCTAGTGTGATGACGCTGAGGTCATTGTTGCGCCAGTAGTTACTGGTTGTGCTCTACAGTTACTTTGTGTTATGTTCTACATTTACTATTGGTGATTTGTCCTAATTTCCTATGTTCTAAGTGCTAATTTCTACAAAGTGCTAATTCCTGACAGTGGTCCATGTGGCCCTGTCCCCTGTACATATAATCCCTTGTAAATTCTGCCCGTGCCTGTTGGCACATTGTAAAGTGTGTTCTTATCTAATGTGTTTGGTATAATACAAAGGTTATTTTTATATAATACCTTGTGTGGAGTTTCCTTTGTGGTGGGCCTTGGGTGTTGTTGCAGGGTGCGCGAGCAAACGCTTTACACATTGCCTCAGAGATAAGCCTGACTGCTCGTGCCAAGCTACCAAGGGGGTGAGCAGGGGTTATCTTTGGCGTGTAACTCCCCAGCCCTGACTAGAGTGGTGGTTTCTGCCTGGCTTTGGCGCAAGCCTCAGCCAACCAGAAATCCCATTTCTAACACTACCCTAAACCCTAAAACAGTACACCACTCAAACACAACAACACTACTCTAAACCCTGAAACACTACACCACACAAACTCTACAACAGTACCTTAAACCCTAAAATACTACAACACTACCCTAAACCCTAAAACACTAAACTACACAAACACTACAACACTACCCTAAACCCTAAAACACTACAGCACTGCCCTAAACCCTAAAACACGACAGCACTACCCTAAACCCTAAAACATTACACTACACAAACACTTAAACACTACCCTAAACCCTAAAACACTACACTACACAAACTCTACAACACTACCCTAAACCCTAAAACACTATAACACTACCCTAAACCACCACACTACACAAACACTACAACATTACCCTAAACCCTAAAACACTACACTACCCTAAACCACTACACTACACAAACCCTACAACACTACCCTAAACCCTAAAACACTACAACACTTCCCTAAACCCTTGAAAGAGTTCTCTGAAGGCTCTCAAAATAGGCTCTCAAAATAGTTCTCAGGGGAAAGGGTCCCCTCAGGGGAAAGGCTCTCAAAATAGTTCTCAGGGGAAAGGGTCCCATTCCCAAACTACCATTCCCAATCTATCATCAGAAGAAAGGCCCCGTTGATAAGGAATTTTTTTATTTAACAGAGTTTTATATAGCAGGAACTTGACCCGATATCGGGTATCAGAGCGCTTTACATAGCACCAGTTGCGTTACATGAGGACACATTCATTTTTGTTAGGCACGGGGAGATTACGTGAATTGCCCAGAATCACAGGATGTTCAGCGTCATTGTCAAGACTCGAACCCGGTTCCCCAGATTCGAGGCCGACCGCCCTAGCCGTTAGGCCAACTCCTCTCCGACTTTGATAAATTTGTTTGCAAGTGCTATGCGTGTTATCAGTATGGGCACACCAAAGGTGATCCCAAGTTTCCCAAAAGGGACAGCCTCCCAGTAGTGGGCAGACCCAGGGGTTGACTAGCATAGTACTTGGGGAAAAGATGGTTCCAGTTAGTGTAGGGGAGACAGCTGAGATTACCGCAGCATCCCTGGGTGGCAAGGAGATGGTGCCCAAAGCCCACATGCCTTCAAATACTTCCAAGTATAGGCAGCGTGGCACCATCACTTGGTCAGAAGGGGGGAGGATCTGAGGGACACAAGAGCCTGTATTACTACTGACAGGTGTCATCTGTTGTCCTCAGCGCAAGTGATACCAAATGCATTCTGCCAGGTTGTGGCATCAGACAACCGGGAGAGCCACTACCCTGTGGCTCTGCTTCTCTTGTCAGATCATCTGAAAATAGTTGTGAGCCCTGCCATACCTGTGGACTGTCTGTTCAGAAATGGTGTGGAGCACCATACCTGAAAAGAAGTGGAGCTCAAGTCACACCTGGAAATGTTGGGGTTGCCCGAGTGGGTCTGTGTGACCACCAGGTCCATGACTACCCAGGAGGTGAGTCAAGGAGGTCTGGAGCCTGGAAAAATGGCCTGCACAGCTACCAAAAAAAGGGAAGGGCAACATGAGAAAACAGCCCCTGAATGTCCCTCCCATATTACAGATGTATGGGGCACCAGAGGAGACAGTCCTGGAGCCTACTGCCGAGGACATTGCCTCCCTTGGTCCCACCTGAGCTTGCTGGATGGCAAGCAGAAGCAGGACCAAGCAGGAAGGAGTTTTGTAAAGCACAGAAGGAGAGCCTAATCATGGAGTCCATAAGTGGGAAGCTGTAGCCCAGGAAGCTGGTGAAACCTCTGGAGAGCACCTTTTATAGGGGGAGAATGACCTCTTGTATAGTGAGAGTGAGGCACCTGTGCATGGGGCAACATGTGTGTTGGTAGTCCCCCAATGTTTTAGAGTCTTCCTACTGGGGTCAGCTCGTGATATTCCCCTGGCAGGACATCTGGGGCAGGACAAGACCTTTGTCAGGCCAGGCATGTCTCTCCCCTGAATCCCTTACCTGTCATTGGCACCCTCTTTTGAATGGGTGGGGATCGACATTGTAGGACTCTTGGACTCAAAGACAGCATTAGGCAACAGGTTTTTCCTGGTCTTGGTGGACCATGCCACTAGGTACTTGGAGGCCATACCTCTGAGAATTGTGGCTACACCTGCAGTGGCAGGGCCCTAATGGGGATTTTCACCAGAGTGGGGTTCCCCAATAAAGTAGTGTCTGACAGGGGCATCAACCTCATGTCTGTGTACATGAAGTCAATGTGGAAGGAGTTTGGGCACAACCCCACTTGCAACTGAATAGGCTGTGCTCAGCCTTCACACAAAGAGCTTGTCACCTCCACATTGTCTCTGTAGCCAGCTTGGAGCCAAGGCAGGGTTCAAGAAATTCCAAGCACTTCAAAGAGAAACCTCTAGAAACGTCCCTCAACTTAAAAGGAGACGACAACTATAAAAAAGGTTCCTAAGACCCACTCTTCAGCTCACTTCTGGACCTGTAGAAGGACTCTCAGAGGACTGCCTGCTGCTGTGGCCTGCTGTGTACTCCACAAGACTGCCTTGCTGCAACTTGAAGGACTGGTATGCTGCTTGGAGCTTGACTTGTACCCTCAGAGGCTGACCCTGCTGTTTGAGCCCTGCATCTTCACCTGAACACAGGACCACCAGAGTGACTCCAAGGGCTAGTTTGCTGGCCTCCTGCCCTGAGCCACAAGGACATCAAAGGCACCAACCATCCTGAACCAGCACCTGCAGCCAACTGGAGTAATGTCTTGAGCCCCAAGTAGTGTCCTTCTGGTTATTGACCCTTGGTAGGGCCTCAGTTGGGTTCACCTGAAGTATTCAGACGCTTTGCAAACACAAATGGGCCAGTTGGTGTCAAAACGTTGGCATCTGCACCAACCACCAATATGAAGTTCTGGCAAAACAACACTTTGTGCTACAGCATCATCCACTTGTGGTGACCGCAAACGCCAAGCTCCAGCCACAACCATCTGTGAGGCCAACAGGATGTTTGTGCTACAGCCATGACCGTCCGTGACCCTAGCCTGCTCTTTGCACTACTTCAACCTCCAATCAGGATGCTCTCCCTAATTCTCGTAGCCCTTCTGCCTCAAACGGAACTCTTTGCGCAAATCAGGTCCTTGTATCTGGTCCATGCTCCATCACGGTCGTTCTACACATTGCCTCCAAGTTAAGCCTAACTGCTTTTTTGCCAAGCTACCCAGGATTAAGCACAGCTTAATTTAGTGGCTTTTTGTGGTTCACCCTGCCAGGGATTTTGGCTGGTGCTTGACCAGGGCTTACACCCCAGAAAACCAATAACCCCATTTCTCACAGTATTAATTTGTACTGATATTGTTTCTCTTGTGATAAAGGAGCTAGAAATGTATAGTTTGTACCTTAGTTGTGAAATGTCTGTTCATCTTAGCTTCTGTATGTTGTATGATCTTAGAATGTTTATTTTTGGCTTCTGTATGTTGTATGATCTTAGGATGTTTACTTGTGAAAGATATAGTTTGGCAATGTAAAAACTTCCCAGAGAGTATGTTCCTTCATACAAAGATATGTGTAAAACATGGATTGATTTGACACTAAAAACCATCCCCTGAGCTGTTGCCCCTGGCATGCCACCATACATACATCAGTATCTGAACACATAATCGACTGAATTGCTCAGTTTGTAAAACAATAAGCTCTGGTGCCCAAAGTTTTGCTCAGAAGCCCGCGGCTGGTGCTACTGAATGCCAGGGATGCTGAATACCAAGACTGCATAGTCTTATTTCCACTTCAATTCTCTGATCCGCCACCAGACACCCCATGCCCTCCGTCTTTCTCCCTTTTGTGTTTTTCTCTCTCTTGCTCTGGGTCAAAGTCTGAGGAGAAACAAAACGCTCCAGCCCCAAAAATGAGTGCGAGTGAGCCCCACCTGCTCCCAAGAGCTCGAACTAGGTGCTGGCTGACCGCCAGCACCATTTTAGGTGTAAGCTTTTTACTCTGTGCGGAAACATCGCTCTACAAAGGGACCTGTCCGCTCTCGCTCCAAAGAACAGAATGGCGGCTCTGCTTATCAGTAAACATTCAGGTTTATAATAAAACGAATGCAGCAATGCTTCTGGTTTCAGAGATAAGCATTATGCAGCAATATCTCCCCTGTAGCGTTGCAACGTTATTCTAGCTACTGTAAATCACTCCCAAGACTTTTCAGAAAGGACAATAGATGAAGAGATATTGCAGCAAGCAGCATGGTAAACAAGAGCACAGACCATGAACCCTTTTTGGACTTCTGCAAACATACCATGTAGGTTTGATAACGTGTCTGTGCCCTACATTGTAACCTTGAGAATCATGTGCTACAAGGGGTACTTGATCCCAATCTTCAGGGTCTGGGATACGAAGGCGCCAGGACACCATAGGTTAAAGACCTCCATTGGCACAATTGAGGTCCATTACCTTATAACTACCCTGACACCCCCTGAACCAGGTTTTTCACATACAATACGAATGGGTTTTATTATGGAAATTGTACATTTTGAAATCCTTGCCAAAAACCACAAGAATGGGCTTTAAGTGGAGAACTCCCAGAAAATACACCTACAAGAGGTTTCACATTGGGAAATCTCTGACACTTAAACTAAGAAGGGGTTTTACAGTGAGAACTCTCTGACAAATGCAGTAGGAAAGGCTTTTACATATTGAACTCTGGCAGATGTAATAGGAGCCTTGTATATTGTGGGCTTCCTTACAAATACAATATGAACTGGTTGTGTTTTGTGAATTTCATGACAAACACCATAGAAAGGGACCTTCCATTGTAAACTCTCTGACAAATAAAATAGGAATGGGTATTACTTTGTGAACTCTCTGACAAACAGTATGCAATGGGGCTTTACATCTGGACTGTCTGACAAATACAATAACATGGGTTTTACATGGTGAACTTTCTGCCAAATGGAATTGTCCCTTTTTCAATCTTGCAACAGTAAATGCTTGATGTTTAAGAGAAGAATTAATGTTCATGCCAATGTATTCTTTGGGACAATGATTGATGGGTTTCCTAGGCAAACACCATGTTGCGCTGTTTATGTGTAAGTCAATAGGCTTGCTTCATTGATTATTTGGTTGTGAGAAGCTTTATGCCTGCAGTAGGTCAATATCGAGGCATTTAGGATCAGATGTTACCTTGCAGATTCAGATGATGGGAAAAGACTAGAGTTACAGGTATTTGCCCCTTGTGAGATATCTTTAGAGTATGAGATTTGCACCTTGTATATTGTGTGAAGCCCCTTTTTTGAGGGGTTCCAAATTGTATTTCTAGCTGCCATCTTTTAAAAATGTGTAATTGTGTGCATAGTGTAAGGTTGTGTGTGCAATAATGTACTTTTCTCCATAAAGTCACAAAACCACAAGGTCTGTTTATACCTTGAAAGGCAACTTCACAGTTCTCATTAAAAATACATTTAACAGTCCTAAATTAGTACCTCTTTGTTCGATGGTGCAGGAGCATCTCTAACCATGTGAAACAATTTCCCCTCTGGTTTGACTCCCCTCCCCCCTTTCCTGATTATGTGAACATGATATCTAACTCCAGACTCCACAAACTTTTACTTACTTGCAGTCTACGACCATGCACTCAGTCTTTTCTAGATTTCTCTGCACTTTCTTCAAGCAAAAATCATGTTCTTTTTTTATTTGTTTCCTAATTTGAATGTCATATTAAAAGTAGAGGACAGCTGTTACATCCTTTAATGTATCACTAAGCTCTGAAATGCAGCTGGAAGTGATGGCATTCTTCTTCCTGCAAAATCGAACAATACCTTCTCATGTGATAAATGAAGTTAGTGATTTACTTTGTTTTTGAAGCTGGTACACTACAGAAAAATCCAATTTGGTAAACGAGCTAGCTCAATTGATCAATCTCAACATTGCCCCAATATTGGGAAGAAATCTATGGATGAGAATATTGTCACTTAAGTCACTCAGGTCAACACATTAACTGGCCAGGCCACCGTCACATCACATCAGCACCAGAGGTTCCAACCATTCTGAAGACTCAAATTAGCACAATACTGCCAAGATCATTCAACCTCCTTCACTGTGCAGACCCTTCTTCTCTAACCACTATAAGTATGTCCCTCACTTTGTGACTTTTAGTACTGCATTTTCCTTCAGATGTTTCTTGGGATGGCATTATTTTTAAATTAATAATGTTGCAGCTGAATATTCCTTATGCAAGTCTTCCTCCGCTTGCTCTTCCTAGCAAAGTACATGCTTCTTGCTATTGAAGTCGATTATAATAATATGTTTCTTCTGATCTCTCCATTCTAAAACAGTGGATTTTGTTTCACCGGGGTCAATTTCCCTAACTTCTTAAACTTAAAAGTCAATGTGTAAATCCCAGTTCTCCTCCATATCCAGTCGGGTTCACATCTTTTGGTTCAACATTTCATCCAGCTTCTGCATAGATTCGTCTTTCCTCTCTGCTATGATGGTGTACATAAATCCAGAGTCCGATACTGTAACTACTTCAGCCACAATAGTCATGAAACAAAATGGATTCCTCCCATTATTTTTGCTAGTCATGTTAAGGACAATATCTTCCTCCTCACAGTTCCCACTACCATTTCCTCTCTACTCTTTATATTTAAAACACGTAACCCATAAAAGTTTATACAAAATGACTAGAAATCAGCAGCGGCACGTGTAGGTAAGAGCGAGGGGCGGTGAGGCCGGGTTGGGGGGGGATTAGACAGATGACCACGAGGGAAAATTAAATAAATAATTAATTTTCCCCTCTTTGTCTATCAAATCCCCCCCCACCCGTCCCCACCGCTCTTACTTGCATGGGCCATGGCTGCCAGAAATCCCACAAGTATTACATTTCCACTTGATTGCTTGGTAATTTTTATATCAGAGGCCATGAGTCTGATTTTTCAAATGAAAAAACATTTATAAAGCACATGGCTACCCGGGAGCATCCCAGCACTAGTGGCATTTCACCTGTTTGTTTTTCTGTGCTCTGTTTTCCATTCTGTTCCTTTCTTGTTCATTTACCATGTCCTTTTCTTTTCTTTATTACTACTATTAATTTTGCCAACACCTGACTGTAATTCTATTGAATATCCACCTTCATGTCTTTGCACGCCTTCCTGTCATGTCTGCTCCAAGGACCACTACCATAATGTCATGCAAGCTCATTTTTCCAATCATCTATAATCTTTCCTGAATAGAATGATTGTTCAAGTGCATCATAGTTAAGGGGCTGGTTTAGATTTCGGCTGACGGGTTAATCACTTACAACTGTGACTGATTCCCCGTCCACTGAAATATAAATCCCATAATATCATATAATGTCTCCCTGTTTATTGCAACAAACGTGTGTGGTAAAAATATGTATTAAATCAGCAATTGAATTAAAAAAACACTCCCATCTCCTTTTACTCTTTCTCATTTCGAAATCGGTCTTTAAATTAGTTGCCCCTCAGTGCCAAGGAAATGCAATAGTACCCTCACATTTTTTCTCTGGACTAAACACCTCATCTTCACATATAGTTATGCGATTAAAAAAATGCTCCATTCTTTTCATCCCATTGAGGGGGTTACAAGTGAGGCAAGAAATGGCTACGGACTGTTGAGAGTAAAGTTGTGTATGCTCATTGTGGAATTGTTGTCAGAATAATTTTCCTCACACTTTTCCCTAGTCCATTCTTGACCACATTGATTGTACATTGATGAATTCAAAGTAAGGGCCAAGCTGAAAAAATTCCCTGTATGCCTCCTGACAAGTATGATAGCCAGGAGCTGGTGCCTAAGGTGGTCTTCGAGCTCCTTCCAAGGTAACTGATTTCTTTGTAGTGAATGTCTGCACAATTAGTGAGGATAAGACTTTATTGGCAGAATCCCAATATCATAACCAGCTCCTATGCTACTAGGACACCAACTGAACAGAATCTTCTATTATAGCCTTAGAGTCTGCCGTAGTGGGCTCTACCGGCCATTAAAGTCCCGCTCCAGCGTTAAAGGCCTGCTCCAGCGTTAAAGGCCCAATCCCAAGTCTTGTAAGGGAATGTTGCTGCCCTGGGCTTCTACTAGCCATTAGAAGCCGGGAACACTCAATTGGTTTCAACGGAGCGCCGAACGTTTTAATGTTCTAATCTAAGTTTAGAATCTACCCTCTATTCCATAAGGTGGAATGTTCGCTTATCTCACCTGTACTTGTAGCCTTTGATTCTTGATGCAGCCATCCTCATCTCTCCAGTGAGGGGTAGAGACACAGCTTTTAGGTACTGTGTCCGAGTCTCTAAGCTTCTGGGTAGAAAGGGACTTTAACACAGTTAAGTTCAGCAGCAGCCATAGGACTTGTCAGCAGTCACCTAGAGTTAAGGAAATTACAGCATCAGATCCACATTGTAGAAACAGGGTGCATGCAGGTCTTTCTCAAAGAAGGTGGTCAGTAAGATGAAAGGGTGTTCCAGCTTACATGTCCAAATCCTCAGAGATTAGAGAACAACCCCCTGCCACTCAAATTCAATGCATCACTCACAGTTCAGAAATCAAGCCAACCAAGTTAGCTTAATTTCCCTCCTCAGAGTGACCACTGGGAAGGGCACCACTCTCCCTATTCCTAAAATACACTACTTTGGCCAATGCATAAATACACGCTGTCATGTACAACTTTCAGGAGCTCTGCCCTAGTGCAAAAACTCGTGTGTTCCACCCACCACACCTAGCCCCCTCCCAGACAGGTCCAGAGGACAAAGGAAAAGGAGAAGCAGAAGATACCTGTGGGCAACATTCATCCCCCATCTGCCAATCACCCCTCATAAACAAAACATGCATTGCATGTGTGCACTGTTTCCAGTATTCACAATCATCATTAAAAAGCTCATGCACAGAATGTTAGCAAATAATTCCACTCATACAAAACTTAGCAAAAACAAGAACTTGCCTTTATCTGTCCCCTGTCACTGGATTTAATTCAGAAATGGAGTCAGGAGGGCCCCAGGCCTCGGTGCAGATACTGCATCTCAGAGCTAGGACTGTGCAGAAACTGCAGAGATTAATGGAAAGTCTCTCCAGTCTGGGCAAACCTGGTTTGTCCCTGAGTCATGCCATATCTCCAGATTTTACTTAAGGACAATGGTTAAAAGATGGGGTAGTGCAGCTACCCAAATGCGCGTGGACTTTCAACTCTACGCTCTCCCTCATTCACTCATCTCTCTCTCTGTCACTTTTTCTCTCTGTCACCCCTCTCTCATGCACCCACACTCATGCACTTTTTCTTTCTCGCCTCTCTTCTACCTCTATCTCTCTTTTTCTTGCTGTTTCCCTCTTCCATTGCCTCTCTCTCTCTACCCCACTCTGTTCTGTCTCTCTGTCTTCCATGCTTACATTATAATAGGATCCCTGCTTTGTTTTCAATCTGACATTCATTCTCAACCTCTCTCTCCTTGCAGCTACACTTCTAGGGTCCTTACTTTGCTTCTGGCATGCACTGAGATGCCCTTCAGGGCTGGACAGGCCTCTTCTTCCCCTGGACATTTTCCCAGTAGGATGGAGCACTTGGAGGCCGGTTTATAGGGCAGGGGGTCTCTCTCGCTTTCCCCAGCAACCTGTGGTTAATTGAAGCAGGCACAGGAGACTTCAAGAGAGAGAGCAGGAGGGTGGAGAAACAGAGCAAAAGCAACCAGAGAAGGAAAGGAGAGAAGGAGAGAGAATGGATGGATGGAAAGAGAGAGATTGTGCAAGGAGATGAAAGGAGTGCAGCTGGTTTGCGCATCCCCAGTGCGGCCCTGCTATCTTTCATGGCTTGCGGCTTCTGTAACAAGACTTATTACTGTCTTTTCCTTGTATTCGTTCAATTTACTGTTTAGTGTCAAATCCCTGTTCTTTTTTAGTTATGGTTTGGTAGCCTCTCTAGAAAATATAGGGGAGACGATGTGGCCTAAAGGCTAGGGCAGTCGATCAGATCTGGGGAACTGGGTTCAAGTCTCGGCAATGACTCTCAGCATCCTGTGATTCTGGGCATATCACCCAATCTCCCCGTGCCTAACATAAATGAATGTTTCCTTGTGTAACGCAACTGGTGCTCATGTAAAGTGCTCTGATAATACCTTCGGGTCAAGTTCGCTCTGCATAAAACTTCGGGGGGAAAAAAATATATTCTTTATTTTCTGTCTGTCTCTATGTCCCAGACCTGCTACCGCCTAGCTTCCTCTGACTGAGCTACTTCCTGACCCAGCTACATGCCTCAGAGCTTCTTTCTCTGTATTCAGCTCATTAAAGCAAGAAAAAGGTTGTAAACGGAAAGAATTTTTTTTCAGACCCCTAAAATTGCTGTTTCGAAAAATGATCAATCCTGAAAGTGAAGAGCGAAAAGTAGGTCTACTAGTCAGACAAGGGATGCCAATAACTGAGACCATCACTGGCTTTTATGGGCACTTATTTTGAACAGTAAAGGCACTTATTCAGGAGCGGTGGCTTTTTTATACTCCTTTCAAATTCCCCAGATATATCAGACGAGTTATATCCTGCTGCAGGGTCTGAAAATCTGGAGCAGAGACAACTATTAAGTGACTTTATTTAAGGATATTCCTGGCTCATATGCTCTCCTGAGTTCTGTACATTTCACAGTGTGGCACTTGGCAGTTCCCAAAAGTTAGTGAGAAATGTAAATCCAGTCATTAAAACATCGCATGGGTGCAGAATTTTTATTTTATGGAATTCTCAAAGGTTTCCAGAAACACCGAGAAACTTGAAACAGTTATGGGTTTCTAGGCCTAGTGAGAGACGTGTGGCGCAGTGGCCAGGGCGGCTGACCGCAGGGCTCACGGTTCGATCCCCGGCGCCGGCAGGAGCTCAGCTCGGCATCATGTGACTCTGGACAATAGCTCACTTTAGGGGCTTATTTACAAGTCCCTTGCGCAGCTGGTGCGTCACTTTTAAATATGGGAAAATGTGACGCACCGGCGGCACAAGGGGCTTGTAAATAAGACTCTTAAAATCCCTGATGGCCCCTAGCGCCTTGAGACCCTTAGGGGTGAGTAGTTCGCGCTTTACAAATACCGGGTATAGATTTAGGCCTACTCCTGAAAAATCATCCGTATGCCATATGAGGCAGCCTGAGTGAATGTGCGCTTGGCATCTTTTCACGTGGAGAACTTTACCAGGGTGGAAAGGGCTCACAGACGAGGAGGTAATGTGTGTTCAAAAACCTAGAGGGCATTTCAACCCTATACCACCCACTGCCCACCCAACCCCTCCTCTGCTCATAGATTTACTCAAAGGAAAACCTTGGGCCGTACTACGCATTGTCATTGTTTGTGCCTGGTGCACCTTTTAAAAGGTGCGCCAGACACAAACAATGACAATGCGCCCCATTATGGTGACTGTGCTGCCCCGAAGGTAGCCATGAACTCTCGCTGCCCTGGGGGCAGCGCATTCATGTGAAAACGTGGAGCGTGCTTTGTGTTTTCACAGTGCAGGCGGCAACCAGCCTGCACTTTTAAAGGGAATTAGAGATCCCCTTGCAGGCGGGGGATGTCTGGGGGGTCCATAGGACTTCCTTACTTCCCTCCAGAGGGCTGTTATCGGGGGTGCACTGACCCGAGAGCTTCTTTGTCTCTGTGCCCATGACTGTAATATGGCGCGGGCGAAGAGGCAAAGAAATTCCCTAAATCGCATATGTCATGCCCCTATGCAAATGAGGGAATGCCCCCTGATGGTAGCGCTGGCGCTTTAGGTGCGCCAGCGCTTTCGGTATTACTGAAGGGGAGCACAAGCATCTGCACTTCCTTCTGTGATATCAAAGTGCTCCGGGGCACGCAAAGTGGGCGCAAACACCCGTTGCGCCCCCGGGGCACTTATTGTCATACGGCCCCTTGGGTGCATAAATCCTTTAGCAGGTAAAGCTATCCTAAGAGAATGGCAAAGTTGGTTTGGCATTCGTAAAAAAAAAAATCATTTGGATCTGTTATTCAGAGATAGACTGTAAATAACATTGAGAATCTAATCCGTTTCGTTCTGTCATTGCAGTGGTTATGATGAGAGTCTAGAAGGAAATGGTCTCTCAATTTTCTAACATGAATAATTGCCCAAAAAAAATTGTAGTAGAGATGTTAAAAATTGGCTCAGCATTGCACTCAAGATAAGATTATAAAATTCTTGTGGTGGTGGCGCAATAGCCTGGTGTAGGCATGCAAAGCCAAGCCATTGTATTGACAGACTTTGAACACATTGAAAAAAATAATTAAGTATATATTAGATCCAGGGCTTTAAATGGGATTAAAAAACTAGGGGGGGCCTCTCAAGGGGGCATGGCCGATGTTATTGAGGGCGTGGCTTAAAAATACGACTAAAAATCTGAGTTTGGTCTAGTTTGCCGCCAGGCTAGTCATTGCATCCAGGTATATCATACAACAAGTAACATTGAAGTGCTCATCCTCTAAAGTGGCCACTTGGCAACAAGCTCTGTGTCTTTTAAATGCCCAAAATGAAAGCTATGCGTCTTTTAAATGTCCAAAATAAATAAATAAATACCATGCCATAGTGCATCAGGAGATTGTACACGAAATACAGCTTGGAGATGTGCCATGAAAAGGTGCCTTGTGATCAGGAGCTGCCCGTGCAAATAAGAGCGCTAGGGCGGGGTGGGGGGCGGGGGGTCTCGACATTCGACAGGGAAAATCAAATAAATAATTTATTTCCCCTTGCCGAGTCCCCCACCCACCCTGTCCCACCGCTCTTACCTGCACAGGCCTCTCCTGTTTGCCATGCGATATTATTTACCTATAAGCTTCTTTTTGAAATCATCATGAACAGGATGTGAAATGGACATATTCATTTTCACATATATTTCTCAGTCTGCTTTTAGTTATGAATTTAATAAATTGTATCACACACGGGTGTGCGGATCCTTGCTCCCTCTTCCCTTCTTTAGCAATGTACAATCTGGAATTTCAGTATATCCACGAGCAAAAAGGATTTCGTATGGCATTTTCTTCAAAATGAAGCAAATACTTTGCGTCTTTGTAAAAACGTAGGGGCATATTATCAAGCACGGCGTTAAAATTATCGCTGCTTTAGCGGCAGAAAGCTGCCGCTAAAGCTGCGATAATGGGCTTGATAATATGCCGCAGAGAATTCCAATAGAAGCCCATGTTAACACCAGAACATGGGCTTCTATTGGAATTCTCAAGGGCATATTATCAATGCCCATTATCGCCGCTTTAGCGGCAGTTTTCTGCCGCTAAAGAGGCGATAATTTTAACGCCGTTTCTTGATAATATGCCCCATAATTTTTGATGTCATTGAAATGTGTTTAATTATGAAAACGTGCTCTACATTTATTTTTATTCCTCAGTCATTTCACTATTTACACAAATGTGTTTTTAGTTGCTGCAACTGAAATAAACCTCTCATCACTATATAAACACATATTTTGGAACGCTGCCTGTTCTCTGTTTTCATGTTGATACCAGGAGGCAGCAGTCACACCTTGATACGGGCACTGTCAGGTTTTTATATTAAGGACCCTAAGGGTGAGGGCAAAAATGGAGAGCCTGATAAGGAACCGTCTCAGCACCTACTTTTGAGAGGACCCGACCCACTTAAAGCCCTGATTAGACCAGTGATTCTTAACCTTTTGACTTCTCTGGATCCTCACTTGGGGGTATATCAACAAGCCCCGGCGTTAAAATTATCTCCGCTTTAGCGTCCGTTTTCGGGCGAAAAGTGGCGATAATTTTAACGCCCTATCAGCATTGACACGCTAACGCGTGAATCCATGCCTTAACGCCCATATCCTTTGCGCCTTGCCTCGCATCACTAAAGAGATGTGAGGTAGGCGTTCCCGTCTGGAATCCAGCAAAAATAATCGCTAACACGGCTTCCCCCATTAACAATGAAATCGCTTAACCGTCTAGCGTCATAAAAAGTAGCGCTAACCGGGTATATCGCCGGTTTCATACGTCTGCTATTTTTCCTACTTAGGCATATATATCATGGGAGGTGGATTGTTGAACTAAGTCCACATCTCCATATCTCCAATGTTTCCCCTAACGCGGTTTTTTATCACTGGAATTCCTGCGATATTTCCACTTTCCACCGCTATTGCCAGGATTTCTATCGCCTAGGAATGAACACGTTAAAGGCGGCCAGCGATAATTATCGCTGCCGCTTGATGATATGCCCCTTAATCATTACTGGATCTGATGACACCCACTGCCTAATTATTGGAATCCGGGGACCCCACTGAGTCATTATTGGAATCTACGGACCCCAGCCTAAGCAATTTTGATGATTTGAAGCGCAAAACAATACACCAAAATACATTACCAAGCATTCATCAAATAAATACACAATTGATTAAATATTTTATATAATACACAAAGATATATAAAACAAAAATCAAAATTTTAATTTTAATGGAAAGGTTAGAGCTTTTCAAAATTCTACTGAGCCCACCGGCCATCTGTACTATATTCTGTTTGATGTTTATGCACTACTTCCACAAATTAACCTGAGGACACCAACTTAATTTCACAGTCCAATCCCTGCACTGCTCTGCAGCACGGGGATTGGATGGGAGTCAATCCAAGGGGCTACTGGGATCCAGGAAGCAGAGGAGAAGCGGCGCAAAGTAGGAGGCGCCTGGCAGCTGAAAGTACGTTTTTATTTTTAAAGTAATATATAATTTCCAAAACCCCCTTCCTATCTACCTCCCCCCTCCCGCGTGACCCCTCCCGTGCTACCCCTCTCGCCCCACCACCATATATTTGTGATGGCCGCCACTGGGTTTTTTACCCTGAAAATATTTTATGATATACTCCTGTCAAGTGGGGAAGTAAATCTTTTTTTCTTACGACATGAACACCTAAAATTGATGGACTAAGGGAAAGAGTTTCATAGTGGGGACATTTTTTTCTCCAGAGAGAATAAAAAAGCGACGCAGTATTATGCATGTGAGTACTCCCGAGACTCTGCATCCGTCACCTATTACCATGATACTCCTGGAATTCTTTATAAATTCATTATTTCACAGTGCATATTTTCAGGGCTGAGCTATATTGTGGTGACCGTAGTCAGCTACCTTCCAGCGTAAGGACAAATTACCACTAGAGTGCACCATGTATCATCTGGCTGCCTTAAAAATTGGCTTGTTGAGAGGACAGGAAGCAGCCTAATGGCAAATGATAATTGTGGCTTGGAATAGAGCTGCTTTTTAAGGTGAACTCAGAACAAAATGCTAATGTGGTACAATGATTAAGCTTTCTAAATTACACAGCCTTTGTTTCGGGATAATATTTTGTAAATGAGTTGGAAAGCATTTCTACAAATAAAGAAAATCGTGCAATTATATTATTTGAGTTCTAAAAGAGGTGAGAGAGAAAAGTAGGTTGTTTGTGTGTCTGGAAAATAGAAAATCCAGGCAGCCACACTAGGGGTCTGATCTTGCTCGTTCCATAGTGGCCATTGTGGACTGAGATCAGGGCTCATTGGCAAAACCCAAGGACCAGCCATCTTGGACAGTGTCAGACCGAACAAAAAGGCCCGGGCACCGAAATAAAAGTGGCCCGCATTAGCGAACCAGATAGCTGAAATAGCCGCCTACAGTTGAACATCAGTCCAGTTTTGTAAAGGCACACTGTAGGGGTAGCTTGGAAGTCATGTGAGTTTGCATGCATTTGTGTTTTCTGCTGGCAATGCGTGTGGTAAAATGAGGGAAATCAACAGTAAAAAAGGTCCCACCTGTCCATAAAACAGACTATAAACTGATAAAAAAACCAGCTCACACACCGATCTGTCAGGCCAGCCCATCAGGCACTGCCTGATTGCCCCAGCGGTGTAACATAGGCTACCACACAGTACCCCGGCCTGAGAGCTCCTGACTGCGGCCGAAGGAGGACCCCCCAAGTACCTTGCAGGGGAGCCCCTTCAAGTTTTGTTACGCCATTGGATTGCCCTATAGACCAGCCCGACACTGATCTTGGATAGAGATCTGGCCATTTGTTTTCATGGTGTGATTACAACAAGGCTCTCCATGCTCCACTCCTTGCACTTTACAGCTATTACGTTAGGACCTTTGAAGTAATGAGCAAAATAGTGCACCAGATTTCAAGCAAGAGACAGAAGGAGGGGAAAGAGCTCAACAAGGCCCTTGGAACGAGTTGGCTCGAGTGGTAGTGCCATGGGTGATACGACTCTGGAAAACCTTTAGTGGCATGATGTTCCTGCACATGGAATTTACCCAGTAAAACTACTGGAAAAAATGGCAGGTGTTGAGGGCACAGCTGTAGGCAGGGCAAAGCAGCCCTGGTAATTTTGTAGGACCAGCCCCGTGGAGGGGGGGTTGCAAATGTGAAGCACTGCTGCTTTTGGGATGATATTGCAGCACTGCAGCAAAACTGGCCCCCAGTAACAAAAAAAAGGCCCTCACTGCTGCAAACCAGCCCCCGGGAAAGATGCCCAATGCCAACTACAGCCAGTCCGGCCCTGGCTGTAGCCTCACCCCCTTCGCTCCCAAAAACTCACTAACTGTAATCACCAGATCCAGGGCAGTCTGATTAAGGAACTTTACCCCTATCCATCTTAATGATGTATATGCTAAAGTATAGAACCCTGACACTTATAATCTAAAATGTTTGCTAACCAATTGGCAATCAGAGGTAGTCAATGGTTGCTCACTTGCTGCAACATTATCTTGTGGGTATCGTGGTACCTCCAGGTCATTGTTTCATATGGGAGGAGAGGAGTAATAGAACTGTTAGTCCAGAGGCAGTAGGTCATAAAGATCCTGTGGATTATAACCAAATAAAAGGCACAGAAACCCTCCACTTTCAGTGCCACAAGCTAACATATCATTATCTAAAAATTGCTTCCTGGCACTATCCTCACCTACCGTTCCGGTAAGGATCGAACATTTATAAAAGACCAGCTCGATTACATGACTAGTCAATTGATGTCACCTAAAGATATCCTATTGCTAGGTGATGTCAACCTGAACTGGAGCAATAAGGACAACACCATCAAAGCCATTTTTAATGTCCTAAGCAGGAGTTACTTGTTGCAAATATTTCTGAAAACAGCACTCAACAAAGGATCCACGCTTCATATTATCTGTGCACACACTCATCATAACACTTATAAGAACCCATTTCCACCGGTTGGTCAAAATACCTCATCATCCCATTCTACGTCACACATATAGACAATGTCCCTCAAAACCCAGGCTAAGCCCACATATGACCACACTTCTCTCCAAATCATGATCTCGACAGACATGGAAATGGGAAATGTACCTAATAACATGACCTAAGTTGGTGATTGGTACAATGCTACACTCTCCACCATCTTGGATGAGCTGCACCACGGGAAGAAGGGAATCAAAGCAAGAACTCCCAAAAGATGTGTCTCCCATAGCCTAGACTGTGAGAGACGAAGCCTGCATTCCTTGATACAGCTGTGAGAACATCCCCAGCTCATTGGCTACCTAGTAGCCTTGAAGAGAATCAGGGAAAACTATAAATTAAGCTCACAAAACCAAAATCCAGATTTCTAGAAGACCCGATAAAATCAGCAAAAAGTGAAAGCACATATTGATCTTTGTCAAGTCCAACATCTTCCATATAAAGAACTAATCTATATTACTGAAGGAAGGTGAACCAAACTAACCAATGTTCTCTTCAATAAAATACTCACAGTTATAGAGGGAATAATAACAACATTGTATCTGCCAAACTTAGGTGCTATAAACCACAACCCCTAAGGTTTTTCCCCCCAAACAGTTGGAAATCATTTAACCCAGTTGGCCTAAAAACACTGGAGGGATTGGTCATGGCATCTCAAACTGTTTTCAAATTAACCACATTTCTCCAATTCTAGAAAGATCAATATCTACTAACCTTCCCATCACAGAAACAATATAATTGTTCCTTCTTGGGTCTAATTCAGGTACCAGCATCCCTAAAATATATAATTATAGGACCAACCGAAAACACTCAAAAGTTGAACCCGAGAAGGATATCTACTGTCTCATCTGGGGCGCTTGGTGTGCTGATGCTGTTGTTTCTGCCCCCGGGTACACACTGACACAGGACCCATTGTTGTCACACGGAGGAGGGGCTGCCGGCAATTTCCGCATGCTGTGTGCTGAAAAGCACCCAACCACCTACTGTGGCACGGACATTTGGTGTGCTGCTGCTGTTGTTTCAGCCCCAGGGGACTTACTGCCCCTGAGCCCTTTGCTACCCAAGGAGGAGTGGCTACCGTTGATTTCCCTGCACCACGCGCTGAAAAGCACCCGACCAACTGTTGCGGGACGGGCCGCGCCAGGCAAAGGACTGGCCCATCAGCGACAGGAAGAGGCAGGGCAGGGCCACCCTCTTTGGCTCCACCGTCAGATTTGTACTGAAACCTTTGGTAAGAGCACTTAGTTGCTTGCGCGAATTGTTAACATTATTTCTCTTTTCTATCCTGGGCCTGTGAGAAGAGCGGATTCTGTGCTTCTTAAACTATGCACTGGATTCACTGCGAGGTTATGGGAGAGTGTGGGCCTAGTGGCTGGTGGCGGTGCTGGTGCTAAGTGGTATTTCTTGATCCAGTCCCCTCCTTAAATTGCTCTCCACCGCAGGCCCTATACCGCTCTCTTTTATTGTGCAGAACTTGTGGAACTATAGGGAAGAGAGAAGCCTGCAGGGTACTCTTAAAAGAGCAATAGTGCTGCCTAACATGCTGAAGGAAAGAGTGTAATAGATAAGATTGATAACTTCATTGATGAAGTAGAAACCATTCATATTAAGGGGGAAAAACGGATTGCCCTGACAACAGACCAAAAATGGCTGGATAGAGGAGCAAACTGTACTTTTAAAAGGGCAAAGAATAGATTGTATATCAATTGACTTAGACCTGTGCTCTAAGTTGAAGCACATTGTGGACATTGATAGAAATGATAGTGACCACAATGCTTTGGTCCTTGAGTTAAAGAGTACCCTGTACTTACCCAATAATCACAACCACTGTATGTTGGATTTACCAATTGTAACTTTTATAACGATTGAAGGAGGGTAAAGTTGCCTCATGTTCAATTGAATAAGGATATTCTTGCTTGCTTATATATTGAAGTCACCCATGACCTAAATTTGGGAACCGAGTGCAACATGAGCCGGCTGTTATGCAAATACTCAACATCTGTTTACCTCGGTTAGGAAGTTCCTTAATAGAATACAAGAGGCAGAATGGGTCAATGAGGATTGCAAGTTAGCTAAAGCGAAGTTGGTATCTGCTGTGAAAGACGGGAATAGGACAGCTATAGTAGAATGGAGGAGGCTATATAATAAATTACAGGCACTAGCTAAGACAGGTGAGTGGAGGAAAACTGGAAAGAACTGGTTAGGGTTGCCACATTGAAAGACAGTTGGTCTTTTTGGAACCTCCTTGCCAAAGGGGGGTACATTGTAAATGAAGACGATTTCTTCATACAGCCACACATATGGGAACAGCACTTCTCCAAACTCTACTCTGTTTAAAAGTGTGTCCAACTCAAGAGATTAGATGGGATGGTCAAACTGAAGCCCAGGACTGTAGTACATGTCTGCCTGTCTCCTTTACTAAGGTGGAAACCATTTCATTGATTCAAAGTATGAAAAAGGGGACGGCGCCAGAATTGGACAAAATACCGGGTGATCTGTACAGCTCAGAGCCAATTATTTGGGGCTATATATCAAATAGAATATCCAATGGTATAGCAAGGGAGGCAGAAATCCCCGGCACATGGAAAGGGGCTGAAATTAACCCTATATATAAAAAAGGGAGCAAAAGGAATCCAGCCAACTACACAGTCGCGGCCCATGGAGGTAAGCGCGGTGGGGCGGATGGAAGTGACAAACGACAGAATAGTGAAAATTAATTGATTAAATAAATAAAACCACTTACCTTGTGCTCGCCACATCACCGAGTCAGCAATGCGGTGTGAGCAAGGTATGTAGTTTTATTTATTTATTTAATTATTTTTCGTTATTCCGTCATTTGTCACTTACAGACCCCACCCCTGCCCCACCGCGCTTACATGCACAAGCCTGGACTGCAACTACAGGCCTATTAGCCTGATAGATACTGGCCAAAAAATCTTCAATAAACAGGTACCGATGAAGATACATGCCTGGATGGAGAAGAAACAGGTTTGATCCCATTTACAAGCAGGTTTCAGGGTTCACACGAGCACTAAAGATCAGGTATTTTGTTTTTTTACTGATTTTATGGAAATGGGTTTTAATTGGTAAGGGGCATTTATATGTAGGGTCTGTGGACCTAAAATCTGCTTCTGACCTAATCTCCTGGGAGAAATTGTGGGCTGCATTAAAGGAGATGGGGATGCCAATGGAACTGTTACATCTAATATTTGGCCAGTTTAATGGGAACTATGCTCAAGTAAGGTGGGGCAGGAAGGGCAAACTGACTGAACGTATGGATGTTTCCCATGGCGTCCACCAGGGTTGTGTCTTAGCCCCAACATTGTTTACACTCTATATGAATGGGCTAACAAACATGCTTTACGATTTACGATAGGTGACCCCTCCCGAAATTAGCAGGCCAGCAAATCCCTGCCCTCCTCTTTGCAGGTGATACATTTCCAATATCAAAAACACCGGTGTGTCTACAAAACATCCTGATCCGCTTCTCAGTGGTCTGTGATATTTTTGGATGAGAAATGAATGGCTTCAAAACTAAATGTATAATTTTTCGTCCACATGAGTCTTTTAAAGGGAAAATGAGGCTTGGCTCTAGGAATCTGGAACATTTTTAGGAGTGAGGCTGACAAGTAATTTATCTTGGTCTGCCCAGGTTCTGAAAAGTCAAATTACCCTGCAACATATTGAGTCTGCAGGAAACTAAATTGATCCAATTTCCGACCAATCTCCCCCGCACTAGAAATATACTGTGCTAAGGGGTTCGGTGCTGCCCTCTATGGAGCAGAATTGTGGGGCTTTGACCAGACAAAAGGTTTGAAAGAAGTTGAGAACAAAATTATCAGAGCAATATTGGTTATGCCACAGAGTGCCCCACTCCTTAACCTAGGAATGAGGAATGAAACACATCTTACAGCACTTAAACCCCTGGCTTTTTGGAATAAGCTTTGGACGGGTAAGTTCCAGATTCCCATAAACCAAGCTGTGTCAGAGGCCAATGCATTGGATAAATTCGGCCTAATCCCTTGGTTTAGAAATTTTAAGACTTGGCTGCATAAATTGGGCCTAGAGGAAGCATGGGCTACTCCAGAAAACGTGAATAAAGGAATGGTAGCCAAATTTAAGTTGAGATATTAGGAGAATATCTTGGGCAATTGGTTACTTCTAAAAGCACGTGGCACTTTAACTAATCATTTTATTGCTATCAAATGCACTTTGTCCTTTGAATCATATATGGGTCGAACTGTATGATTTAATCTGATGCGCATGGGGTACATTTCCCATTAATCTGCGATGCATGTAACATGACTATTGATTGGGTACATTACCTTCTATCTAAGCACTGTTTTAATCATGTTCGACTTATATACACATCAGGCTATCTAACCGCACGATTATAATGTGCTATGATGTGCGCTCATGTTCTACTATTACAGATTGCATACCGTATTAATGCGCTGAAATTATGACGTCACTCCGTGTTTTGGCTTTAAAATGCATTTTATTTAGAAACGTTAAAAATGTGGTTTTGTGTATTTTACACACAATTTAAATTGTAACATTACGTTTAGAAAAAAATGCCGAAATGAAATGGCATCTATGCATTTATTTGTTTATACTGGCGTGTGTGATACAATGTGATACAATAGTGTTTTCTCACTGTCTATTAACCTTGAATTCTTTCGGAATTTGGGCACAGGTCATGTACTTGACAAAGGCTTTGCCGAAACGCGTCGTACTGTTGTGTTTATGAGACAATAAATCGTTATTGGACTCGTCCTGGGTGGTGCCGCTTTGGAGTTATTTCAGAATTCTGAGAGGAGGACTTCGCTGTGTGAAACATATATGAGCGATACTGTGACCGCTGCTGGCACCGTCGATAGGAGGATGAGCAGCTGCTCACAGTGTTACTTGCAGACATATATATATATATTCACTTAAAAAACCATAGGTTTCACACATGTTATAGTTAGCTGGACATTTCACTCGTGAAAAACCATTGAAATTCCCCCGTTACAGTTAGTGCAGGCAACTATAACTCACGCGACCGCAATCCTCTGCTGATGACGTCAGATATTACATCACTGTATTTAGACACTTATTTACCCATGTCTTCTTCCATTAATTTTTAGCTATACATATATTACAAACATTTTTTTTTCAGAAAGACACATATGTCATCAGTGATGTAATATCTGACGTCATCAGCAGAGGATTGCGGTCGCGTGAGTTATAGTTGCCTGCACTAACTATAATGGGGGAATTTCAATGGTTTTTCACGAGTGAAATGTCCAGCTAACCATAACATGTGTGAAACCTGTGGTTTTTTAAGTGAATTTGCAAGGTTTTTTAAATGCTAATTCCTAACTATAACGTGTGTGAAACCTATGGTTTTTTCAGTGAATTTGTACGGTTTTTTAAATGCTAAGTTATGTATTTATTTTTTTTTTAAGGTTTTTCACCGTGCGCGCACGGTGCTCGCACGGTGCGCTTCGCGCACCGTGCGCGCGCTGAGGGCGCTTGGTGCGCTTTGCGCACCAAGCGCCCACGTTATGCAGTTCGCGGAATTTTTCTGTTTCAACCGTACACGCACGCTGCGCGCACCCCGCGATTTTTCGTAAAAAAATAAAACAAATTTTGGCCCTTGGGGGTCCTTCTGGGACCCCCTGACAAAGGCTAGGGGGGTCAGGAACTGTCCACCCTGCCCCCTTTTCACGTTCTCCACCTTTGTTTTTCACACCCTCAGACTGCGAGAGACAAAATGGCGGCCGACACTTCCTGGTTTCGACCGATTCAAATGTTTACTAAGATCTAACAACCAATCAGAATCGCGCTCGAGCACGTCAGCGTGCGCGTACGGTAAGGAATACCGTACGCGCACGGTGCGCGCCTATAGATATATATATATTGATTTAGATGCTATTTTCTCAGGAAATACTTAACAGATTTACACCAGACCTGCAAAAGGCACATCCCTGACCTGAGGACTACCTCTCTGCTAAATTTCAAGTAATTCTGTTCAGCCGTTCGGGCTGTAGCTTGGACTAAAGGTCCTATCGAAAAATGCATGGGGAAAATGTATTTTGGGACCCCCCTTTTTTTCTCAGCCCCCGCTTGACGAATCCCCCCCGAGACTTTCAGGGAAGGAGCGGAGCGGAGCGCCCCACCTATTTTGAAAATTTCGCGAGGATTCGTCGATCGGCGCCAAAGTTATTCCAAATAGAATGTTGCGGATTTCCTATGGAAACACGGTCCTAACTATAACTATCTACTGGCGATCCAACCAAACGAACCTCTCCGGTAGGAAAGACGGGAGCCCACACAGGTAAGTTCAGAACTGCCTCCTTTATTTTCCAAAACAAACGGCATTATGCATTTCGGCACTCCGTGCCTTCCTCGGATGCCATTGCTTGCTTAAAATGAATTGTCCACCTCAGGAGGCTGCAGCTACACATATGGAAGTCCTTACCCCAGTGGGCGGTGACTGTAGCTCTCTTGGAATTGTGGTCCTAGTAGTTTTCTGGACGCTCGTTCCGCTGACCTTCACCCCGCCAACAGTAATCACATCGTGCAGGTGTGTCATTGCCTAAGTAAGCAAGGGCGCCACAATACAATAATCACCCAGTCCTCTGGCCTCGCGTTACGATGTGAATTGCGGCGGTTCGGCGTATTCTCAAGCTCCTTGAGATGCACCAACAGTTGCCACGGTCCGCCGAACTCTTGGGGGTGGGGACTTGAGTGCGAGTGGCCACGCACAAAACATCCAACCAAACGAACCTCTCCGGTAGGAAAGACGTGAGCCCACACAGGTAAGTTCAGAACTGCCTCCTTTATTTTCCACAACAAACGGCATTATGCATTTCGGCACTCCGTGCCTTCCTCGGATGCCATTGCTTGCTTAAAATGAATTGTCCACCACAGGAAGCTGCAGCTGCACATATGGAAGTTCTTACCCCAGTGGGAGGTGACTGTAGCTCTCTTGGAATTGTGGTCCTAGTAGTTTTCTGGGCGCTCGTTCCGCTGACCTTCACCCCGCCAACAGTAATCACATCGTGCAGGTGTGTCATTGCCTAAGTAAGCAAGGGCGCCACAATACAATAATCACCCAGTCCTCTGGCCTCGCGTTACGATGTGAATTGCGGCGGTTCGGCGTATTCTCAAGCGCCTTGAGATGCACCAACAGTTGCCACGGTCCGCCGAACTCTTGGGGGTGGGGACTTGAGTGCGAGTGGCCACGCAAAAAACATCCAACCAAACGAACCTCTCCGGTAGGAAAGACGTGAGCCCACACAGGTAAGTTCAGAACTGCCTCCTTTATTTTCCAAAACAAACGGCATTATGCATTTCGGCACTCCGTGCCTTCCTCGGATGCCATTGCTTGCTTAAAATGAATTGTCCACCTCAGGAAGCTGCAGCTAAACATATGGAAGTCCTTACCCCAGTGGGCGGTGACTGTAGCTCTCTTGGAATTGTGGTCCTAGTAGTTTTCTGGACGCTCGTTCCGCTGACCTTCACCCCGCCAACAGTAATCACATCGTGCAGGTGTGCCATCGCCTAAGTAAGCAAGGGTGCCGCAATACAATAATCCCCCAGTCCTCTGGCCTCGCGTTACGATGTGAATTGCGGCGGTTCGGCGTATTCTCAAGCGCCTTGAGATGCACCAACAGTTGCCACGGTCCGCCGAACTCTTGGGGGTGGGGACTTGAGTGCGAGTGGCCACGCACAAAACATCCAACCAAACGAACCTCTCCGGTAGGAAAGACGTGAGCCCACACAGGTAAGTTCAGAACTGCCTCCTTTATTTTCCAAAACAAACGGCATTATGCATTTCGGCACTCCGTGCCTTCCTCGGATGCCATTGCTTGCTTAAAATGAATTGTCCACCTCAGGAAGCTGCAGCTACACATATGGAAGTCCTTACCCCAGTGGGCGGTGACTGTAGCTCTCTTGGAATTGTGGTCCTAGTAGTTTTCTGGACGCTCGTTCCGCTGACCTTCACCCCGCCAACAGTAATCACATCGTGCAGGTGTGCCATCGCCTAAGTAAGCAAGGGCGCCGCAATACAATAATCACCCAGTCCTCTGGCCTCGCGTTACGATGTGAATTGCGGCGGTTCGGCGTATTCTCAAGCGCCTTGAGATGCACCAACAGTTGCCACGGTCCGCCGAACTCTTGGGGGTGGGGACTTGAGTGCGAGTGGCCACGCACAAAACATCCAACCAAACGAACCTCTCCGGTAGGAAAGACGTGAGCCCACACAGGTAAGTTCAGAACTGCCTCCTTTATTTTCCAAAACAAACGGCATTATGCATTTCGGCACTCCGTGCCTTCCTCGGATGCCGTTGCTTGCTTAAAATGAATTGTCCACCTCAGGAAGCTGCGGCTACACATATGGAAGTCCTTACCCCAGTGGGCGGTGACTGTATATATATTCTCTGTACGCTGTACGCTGGTTCATCGCAAGTAATTTTTATTGTTGCTTCAGGCTCTTGAATTTCATTAATGATTTAGCTTTAATTTTACATAAAATACCTAGATACCCTAGTCTAGCATTACATTTTACGAATACAAATGCCCAATGTTTACTGGAATTTAGTTAGGTGCTACTCTTTACTGCTTACTACATATTTTTAGTAAATCATGATAATGTATTTTCCATTTATGATGATGTAATGTACTGTATTTAAATTTTATTTATTTTTGTTTAACTACACTTGTATTTTATGATCATATACTGATTACAAAATCATCTCACTTTGTAGTCTTAGAAAGATACAACCAATCTCCATGTTAAAAGAATAAGCAACAATTTGTCAGAAGACAGAGTCTGGCATTTGACATAAATGACAAGAAGGGATCTTTTTTGCTCATTCTCCGTCTGAACCCAGCATGTTTATTTTTTAAAGGGCTGCAACCCCCTCCCCCATCCTTACTTCCAGAGCCTGTGTAGGTAGGTATCCTGGAGGTCGGATGCAGCCAACATCATGGCCCAGGTAGGTTGTTGATTCATTCATTTAATGGTTATCAATATCAGATTATAGATGTATATCTGTCAGACCGCGTGAGTTTTGGTGATATGGTTGTGGTCTCAGAATTTTTTTATTTTGCTTCTTTTGCGTGAGGTGATTGAAGAAAGTGGATGAAGGATTTAACCAGAAGCTTAAAGCTTATTATGATAACCATTCCAAGAAGACTCTATGGCAAATGCCTGTAAGTGACATGAGGTCTGATTTATAGGCGGAGAGCGCGAAAATGTCAAAATTTCCGCATTCCGCAGCTTAGCGATAATTTGTTTGTTGCTCACGCTGTAAAATAATACATTCTCGCTCGCGCGCGATCGCCTTACCTGAATCCCCGCGTTCGCCGACAAGTTTTCCCGATCCGGTCGCGTTCTCCACGAGATGTTGGATTGTTGGTAGCCATTTGCGCTGTCTCGCGACAGTTCGCGCCCGCAGTAATGTCATTGGTCGCGCGATCACGTCTTTCTTCTCGCGATCATGCACCGCGAGAAGAGTGAAAACAAGATGGCCGCGCCTGCGAGCAACCGCATGGGTAAGTTGGCGAGCCGCGACCACGCAGAAAATACCGCGAACGGGCGGGAAAAAACGTCCGCATCTTCGCGATATTTCCACGTGTTTGCGGAGATTTTTAACATTTTCGCGATAATTTGCAAAAGTCACTTTCGCAAATTCTGCCCACCCCTACTGATTTAGAGTTCGGCAGGTGGATTACGCCGTCATAAGCGTGACAGATATCCCGTCCTTGTATTACAAGTGTTGTATCTTCTAATGCACTTGTATTATGGAGGATGGGATATCTCTCACGTTTGTGACAGAGTTACCTGTTCGTCAAACTCTAAATAAGGCCCATAGTTAATAAAAACAGCGTGCAGATAAACATAAACTTTGTTCTAACCTAATGAGTACAATGTACTCATTTTCTGGATAGTATGTTAGTTCTGCCGTAAATGTTTATCTTTATTAGAAGCAATGTCTTGAACCTCTCCAGCAATTATCTTCAACGTAAACACAGGTGTTTTGTCACACTTACACTATTACCCTCTATGAAGTGTTTATCTAAGAGGGCATTAATGTTCAGGTAAATGTGGAGCTTTCACCAACTGTGTGTGAAATAAGGCAATACGAGCCAGATTTATATTCTGCTGGGAAGGCTGTTTCTATGCCACGGCGATAGAGTAAATAACTCTATTGCCCTAATGGTGATACCACCTGGCAAATTTAGAAATGACTGTCAAGTAGGCGGTCATTTCTCAAGCATTGCCAGGAACCACCGTCATGGCTGTGCTCGTAAATACTTTTCCCAATTTGGTACTGGGCTCCGTCAAGATGATGTAGCCTTCCACCGAACTGTTTTCAAGCAGGATTTTCTTTTTGGAAATAGTAATGATAATACCTCCCCTCGCCATGGGAGTGATCTCCCTTGGCGAGGGGAGAATTTTAGTTTTTTTTACTGTCCCTTACCATCAGGGTCTGCCTGGCGGCGACACACAGGGAAAAAGCTACTATATGTTTATCCAATCTAATTTTGCAGACTGACATACCCAACTGCTCTAAATCCGCTGGGCTTCCGCGAAGCTTCGGCTATGGTGGTGACAGCGTTGTTACTTCTGTAGCCAAACCTGTGCTCCCCCACATTAAAATTGGGTAAGCAAACAACTGTGTTGGTGGGGTGAACTTTGTAGCCGTTGCGACGAAATTCCCTCTATCCCAACATCTAAATTGGGCCCTCAATCATTAGAACAACTGTTGTATATATGTTTATTTGTATATGTATATACACTATACATGTATATGCAATATGTGCCAAGATATGGAAAACACCATAGACAGTCATTTGCAGCTTACATAGCTATAGAAACATTAAATCACTACCGGCCTGACCTTGGTGCTGGTCTGAGCAATGACTATGTGGTCCGTGCTATAGGCCAACAGCATTTTGATTCTGTGCAAAATGTGGGATCATCATCAGGACTCTTAACATGAGGTGCCCATGGAGGAGCTAGAATAATGAGAACACAGCAAAAAACTAAAAGTTAGGAAAAGAGAAAAACTAGAACATAGACATGATACAAATTAGCAAACAAAGTCCTGCGCACGCAATCAGGATAACGCTATTGTTAGCATATAAAGCGAACTGAACAATAATCAGAGACTCAGGTTTCTTGAAAGGAAAACATCAACAACAATGACATTTTTCAGAGTGATGTTCTTTATATATAACAAAGTCTGACCAATACATGGTACAAGAACATTCAGCCGACACGTGTTTCGTCACACTGTGTGTAGCTATGACTCTTCAGGGCTGAGAAGGACATGGAAATAAAGAAAAATTCTTTTAGAAGAAAATCATACATACTATAGCAAAAAAGAGAAATAGAAGCACATGGGTTCACATGGCCTAGTACTTGACCAGTACAAGTAAATCACTTAATCCAACACAAAACGAAAAGAGCAATGTGACTATTATGGCCGGAGAGGAAAACCACCCCAAGTGTTGGGGTGGAAGTGACTGTCCAGTCAAAGAGGAAAATCATTGGCCATGCGAAGTGCTCGTGGATGAGGATAATACCATAAGGTGTTGAGAAGATTGAAAACGTGAGGAATGAAAAGTCAAACTCGCATCACTGGGTAAACGTGAGTGAAAGCCCTAAATAGTATTAAGGTGGGACCCCATGCTATGGGCCCAATATTATTTAAACTGGAAAGCAAAAAAGACCGGGAAAAATAAGGTGGGGAGACAGAAAAGGAGTAATCAGTAACAATCGTGAAGTCAAAAACATCAAATTTGGAAGAAAAACATTCGATATTTAGAAAAGATGCAATTGCAAAACTGTCAGTAGTGAGTTAAAGAGCGATTGAACTATTGACACTGACATAATTCAAGATCACGTGGTATATACATTATCCGTGAGAATTGGTGAAAGACCCAAAAAGAAAAAAACAACCACTGATGCGTAGCAATGTACATAGTTAAAGCAAGCTGTAACATGCCTGCCATTATGCGGCGAGAAGCAGTAAGTGCTGGGTTCGAAATTACGAGAACAAGAATTACGACATTTGATAATGAACGCAACAATGCTTTAGAAAAACAAACTCCTACAATTATGGAAAACAGAGGTTAAAGGAGTCTACCCCAAAGGGGAAAAATAGAGAATCAAAAAGCCTGTGTTGTAGGAAAAGAGCAACCTAAGGAAAATTAAGCATGCACGTATTGTGACAAAGATCGCATGGAGGTAGAAAGAACACAGACAATCCCGTACCTGTATTAATGTACGAGAACGTGGTTTCAGAGAATATTGTGCTATAAAAATAAATCGTATCCGGAGTAATCAGGTGAGCGGCGAGATATTTCAAACAGCTAGGGTGATCAGCTGGGCGCTCTAGGGTAGAAAAGGCAGAGTGAGCCTGTGTGCCGGTATGGGAACAGTTAGTGAAACTGGCGGGAAAAACACTCTTACCAAAATGTATTGCGGATCACGGGTGGTGGATCCTCCGGTACGGGTGAAAGCTCTGGAGTGGGGAGAGGGGCAGAGTGAGCCGAGCGTACTGAGCACAAAACCAATAGTAATGGTTGGCGCTGGTGGAGTCTTACCCGATATCTGAGTGGATCGCGGATAACGAGTTCCCGGTTTCCAAGATGTTGGAACCCCGAGGTCCAAACACCGGAAGTTTAAGTAGGTCAGGTGCCTCAGGGGGCAAAACAACTAAAACGCGCGATGCATGCAGCTGAAATAGTGAAGAGGAAGTGAGGGAGACGTAGTGTCGCGTCGTCATGGTGACGCGTGTTGGAAGCGGCACACCGACGGATGTGAGGGCCATGCACGTAGACAGGAAAGATTATAAGAGGCAGTGTCAAAGAGTTCAAGATAAACAGTATGTAAAACATGACAGAAATAATGAGCTGGCTTGCTGAATACACAGTATACATGTGATGAGCAACATTTTAAATTCGTGTTTGGTATTGTAGGATGATAAGAGGGCATAGGGTAGAAAGTCTTTTTGATTCTCTATTTTTCCCCTTTGGGGTAGACTCCTTTAACCTCTGTTTTCCATAATTGTAGGAGTTTGTTTTTCTAAAGCATTGTTGCGTTCATTATCAAATGTCGTAATTCTTGTTCTCGTAATTTCGAACCCAGCACTTACTGCTTCTCGCCGCATAATGGCAGGCATGTTACAGCTTGCTTTAACTATGTACATTGCTACGCATCAGTGGTTGTTTTTTTCTTTTTGGGTCTTTCACCAATTCTCACGGATAATGTATATACTACGTGATCTTGAATTATGTCAGTGTCAATAGTTCAATCGCTCTTTAACTCACTACTGACAGTTTTGCAATTGCATCTTTTCTAAATATCGAATGTTTTTCTTCCAAATTTGATGTTTTTGACTTCACGATTGTTACTGATTACTCCTTTTCTGTCTCCCCACCTTATTTTTCCCGGTCTTTTTTGCTTTCCAGTTTAAATAATATTGGGCCCATAGCATGGGGTCCCACCTTAATACTATTTAGGGCTTTCACTCACGTTTACCCAGTGATGCGAGTTTGACTTTTCATTCCTCACGTTTTCAATCTTCTCAACACCTTATGGTATTATCCTCATCCACGAGCACTTCGCATGGCCAATGATTTTCCTCTTTGACTGGACAGTCACTTCCACCCCAACACTTGGGGTGGTTTTCCTCTCCGGCCATAATAGTCACATTGCTCTTTTCGTTTTGTGTTGGATTAAGTGATTTACTTGTACTGGTCAAGTACTAGGCCATGTGAACCCATGTGCTTCTATTTCTCTTTTTTGCTATAGTATGTATGATTTTCTTCTAAAAGAATTTTTCTTTATTTCCATGTCCTTCTCAGCCCTGAAGAGTCATAGCTACACACAGTGTGACGAAACACGTGTCGGCTGAATGTTCTTGTACCATGTATTGGTCAGACTTTGTTATATATAAAGAACATCACTCTGAAAAATGTCATTGTTGTTGATGTTTTCCTTTCAAGAAACCTGAGTCTCTGATTATTGTTCAGTTCGCTTTATATGCTAACAATAGCGTTATCCTGATTGCGTGCGCAGGACTTTGTTTGCTATTTCCTTAAGTGGGTTCTCCCACTTTATCGCAGGGATCCTTTGGGTTGGTATCCCTGACCTGGCAGCACCTAAACTTACTATCGAAAAGTGATACCCTTAGTGCACACGCTTGAGCGCCTTTTCCTTCATACCCATCCAACCCGGCCATTTTTGTGTATTTTTCTGGACAAAATAAGGAAGGGCAGCCGCATAGCACCAATCTCCTCACTCATATTTCTCTATATTTCAAGCACCGTGCCCATCTCCCTTGTTATGGATAGAGACAAGGTGGCAGCAGATCTTTTTGAGAATTTAGCAAAAGGTACACCACTGACCGGTACAGCTAATAATAGTGATCCACAACGTAAAGAAGGACTTAAAGAAAAATTCATTAAATTGGAAAAGCTAAAAAAGACAGAAAATTCTAGATGGTGGGACAGCGCCACACTGAAACATTACCTGAGATTAAACAGAGTACCAAGAGGATTACGTTCACAAATATTCCCTACTTTTGATGACCTGGATGATGACTTGTTGGGCAAATGGGAAGAATCTTTAACAAATAACTCCAAAACACTCATTCACATCTTAATAGAAAATGCAGAGCGCAAAGTGAATAAACTACAACTAGAAATCACAAATCTGGAAAAAGAAATTGCAGAACTCAACCTGAAAGACGCAACCGAAAAAAACTATGCAATTCTGAAAGAAGTATTGACCAAACATCAAAATGACATAAAAGAAAGAAAAACTAGACAACTTAAAAGGGATGAGGCTGACTACAAAGAGGGACGGGTATTCACCTTTGCTCGCAAATACGACCGCGTAGTCCCTAATGCACCAAGAACCACAAATATCAACAAATCTCCAACCTCCTCGAGCACTTCATCCCTCAACACTGAGGCCACCAGTGAAAGTGATCCGGAAAACACAGATTCAGCCAATCCACAGACAACTAGTTCCAGTTTGTTACGCGAGGTACAAGCCATCAGACGCGAGACGAGAACACAACAGAGACAGGGCACAGGGGACAAAAAACCCACAGGGGGAAAAGGGGAGGAAACCGAACAATACAAGAAAAAACTGAGATCGGGCAACGAAAAACAGTGACCGACAACTCTGCAATACAAGTAGTCAATCTTTCCTCCTTTCCTCTCAACAACAATATGATCTCTCTACTCAGCAAGGGCCTCAGCTTCAATCCGTACGAAGTAGGGGACGTGTGCAGAACCAAAATAGATTTGTTTAAATTCATCAGAGGACTCAAACTCAAAAAACATTTTCAAACTATGCCCACATACCATACTGAACCTACTCGCAACACCGGCCCTCTCAACCCTCAAACCATCAAAGAGGTCTACGACACCCACCTACTCCTGTCCATCTCTGAATTAGATGATCCACCTCCAAGCCTGGAACTTTTATTACAAGACCTCGACATCGACCCATTTGGCACCATCCCTAGTGGCCTTAAGAACAAATCAAGATGGACGCCTACTCTGTCTGGAGGGAATAACATTGACACATTTCATAACTTAGTACTGGAAGATCTTGAAAAATATGAAAACAACTTACGAAGGAGCGACCATAACACCAAAGAAAATCTTACCAAGGGCGAAAAAATAGCCCTCAAGAATTTGTCCGCGGAGCCGAACATTATCATCAGGGAAGCCGACAAAGGCGGGAACGCCATTGTGATGAACCGCGAGGACTACCACACCGAGATCATGAGCCAATTACAAGACAGCACTTGTTATGAATTACTCGATAACAACCCGATTGGCCCTTTGACTAGCCTCATAAACAGCAAACTCCGTAGTTGGCAGGAGATGGGACTGATTGATGATGCCGAGACATGCTACATGACTACCATCAAACCTACATATCCTGTGCTATATACACTTCCCAAGGTACATAAGCAGGCCCCTTTTCCTCCTGGCCGTCCGATAATCTCTGGCATAGGAGGACCAACTGAAAGACTTTCCCAGTATGTGGACTTGTTCCTCAGCCCAGTGGTCAGAAACTTGCCTTCTTATATACAAGATACTAAGCACATACTAGGGATCCTGAACGACATACAATGGCAACCGAACATGATTATAGCTACTCTCGACGTCGTCTCCCTGTATACATCCATCAAACCTGATCTGGGACTCGAGGTGGTGTCTAAATCTCTTCACCATAGATCAGCCTCATTGTGGCAACACACCAACATGATAACCAGCATGATGGAAATCATACTTCATAATAACGTCTTCATGTATGAACAAAATTGGTACAGACAGATCAAGGGCGTGGCAATGGGTTCCAAATTCTCACCATCCTTTGCCAACCTGTATATGGGTGCCCTAGAAACAGAATGGGTGTGGGGCAAGAAAGCAGCCCATTGGACAGACTACATCATATACTGGGGCAGATACATCGACGACTGTCTTCTGCTCTGGTCAGGCACGCAGGATAACCTCAATCTATTTTGTGATTATCTCAACTCAAACCACATGGACATGAAATTTACATGTGAATCAAGCAAGACTAATATCTCCTTTTTGGATGTGGAACTTTATGTCAAAAATGATTCCCTACAAAGTAAATTATATCGCAAACAGACCTCATGCAACGCCATTCTGCATGCGAACAGTGCTCATCCCATCCACCAAATAGAGACGATCCCTTTTGGGGAATTCACCAGGCCCAGGAGGAATTGTAGTGAAGACACAGAATTCTCAAGCTGCTTAAATGACATGAAGGACAGACTTGAGAAACGAGGTTACAAACCACAGACCCTCACTAAAGCAGCCACCCGAATCCAAAACATCACTAGAAACAAAACTCTACAAATAAAAACCGGTGGTTCCACCGACAAACAACCTGTAAGACTGATCACAGAATATAATGCCATCAGTACCACCATCCGCAAAAGTTTCAACAAACACTGGGGTGTACTACTAGCTGACCCAAGCATCAAAGAGAACATCAGTAATCACCCACAAATCACATTCAGAAGAGGAAGAACGCTAAAAAGCAGACTTTGTCCAACGATTCCTCACTCCACACCGGCATCCACTATGTGGCTTAAACCCCATACCATTGGTTTCTTCAAGTGTGGCTGCTGTGGCAATTGTAAATGGGCCGCGAACGGCACCAAGGAATTCAGTAGCTGGAATGGCAGAAAATACAAAATATCTTGCAATATCAACTGTAATTCCTCTTTTGTAGTCTACATCCTACAATGTACGTGCAATCTCCAATACGTGGGAAGCACGATCAGACCATTAAAAGAGCGCATCAGTGAACATGTACGTGCCATGCATAATGTGGATGCCAAATACCCGATGGCGTCACACATAGCATCATGCAAAACACAGGGCCCCCGAAAAAAACTTTCATTCTTCGGAATAGACATCACAAGGAAGAATGCCCGAGGTGGCAACCGTGAGCTAAGACTGAGACGACAGGAGGCGACATGGATCATGCGTCTTCAGTCGGTGAAACACGGTCTCAATATCGACCACGAACTACAGTACTTTCTAGGAACCTAAACTGATTTCTTGTAAATTTTCATTGAGGTTTCTCCATGTGCAATAATGCAATTTTCTTTTGTTTAGACAGCACTGACTATCATGCTTCCCCATACATGTACTCATTCTCCTATCAATGCATTGTATGTTTTGGTCTTGCCTTTTCTCTCTTAAGCAGGGATCCCTATCCCTCTCATTGATTACTCATATCCGATTGGTTTGTGTGACATACAATTTCAGATTGTTTGACTTTCTACCCTATGCCCTCTTATCATCCTACAATACCAAACACGAATTTAAAATGTTGCTCATCACATGTATACTGTGTATTCAGCAAGCCAGCTCATTATTTCTGTCATGTTTTACATACTGTTTATCTTGAACTCTTTGACACTGCCTCTTATAATCTTTCCTGTCTACGTGCATGGCCCTCACATCCGTCGGTGTGCCGCTTCCAACACGCGTCACCATGACGACGCGACACTACGTCTCCCTCACTTCCTCTTCACTATTTCAGCTGCATGCATCGCGCGTTTTAGTTGTTTTGCCCCCTGAGGCACCTGACCTACTTAAACTTCCGGTGTTTGGACCTCGGGGTTCCAACATCTTGGAAACCGGGAACTCGTTATCCGCGATCCACTCAGATATCGGGTAAGACTCCACCAGCGCCAACCATTACTATTGGTTTTTTGCTCAGTACGCTCGGCTCACTCTGCCCCTCTCCCCACTCCAGAGCTTTCACCCGTACCGGAGGATCCACCACCCGTGATCCGCAATACATTTTGGTAAGAGTGTTTTTCCCGCCAGTTTCACTAACTGTTCCCATACCGGCACACAGGCTCACTCTGCCTTTTCTACCCTAGAGCGCCCAGCTGATCACCCTAGCTGTTTGAAATATCTCGCCGCTCACCTGATTACTCCGGATACGATTTATTTTTATAGCACAATATTCTCTGAAACCACGTTCTCGTACATTAATACAGGTACGGGATTGTCTGTGTTCTTTCTACCTCCATGCGATCTTTGTCACAATACGTGCATGCTTAATTTTCCTTAGGTTGCTCTTTTCCTACAACACAGGCTTTTTGATTCTCTATTTTTCCCCTTTGGGGTAGACTCCTTTAACCTCTGTTTTCCATAATTGTAGGAGTTTGTTTTTCTAAAGCATTGTTGCGTTCATTATCAAATGTCGTAATTCTTGTTCTCGTAATTTCGAACCCAGCACTTACTGCTTCTCGCCGCATAATGGCAGGCATGTTACAGCTTGCTTTAACTATGTACATTGCTACGCATCAGTGGTTGTTTTTTTCTTTTTGGGTCTTTCACCAATTCTCACGGATAATGTATATACCACGTGATCTTGAATTATGTCAGTGTCAATAGTTCAATCGCTCTTTAACTCACTACTGACAGTTTTGCAATTGCATCTTTTCTAAATATCGAATGTTTTTCTTCCAAATTTGATGTTTTTGACTTCACGATTGTTACTGATTACTCCTTTTCTGTCTCCCCACCTTATTTTTCCCGGTCTTTTTTGCTTTCCAGTTTAAATAATATTGGGCCCATAGCATGGGGTCCCACCTTAATACTATTTAGGGCTTTCACTCACGTTTACCCAGTGATGCGAGTTTGACTTTTCATTCCTCACGTTTTCAATCTTCTCAACACCTTATGGTATTATCCTCATCCACGAGCACTTCGCATGGCCAATGATTTTCCTCTTTGACTGGACAGTCACTTCCACCCCAACACTTGGGGTGGTTTTCCTCTCCGGCCATAATAGTCACATTGCTCTTTTCGTTTTGTGTTGGATTAAGTGATTTACTTGTACTGGTCAAGTACTAGGCCATGTGAACCCATGTGCTTCTATTTCTCTTTTTTGCTATAGTATGTATGATTTTCTTCTAAAAGAATTTTTCTTTATTTCCATGTCCTTCTCAGCCCTGAAGAGTCATAGCTACACACAGTGTGACGAAACACGTGTCGGCTGAATGTTCTTGTACCATGTATTGGTCAGACTTTGTTATATATAAAGAACATCACTCTGAAAAATGTCATTGTTGTTGATGTTTTCCTTTCAAGAAACCTGAGTCTCTGATTATTGTTCAGTTCGCTTTATATGCTAACAATAGCGTTATCCTGATTGCGTGCGCAGGACTTTGTTTGCTATTTCCTTAAGTGGGTTCTCCCACTTTATCGCAGGGATCCTTTGGGTTGGTATCCCTGACCTGGCAGCACCTAAACTTACTATCGAAAAGTGATACCCTTAGTGCACACGCTTGAGCGCCTTTTCCTTCATACCCATCCAACCCGGCCATTTTTGTGTATGATACAAATTATACAGCATGAACATGATTTATAGTATTTACATAGGCCCTTGAAAGTTGACTGCATACACAGCTGTGCTCCAAGGAGTAGAAAAGAATAAAGCATAGAGATCTTAAGGAGCTCAACTGGGAAAGGGCCAGACAGTATATAAGGAATGAATCCAGAGTGTGGCAGGGGTATAACTTATTATTCAAAAAAGGAAAGCATGAGAGAAATATCCCAATGTTAACTGAAGTAATGAAAAATAGGGTGCAATAGCAAGTACCTTAAAAGAACGCTGGGGATTCCAGAATTTTGGGAGCATGGTCTAAATGCTGTTAGAGGAGCAGGGCATGACAACTCGTGGTGGCACCTAGTAGAGGGGAGCAGACCATGAGAGGCAATCTGGGCCAGTACTGTGGAGAAAATTTGCAAGGTTCCACAAGAAGGATACCCGGAGAGTTCATTGAAAGTTGCCCATTCTGCATGGCAGACACTAAATTTCCAGTGGGGGATTGTAGAGGGGTGGCTGCACAAAATGGGACCAGAGTCTGAAAGCTTGCAATGGAGCCAGTTTTTGGGTAGAAAGTGATGTCAAGGCTGGCATACGTTACCTGAGTCAGAGCAGGAGTTCACATGACTGGGGAAGGGAGCGGTAGCTGCAGAGGAGGAAGGAACTGGCTGCTTAGAACAGCAGACATCTTTGAAGGGAGCCACAGAGCGGAAGAAACCATACTGAACCCTAAAGGGCACAATCCCACAAAGGAAAAGAGCATGTTCTAAAATAGGGAGATGAGGGAACCCAAAGTAGAAGAAAGGAAACAGATAGAATGTCAGTAGAATGTAGCTATGCAACAGACCTTAAAAAATGCAGTCATTGAAAAATGCTCAGTCTTTTTGACAGAAGAACAAAGTGAGATGTATTTTTTGTAGTAAAGCTGACCAATCTTCTTGCCGATTCAAACCAGTTTTCAGTGTCCGTTTTAAGAATCTACTTCAGTTCTTCCCTGTTGGGACATAGCTGCCAAGGTTTCACATTGCTTATGTGTGCCATTTTGCTAATTTCAGTGTAATTATGAGTGACATTCTATGAGTATGAGTAACATTTTCTCGCGAGGAAAAATTAAGCAATGAAGGTGAGGGAAACATATAAATATCAGAAATTACACCCATTTGTGCAACAAGAAACTCTAAAAAGATCTTAAAACTGCTGCAAAGGACCAAGAATGGAAGGGCAATAACTGACATGACAAACAGATTGAACTTACATCAAATACAAGCCAGGCCTATTGGCGTGGCCAATCCTCACTAACAATATAATTGCCACTGTTTCCCCACCACCATAGTTGCAAGCTCTGAATGGCTACTAGACTCACCACTGGGTTAGCCTTTAAACTGCTGCAGACACTGGCAGGTGCTTCATAAATTGCTGCTTTTCTGCTGTCACACTCAGTTGTTGGGAAGGCTGCTGTTTCTGTCTCAGTTCTACAGCCAGCCTTTTTCTTTCAAGGACCCAAAACAAATACATGTGACTGGAGGACAGGAGGTAAGTAGTAGACATTTTTTGTCAACAACCGTGATCTCTGATGGGCCCCGGCAATGCCCATTCAGGCTCTTGGCTTGGGGGCTCAGGAAGGTGCGTGAGGACAAGCCGACTGTGGAAACCAAAAATGTCCTGCAATGCCACGACAACCTCCTCACCACAGTAGGGGTCACGCAGTGTGGAAGTTGCTACTTGTTTCCTGATGGCAGCGCGGAAAGGAAAAACACAAAGCTGCTGCCCGCCAGCGTGTCTGCCAGCCCGGGCTGATCTGCATGTGGTGCTCCAAGGCCGGTCACCAATGGAGGTGGTGCCTTTGCCAGAATACAATAGGTAAGGTGCCATGTCGGGATCAGAAACTCCAAGAAGATCAACCAGGCTGAGAAGAGCCAGCACGATTTCCTCAGATGCTAATTAATCAATATAAGACTGATAGTCTAAGTCAGCTGTGCGACCTTCACCGGGCAATGTATGCTGTCGCAAATGTTGAGGCCCCATATTGATAGCGCGTCAAGATGTTCTGAAAATTGTAGGGGTGCATTATACTCGTGGGTAGTCCGCACCCGCATATAATTAAGTTTGGTACTAAACTGATCATTACAATTGTATAAGTAATAACGAAATGTGTGATTGTCATGGTAGAAAAGGGATTCATGCCACCCGAGAAAGTGAAGTGGCATTTAGATGAGATTATATAACTTTTGTCGTTCATTGCAAATGCCTAATGAATTGCTCATGTGTAATGTAATGCATTAGATTTAAACGTGCATCATATTAAAGTCTGCATATATAGAAATGATTAATTATGCCTTAAAGTGATGAAGTGTAGGATTATTAATGCAACGTTTATTAATGCGTGGAGTTTCTGATATATAGAGGCCTAAATGAATGTTCACGTTTTGTTATGAAAGGCCTATTCGCATTTCTTATGTTAGCTGAATTGTGCAGGCCGAAGTATACTTTCCTTCGGAAGGCTCTCATTTGGAGGTAGTCAGCGAATTTCATGTGCGTGGAAGGATTTTCAGTTCACAAGCTTCTATTGCAGGTGCAAGGACACCGTCTTCGCTAATTAGACAGATGCCTTTTGTTTTAGGAGTTAGGTATGGAGGAGAGCTGAAACACTGTATCCTGGAATACTGATAATTGGATGGAGCCTGGAACCCAAGGACGTATCAACCGTTGCTGGACGAAGTACAAGTTTTAGTGGAAATTTACCTACAAGAGGAGGTGCCTAGCCAGAGGAGGTGTCACAGAGGTGTGTCCTCCATGTTGTGCATTTTGTATTAGGGACAATGCCCCGAGGGATGAGCGGGAGTTGAGGGCAGAGAGAGAACAGAGAGCCGCTAGAGGGCAGAAGGAAAGGGATCGATACAGAGGAAGGAGACTTAGAATGAAGTTGTAGCTTTAGCTATTCACCCGTTCAACGTGAGTGTACTTCTTAGGAAGTCTTCACGGCTGACACCTTTTCCATTGGTTTTGTCTGGGAGATGTTAAGCAGGGACGTCATTTTAGTGATAGAGTAGGGACAGATTAACAGACTTTTTTATAGGTATCCATGAAGACTGATTAGGATATTGGAGCAGTTATCTTTTGCTTAATATTTCTTGAGTTCCTTATTCTTTTTATGCTTCACAGAATTCGACTTTTACGTAGGATGGATTTTGTATTAGTGCCAATGTATTTCTTTAACCTCGTCATGAGGTGCTTGTATGTTCAGTTATTTTTGGCTTTGTAATAAATCCCCATAATCTTAATTCGGAGTTAGTGATTTTTCAGAGTCAGAATTGATTGGTTTATTGGTTTCATTTGAATGAATTGGTTTTCACCCCTTTACACTTCACAGCAGGTAAAAAGGTCCAGTCGACGAGGGTTCTTAGGAGTGGTAAGATATGACAAGATAAGATAAGAATTCGTGTTATCAATATTAATGCAGGCTGGCAGCAGGCAGCGGAAATAACTAAAGAGACATAACGGCTGTGCCACGCTGCACTCAGACAGTCAACTTCACTTGTCCGCAAATGGCGACACACTGACTGTTTCAGTCACATGATGCCATATCACATGAATGCAGCTGCGTGACTTGGACTGAGTCTTAGGAGGAGAGCTGTGATAATGGATGCTGCAGCTGACCCCCCCAGGTCGGCACGACCAAAACTCCTGACCTGGTATTCATGATGAAAACATACTTAGAGCAGTTACACACTCCAGAGCAGCGCGCCGTAAGCGCTGCTTGCTCAATTATGAGTGCTCGTCCCGCTTGTGTCTGTCTGCCTCTGCACCAATGGTGTTAAGGAGGCACTATAAATGCTTGACTTCGCATTTTAGGGTGGATATGCTGACCACCACACTAAAATGCATTATTCTAACGCCTGATGCATGGTATTTGGCAGGGCTGTTGAGGAGTTGCACCAAATCTCCTCCTCGTTCCGGTGTAGCTGTGATAGAGATGCACATTTTTACTTGCTGTGTGGTTTGTCCTATGTACAGTTTGTTGTAGGGACATAAGATGGAATACACCACGTCATTCATATAGCAGCTAGTGACATTTCTGAAGGTCATATTGGTGGTCCCATGAGGGAATGTCTTAGTTTCAGTGGTGAAAGGACAGCTGCTGCAACTACTGCATTTCTAATGACCAACAATCATTGGGATGCCCCAGTAGTAGAGGCTGGTGAAAATGTAGCCTCACACACTAGTTTGTCAGATTTTTCTTTCTAGTGTGGTGTCAATAGGGTTTCTCTAGAACAATACCATGATCTTTTCATCAAGCGGTTGACCAACCGTTTGGGGTACCTCTAAAAAGTAGTTTGGCAGTGTTGCTGCTTCTTTGAAGAAATCAGTCTTCATCCTAAGAAAATAAAAATCTGATAATAATTCTTCAATTTCTGAAAGAGAGGGGTGTAAAGAACACCATTGTCCACCTTAACTAACAAGCCGAGAAATGACATTTCAGCATTGTCACTGTGCATCAAAAACTTTAAGTCACAGCAATTCTGGTTAAGTCAGTTCTGAAATTGAGTGAAGCGAGAAGGAGAAACTCTCTAAATCAAACAAATATCATCAATATACAGTTTCCAAAAATAGGTCATGTCCCTGAAGGGATTAAAATGTGCCAAGATGGCAGTGGTCTCAAGGAAGTCCATGTACAACGTGGCGAAATGTGGGTCAAGGGCAAAAATTGCTCCCATTGATGTCTCTTTGGTTTAGACTAAAAAATGAACTCTCGAACCATAAGAAATTTTTAGTCCGTGTCAAATTCTGTCAGGAAACTATAAACAAGGTAGGTACTTGGCCTCATGTTCAGGAGATCATGGATCACAGTAATACTATCAGTCTTTGGGATACAGTTGTAGAGTGCTTTAATATCAAATTTAGACTGGTCAAAAGGGATGTTATCAATTAAGTTTATGAAGTGTCTTGTATGTAACATTGTGTCTGTGTGGGGAATGGTTTAATGAAGAAATCTACCAACTGTCTTATGGATTCAAGAATGGACCTATGTCCAGATACAATCAGTCTCCCTGATGGGGTCTTGTGTTTTTTATGGATTTCGGGGATTGTGTATGACTGGGTTTCTTCGATTCTTAACTATGAGGTATAAGCACTTATTTATACTCAGATAACCTGCATCTTTGGCTTCAAAAGGTATGTTTTCGAATTTCTGCTTAAATCTCCTTTGTGGGATCCCTGTTAAGTCTCACATAGTGCTCGTGTCTAGATAGTTGTCAATTGATTCCAGATTTGTATGTGTCTCTTTCTTTTAGAAATATCCCTCCAATTGTGTCAGCAAGTTTGATATTAAGAGATTTATTTTCTTTTCAATGGTTTAATGCCAAGTATTCTTGTACAGTGATATTATATGGTTTAAACATATCTTTTTGTTGCAGTGTGTTAATCTCTTTGAGTACCAGTTTTTCAAAAGTGAGTACTTCTGTGGGAATGATACTAATATGGTGGGTGAAGGTGGACATTATCCATTGGCATCCAACCTGGGCACAAAGATATAAAACTAAAAAAAAGCTCTTAGGTGGATTTTTCAAACTGTTTAAGGAGTTTGGTCTGCAAATCTATCAAGTTTGTTCTCTCAGTCTGAACAAAGCTCAACAATATGGTCGAAGTAAATAATAACACATGCTAGGAGAGGTTAAAGAAGGTCTGGATGAGTTGTGGGTGTTCTATTCCTGCAGTGGTCCTCATTGGTAATACTTGGTAGGGGTTTTCCTGTGTCCTGTGGTGTTGCTGTACCACCTCTGTCACTTCCCTGTCCCTTGGCTTCCTCTGGGCTGTTGTGTTTGGCCTCTCTCTAAAATATCTCGTTGTCCACTTAATATGGAGGACCCACTATTTGCTTCACCTATGTTACTACTGCAACTTGAGTCCTCTGGTCTTTCAGGAAATGTAGCTCATTTTTTTTTCTTGTTGTAACATCCCCAGTTATAAGTAGTGCCTGATTGATTTCTGTTTAAGTAATAATCTCGAATGAGATAACAATAGTTTCATTTAATTTTATAATTCTAGATGTATTTCTTGACTTTATCCACTTTCTTTTCCAGCTCTATACGAATAAGTTCAACAATGTTTTTTTCAAATTTATGAGTGCAGATTTGGAATCTGAGATTAAATCAGAGTCTTTGATTAGTTTCTTTAGCTCACTGACTTCCTTTGACAATTTTTTGTAGTGTTCTGGAGCCATGTCAATACCCACGGCCATCCAATGTCTTCAGCATGTGGCACCAATGTAGCTGTATCCGTTTCTGTCTTTTTTGTCTTCTATGAAGACAGCGAGAATGTTTTTAACTTGCCAGCCTAAGGGGTTGAACCTTTGTCTTCACTTTATTTATTTATTTTGAAGGTTTTATATAGCGCGAACATGACCCTTGCGGGTATCAGAGCGCTTTACAAGGGAAGAAAGATGAACAAAAGAACACTATATGCCATAATTATGTCCTGCTCTACAAACATCCGTTATGAGGGTTTTTATTAATTACCTGCATTTGAATGTACCTTTTTCAACATTTTTCCAATTGTTTTGAAAGATGTGTTGATGGAAAACGCTTTCTGAATAATCCAACTTTTTGCCAAATGTGTTAAATTCCGCCATTTTTTCTCTACTGGAGAGTATATTTTCCTATGAAAATTAGCATGGGAAATCAATGGGTTAGCAAAAAATATAATGAAAATTGATAGCAAAAGTTCAGAAAATGGAGAGTGCTACAAAAAATTAGCTGATTTTTCAGCACTCTAATATATGAGAACAGCAGGGTTGTGTCAAACAATGGTGTGACTTGTTAAAATATTCTTGTGTATATCGTTATGTCAGTATCCTGTCTGGTCGAGGTGGGCGCTATCATAGCACCCTTGGGATTCTTCGTAGGAGCTCTAATGTTGCCATTCTAATGGAGAGGGAATATTTAAATCTCACTCTCTTGTTAAAATCATCAAACAGAATCCCCCACTGGTTGTATGGACCTTTGATTGTCAACTTGAAGCGCTGGGCGGGAGCAAACATCGAAAATACATTTCAATTTCTGTGAAACCAATGTGGCTTCCCAATAGAGACAGAGAGGATGGCATTCAACTGGAAAGTTTATTATCCAAATATTTGGCAAATCACAATCAACGGAATTTGCAATGATTAAGACAAAAATATTGAGATGCTCAAGTTTTTTAAGTATTATGAAAAACAGAACAGTAACGACCAATAAATAAAGCATGCACAATATCCAAATTAAATAAAGAAACTTGCCCTATCTAAATTAAGAAATGAATAAAAGTCCAGGATTTCTAACAAGAAGCAAAGAAGGTGTCAGCATAATGAGAAACTCAATAGAAGATTAAAGGAAAGTAAAAAGTGTTTAGCATACGGCTTTCAACTCAAGGAAAACCCAGCAGAGTGACCTGCCCCCGACAAAGTCAGGGTAAAGGTCTTCTTTAACTAACTATGGAACACTAATTAAAAGCACAATCTAAGGTTCCAGAACATCCACATCTCGCTTCCAGAGCCCAGAACCAATCCCATTGTGGCATTTACTAGGAGTCGGTAAATCCCCTAAATTCCCATCATCACCCAGTTAGGTACACATCTGTTTGTCCCTATGAGTTGCATCTTCCTAGCATGCCCGATACAGGAGGCTTCGTTTCCTGTCATCCATCCATGCCTTCTGCCAACTTCCCATTCTCATGCCTCACTATCAGTCTGATAACTAACTAATGAGGAACCCAATAAGACACCCTCAGAGGACAGAAAAACAGCATACTGGTAGTTTAAAGTGTGCAATGCTCAACTAAGATACAACATCAAGGTAAGTTACCTCAAGAATCAAAATGAAAGCACATTACAGAATTATAAATCAGTAGCAAATCCAACGATTGTCATTAAAGTGCAAATGTATTCAGTAGATGTGGTTACATTAACTAATATACAGTAAAACTACATGTGATTTTGTACTGTGCTCAAAAGTACTACAATATCATTCCCCCAAACCCTGGGGGTATTGTGATACTGTGTGAATGCTTTTGTGTGAATGTGTGTGTGTGTGTGTGTGTGTGTGGCTAGCAGGTAATTTGAAACACAACCAACAATATGATTTATTTATTTATTTAATGAGTTATATAGCGTTGGCTAGCCCCGTAGGTATCAGAGCACTTTACATGAGGATCAGAGAAGTTACAGGTCACAAGTTACATTTGTTACAAGAGCATAGACAAAACATAGGATAGGATAAAAAGCAATGTTACAGAAATCCGTTAAAGGAGGGGGGAGGAAGGAGACAAAAAAACAGGGAGACGGGGAGAAACTGTGCCCAATGTCCGGCTGGGTAGGGGACAGCAGAGGGGATGAACCAGGGCCAATCTCCTCTACAGCTGTCATGGCAGCTCCATCGGTCATCGGCCATAATGCTTGGACTCTGCTGTCAGGATAAAGATCAGGAGTAATCTGAGAATGTCATAATCAAGTGGGGAGTTGGGGAGATGAGAGACCGCAGTCTGAACAAAATCCAGTCATCATCCTGAGAGGGCTCTGCAAAGAATATTTTGGCTTCGATCAAAGTCCCTGAGCCAGATCATTATGTCAGGGAAGGTACCCTGAAATGCCCCCACTGCTATCATTTAAATGATTAAACGTGTCCTAACAGGTAGAACTCCACCACTGGATGGAGCCCGCAGATCGTGCAGTCCCCTGAGGAAACCAGGGGGAGACGCCAGGCTTCGGTACCCAGCTTTGTATGGGTAGATCATGCTGCCTTTTCTCTCCATTTATCCATTAAACCCTTGAGTGTGTCTTTACTCTGGTGTACAGTCCTCCCCTCGTCACAGATGCCTGACTAGCCGCCATTTTAAAGTCAGACGGGCCACGTTAGAGCGGTGTTGCGCGTTTGGGCACTGTGGGGGCCCCGTCCTAACACATCATTCCCTCCTGCTGCGGGTGCCTGCGTTTGCGCCCTGACTCACAGGAAAACACTGGTGAGCAAGGAGTCTTTCACCGCCGCGTAGTTCCGGTCGCCAGGGTTCCGCCGCTTCAGCACTCAGTAAGCCGTTTGCAGGCAGTCACTTCCCCGCCACCACATCAGGTCACTTCTGTACGCATCGGGGATGCAGAGTGGCAGCCCTGGGACACGCAATATTAAATGTATCTCATTGTTTGACCTGGCCCTCTCTGCAGGGTCACCCCCAAACTTTTTGCTTTCACCCTCCTCTTTTTTGCTGAATTCATCTTTGTTGGCCTTAGGACTCTGCAGTGAGGAGAAGGGTTCCCCATGGGTCAGGTCCAGTGGCCCTTGAGAATGTAGATAGAGGGATCCAACTGAATTCAGGTGGGCGTAGAACTGACCAGTGCATCCGCAGTAGAGAGCCACTGCCCACGTTCTATCGCCTAAGCAGGGAAGTCCATCAAGGTATTGATTAGTCTCCCCTGGCTTTAGGCTGGAGGGGGCAGTGTTTGACCTGGCACTCTCTGCGGGGCCACCCTCAAACATTTTGCCTTTACCCTCCACTTTTTGTGGTTTACCCTGAAAGGTGAAGGAAGTGACCTGAAAAGGGTCACCTGGGTCACATGCGACCATCTCTCAACCTTACACACAAATGAAGAGTTGGTCAGACAGTAGGGAATACAAACCAAGTTATTTATTAGTATGCGCTCGAGCGGAGTCCAGTCTGACCAGCCTCCTTAGATTGCTGCAAAGGGACTGGCTCCCACCAACACCACATCAGATATTATACATTTCCAATACCCAAAAGACCCGCCCAATACTGGAAATTTCCAGTTGGTGCAGGTTAACAAAGGAGGCACAGAAACATGAGCTACACTCCTAAGATCGGGTACATGCTATCTCAGCTTCAAGGTTACTCTCCCCGTGCCCACCACTGTAGAGATGAGGACAGGCCTATCTAACAAGAAAGGCATGCAATGGTACAATAATGTAACGAAGTTCGGCCTTGGAGGAGTACAAAACAATATTGAGGCTGCTTACTGCCGAGGCTGACAAAGCGAGACTGAAGTTAGTTCCAATCATCATTCAAAATGGCAGCTGAAGTGCAAAATGGTGCTGCAAATGCTAACTTAAACATAATGGCAAGGGAGGAGTCGACTGAAAATACTTTCCAGTCCAACAGACTCCACCTTTTAGCAGTTGCTAGCTACTTTTGCTACTGTCTAAAGCTATAGCTCCCTGCATGACATATTGACCAATACTACGGCCCATTTTATCTGCTATCAATATTCAAAAATGCCCTCGTCTATGGACATAATGTATTGGATATCCTGCATCATCATAGTGGTGGACTTAGGGTCATGCACCGGGACTTTGGGATGGATGTCAACATTTTACACAGCAGGCACACCAGGCAGGAAGGCAGTGTATACAAAGGCAACATGTCAAGATTATACCGGCTATGGCTACCAGGAAAATTAGGATCTTCCAACCCCAGGACGTGAATAGACTCCAGAACCATCCAGAGAAAGACCAAGTACCATTCTCTTGTTGTATGTCAGATGCAAGCCTATGTAGCTTCTGTATGGCAGTAAATACACAAGGGGCATGGTCTGGAATGTATTCACAACAACTACTGCCAATTATGTGACAAGCTCCACCCCGGTCAGCTAGGATGCCGTCTAACCCCATCCTGATCTATAATGCAACAAGTCTCGTAGCCTGGAGCTCAGCTGTAATATTGGTCAAGATCCCCGCCGTGGTGTAAATGACCCCTTCCACCACCCTAGTGAGCCTACGGATGTTAGGACTATTGGACATTGGGCCCCAAAAAGGGGACAATACCTTTCATAGCATCAGTAAACTTCTGCAGAGTAGTTTCTGTCTGATCTAACTCTTCTAAAACAAGACAGATGGGCGCTCCTACGCTGTAATCGATGGTGTCTATGGTAGTTGGATGGTGCTATATAAATTGAGGGAAGGAGGAAAGAGAGATAACATATGCCGGACCATCCCCGGGGAAGCAAAACATAAGCTTGGGACCCACAAACAAAATAAACATTATGAGGGGGAGCAGAGGTGGGCTACTTTTCATGCTCAGTACATAGGTGTAATTGCAATTACTCTTTCCCACTTTAACTTTTCCAAATCCTTGAACACTGAAGCCAGCTGTTGTATTTACTACCGGCACTGGCATTGCCTCATCTTGAGTAATATCACGCATTTGAAAGGACCTAAACTATTTGTTGACTTTAAACCCTTGAAAATCCAACATTTAATTTTGAAGCCATTTTACATTTTTTTCTTTCTCATATGTGTTCATACAAGCTGTCGGGGACAATATATCAAGGGCCCCTTGTTCTCCCGGGGTAAACCCTTGGTGGATACGTATATACTCTAAGACAGTGTCATAGTCAGAAGATGTCATATTTATAGTATCACAATGAAAATTAATATACACCATAGTAAGCAATTGGAACGAAGCCTCGCAGCTCCCGAGGTGGGAGAAGGGCATGGACAGTAATACATCGTTCTTGTGGGTCACAGAAGGGAGTAGTCCACAGATCCAACAATTTGTGACATTGGACGTTCCATGTGCCTGATGGAGCATCTGCAAGAAAACATTATCAACATATGTTTTTCTATGTTCACCTTTTTGAGGAGCCAAAGTGACAAACATGTGTTCAGGGGGAACAGGCGTTGTACCAATCAAAGAGTGCACACGGTATTTTTCTTCCAGAAACCACATTATTCCAAGTATTGCTATCAGAGAAATCAGAACAATCACTATGGTAACTATCTTACTCCTTTTGGACCAGGTGGATCAACCAACCCCATCCCGCTCTGAATGTGGTGCTGCAAATGGCTGCTCCACCTCAACAATTGGTCGGTCAAAGGGATACATGGTAATGAGAGGGAAAGAGATGCAATGGGGCCGATGACAAGAAAACAAGTAAAAGGGCAAATGTACCCAGCGTCCGTCAGAGCCTCGCTGGTAGACTCCTATTGTTCATCAACGGTGGTGCTATTGAGCACTTTCGGTGGGGTGACACAATCGCAGCCCTTTGAAGAAATCCCACATTGTTCAGGATAGGGTACCCCCCTTTCCAGGGAAGCAGGGCAAAATTATCCTGTCCAATGTCTGAACAATGCACCAATCTCCCTTTCCCTAAATTACCGTTGGTACCACTGGCAAGGTACACCCTATTCTTGTTCCTGCAGTCCATCCCTACTAATCTGACTTTTCCTTTGGTGCACTGTTCTTCCGTCAGGGACGCAAATTGTACCTAGCCACACCAGGCGCAGAGGGTCAGCAAAAAGGGGCTCAAATTCAAAGGGGTCAGTAGAAGGGGGCTCCTGGATGGCCTTGATCTCAGGGGGCACTTCCTCATTCATCACTTCCTTCCTCCGTTTGTGCCCACGTCATCCGAGCATCCGAAAAAGGAACAAAATAGGGCACCTTCTCTGTTTCAGAGTCACCGACACCCTTGAGCACCCACAGATCATAGGGTAGGGGCACCATACGGCAGTGTTGGGGATGAATCCAATTCTTCCAGCCGGCTACCTTCATGGCGGTGTGAGTGGCAAGGAGGCTCTGCGTCAGCCCCTTCCAGCGTGGCTCCAAACTACCTTTCCTCTGAAAATGTCTTGTCAGCACATAATCCCCAGGTCGGATATCGTGGCCGGGCCCCTCAGGCACTGGCGGCAGAACTTCATGGATCTGTTGGAGAATAGAGCGTAATCCATTAACAAAGTGTATTCCATTTCGGAGAACCTTCGAGGTCGCAGGATGCCCCAGACATTCGCTGGGTGTCCGAACACGACCTCGTACGGTTAAAATCCTGACCTAGAGTGAGCCTTAGCTCTTGTAGACAAAAGAGCTAATGGTAAAGCATCTGGCCACTGCAATCCTGTGCTCTACTGAATCTTTGCCAATTTCAGTTTGAGAGTACAGTTGTACTTCTCAACCAGACCTGCTGACTGGGGGTGGTTTGCTGCATGAAATTTCTGCTTGATGTGCAGACCGTCGCACACCAGCTGGATAACCTTTGAAGTGAAGTGACTTCCGTTGTCACTCCAAATCAAACGAGGCAAACCAAAACGCGGGAAGAATTCCTTTAGGAGTGCCTTCGCCATCGCCATAGCTGTGTTCTCTTTAGTGGGGTAAGCCTCAACCCATTTACTGAATTCACAAACAACCATTAACACATACTTCAGATTGTTGACTCATTCCATTTCGATGAAATCCATCTGTAGGACCTGAAAAGGAAATGAAGGGGTTGCAAAAAAATTACCAGGGGGTGCAGGAGTGCCTTTTCCAGAATTATACATCATGCATACCATTCAGTATTTAACTAAATAAGCAGCGGTCTTGGGAATGCCGTCATTCTGCCATACGGAGTCTAGCAGTTTACAAATACCCTTGGCACTGATGTGGGCTGGCCCATGCACCATAGTGACTACAGGGAGGACATATGCATCTGGCAGCATCCACCTGTGCTTTCCTGACTTATCCGTCCACCACCCATCCTCATCTAAACGTGCTGTGCTTTCCTGCCATACTGCTAACTCCTCAATTGTTGCCTCGGTTTGAATTTCTTTCACATTGGCCAGCGTATCCTCAAACATAGTAACCTCGGGCACCCACCTAGCGGGGCCTGCTACAAACATCTTTTCATCTTCGTTTGAGCTGTCTGACCTGCAAACACATTCCCTCTACCCACATTATCAGTAATTGCCTTGTGGGTGCTGCACTTCACTATCGCTAATTTCTTGGCGAGTGTCAAAGCCGACAAAAGCCTGTGTATCAGAGGACCGTTTTGGATCTTAGTCCCATGTGAAGTAAGGAATCGTCTCTCTGCCCAGAGCTGCCCAAAATTATGGGTGACCCCAAAGGCGTACTGACTGTCAGTATAGACATTGACAGTCAGTCCCTCACTTAGCTCACAAGCTTGAATAAGGGCAACTAGCTCCACAGCTTGAGCTGATTGATAGGGAACTCGTGATTTCTTGACTACTGTGTGTAGTGTAGTGATCGTATAAGTAGCAGTGGTTGTGCCATCCATTATTTGAAAAAAGAGCCATCGACGTATAGTTCCCCTTGGGGGTCAGTTAAGGAAACATCATTCAGGTCTACCCGTCCCTTCGTCTCTTCCTCAGTCCGAAAAATGCAATCATGTATGTCAATTCCCTCACTTTTAGAAGGGAGGGGTAGTAACATGGCTGGTTTGAAGGTGGCACATCTATTGATTCTGACATGCGAAAGGGTCAGCTCATAACCGGTCAGGCGCGCACTGGTAAGGTGCTCCGTCTTTGTCATATTTAAAAGGGTATCCACTGCATGGGGCACCATAACTGGGAGGTCAGTATCAAGTACGAGCCCAGCCGATTGTCTTATTGAGATGGCCACAGCCGCGACCGCACTTAGACAGGTCTGGAGGGCTCTGGCGACAGGATCAAGCCAAGCAGAAAAATAGGCACACAGCCGTTGCTAACCTCCAAAGGCCTGTGTTAAGACCGAAAGTGCACAACCGGCCATCTCATGTACATACAGCACAAATGGCTTCATATAATCAGGCTTGCCAAGCACAGGTGCAGAGCAAAGTGCAACTTTTAGTTCTTCAAAATATTGCTGACATTCATGCGTCCAGGGTTAGGGTTCATGCACATCTTTAGTGGTTAGTGCCAGCAAAGCCTTCGTTAGTAGGGAATAGTTAGAGATCCAGTGGCGACAATAAAAAGTAATGCCAATAAAAGCACGCACATCCCTCTGGGTCTTAGGAATAGGCATTTTAACAATAGCACTAATGCGCTCAGGGGTCAATCTCCTACCCTCCTTTGACAGTAGGTGACCTAAATGGGTGACCTCCTGTCGACAATACTGAAATTTAGAAAGGGACACTTTATGTCCGTGGTGTGCCAAATGCAGCAATAATTTAACTATACTCCTTTTAAAACCTTCTTCAGTGTCAGAGACAATGAGAAGGTCTTCCATGTACTGAAGCAATACATTACCGGGGGAAGCGTAAGGGTGTCCAATTGGGCTTTCAAGGCTTGACTATATCTACTGGGACTTTCAGTATAGCCCTGAGGAGTTCGACAGAAACTAAAGCTTCTGCCAGCTAGGGAAAATCCAAACTAATGTCTGCTATCTGGATGGATTGGAATGCTGAAGAATGCATTTTTTAAATCGATGACAGAAAAGAATTTGGCAGAGGAAGGAATCATCATTAGTAGTGCAGTAATGATGGGGACCACTGGGAACTGGGGAACCACAATCTTATTAACTTCACGCAAATCAATCACAAAACGGTAAACATCAGGGTGGTCATCAGAGGAACTTGAGGGTGCCCTCTTAAGAATGGGGAAGGATAGGGCTATTTCACACATTTGTAGTCGTCTCCTCAACAACTCCTGACTTAATCAGGTCCTGTATAATGTGCTAGAGAGCTTGCTCCCCTGCATTATTTTGTATTTTGTACTGGGGAATACAAGGCAAGACAACATTGTCTTTGACATTAATAGAAACTAGGGGTATCTGTAAGAGTCCTACATCCGTGTCACCTGTAGCCCATAACGTAGGCGGCACATCCCTAAATTTGTGAGGGAGGGGCGCATCCTTGGACAAACACTGCTTAGTGCTAAACACATTAGGACCCATTGTCATGTAGACACCTGCCAGGGAACAATAAATTGTAGCATGCAACTCCTTCAATAAATCCGAACCCATCATATTCTCTTCGCAATTAATTGTCAGCAAAAATGGCGAATCCACAGTAAAAGGGCCAACCGTCAGGGCAAGGGGTTTGGAAATGGGGCTCACGACTGGAACACCGGAAAACCCTACCAAAACTTTAGTATGACTATACAGGGCTGCTCCAGGGACCAGTGAATGAGAAACAGAGCTATTTATCACGCCTGTATCCACCAAGAATTCCTTAGCTGAGCCTTGCAAATCTGCAGTAATGTAAGGTCCGCACTGATCTACAGGTATTTGAACTGGTCCCTCACCCTGTCCCTGGCTGTCCTAGCTGTGAGACATCCCTGTCACCTCGTCCAAGTCATAGTCATCATGATAATACTGCCTCCATCGAGGGTCATCAAAATAGTTCTGATCACAGCGATCCTACGGTGTCTCTTCTTCCTGAGCCCTGTCATGACCACCTGCTCCACGACCCCACCCACCAGAGCCCCCTTCTCTAGGGGCCGCAACTTTCTGCAACAACGCCGGGCACTCACTACACCAGTGTCCCTCCTCTTTGCAATAAGCATACTGATTCGGCCCTACAGGCACTGTGTTCCTACAAGTACGGGGGAGCTGCCGGGCATGACCAGCACCACGTCCCCTTCCCTATCCCCTAGACGCCTGCTGCAACAACACCTTCATCTTCAACTCCTTGTTATTCTGTTCTACCTCTCCTTCTCTTCGTTCTGCCTGTGTTGATAGTACTGTGCCATACTCAATATAACTGAAGGGGAGGAGGTAGTCCAAGTGCTCTCCGAAGCCTGCAACCGAGTCGCGATCACGGGAGGCAGGTTTGTAACAAATCTGTTAATGAACAATCGGACACCTCCTTCCGCCGACAAATCCTGTCAGCTAAAATCCAAGAACACACCTTTAAACTGAGTAAAAAAATCAGACACACTTTCATCTTTCTTCTGACGACATGCCGTTAACTTGCCCCAATCTACCCTTCTTCGTGGCATAAGAGATTGCATATATGTAATAATTCGGCCTGGTAAAGCCAGTATCTCAGCCTTAGGCTTCTCACCAGAACAACAACATTCTGCGCATTCCTTAACTCTGGTATTTCGGGGTGATATAAGGGGTGGACTTCCCTCATCGGAAACTGAGATATTGTCTTTGGGCTCTTCTGGTGCAGCCTACTTCGGTAACCAATTAACACAGCAACATTACCAAAAACCTGATTAGGTGCTATGTCGGCGGCATACACATGGTCCCTAATATCATAAATAATTTGAGGTGCAACACCACCGAAACACTGCTCCCACAATCCAAGTAAAGTGGCCAACGTGTGCTTAAGGGCATGCTGCTGCACAAATGGCTCGTGATCTTTTATCACACTCCACACATCTTCCACACTATAAATCCCGTTACGAGCCCACTGGGCAGCCTGATTGGCTACCCTCTTTTTCTCTTCTTCACCCACATCTGATCGTATCAACACCCGTCCCAATCATTCCTTAGCAGCCCCCCAGTCCTCATCTCCAAATCCGTGCACAGGCGTTCCGACACTCAGAAATGTTGGGAATGAAGGAACGGAAAAGTAGTAGCCATAGAAGAGTCTGGCACTAGAGTTATCAGAGGCTGGGATGTGGGTGTGGGGGAGAGGGACGCTGAGACAATGGGCATAGCAGGGAGACTAGCAGTCATTGTAACCGCAGGGGGGCAAAGCTACAACAGAGGCAGGTGGTGCTGATGCCAAAGCAACTTGATCAATGGCAGAAGAGACAGGAGCAACAGAGACAGGGGGGACAGGTGACTGAGACTGTGGGACAGCAGGATATATTCTCTGCGGGCGTATGGAGGTGGAGGTCGAGTCTCCAACAATTCCTCCACAAAAGTATCATCTTCTTCTCGGGCAACATAAGGCCTGTCACATTGTAACCGAAACTTCCTAGCAGCGAACTCTATTCCTTTTTCTATTTTCTGTCTATCGTATGCTAGAGTCACTGTCTGATTTTTCCCTTTCCGGGCTTCTTTTTCTGCTTTCATTCATCTTTGTTTAGCCTCTTTCTGCCAAGTTCGGAGTGAATCAAACATAGACTGCCTACTTCGTTTTGCGAACAACTTATCCTGCAAGAAATTCATTTTTTGTTCATCAAAGGTGCCGGTCAACGGCCACTGCAGCTCGGCATTGTCCCTCGTATATTTGTGCCATAATGTACTAAACATAATAGAGCCAAGGCCGTGCTTGACGTCCATGTCAAAGTTTGGGGTGCCTTCCGGAGGCGCAGGCTGACTCTCTTCCAGTCGAGCATCAGCAGAACAACAACGAGACCCCACACAACACAGTTTGCTTAAGCAAGGCATTCTCTCCCCACAGAAGACACGCTCACTATTTGCTGAAACAGATATCTTGCAGACACCCTTACCAAAATCGGTCCGCAGACCACATCAAAATCCAATCCAAATGGTGCCATTTTCTTAAAGAACTAAAACAAATTCAAGCACTTATCCAAAAGAATCGGTCCTCAGACCGTACCAAATACCAATCAAAATGGTGCCACAACCACAAAGAACCAAAGTGAACTCACCTGGTGCACACAGGTCAAGCGAATTTTATTCTCCACTGCAGACTCATTGGACAAAATGGTCAGATCCAAGGGTTTCGCCGTTCAGGACCCCAGCCAGGATGACCACTGGGTGAGGCAACGCCCTGTCAGACAGACAGGGCAGCTGCGAGTGCAAGACTCCTTCGTGCAGGGATCCCCGATCCACCCATCCAAACCGACGTGGCCCCGTCCTCCCCACCCATCCGTGGGTGAGGATGGGTCACACCCGATGGGGTCCCTGTTCGGGCATGACTGAAGGAAGTGACCCGAATAGGGTCACCCGGGTCACTCGCGATCACCTCTCAGCCTTCCACACAAATGAAGAATCGGTCAGACAATAGAGAATACAAACCAAGTTATTTATTAGTATACGCTTGAGCGGAGTCCAGTCTGGCCAGCCTCCTTAGATTGCTGCAGAGGGACTGACTCCCACCAACACAACATCAGATATTATACATTTCCAATACCCAAAAAGACCCACCCAGTACTGGAAATTTCCAGTTGGTGCAGGTTAACAAAGGAGGCCCAGAAGGATGAGCTACACTCCTGGGATCGGGTACATGTTATCTCAGCTTCAAGGTTACTCTGTTCGTGCCCGCCACTGTAGAGATGAGAACAGGCCTATCTAACAAGGAAGGCATGCGATGGTACAATAATGTATTCATTAGGACAACGAAGCTCAGCCTTGGAGGAGTACAAAAAAAAATATCAGGGCTGACAAAGTGAGACAGAAGTTAGTTTCGATCATCATTCAAAATGACGGCTGAAGTGCAAAATGGTGCCGCAAATGCTAACTTAAACACAATACCAAGGGAGGAGTCGACTGAAAATACTTTCCAGTCCAACAAAGGGACTCTGGCTGTTGCTTGACCAGGGCTCACATTCCAGTCAACCAACAACCCAATTTCTAACACTCACGGACAGAGGCCTTACTTTGATGCAGTCCTTTATGGTCGTCTGCCTGACCACTGTTGCAGTTATGATTATATTTTCTTTATTTCTGGGCTTAATAAGATAATTAGAATCTAGTAAAGGAAGACCATTCACTAACAACAGGCCAGAAAATAAGAAAACATCACAATCAATGACAGAGTAGAGGTTGGTGCCAACAATTTCATTTTTAAACAGCATATCCCGTTACGAGGCCACATCTATAGGACCTCCTTTGAACAGACTACAATAGTATTGCAAACGTCAAGCTGTCTAAATAGCTACATCACGTCACATCATCAACTATTGGGTTGGTTTATCTTGTTGGGCCATAACATTCTTACTCAATTCATGCAGATGTGAGTGAATGTGTGAACGATGTAAATATATTACTACTGACACCTGCAACTGGCTTGCTCAATGTGGCATGCAGTGCACATTAATATGGTATCATGATGAGTAGCATTGGCCACATATAGGCAACTGAGAGTTGGGTAGGGATCTGAAGGGGTGATGATGCTGTATCACATGTGATGAAGAAGCCTGAACAGGTTCTGTATATGGGCATTCTTGCTAGTCGTCATGGAGGCAGATGCCAATGTTGGTTGCAGCAGGTATTCTAAAATGGCATTCTGATTTGTAAATTTGTGCATGAGACTGGTGTGAGAAGTTGGCCTGGTATATGCTGACCACTAATTAAAGTGGGCACCTTGTACCAGTCCAAACAACCCTTATTGATGATTAGGTTAAAGACAACCTTTATTGAAAGCTATCCTAGGAATGTAGGGCAGCTTGTTTTACCAGATCAGAACTTCCTGAATGACCAAATAAAGGAGAACCACACAAGAGATATATAAAATATATGTATTTATTACTAAACACTCTCTACTAACCTCTTTATGAGATTAGAGAACAAAGCACACAATATTAAATCACGAGAACAACTGTAAAAAGCACAATACACAGCGGGCTCCAGGGGGAGACCGAACCATATACTAAGAAAGTGGTATAACAACCAAGACTTGACTAGACACAGTGCCTAGAGCATGTAGACTCGCTGGGACCCCAAGGAACCACCCAAAGTAGTGACACAGGGGACCCACGGAGGACGGGCGCAGTGTGTGAACACAGGCGCGAGCGCCGTACAATCCTATGAGAAAGTCACGGTTGGAATTTTAAAGATTAAGGACACTTCGGAGAGGACTTTAAGCAAACCCAGTTATACATAGAAGGTTCTAAGGCCAACACCCTAGAGAGTACCGAGATACCCGTGTTACCTATCCCAGAGGAGCCGGGTGCATAGGGTTCAAGTGATGTCAGGAAAATGGCGTGATGCGGAAAAGTGCTGCTGCTGGGAAGATGAAAAGTGTCCGGTGGAATCCAAGCCTGGATCCAAGGTGAGAAGAACCTGAAAGCAGAGGGTACAGTCAGTCTGGGTCACTTCACAGTGATCAGGGGCACGATAGACGAATGCCCACCGATGTCGTGTGTTTCAGGTGAGAAGAGGTGAAGCTTGACTCTGCAGCCACGGGGAGCAGGAGACGACGACGATGACCAAAGTTCGGAGGTGAGCTGTCCCATGAAGGATGTCGAGTGCTTCAGGGTCAGTGTCCGGATTGAACGCCAACAAGCCTTGGCAACTGCAACCCACAAGGGCAGAGGAAAGAGGCTTCGGTGAGGACCAGCAAGGTCCTGGGGACTCTCCAAGCTATGGAGAGTCAGGGTACATCTGGAGCAACCAGAAAAGCCCACAGAAAGTCAAAGTTATCTTCACAGGGACCCACAGGCCAACGGACCAGAGATCGCGAAGGGACCTCAAGCTGAATCACAAAATACCAGCCCACGGAACACTCGCGGAGTGTAGGCCGGATATCTTTGGTGGAAGTACTGCTTGGGGTCAGGACTACAAGTAGCACAAAGTATCGCCTCAGGGACCACCGAAAAGCATATGCTGCTGCAAAAGTACACGGTGCACAGGGGTTCGGGTTGCACGGTCCCCAGGAGGGAAACGGGCCTCAGAATTGCTGAGAGTACAGATCAACTTCAGAGACCTCGGGAACCCACCTTTGTGTGCTGCAGAAATCTTCGGAGTCCTTAGGAGCTTGGGAGATGCAAACTGGTCAGATGCATTTAGGTGCCTGCCTTGCAGGGGAGTAACTTCTTTACTCCAAGGGAGATTCTTCACTCGTCCATCGAAGTACTTGGTTTCTGTAACAGAGTTTAGTCCAGGTAAAATCTAATGTCCTGTAGTCAGGGGTTCCTACTTTATACCCAAGGAAGGGGTGGGACAAACTCTGTGGACCCACCTATGGGAGGATCAGGACAGAGGGGTGGCTACACACGTGTCCTTTGTCCAGATTCGTGCCAGAGCAGGAGCAAATGGCTCCTGCAACCGGTTTGAGCTGGACTATGCACAGGGACACCAAATGTGCCCCCAGTGCAGACTTCACAGCACTCTCAGAGTGCACCCACCCAGCCCCAATACACTAAAGCCTGTCTGGGAGGGGGTCACACTTCCCTGTGACAGGAAACCTATTGTAAAGCCTTCCCTGCTCAAGCTTGGCTCAGCAGCAGGAGGGCAGACTCGTGTCTGTGGCTGGTAGCATTCATTTTGTGATGCCCAGGTCGAGAAAGCTGACACCGGGTAGCCCGGTGTGTCACATATGTCCCTCTAAGAGGGTGGAATCATTCCTCCGCAGCCAGTTACTGGCAGGGAGGTGTGATTCCAAGGTGTTTGACACCAAACACGACATGTTTCTATGCAGCCGTTTTAAAGTTAGCATTTACCACAAGGTTATAATGCACTTAAATGTATATGGTTGGCTGCATCACAAACAACCCCGGAAAATAGGTTCCAAAGGCTGCAGAGGGGTTCTGCTCATGCAGGTGCACCCTCTCACATAAAACCCAGCACCCTGTCTTCAGGATTGATAAGGCCTGCCGTAGGGGTGACTGATACGTTTATATGTGCAGTGATTTACAATAGATATAGTGAACCTATATCTAAGGAAGGGGTGCATGCACCACTTTACACAGGCTGCTGTAGCAGACCTGTGGTGTCATTTTGAATGGTCTCTCAGGGGTGGCACAATACATGCTGCAGCCCCTGGGAGGCCTCTGGGGTACCTAGGCCCTGGGTACATAATATACCAGATACTAGGGACTTATAAGGGTACCCCAGAATCCAATCTGGAGTGTACCTAAAGTACATGCAATCAATTTAGGGAGAAAGCAGATAAACTGGGGTCCTGATTAGCAGGATCCCAGTCAGACTAGTCGAAAAACCAGCAAAACACCAGGAATAAAATGGGGGTAACCATGCAGTCAGATTCCACCTCCCTACAACTGGCATGCACTTTGTGTGAAGGTCTAATATGCAGAGAAAGCCGGGTACAGGGAACTAATTGAAGATGCAGTCACACCATGATAGGGGGACCGAGAGGGCCGGCCAAGCAGTCATGCGCACTTAAGGAGTGCAAACCACTCATCTCCCTGCTCTGGCTAGTCCCGCCCCGAGAGCCACTGACTTTAATAAGAAAAAGAAAATTATAATAACGATACGTTATTAGCATTTTATTTTTCCTTTCGAGCAGTGGGGGATGCTCCTCCTCCTTAGTGGAAGAGCCACCCCTGATCTATGGAGTTTGACTATTGCTATGAATCCTGCACACTTCAAGGCTGGGCTTCAGGAGAGGGATGGACTTCAGTTTGTTGTAACCTTGCTGTACCAATGATGCTGCCTGGCGTTATGGTTGGCCACTGTGCTCACAATAGGCCTGGAAAATTCAATGACACAATTGGAGAGGTCATTGTGTTGGTCATGTGTGTCCTCATGTGCCTTTACAAAGAGGATTCAAGCTACCTTTATACAATTCTATCTGTTGAGGTGTGTGAGTGTCACTTGACTATGTGTGTCTGATGGAGAGGCACGCTGCTTGGATAATTTGACATAGATGCTAGGCAGAAATATGTGAAGATATGCATTTATTTTGATCTCCTTATCTTACCTGGTGACGGTAGTCTCTGGAACAAACAGGTCATGCAACTGGTGAGAGTGTAAAATTTTGAGAATGCGTTGCTCTGCAGTGATGAATCAGAGACATGCTCCAGGTCCATCATCAGACATTTAAGCTGCAGCCTGTATCTTGATTTACCAATCTTTCATATGCTCATTGTTGTTCTCCCAATTCTAATTGTTCATATTGAATGTGTATCACCGAGTGCTTAATTTGAACAGGTGGTTTCCTGTGCTCGGCACTGGGACTTATTTGTCAACACCAGGGCTTGTGATAGTGTGCCACAACGTGGCACTGTCTCACTAATTCAGAGATGAACACAACAACAGTTAATGATTAATTCAATATACATTACTATTACCTGCCGCACAAGCCAGTCTTATAGTTTTTGGGGCCTGAAATAGTCCGAATTGTTACACTTGTAGGAGAGTGATGGTTAGTAATTGTGCTGTTTCTATCATTGCCAGCATGACAGGGGCAATATGTGGTGCAAGCTGCAGGGGACTCCTGAGGAGAACCCAGGCACTTCTCTTTTTCTGCAAATTGAAGCACTGGTATTACCAACCCTATGGCATTCACTATCTTGGTGTGCTTCTGCCACATGACATGCTTGTCTCCATGAGGATGTATGGAGGCTGCCTGAAAAGTTGAAAATCTTGGCCAACCCCATAGGTCACCACAATGCCGCCTCCTGCCCAATGAATTTCCTCTTTATCTTAATGATATATTTAACTGTTTCCTAATTCCAGGTTACTTGGCTTGAAGGCCGTAGGCCAAGTAATTCAGCATCATTAGGCTGTAAAATAGCCTCAGGGTAATAAAGTCAACTCACTTAGTGTTTTTTCCACAGGCCAATATCACTGTCCCATTATCAGTGTTCCAGGTTAGAGTGAGGAATATCATTACGAATCAGATTTACCACATTCCCGTTCCACATATTTTCCTTTTGCAACCATTTTCTACTGCAAATTTCTCCAGGTAACACCTCACCTGCAGAAATCTGTGTGGAGCAAAACTGTGGTGTGCAAAGTTACAGCACAAATTGCAATCCCACCCTTTGAGCTCGGGTATGGAATTACTTTACAAATCAGAATGAGGGCCTCACTCCAAAGGGTTTAGTACTACAGTTAAGTGCGGATATTGGGAGTAAAAAACATTTCTAAATGTTTATGAATACCCACAGCGCTACGACTTTGCGAGCGCTCACCACATTTTCAACCCACACATCCCTGCCTTTTCCTAGTTCCCACCTTTGAGGTTGAGGTGTTGCTAGAAGAGAAAAGGTCACACTGGCAAGTTTACAGCAGTCATAAGTGGGATTTAGTGTAAGAAAATCACTGATATCCTCATATTGTGAATCTGAATTTGGGAAATGCAACCCTAAATCCAACCCTTTGTTTTGGTAAATTCACCTCGCAAAGGATTCGTGAATGAGGGCATGTGTTGGATTTCCTATTTATTGCAGCTCACTTGTGCTTACAGCCATTTTTAGCAACGTTTGTACTCACTAAAACTTGAAAATATATTTTTCTTTTTAAAGAGAAATAACAATGGCTACCTTTGAAGAATACTTGAGTACCCAGTCATTTCTTGTTTGCACTTTAAAATATAGAATATAATTGCTTTTCACAAGCTTTTCTACCAAGAGCAAAAATCAGTTGGCTTCTAGTTACTACAGTATATCTTCTTCAATTGTGTCTGTTATCTGACAATCTTAATGTCTAACTCCCTGGCTTTCGGATTCTTTGTTTCCATTTAATTACTGGTGTCACTTTTCTTAATATATGTGATGTGACACATCAGCAGTATTTCCACACTGGCGTCTGAAAACAACCGCTGTTGCAATTTTAGACAGTTGTCACCTATGCAAGTGCTTGCAATAACTTAAGGGCGGGAGACATTTTACAACACTACGAAAATTCAAGCAGAGGATAATTTATCATAACTTAAGGAACCTTCACAAACATTGCCAGGTCAGTGCAATTGAAAGGAGGCAGGCGTGGTTTTAGAGCCACCATCATTTTATTATTTTATATAAATCAAACTGCATAAATTAATTTTGCTGCTGTGCATTTTAACATAAAATCCAGTTTCTGACTTCAGCAAAAAGTAAATGATCAAACCTCCAGTTGAGATCACAGCATGCGAATGAACAAATCTCCAGTTGAGATAGGCATAGTGCTGACTGCTCCATGATCGCGCAACTTACACATACGTAAAAAACAAATGCGTATGGGGGCTGGGGGGACCGACAAGATCGTAGATGGAATATTGATGTATCAGAAAATTGAGGACAAAATGTTGAAACCAAAATATTGGAACACAAGTAATTATAGATTCTCCATACCTAGCTACACATATATGCACCAGGACAATATATATCTTCAGAGTATGTAGATGTGAAGTTATGATTAGTAAATCTATACTTCATCTTTATGCACTTACCGTAGAATAATTTGGCCTTCAATATTTTTATATCACAATATTCATATCCCCGAAATTCAGTAGATCAATCAGTTTCATAAAGGTTTCAGAATATACCACTGGGAGCCTGTGACTTGCAACTGTTGCAGGGTTACAGAGGTAACTCTGGAAATGTTTGTGAACCTACGGCCTCCCTGCCTTAAAGCTACCAAAGAAACATTGTTTCAGATTCAGGGCTTGGAAGCAAGTCATATTAAATTCATCTGATCTAGTGTGCTCACAGTTCTGTCCAAGAAGCTGAGCCTTTATTTACACCTGGCAAAAAAAGGGAAGCCTTTAAAATAGTTGGGTTGGTGGAACAGACACTACTTACATTTATGTGTTACCTGCATATGTTTGGCTATGAATAGGCCAGCTGAATTTGAAGTCACTGCATGTAATAATAAGAGGTGCTATCTGACTGCTACATCTTCGCCTACCATCGAAGGATGAAAGTGTGAGCTGCGCCGACCCAGATTCGAACTGTGACTTGCAGTTTACTTCAGATTTGTTGCTATAAACCCTTTAATCCAGTGAACCAAGCTCTCTAAAGACAGTCATAGGCATGGCCTGGTGACGCGTTTACCATTTATAAATCACACTTCAGAAAATGAATAAATTGACCCTTGGCTCTTTGCACAATAGGTTCTGATATTTCCAAACTCGTGGTTTTCCATTTATTCTCTATAGAAGGAAGAGATACTGAGTCATTATCATCCCTTTCTGTAACCTGTGACCTTCAGATTGGCTGCAGATCTAAGCATCCGGTTAATTTAGCCAGTGGAAAAGAAGTGAGGTATGTTCATCCTTCATAGGCCTCACAAAACAAACTGAATTGTGTCTTGGTGATTTGAATAATGCAGCTTAAGATGATTGGTACTGACTCTATTGTCTTCGAAAGGACAAAGAGTGTGATCTGTGCATCTATATTAATACTTGTGAAAAACAATAACTCATAGCCTCTTGCAGAAATTGTTTTAATCTACTGAAATCAGTGAAGCCTCTAACAGCAAATCATGTTGTCACTGTCCCTGCTATCAGTTTTCGCACTGTCAGTCAAGGCCATGATATTCTGCAGCCTGTCCATCCAGGCACACCCATTCAGGGTCTTCCTTAAAATGTGTGAAAACTATGCCTTTGTTTGTTTCGAGCTTATTAAAGCAGACAAACTCATTCATATCTTTATTCTTGATGATTTCCAGAGTCACTCAGAGCTTTGTTCTTGATGATTTCCAGAGTCACTCATAGCTTTGTTGTTGATGTTTCCCTGAGTCACTCAGAGCTTTGTTCTTGATGATTCCCTGAGTCACTCAGAGCGTTGTTCTTGATGATTCCCAGAGTCACTCATATCTTTGTTCTTGATGATTCCCAGAGTCACTCAGAGCTTTGTTCTTGATGATTTCCAGAGTCACTCATAGCTTTGTTCTTGATGATTCCCAGAGTCACTCAGAGCTTTGTTCTTGATGATTTCCAGAGTCACTAAGAGCTTTGTTCTTGATGATTCCCAGAGTCACTCATAGCTTTGTTCTTGATGATTCCCTGAGTCACTCAGAGCTTTGTTCTTGATGATTCCCTGAGTCACTCAGAGCTTTGTTCTTGATGATTCCCAGAGTCACTCAGAGCTTTGTTCTTGATGATTTCCAGAGTCACTCATAGCTTTGTTGTTGATGATTCCCAGAGTCACTCAGAGCTTTGTTCTTGATGATTTCCAGAGTCACTAAGAGCTTTGTTCTTGATGATTCCCAGAGTCACTCATAGCTTTGTTCTTGATGATTCCCTGAGTCACTCAGAGCTTTGTTCTTGATGATTCCCTGAGTCACTCAGAGCTTTGTTCTTGATGATTCCCAGAGTCACTCAGAGCTTTGTTCTTGATGATTTCCAGAGTCACTCATAGCTTTGTTGTTGATGATTCCCAGAGTCACTCAGAGCTTTGTTCTTGATGATTCCCTGAGTCACTCAGAGCGTTGTTCTTGATGATTTCCAGAGTCACTCATATCTTTGTTCTTGATGATTCCCAGAGTCACTCAGAGCTTTGTTCTTGATGATTTCCAGAGTCACTCATAGCTTTGTTCTTGATGATTCCCAGAGTCACTCAGAGCTTTGTTCTTGATGATTTCCAGAGTCACTAAGAGCTTTGTTCTTGATGATTCCCAGAGTCACTCATAGCTTTGTTCTTGATGATTCCCTGAATCACTCAGAGCTTTGTTCTTGATGATTTTCAGAGTCACTCATAGCTTTGTTCTTCATGATTCCCAGAGTCACTCAGAGTGTTGTTCTTGATGATTCCCAGAGTCACTCAGAGCTTTGTTCTTGATGATTCCCAGAGTCACTCAGAGCTTTGTTCTTGATGATTCCCTGAGTCACTCAGAGCTTTGTTCTTGATGATTTCCAGAGTCACTAAGAGCTTTGCTTCAGAATGTTTTGTTGGAATGTCATCCATATTGGGAATGTGATACTGTGAATCTAGATGTGAAGCAATAACATATTAAAACCCAGGATATTAGCTGTGAAGTGTACACATACTATAACAGTATTTCATGGCAGACATACGGGGTCTGTGAAAAAATAGGTCAGACCATTGTTGCAGCGTTATGAGAGTTATAGTCAGGGCCACTGGAATTATGTGATTGTGTGGTGATTTTAGCATAAATATAAATTTGCCGCATTTGCACATAATCCATCATCTGCCACATAATCTACAGATTTTACCCAAAAAAGTCTATGTTTCTAGCTCAAACCGTTCAAAAGTTACTAAGAATGCAGACACGTGTTGCTGCACAGTAGAATCTGGACTGGTCACCTTTCCATTGCTTCTTGCTATATTTTGGTGTTACATTTTTTTACAAAGTAAGGAATTGATACTATTACAAAATGTGGCACATTATGCCACATAATCTGCCTTTTCTTGACGCATAATTTACTCAATCCTGCTGCACAATTTGACCCTATCCTGCCACATAATTTTAGTGGCCATGGTTATAGTGAGGGTCACTCAAATTAAGCGACTCCAAGGCTACACTTGACGGATAATCCACAATCTGCTGCATAATGTGCAGATTTCAACACAAAATGATTCTCTATACAAAAAATACCCAAAGTTGCGAAACAAAATGCCACTTGTGGTGCCTTGCAGTGGCTGACCCTTTGCAAATGCTAAGTGTTTCATTTTCTTTTATTCATTGATTGCTGTATTCAGGTATTAAACTAGTCTTTATAAAGAAAACCTGTCACCTCGCCAGTTTAATAATTAGTGTTGCAATGACAAAATAGTGAAATAATATTGCCAGAGTGCACTACCATATGCCGCATAATTTGCCTTGTCACAAAACTTAGCCAAACCTACAATATTATTTGATCCTACATAGGTGAATGATTCTATTAGCTATTGTTATAGTATAGCAAGCCAGGATGAGGAGCTTTGACAAATTCTGCATCTGTCAAAGTTGAAAAGATCACAGACAAGGAGATGGGATAGAACGTTTTGGAAGGAGGACATTGTTAAAATTGTTTCTGAGGTTAGGACGAATACATTTTCATCTGACACAAACCAGTGTAAGATGAGGGTCTGAGTCCAATAGTTTATACTGTCCAAAACCAGGCTAGGGGATTTTCAGCTTTGAAGAATATTATCAACATTGTTAAATCTAAAGAGAGAGAAGTTGAGAGAAAGAACAAAAGTCAGTTCAGAGTTGGGACCGCAAACGTTTTATGGGCCAAGTAAAAAATGTTTATCAGCTACCAGGCTGGACATAACATCACAGGAAGTGTTGTTACAAGAAGTGACATCACAGTACGTGAGAGCAAAATGTGTCACAAAGTTCAGATATAAAAAAAACATAGTATCCTAATTAATATTCCTACCACTACTGCTAATAACCCATTAAAACAGCAAAAATATAATGAGATGTCTGGTATTGTTTTTCCTTTCACATTTTGTTAATGTCTAGTCGAGCACTTGATGTGGCAATGTGGAGTATATTGGTGATATGGCCATCTGTTAAAAATAATTGCAATTTCCCTTTGATATTTTCCTTTCTTTGAAAAAGCTGGTCACGGCAACGCATGCTGCCAAACAGCATAATTGACCAAAGTGCATGTTTTGAAATATTTCGGCAATGTGATGCAACATATTGTCTATGAAGTGTTAATAGACCGTTCTCTGCAAATGCTCTCTTCATGAGAAAGTTACTTCAGAGGTCGATTAATTCCATTTGGAAAATGTCAGGCACAGCAGCAACATCCCTTCCAAACAGACATGCAAATAGATTCAGCCCATGATTGTGCTTTCTGAAATTTGCAAATCCTTGCTTGAATTCATCCAGCAGTCTGCCAATCAGAGTATAATCCTTGACATTGTCAACAGTCTCCCATACCCTTGTTTGAAGAAAGGCCTTAAATCTTACACTTGTCCCGGTCCAGCGGTACCAGTTGCTGCAGTTGCTGCTTTTTGGTGCTATCTTTAAATACAAACCTTACAAATTAATAACTTGGGTCTACCAATTGAATTGATGTTGTTTGGTGTCATTTCATTCATTAAAATCTTCTCTAGTTTTCAAAATTGGTCTGTGATTTTTCTTGTGTTGTGTTTTCATTTATTACTGCTTTCTTTTCAATTTCTTTATTGAGGTTTTCACATATAACCACAACAGTATCAATACATTAACACCCCCAAAAGACGACCCACATGTAAAACCTCGTACGGTGGCAGCCCATGCAGTACAATGGCTGTTTGGTATATGCAATTCAACAATCCTGCACCCCGAACCCTCCACGCCCCCGCCATCAGCGGCAGATCTCCTTGCCTGCCCCTATAGACATTCAGCTCCTAATTTTAGACATCTATAGCATATCAGGATGTTCCCTTAGATATGTCGTAAGAGGGCCCCATATATCCTTAGGCCTGGACAAGACAGGCAATTCCTCTGCATAGGTATTCAATTGTTCTCTGCAGTAGACAGCGTCCCGTAGCCATCCCTTCACAGTAGGTGCCTGCTCCCCCCCACCTGATAGCCAACCGCCTTTTTGCTAATAACATAGTGACTGCTACCAACCTTCGGTCACAGGGTTGCAATGAATTGACCAGTCCCAGCAGACACGTTTGCGGATTACACTGCACCTCCTCCAATACCATCTGTGAAATGGCTCTAACTATCCACCCCCAGTATTCTCTCACCACCGTACAGCTCCATGAGAGGTGCAGGAAATCCACCTCTTCCTCCATACATCTCGCGCACTTAGAGTCCTCCCGCAGCCCGTACTGATAAAGGTGCGCTGGCATGTAGTACAGTTGCTGGAGACATTTGAAGTTAATTATTCAGAGATTACAGTTGGCTGTGCGCCTCCCTGTAAGCGCGCAACAGCACCCCCAGTCCTCCCATGACAGAGGCATCTCCAATGCCCCATTCCATCTGTCTAGGACCGCCGAGCTGACTTCCGGGTTCTCCCTTAGCGTTGTATTATATAATCTGGTTATTAACCATTTCTTCTCTACAGTGGTCAGAAGCATTTGTAGAGCTTTTAATGTCTCCGGTTCACTAGGGAGTTCAGGGTATATTGCGCGCATTGCTGCGTCGCTCCGAGTGCTTCTAGTGTGATACATTTTCCCATCCCTATATAGCTCCCCAAGCGTGTTTATTCCAGCTATACCCAAAAGTGCTAGTTTCATGCGTAACTGAGATGTGAGGGTGCCCCGCTCATTTATTACTGTTTGAGTACTGCATAAATACTTTATACATTGCCGCTAAGATAAGCCTGGACACTCTGTTCCATAATTACCAGGGGGTTGAGCACAGGTTTATTTTGTGACTTTTGTGATTCACTCTGACAAGGACTCTGATTATTTTTTTAAGTGGGTTTACACCCTCAACTAATACTCAGATTTCTTACATTACACATCTCCTGTCTGAGTTTGGCATTTATGAGTAGAACCTCACTAATATCAGGATTGTTCCATTCCCAAATCATCTATGCATAGACGCTGTAAGCAGGGGTGCGGGTGTGTGCTCTAGCACCCCCAGAACAACTGTGCATGAGTTCGGAAAATGAACAGGCAAAAAGATCCCTTTAAATGTTGTCCCCATCACAGGGCCTTCCATACAGTTGTCTGAAGAAAGGCCTTAACTGTTACCCTTGTCTCAGTCCAACGCTACTAGTTGTCAAAGTTGTTGCTTAGTGCTTTTTGGTGCTATTATTAAGGTGAGGTGCATTCTAGTTTTGTTTAGGCAGAGGGATCCCCTCATTTGTTTTGTAAGATTTAAGGCCAACAGTGATGGATTGTGGATTTGATACAAGGATCAGGTTCTTCCTGGCACCAATTTATCTTCTCACTTGGAAACTCTTATGGAGGTAAAAGGTCTTCTGGCGGGACCAGGCAGATGACTTAGAAAAGGCTCGATGACGACAAGTAGCAAATGCACACGGTCACAGAGTTGATTGGAGGCTGCTCGGTGTTGGGCTTGATGAAGCAGTCGATGAATGTTGTTAGCATTGCTCAAATGCTGCTCGGTGTCGAGTCTGGTAAAGCCTTCCATCGGGTGCTGCAAGACTGTTGCAGCGTGGAACATCAAATTCCCCTTTCGTCACAGACCAAATACCTCAACAGCAAATTCACTCAAAGACATTCATTGGTGGGGCCCATGACACCAATACTCACACTCAATTGATATATTTTTCCTAGAGGAATAAGCTTCCAAACGCTGACATGAAAGGAATATCTATACCTTACTCTAAATACATTGACTTCAACCCTAAGAAATTCCTCTCATAAGGAGATGAATCATTTAGTTGTTCTCTATGGTTTAGTGGTAATCATTTATCTACACTTTACATACTAAACTAAATACTCTTCTTTAAATAATCGACACAACACATTTGTCAATTAATCAATTATTCTTTATCTAATAAATATTGCAAAAATCGTTAGAAATCATCACCAGCACTTCAGAGCATCATATTGACCTAATCTGGCTAAAAGTCGTCCTCTAAATCAGTCAGGTCGAAAGAATTTTATTCAGCAAAGTTAGGCCGCAATTCAGTCTCTCAAAGATTCAGGATAACAGCTGTCCAGCAGTGTCACCGTCCTCTCCGTCAGCATAACGTCAGGAAATCGAGTTCGTCAAAGAAGAGCAAGCCAGAGTTTTTTAGTTCAATTCCCTACCTACTTTAATAATGAAAATAATGTCAAAAAGTATCAAGATCAGGGTTTAGGAAGTCCTGATTGGTCGACTTGGGGTCGTGAGGTGAAATTCTCAGGGTGTCTATGAGATGAACTCATCGCACTTGCTGTTTCCGGTTTTTAAATCGGTCATTGTTTTTGGTACTGGCATGTGGAAATATGGATTTTTCTGGTCAGTTATGTCCCCTATCTTGGACCCCAACGGTTTCATGTATAAATCACAAGTACATGTATGTTCCCTCCAGTTCCAGTTATGAAGACGCAAACACATGTGCGTCCACCGCCAACATGTCCTCTTTCAGATCCACCATGAATGGGCTGGATATTCCATTCCTAAGTATGAAAGGCCACCGCCTTTATATGGTTCACTTATGCCATTTTTACAGTCCAGGCAAGTAGGCCCTGATTCTGCCATCAAGTCTTTTCTGCCTTCTGCCTCTGAAAGCTCCAGTCTGAGCTCGCATCTGTACCCATGAACTTTGTCCTACTCCCTGCGCGGCTAACGATGCCTGACTCCAGCCTGTTGCCTGCCAAAAACTGTATTTCACCTTCAAGATTATCTGCTTTGCTCCGCTCCCTATCCAATGCATTCCTGTCTAGTAGTTTAAGTAAACATTCTTTTAGCTACCGAGCAAAAGGCCCGGCTTCTCTGTCTTCATGCAAGTAATTAATAGCTCTATTACCATGGAAGATTTCTGCCCTCGCATCTAGTGTAGACACTTAGACGCTTGTACACGCACTAACGGACAGTATAGTCAGTATAGAATAAGATTCTATCCTAAAAAGACCTTTCTTTTTGGATAACACAGTTCTTTAAACATAGGATATTAGATATGATTTGGGATTAGGTTGACATAACCCCAGACTTCTGTCTCCACATGTAGAGCTAAATGTCAAGTTCCCTTCATCCCCTAGTTACACGTCAATCACACGTCATGCTGCTGCGTGCGCATCTCTACCAAGTATTTCTGCTGACATTGCGAAATTCTTTCATGGAACCACCCATTTATGACATCAGACCCAATGACGTTCTTTAAGCTACGCCCAGTTACACCTACTTTAGTGACGCATGTATGTTCTTATCTTTGTTATCAACTGTTACGCCTCCTGCATTTGTTTCACCGTAATGCCTATTGTATAAAAATGATTACCTGTCAATAAAGTTGTGCCTTTCACTTCCTGAACCTTCGTGGTGATGGAATATGGAATCCTCGATTCGAATCGATTTTGGAATAAAGCCCGTTCCGAACCTCTAATACCACGGATTCTGCCTCTTATTTTACTGAGCTATTATTATAGATTTTCCGCATCAAATTAAGTCCCGGTAATTAAATTATTTACCACATAAATGGCGCCCGAATAGGGACACTTTCTCATCTCACGCGCCGGAGGTGCGTTGCAGGCCCGGTCTCCTGTCACAGCTGGACGGACAACAACGCGTACCCACAGGATTTCCTGTATCTCCCTCCTGCCGAGCGGGGGTAACTGAGGCTGCGATCAACACCCAGACGAGGCGGTGAGAAGTGCGAAGTATCCCGACCAGAGCCTAGCTGAGAGAGCAAGATCCGAGGTATACAGAGGCCCACCAGTTCCGAAGTTCCGAAGTATCGAGTCGAGTCCAGTCCGGTCCGAGTCCAGTTCAGTTCAGTTCCGAGGCCTTCCGTTCCGAGCTACCCGGTGAGTACCATTATCGGGGAGGCGTTCTGACGTGCACATAAATTGTGCCGGTCAAGACGGGTTTGGGTACACAAATCCGGTCTGCACTGTTTCAGCAGTGTATCTGTACTGTTTAGCAGTATATCAAGTATGTCTAGTATATGAAGTCAGAATTATCTAGTTAGTATCGAGTATTATGCTTAGTGAACGGCCATCATTGTTGTTCATTAAATGTTAAATGTTTTAAATACGTTCTGCATATTGTGGTGTGAATGACTGTTCATTATTGTATTTTCGTTGTATTAAACGTGTTCAAAATTTAGGTATCAGATCAGATCAGTTCTCAAAATGCCGCTCTTTTCGAAATTAAGACAGATCAAAACTAGAAAAGGGTTACTCGAAGAAGCTGTTCCCATTCCTCCTAGGGACACTCCAGGGTACTTTATGTATCATAAACATGGCCTAGACGCCATATTATTTCTTGATTTATGGGTAGACTACACTAAGGAATTACCAGAAAGTCAGAGGTGGCCCGCAGCTGGGACCTGGGATGCAGATTGCATCGTGAAAGTAGAGGAAGAATTATGGAAAAAGAAAGCTAGACAATCACAGAAAGACGCCATTGAATTATGGCGTAAAGAATCGTATAGACGCACGGAAAAAGCACGTAGACAGGAAGAGAAGAGTAAGGAGAATTCAAATAAGGTTCGAGAAAATATATTAATTGAAGAAGGTATTCGAGTAAAAACAGAACAAGTAGACAGACAACGAAATACCCTTATGAATGGTATGTATCCTCTCCTGGCCAAAGGATTACCTAAGGCTACTCCGGAGATACCAAAAGACTTGCCACCCCCATTGTTTCCGATAAAGGTACATCCCAAAGGACATCCCAGAACCGCAGAAGATGTTTTTCTTTCCTCTTATTTAGACGACGCAGCTCCCGAGTATACTAATGCTGCGCCACATAGACCGCCTGCAGAGGGGGTTCAACGCCAAGACCCTCTTCCGTCTGTACCTCCGCAACAGCAAACTCCGACACAAGTTCAGGCAAGCACATCTGCTTCGACATCTGTATCCACGCCTATAGTTGCTATATCACGTTCGACGAATCCTTTCACATCCAGCACCCCAGGTGGGGCTACCGGAGGTACATCAAACATTTTTTCCACGCCACCCAGAGTAAATAAACTTTCCTTTCAAGAATTAGCTCACCAACGTACGCCCAAACTAGTAACTCCCAACACGCTCAAGGAACTTCTAATAGATTGTAGATATGACCCGGTGCCCGGAAAAGGGGACGAAATGATGCTAGCATCATTACGTATCCGACGAGCTGCTATATATTTAGGGAAGCTACCAGGAATGACTACGCACTTAGAAAATATATATCACTTTGTCCAGTCAGGACGAGATTCCGAAAGTATTGACAGAGCCATGGAGTACCAAAAAGTGGAAATACAGGGGGAACTGTTACGTTTCCTCATAAATTGTGTGATCAGAAATCAAGACCGACCAGGGGTAAATCCGAAAGAAATGCAAATTCTTACCACATGGAGTCAGAATATATCAGAGGGGAGACATGATAAACGATCATGTATAGTAGCTATGTGCCGAAAGATCCGCAAAGAAATAGAACGAATACACGAAGACAGATTAGCAGTAGACGAACCTGAACAAACCGAGGAGGAGGAGGAATTAGAACTGCCCACAGGACAGTTAGAAACCATGGCCTATGTAGGTAGAGGAAGATCTTGCAATAATACTAGATGCTTCACTGATCCGATACGTCCGGTACGTCCAGATAATAGCAGAAATTTCCAAACTCCTATAATAAATATAAGGTCCCCCGAACATTCGTTCCAAGCCGCTGACAACCTACTCCGAGAACGAAGGGGTTATCATATACTCGATTCTATGGACGAACAAGAATTAGCCAGGTCAGCCGTTCATTGGGTTGACAGTCCCGGAAAATATAGTGATGATACATTAGCACACACGTTTTTGAACCTCGCCCCAGATGAACAGCGTTTAGCTGGTATCTATATGATTCAACAACTCCTTATATTATATAAAGGCCAACACTCCGACCCTGGTCCATTACCTGATATATTGACTAAATTACTCATGAATAAATGGAGAGGTTCAGGTACTGAGTTAATTAGAGAAATACTAGAATCCAGAAAGCGGTACATTCTTTTTGTATGTCCCGAACATGTTTCACTGCCCATCAAGGAAAGAATGACGTACTATATGGATAGACAGAATCCCTTACGCGAAGTGCACCCGATAAAAGGTGATGACAATCAGTTTAAACGTGTGTTTGTATACACACCCATATCTAAAATAGAACTATTGGAAATGAAGAAGGTGGTACCCAGTCATGACAAAGACCCAGCGGGTTTCCACCGTGAAATTAAAGACATGTTGCTCATGGGAGAGTATACCTATCCAGACATTATGACGATATTGAAGGTATTAATGCCTGCGGGCATTTATGAAAAACTCAAGGAAAAGGATTGGGAGGTGGGAGACCAAAAGATAGATTGGACAGCATTAGAAAACGAGGAAAAAGCTCGAGGTCCAGGTGCAGGGCTTGGGGAGAAGACCAAAACACTACCAGGTTTACTAGTACAGGTACTGCCACGTTTATTAACTACGAAAAAGGAAGACTGGGGTGCAATCTCAGCCTGTAAACAAAAGCAAGATGAAGACACTAGTGATTTCTATGCCCGATTTGAAAAATGTTTTGGTATAAATAGTGGAATAAAAGCAAGTAGCGAATCGTATCCACATCTGTTTGTAACAAAGTTAGTTGAAAATTCTTTGCCCCAAGTTAAGAATAGAGTATTGAAATTCGAGAGTACCTGGCAAGGTAACACTCCGTCACAAATGTTACAAATGCTACAGTACCATCACAATAGAATTAGAGAGGAACAAGAACATGAACAAAGACGCATGAAAGACACGAAAATGAAAATGCTAGTTTCCCAGACAGTTCCAGCTGACGGTCATAAAAAGGGTATGACACAGTCCAGTGTTTCAACAGGTCCTGTAAAAGGGACGTGCAACTATTGTAAACAGCCAGGTCATTATGTACACGATTGTCCAGTTTTAAAACATAATATCGCCATAGGTAATACAAAAGAAAGACCACGGCCACCTAGACAGGATCAGAATCAACAAGGAGCTCCGCAGCAGGCACAGTCCATGCCAGCTCCGCAACAGTCCATGCCAGCTCCACCACAGCAGCCTATTGCTGCCACACAAACAACGACACGACAGATGTACCAGACCGCACAGTATGACTATCCTGATTATCAACGATACTCATGAAACAGCCTAGAGAGGGAACTTGGCTTACCCCTTATCGAGGTCCCTGTAGATCAAGAAGGACCTTATGTACACAGTGAACTATTAGGTCAAGACAGAAAATTTTTACTTGATACAGGGGCAAGCCGAACAACCATAAAACGTAGTGAAGTTCCAGGGGCACCCCTCTCAGGCTCACAGAATATTTCCCTTGGGTTTTCAGGAAAACCTATCGTTAACGAAGTATCACAGCCTCTTCCCCTTACGATTGGTCCTTTGACACGAACTACAGATTTATTGCTTACTAAATCATGCCCAGAAAACTTGTTAGGTATAAAAACTTTGAAAGCTCTAGGAGCTATAATATGTTGTTCTCCGGAAGGAGTAAGATTGTTTTTACGTGATTTCAAAGGGCACTATGTGTCCCGAGACATGGATTCCCGACTGCAGACTTTACCCACACATTTATGGGCACAAGGCCCTACAGATGTTGGTTGCATGAACATTACACCATATCGAGTTACACTAAGGGCAGGAGTGGTACTACCACGAATGCGACAATACAAGTTACCACCAGATGCTGTAGTGGCTTTACTGCAAATCATTGACGAGCTTATTGGCCAAGGAGTGGTTGTGGAGACCGACTCCAATGTATGTAATTCACCGATAATTCCGATTCTTAAACGAACTGATCCAAAGGCTCCGCCAGTATATCGATTGGTTATTGATCTGCGCGAATTAAATAAATGTATTGTACCACAATACCCCGTAGTTCCAGACATTTCTTCATTACTGACAGCTATTGATTCCGAAGCAACATTCTTCACTGTAATTGATCTCAAGAATGCCTTTTTCAGCGTCCCAATAGATCCGGAAAGCCAATACTTGTTCGGATTTAGTTTAAATGGACGGAGCTTTAAATTCACACGCGCACCTCAAGGATTTACAGAAAGCCCCAGCATTTATAGCCAAGCACTGAAACGAGAACTTGACAGTATACATATGCCAGTCAACACTGCCCTGCTTCAATATGTCGATGATCTGCTGATCACCGCTAGAAGCGAACCTGAATGTGAAAAAGCCTCACTGACGGTTTTACATTTTTTGGCCGAAAAGGGGCACAAGGTGTCTCCTTCTAAGCTGCAATTCTGTGTCCAGCGAGTTGTTTACCTTGGTCACTCGCTGTCCAAGGAGGGAAGGCAGCTTACACCAGATCGCATCCAGTTAATTGCTAACATGCCAATACCCAAGACACAAAAGGAGGTGCGGGCTTTTATAGGTCTCACTTCATATTGTAGGCAGTGGATCCCTCAGTATGCATTTCTAGCAAAACCACTTATTCAGTTGACAACACAGGAGGCAGCCACATCGACTGTCCTCCCTTGGACACAGGAACATACACAAGCTTTTGAAAGCCTAAAGAAAGCTTTATGCCAAGCACCCGTTTTAGCAACACCATGTTACTATAAACATTTTACACTCTTTGTTACAGAACGCGAAGGTACTGCTTTGTCAGTACTCACACAGGAACAAGCAGGATCACACAAACCATGTGCTTATTTTTCTAGTACATTAGATCCCGTAGCCCAGGCTCTGCCTGCGTGCCTGAAATCAGTGGCAGCAACAGCTTTAGCAATTAGACAAAGCGATGCCATAGTGTTAGGACACCAATTGACAGTACAAGTACCACATGCAGTAGAGGTTCTCTTGAACCGCACACAGACACAACACTTGACTATAGCACGACTCACTGGTTACGAATTAACATTGTTTCAGCCACATATAGAAATCAGACGTTGTAGTACATTGAATCCTGCCACACTGTTACCAGTAAACGGAACAGACCCACTTGCACATGATTGTATTGAAGTTATCACTATCACGACGAAACCTAGACAAGACTTGACAGACGTCCCATTGTCAGATCCAGACCTGACGTTGTATGTAGATGGGTCATGTATGAGAACAAGTACAGGAGAGTTAGTGGCCGCGTATGCAGTCACAACAGACACTGAAGTCATTGAAACAAATCGTATTAATACCTTGTCCGCTCAAGCAGCAGAGCTCATCGCTCTGACACAAGCCTGTATTCAAGCTACGAATAAGAAAGTCAACATATATACTGATTCACGTTATGCATTCGGAGTTGTACATGACTTCGGCGTGCTGTGGCGAGAGAGAGGTTATTTAACTTCTCACGGTACCCACATCCAGCACGGACCCCTTATTCATGCCTTACTAGATGCAATACATCTACCTACTGCAATATCAATTATGAAATGTAAAGCTCATACGAAAGTTACTGATATCATTTCCCAAGGCAATGATTTAGCTGACAGAACAGCTAAACAGACTGCTCAAACCCACACGTCTGACATGACAAAGACAATAGTTCCGACACCAACACATTGCATGACGGTTAAGGATCCCGCTCTTGACGTAATTGACATACAGACACATGCTACACCAGAAGAAATAAAGAAATGGACTGAATTAGGAGGGACCCAAACGGATCAAGGATGGATGACGAAGGAAAAATCTGTGTGGTTCCTTCCTGATTCAATGGTCCAAGTTATCATTAACACTGTACATAGTCCAGCGCACCTAGGAGAAAAAGCTATGCTAGACAGCATTCAACACATTTGGTTCAACAAACATTTACGAGCAGCAGCTAAATAAAAAGTCCGTACCTGTATGATCTGTTGTCAGTTTAACCCAGGTAAAAGCATTCCCGTAGAACAGGGTGGATTTCAGCCTCCTGATCACTCTTTTGAAGTCCTCCAGATGGATTATATCCAGATGGAACGATGTCGAGGATTCAAATATGTTCTCGTAGTTGTTTGTGCTCTTTCCCGTTGGACAGAGGCATACCCGGTTTCAGATTACACTGCCCCGACTACTGCCAAACAGTTGGTTCGAGAATTCTTCCCACGATACGGTTTACCACGTGCTGTCTACTCAGATAACGGCCAACCGTTCTCCTCCGAACTAATGAAACACGTTTCACTTTTGTTAGGCTATCAGTGGAGATTCCACTGTGTCCGACACCCCGAGGCAGCAGGTCTCGTGGAACGACATAATCAAACTCTGAAAATTAGATTGTCCAAAATATGTAAAGAGAAAGGTGTCGACTGGGTAGTAGCCTTACCAGTTGCACTCTTTTACATGAGAATGGTAGCGCACTCTCGAACAGGGCTATCCCCTTATGAGGTGGTCTTTGGTAGACCACCAAATATGTGGGGGACGCCTATACCACGAAAAATAACTGATGTTGACTGTAACATGCTGACAGATTACTTGGCTTCCTTGATGTCTGCACTACAATCTTGTCCTTCACAGGTAGCTGCAGCCTTTCCCGACAACACCGAGGTGAAACCCCATGACGTAATTCCAGGGGATCTGGTGTTAGTGAGGAACTTTGACCGGAAGTCCCAGCTGGATCCTAGGTGGAGATCGCCTCAGCTCGTATTGTTAACAACGAGGACAGCCGTGAAGATCGAAGGTCGAAAAGGCTGGATACATTCAAGTCATATCAAGAAATTTCATGGACTACCATCCGATATAGAGACTAAACCCTGTATTTCCTCAAAGATAGACTCAAAGCTTCCTTTGGTTGAACAAAATAACTCAGAACAATATAGACTAAAACTACGGTCCACCAAGTCAGACAATTTGATTGTTTAAGTCCTCTCCAAGGTGAATCGGTTGAATTTGTCTCTGACATGTATCCTCTGGACCGGAATAGAGAAGGAGATAATCAAACCCAGTTGAAAAAACATGCGTACTGTAAATCACTGCGTAGTCATTGTACAGTGACGTTATTAATTTTGTTTTTCTTATGTCTTTTAATAATAGCTGCAAGTATATTGTTGCACATATATTATCCTATTTCTAAACATGTTTATAATGTTACTGCTGAACATTCTTTTAGTGAATTTCCCCCGCATGAGTTGTCATATAGATTTGCGCTGCGCAATAACACTTTTATTAGTATGTTACATCATTCCCATCAGGTTAGCAATGCTACAAATTGTTGGATATGTGGCCGACTCCCTCCCTATCAGAACTATCAAGGAATTCTGCCTCTCTTCCCATACCCGTTCACACACAACGGCTCCTGTGGAGCATGGTTTAGTTTAATTAATTCCCAAGATTCGAACTCCGCAGTTTATCACGACAACTGGGTATGGGGAAACTTGCACTTAGTTTTACTTAAAGTCTGCTACCCTGACAAGAAGGGACTTCCCAAAAGAACACGAACTGATCTAGAAAATGAAGTATATGGATTAGGTAATTTCACGCTTAATCTCATGATCCTGAATGTTGAATCTGAAGCTGCCTCAATTTTGCCCGCTATGTCAGTATTTCCAGTTAAAGGTGAATTATGTATAAGAAAGAATGGCTCTACACACATGGGCCACAGTAAATGCACCACTGTAATAGAATTCAGTGATCAAGGCAAGTCTACATTTAGAGCTTCTCGCCATTCCTACTTTGTATGTGGTCAGACTGCATATATACGTTTGCCTCTAGATTGGGATGGTACCTGCTATATTGGATTCCTTTTGCCACCTGTTTTCCTAGCTCCTCCTGATTATCATAGAAATACTTATTTAGTACACAATAGAGAACGGAGAGATCTCCCAATAGTTGATTACACTGAGACAGCATGGGAAAAATACACAGATTTCAATAAAGGTCTCTTTCCCTATATAGGTACAGTTACCAATAGTAAGCTGATACGTAGATTAACCAGAACCCTTGAAGCAGTAGTGAACGAAACTATTTCCGCCTTAGGCAATTTAACAGAAGAGCAGTCTGCTATGCGGATTGTTGTGCTTCAAAATCGTCTTGTCCTTGACGTCATCCTGGCCGATAGGGGCGGAGCTTGTAGGGTCATCGGATCAAGCTGTTGCATTTTCATACCAGAAAATTCGCCATCTGTATATAAAGCCATAACTCGCCTTCATAAGATTGTAAGCCAGATACACCAGAATCCAGGCACCTGGACTTGGTCCAGTTGGTTTTGGAGTGTATTATCTACCTTTGGATGGAGGGTCCTATCCTTCCTAGGTATTGGCTTTCTCATATTATTCAGTTGCTGTCTATGCCTACAATGTGGACCAGCGATCTGTGGTCTGTGTGCCACATCGTGTATTCCACCACCAAGATTTCATTCATCACGGAAGAAGAAAGAAGAACAAATGATGCTATATGAACAGATCGATGGATTAATGAAGATTGATATCTCTTGACGGGCAAGTAGGGGACAAGGAGGGAATGTGGAAATATGGATTTTTCTGGTCAGTTATGTCCCCTATCTTGGACCCCAATGGTTTCATGTATAAATCACAAGTACATGTATGTTCCCTCCAGTTCCAGTTATGAAGACGCAAACACATGTGCGTCCACCGCCAACATGTCCTCTTTCAGATCCACCATGAATGGGCTGGATATTCCATTCCTAAGTATGAAAGGCCACCGCCTTTATATGGTTCACTTATGCCATTTTTACAGTCCAGGCAAGTAGGCCCTGATTCTGCCATCAAGTCTTTTCTGCCTTCTGCCTCTGAAAGCTCCAGTCTGAGCTCGCATCTGTACCCATGAACTTTGTCCTACTCCCTGCGCGGCTAACGATGCCTGACTCCAGCCTGTTGCCTGCCAAAAACTGTATTTCACCTTCAAGATTATCTGCTTTGCTCCGCTCCCTATCCAATGCATTCCTGTCTAGTAGTTTAAGTAAACATTCTTTTAGCTACCGAGCAAAAGGCCCGGCTTCTCTGTCTTCATGCAAGTAATTAATAGCTCTATTACCATGGAAGATTTCTGCCCTCGCATCTAGTGTAGACACTTAGACGCTTGTACACGCACTAACGGACAGTATAGTCAGTATAGAATAAGATTCTATCCTAAAAAGACCTTTCTTTTTGGATAACACAGTTCTTTAAACATAGGATATTAGATATGATTTGGGATTAGGTTGACATAACCCCAGACTTCTGTCTCCACATGTAGAGCTAAATGTCAAGTTCCCTTCATCCCCTAGTTACACGTCAATCACACGTCATGCTGCTGCGTGCGCATCTCTACCAAGTATTTCTGCTGACATTGCGAAATTCTTTCATGGAACCACCCATTTATGACATCAGACCCAATGACGTTCTTTAAGCTACGCCCAGTTACACCTACTTTAGTGACGCATGTATGTTCTTATCTTTGTTATCAACTGTTACGCCTCCTGCATTTGTTTCACCGTAATGCCTATTGTATAAAAATGATTACCTGTCAATAAAGTTGTGCCTTTCACTTCCTGAACCTTCGTGGTGATGGAATATGGAATCCTCGATTCGAATCGATTTTGGAATAAAGCCCGTTCCGAACCTCTAATACCACGGATTCTGCCTCTTATTACACTGAGCTATTATTATAGATTTTCCGCATCAAATTAAGTCCCGGTAATTAAATTATTTACCACAGTTCCCGGAGAGACCTTGAAGGGTACATGTTCTCCCGAGGTCAGGTCCAGGCCACTGCTGTTGGCGGTGACGCATGCGCACTTCACCGAGAAGCTCGTGTTTGTCAGGGCAGTCACGTTTAACGTCTTGTTCAGCCATCTTGTCTAGGCCGAAATGGTCAACTTAAGCGAAAGAAACACAAAAACGTAATTAAAACATAGAAATGGCTAATAAAATGTTATCCCCTTGCTAATACCCATATGTGTGTGTATTTATCTAGCAGAAGCAACACTCAGAGCGGTTTATACTCACTTAATAAAGCACAAATCACAAATACATCACCTAATCTATTTAATACTATTTTTCTCGAGGAGTATCCAATCCCCAAATCTTGGAATGAAGCCACAATTAGCTTGATCCTAAAACCAGGGAAAGATCCTACCTATTGTGAGTCGTACAGACCAATCTCGCTTCTTAACTCCGATAATAAAGTGTATAGTCAGATATTGGCCATCAGACTTGGATACCTATCTAACAAAATAATACATGAAGACCAAAAGGGGTTTGTTAGAGGGAGACACTTACACGACCTAACGCACCAGCTGATAGGAGCTATTGATATAGCAACTCAGGAGAAGGTACCTTTAGCAATATTTACCTATGATGCGGCCAAGGCCTTTGACCGAGTTAATTGGCTATACTTACATCAAGTCATTATATACTATAACCTAGGTCAGCATTTTGCTAAGGCGATAGCAAATATTTATACGGCCCCGACTGGGAAAATATTGGTAAATGGTGCCACAACTAACAGTGTTCAAATCAAGAGGGGCACTAGACAGGGGTGTCCGCTTTCCCCCTTACTCTTTAATTTATATATAGAGCCCCTGGCCAACATGATTCGAGCCTCTAACGATCTTACCTCATTTAGTTTCAACAACTGGGAGAAGAGAGTGGCACTATTTGCTGATGACCTGATGGTCTATTCAAATAAGTTAACAGAGACATCTATCATTATGGACGATATGCTGACAAGATTTGGGGAGATCTCTGGGTACAAAATAAACCAACAAAAGACAGAGATCATGCAGTGGAATGTACCCTCTTCCCAAAATGACTCTAAGAAGGAAATTCGATATCTAGGGATACAAATTCGAGAAAATATCGACGAAATTGCCCAAGGGAACTTGATGTTAAAAACTAGAGAAATGAGGAGACTTTTCAAATCATGGTCATGCTTATCTCTGTCCTTTATAGGGAGAGTCAACGTAGTAAAAATGACTATTTTGCCTAAGTTTACCTTTGTTTTTAACGCGATTCCCTTGGAGTTCAACACACTGCAAATAAAGAAGATCCAAAGCGAGCTCAACTCCTTTATCTGGACATCTAAAACATCTAGGATAGCCTGGAAAAATCTGAGTCAATAGCTGCAGTACCCAGAACCCTTGATCTATGAGATCGGTGGTATTGAAGCAAGGCCTCAAATTCTACTACAAGGGCGCCTATACTCAAGAGGACCTGATTGCACTTCATTTATTAAGATCGCATAAATGAGGACAAAAGTAAAAAAAAAAAAAAAAAAAAAAAAAGAACCTCGTGTTTGTCAGGGCAGTAACGTTCAACGTCTCGTTCAGCCATCTTGTCTAGGCCGAAATGGTCAACTTAAGCGAAAGAAACACAAAAACGTAATTAAAACATAGAAATGGCTAATAAAATGTTATCCCCTTGCTAATACCCATATGTTTGTGTATTTATCTAGCAGAAGCAACACTCAGAGCGGTTTATACTCACTTAATAAAGCACAAATGACAAATACATCACCAAAGCAACATATAGCATGCAATATCCTAATTTCCTAATATTAGTATGCGTACATAAGTTAGTTTACAATTAGTTTAGCCATGCAAAGTGCAATTCCCACGTATAATTCTTTTGTTAGTATGATTGATTAGTCTTTGACTGCAAACCAATTAATAAAATTACTTTTAGTAAATTATTCAGATTAATATAAACATGCAGAATGGGGGGGGGGGTATACAAAATTTGGAGCTGGAGCGGGTGTACTACCCGCTCCAGCAATCCCCCCTTCGGTGATGATATATCACACTAACCAAAAATTTTGTATCCCTTTTACGGAATTTTAAATTGATTTCTTGTTTCATTCATATTTCAGTTTCCTCTGTTTCATCTCTTTTTGCTGTCTTATACATGCTATCCTTTAACTCTTCTAGTTCTATTTCTTCAAATTCTCTTTCTTGTTTCTTATCCCTTCTCCTTAAGTTTTCTCTTTTTATTCTTTTTCTCTCGTTTTTATTCTTTCTACAACAAATACAACCTAGTCTAATTATTAATACTAAGGAAATCACACATGTTAATGGAAATAATATTTTGCCTATAAATGTACTACCTAGTTTTACTACTAAGTCTTTAATAGCTGATATTTTCTTACCAATCTTCTCCCAGACACCTTCAACCTCCAGTGGTACAATTTCATCATACAATTCTGTAATATTTTTTAAATACATTTTCAAATGTCTACTTTCGTCAGGAATGTAAGTACAACAATGTTGAACTTTCAGCATTCCACAGACTCCACCCTCTTTTGCCAATAAAATATCAAGGGCAAGTTGATTTTGCATTACCATAGCACGCATGGCAACCATTTCAGTGTTTACCAAAAAGAATCCTCCAGCGGTGCTTGTTGACAAGCGATCCACTACTGTTGAAAGTTTTCTAATTTTATTTGCATTCAGAGATATTCCCACTGTGGGTATCAGTGCTCCAAAAAGGTCACCCACAATTTCAGTGCAAGATTCTCTTTTACTACGCGCTAAATAACTACCTAAGCTATGTACACCATCTTCTCCTCTATACATGTGAAAAATCTTTGGAAAAACCAGGCCAACATAACATGTGCCATACCAATGGTCTGGCAAACGATAATATGCCCTGTTCCCACAAATGAAATACAGTCCTGGAAAGACTGGATCTCTTCCACCTTTAAATCCCCATCCTCCCATGATTCGGTATGTATCATGGCACTCGCTATTCCCTACAAAATAATTGTCATACGCCGTCAGATTCCTTCTTATACACAACTTTCCTTTCTGTGGCCAATCTAAAGCCATAGTTGGACTCGTTTCTCCTTTCAAGTGTTTCTCCGTTTCTATATCCCAAACTGTTTTCTCCACTTTCCCCTCCGAAACCTTTCTTTGCATTTTCAATCTCCTTTCTTCAACCATATCTAAAAATGTCTTCTCTTCTCTCTTTAAACTACAAGTTGTTATTTCTAAATATATATTCTAGTGTTAGTTATTTAGTCTCTAAGAAAAATTCACCTAATACCTTTGCAGGTTTCACCTTGTTTAGTTTGTTAATTGCTGGAACTTGTGAAAATATAGTATCTCCATCTGAAAAATAATACTTTAATTTACCTGTTTGATAAAATAAGCTAGCTATTACACTACATGTTATTCCATATGTTACAGGAAGGTGATGATAAGTCACTCCTTCAGAAACAGATGCGGGTAATTGCATACATACGTAGCAATCCCTTACGTCCATAGTCTTTACATATTCATACAACAATTTAGAAAATACATCGTTAGAAAAATCTGTTATTGACCTGTCTTTATGTAAATAATTTTTATCTATTCTAGTTGGAACTACCTTTTGAACTTTCCCTATATTAGTTATGTTATCACTATGTCCTTCTAATGTATCTACAGTAACTTTAAATGAAATTAGTAGAGCGAGAATACTCCAAAGAAGCATTATTAATCCTGTACAACAACAGCACATTTTTCACCATCTTCTAAGGAAGGTACATCTACTTTTGCTACTTTCTATGTTTGCCATCTTAACTAAATGAGCTGTGTCTTTTGACTTAGCCTCTTCTACTTCACAACTAGTTTCTAACCCAAGGCTTCCAAACACCTATGTGGTTCTACCAGTTTTTGTTTTTTTCAGTGTTTTATTATCTTTCCATCAGTAATTTTCATTCAGTTTGGCATCTCATCATCTTTTACCTTCCCTTCGTTTTCAGCATACAGGTTGTCCTGAACATCCGCTTCTTCTCCAATATCAGACAAGATAACTCTCAGGATTTCCGATTCTTCGTCCTCCTCAACCACTTCCGGTACAACCACCTCTGGATTTCCTTGGCTATCCGCCTCTTCTTTCACTTCAGGCAGGGCCACATATGTCCATTCCGGTGATTTATACTTCTGGTTAGGTTTCCTTGTTCTTTTGCTTTCTTTGATTACTGTCTGTTCTTCTCCTTTCGATTTCTCCTGACTCGTTACTTCATTCACCTGTTCAGCTCTTGGCGAATTCACACGTGTCAGTCGATATCTCAGTCTCTTTATTTTGTTTGGCCACACCTCGTCTTTTGCCGCTCTTTTCAATTTACTCCCTTTATCATTCTTTTCAGTTCTCCAAGCTCTTTTTCTCAGAACTCGGCCTTCTGGTATTTCATCTTCGCTTTCCTCAGACTCTGTTTCAACTTGCTTTTTTCCTTCGACAATTTCTTTTTCCACCACTTCTTTTGTTTTCCCTACTTCTGTCCCTCCTCGAATCTCCGACACGCAATCTTCCTGCTGACTACTTGTCCCTGCTTCTAACTGGATGTTGGTGTTCCCTACACCTCCTCGGGGGTCTTCCACAATAATCTTCCCTCTCTCTCTCTGTATCTGGCACCTGTCCATCTAAAGGTGTTGTTTCAGGTGGAATTTCTCTCAATCTTTCATCTGGCACTTTCTTCTCACGGATTTCTTTTATTGTCTCTCCACTGTCCTTTTCTTTGTTCTTTCCTTGTTATTTCTTGGAAGAGTGTGCTCTTTGTTCTGTCTCTGAGTCTGAACTGGTATCAGAAATCTGTAACCTTCTCCTCAGGGAATTACTTCTGGGGACCAAAGTTAAACTCTGCTCTGTCTCCCCCCTTTCAGGGTTTTCTTTTTCTTTGTCTTTTGGCTCTCCGTCATCCGACTCAGTACTGGATTCTGATTCATAAAAATACTCCTTTTCTTTACAGTCAACTGGATTTGGAATTCTCAAAGTATGACTTGCATGTATCCAGTTCTTCAATCCAGCACACTTCACAGCGGTTGTTGTGGTCAAGATGATTTGCCTTGGTTTTCCACACCTGGGAACCAAACAGTTTCTTCTTCTGTGTACTTTTATCCTTACCCAGTCTCCTGGGCTTAGATCATGAGATGGCTTCTTTTCAAGAGTGATGGCATCCGCTCCAACCTGATGAAACACAGAATGAACTGCGTCAGCAAGGCTTTTACAGTATTCCAACACCATGTCATCAGTTATTGTCATCAGCTTGTTGACTGGTATAAACACATGGCGCATGGAACGTCCCATGATGATCTCATGCGGACTCAAACCAGTGCTTCTGTCTGGAATTGATCTAATAGTCATGAGTACCAGAGGAAAGACATTGGGCCATTTCATACCAGTGGCTAAACACATTTTCCCTATCCTGTTTTTGATAGTACCATTCATTTGTTCAACTACACCAGAAGCCTCTGGTCGGTAGGCACAATGCAGTTTTTGTCGTACATTCAATGCTTCACAAATCAGTTTTATGATCTAATTATGAAAATGTCCTCCTCTGTCTGATTCAATTGTTACTGGGAACCCAAATCTAGGGATAAATTCCCTCAAGAGTAATTTGGCTACAGTCATTCCATCATTTCTTCTTGTTGGAAATGCCTCTACCCACCTAGAGAATAGGCATACCATCACCAAAACATACCTCAACCTGTTACAAGGAGGCACCTCAATGAAATCTACTTGCATTCTGGAGAAAGGCCCTCCTTCTCGACCTATTGTCCCTAGACTCACTACTGTCTTTCTTCCTGGATTGTATTGCTGACAAATTAGACATCTTTGACAAATACTCTCTGCTACAAGTCTGAACTTGGCATTATACCAAGTTTGTTTAAAAGACCTAATCATAGCGTCTCTCCCTATATGTCCCTGTCCATGATACATCCGTGCCATGGCAGACATCATGCTATCAGGCATAACTGGTCTTCCATCTCGATAGACTCACACATGATCCTTCTCTCTTGGTGCACATCCTGCTTTTACCCACTGTTTTACTTCTTCCTCTCCTGCTTCTTCCTGCAATTGTCTTACCTCTTCCCATGTTCCCACAGTGTTAGTAAACATTGGGAAACAAGAAATCAACTCCCTTTCCTTTGCCCCATTGATTGAATGCTGATTTCGTGCACAATATTGTGCCATATCATTGGCAAATTTGTTTCCAGTGGCAATATAATCACCACTGCGACTATGAGCAGCACATTTTACCACAGCCAATTGCCTAGGCAGCTGTATTGCCTCAAGCAACTTTCCAACCACTTCAGCATTCTTAATGGGAGTTCCACATGAGGTCAGGAAACCTCTTTGCAGCCAAATTTGGCCAAAATCATGGACCGCCCCGTAGCCATACTGGCTATCAGTTCTCACAGTCACCCTCACACTTTTCCCAATCTTACATGCTCTGGTCACGGCAACAAGTTCAGCTACTTGGGCCGATCTTACTCCTTTCAAGTAGGATGCTTCCATCACTGCTGCAACTGTACATACCGCATATGCTGCACTCAGCACTCCATCATCTGTCCTCAAACAAGATCCATCAACAAACATGACATAATCACTTTCTGGCAAGGGTTCATCTTTGATGTCAGGTCGTGGTTTTGTACAAAAATCAAGTACATCCAAACAATCATGATCTGCTTCATCTCTTACCTCCACATGCTCTACATCTGGCAACAGCGTTGAAGGATTCACATTCACACATCTCACAAGACTCACATTTGTCGCACCCAAAATGACCTTTTCATACTTAGTCAGTCGGCTGTGTGTCATATACTGAGTACGACTCCTTGTTAAAAGAATCGCCACATCATGAGGTACAAACACTTTCACAGGATATCCCATCACAATTCCCTCACTCTGTTCCAAACTTCGACATGTAGCAGTTACTGCTTTCAGACACCCAGGAAGGGCTACAGCTATTGGGTCCAACATGGATGAAAAATACACAATTGGCTTCCTCAGTTTTCCATGCTTCTGTACTAGAACAGAGAGTGCACATCCATTTCTCTCACTGCAATACAACTCAAACTCCTTGTCATAGTCAGGCATCCCTAATGCAGGTGCTTCACACAATCCTTCTCTCAATTTCTGGAATGCTGCCAACTCCTCTTTGTTCAAATCAATTGGATCTCTCACATCACTTTTTGTCAATCGTACCAAAAGTTTTGCAATCAAGGAAAAGTTGCTTATCCACTGACGACAATATCCAACCGTTCCCAGAAACATTCTCACTTCTCGTTGGGTCATTGGTGGACTCATTCTTTTTATGATCCTGATTCTGTCTATGGTCATTTTCCTGTGTGCTTTCTCAATGCTGTGCCCCAAATATTGGACCTCTTTCTTGCAAAATTGTAATTTCGATGGTGACACTTTTAGTCCTCCATCTGCCAAATGATTCAGCAAGGCTACTGTGTCGACCTCACAAGCTTCACGAGTTTTCGATGCCACAAGCAGGTCATCGATATATTGTACTAGTACTGAGTTCTCAGGCATTTCTAGACTTTCCAAAGACCTTTTCAATAGCTGATTAAATATTGAGGGGCTTTCTGTATACCCCTGTGGAATTCGGCACCACGCCAAAATACGCTCTTTGAAATGAAATGCAAAAATTTGCTGACTGTTATGGTGCAATGGGATAGAAAAGAACGCATGGCACAGATCAATCACTGTATACCATTCTGCGTCATGAGGGATCTGATATAAAATCACAGATGGATTTGGTACAATGGGACAACATGGTACAACAATTTTGTTTATCTTTCTCAGATCTTGCACTATCCTGAACTTCCCACTAGGCTTTTTCAGTCCCATTATTGGTGAATTACATGGGCTACTCATTATTTCTCTCAAAATTCCTTGTTTTATCCTTTTATCAATCACAGGAGTAACTCCTTCGATTATTTCAGATGTCAATTTATATTGTGGGACATTTGGGTAACATACTTCTTCTTTTACAGTTATTTTTACTGGATCTACATTCCTCATCAATCCTCCGTCTTCTCCTGTGAAGTCCCAAACTTCTGCTTTTACTGATTGTTTTAATTCTTTTGGTAATTCGTCAGGGTTGAATACAGCATAGGTTCCTGTAACCTCTTTCTCTCTGTTTGCCATTGTCATTTTATACAGCACGTCATCGTCTGGTGTTTCAAAGGCTATTCCATCTGGAGTACAAAATATAGTGCAATTCACAGGACTGGTATCGCACACTACGAATCTGTGCATTTCAGAAAATTTCCCTATACTAACTTTCACTGGTTTTGTAAGGTAAGTTTTAATCTGTCTGTTGGATACACCAACTACTTGGATCGTTTCATCCGAGAGAGGAAGATTTTTGACATCAGCTGATCTAGCAGTCGATCGAGTAGCACCAGTATCAACTAGGAAAGTAATATTTTCATTATTAACTTTTCCATCTACAAATGGGCCTGTCTGGTCTACTTCTAGAGTTGCGCCAAGTACGCACTCTTCTTCCTCCCTTCGGCAATGTCAATAACCCACTTCTGAATCGCTTTCATCGCATTGCAGCCAATACTGCGAAGCAGCGCTAGCGCGTTGTGGCTTATTGACCTGTTCTTCGTTGTAGAATCCATTCTCCTTACTATACCTCTGGCAATTTTTGTTCTGTGGAAAAGGTGGTTTTGGCACCTGATTCTGTTGTGTTATACCCTGCTGTTGTCGTTGCTGTTGACCACTCACCTCATTCTGCACCTGTGGATTCAATGATGGATTTTCACCGTTAGTACTTGGAGGAAATTTACTTTCGGATTTCCAATGCCCTATCCTACCGCAATTATGACACAGAAATTTCTTTTTAGCTTCCTCAATATTCCCTTTATTTTTCCCTGGATTAAATTTTTGTTTTGACCCAGCTTGTTCCGCTAATTGTGCTTCCTGTCTCTCTGCTACCTTTACCTGTGCCCACATAGCCTTCTCTTTCAGTTTTCGCTGTTTTGCTTCAATTTCATCACTGAAATATTTAGCATGTCTCAATACTTCGTCTATTTTCTTATTTTGCCAATCTACCGTATGCTGCTTTATCATTTCACTAATTTCTGGACAAAGACCATATACAAATCTGTATACGAAATGACTCAAATCCTTGTCACTTAAATTTTCATCTCCACTGAATTGTTTAAAGGCTAAGATTAATCTCTCATAATAAGCATGTACTGACTCTTTGCTTTCCTGATGTGTTCTGTCAATTTTTACCCAATCTGTCTCTTTAGGGGGTACCTTGTTTTTCAAAAATGCCATAACCTGTTCGTATTTCTTCATTACTTCGGGGTCTGGAGCTCCTGTGTTTGGATCCCTTGGGTATTTCTGTGTCGGTCAATCTATTACTATTTTACATTCTGTCCATAGATCTGCTGGTACTAGTATGTCGAACAAACCATTCAGATCAATCCACAATACTTTGGAAAGTTTCACAAATCTGTCCACTTGTCTATCCCACTCGACGGGTTTTTCACTCAGTCGAGGGAAGTCATTCGTAAATGACAAAATATCCTGTCTAGTCCATGGAACATGAACATATCCTCCTCCTGGAATCTCTCTCATAGGGTATTCTGTCACAACTTTCTCTTTTTCTCTCACAGGGTAAGCTGAAAACGTTTTGTCTAAAACTTCGTCTCGTTTACGATACCATCTGCTCTTCCATTTGTCCACATCTCCCCATTTTCTCAACAAAATAATTATCTCTTTAATCTGGCCTATTTGTCCTGTGGTATTCATGTTTTCAATGTCTTTTTCGGTGAAATCTACTCGATAGGGTTTCTGTAGGGCTTTTACCTTTTCAATATCAATACCCATTTCATTTGCTACTTCTTCTAATCTTTCATGAAGACTTTTTGCTCTCCATGTTACGCTTTTGCACAGAAATAACAACTCCTCATCTTGATAAGTTTTTTACTTTTCTGTCGGGATAGTTCCTACTAATAATTCTTCCAGTACCATTCGTAATTTGGCTACATCTATTGACTGGGATTCTTTGTCTTTCTTTTGTAAGCTTGTCAACTATTCACTCAACTCCTCTGTTGATGGTCCTACTGGCTTTTCTACATTTCCTTGTCCAAAATCTTTCTGCGTTTCTGTCATTGTCTCTATCATTGTCATACGCTTTTCTGCACACTTTTGACCTACAAACGGGTTATTTGAAAAATTCGGTTCAATCATACTCATAGTCTGTCTCCATGGATTCTCACTCTGACTCATTCTTGGTTGTTCAACCGGTTTATTACCTTTATAAGGGACCGTCAAACAATGTTCGCTATCTTTCTGTTTATTGAAAATGGGCATTACAGGACCTATTGTTACTGGAACAGTTACCGCCTCCAGATTTTTAGTCAATTCTCTTATTTTCTCGGTTAATTCTAGGGTCGTTTTTGCTAGTTCTGCTGAATTTTCTCCATCTAATTTACCTCCGGACATCTTTTCTACCTCTCTAATGGAATTGTTTCCTCCCAAATCTTGGAACTCTGGTTCCGATTTTATGATTCGTACTGTTTCTTTCATTGGGGCACTTGGAGTTAATATTTCTGGTTCTGGTCGATAGGGTGGTGGATTCTTATAGAACATATCATCAAGAACATCATCCTCCGATTCATTCATTCCATACCCTCTCAATTCCACATTATGCCTCTTTTCTACACACTTTCGTCCTTCATTCTCTCCTGCAGTTCTTATGGGAAACAAACCCTCAGTCATACTTGCATTCCGCCATCTTCTCATTCGATCATCATGCATCTCATGTCCGTATGATCTGCCAAACAAATACCTATATCCTCTACCATTTCTAGGTCGTTCTCGGTCATGCATCTCGTCTTCCCACTCCCTCAATGCCTCAAATTGTGTCGGTCTAGGTCTTGGTTCTAAATTCATCATTTTCTCTCTCAAATTTCTCAACACAGCCAAATTAAATGAACCATGCTCTGGAAAAGCCAGCACTCCGTCTTTCTCGGTATACTTAACCCAGTTATCTAATCAAATACAAGTGAGATATCCATATTTCACAACCATAAAGGATGCAGGGGTTTTCGGTGCAGGAAGTAACTGTCCTTCCCTCGTTACAATCGGTTTGTCCTTCTTAAACCACTTCTTAATTCTACCAAACCATGACTTTTTCTCCTTTTCTGGTGGATCGTAATATATTTTCCCTTCTTTCGTGTCTCGCTAGTTTCTCTTACGACTGTACCGCTATTCTGTCCAATTGCAGCACGACTCACACTAACGCACCAATCCAGAGCGTCTACGTCACTGTCACAACTCTCAAATCCCAGCACGACTCACACTAACGCACCAACAGGGAGCGTTTATGTCACCCTGTATTTCTCCACTCGTAGCGCGGCGCACACTAATGCACCAATCCAGAGCGTTTTACGGTTCTGACCGACTGTCCAATCCCAGCGTGGTCGTTCATACGTCAGCAGTCGCTGCGGCAGCTCCTGCTCCTGTCTACCCCTCCTTCACAAAAATTCGCTCGCTAAGTTTTTGTTTCAATTTCTACAATTCTGTTAGTAGCAACATAAAAACGCCACCATTGTCCACTTCGCTAACCAAAGAATAGCAATAGACCTTTCTCACGAGAATTCCGTCTTTCCCGAGAGCAGCGCTTACCTCTGCCCTACTACGGAATCATTACTTGCGTTGATAAAGTAGCACATCCCTCTACCTTACCCTTCTAACAAGCATTAGCTAACCGTTTCTCCAGAATTAAGACACATAGTTGGAGACCCAATGCTCCTGAGAAATAAAACTAGAGTTTCACAATTAACCCGAATGCCTTTACATTTACGCCCTTTCACCCCAGAAAAAGTAGTACATTCACACAGAATCCTGTCTTTCCCGAGAACAGCGAACAGTCTGTCCTACTACAGAATTATAACATTTGTTAACAAAGCAGCGCTTCCCTCTCCTTTGTCCTACTAACAAGCTCAGAGAATACCTATTACCTTTCCAGTGATAAGCGTTATCGGAATGCCATTTGGATCCCTGGTACCTAAGACCAGAATTTCACAGGTAACCTTCGCTATCATACACACTCCTCTCACACAGAAAATGTCTCTAATGGCAACACACGGCGATGTCTCTGAATCGAACCCAGACAATGCGTCGTGCAACTTCAATGGTCACACGTTTCTCCTGTGTACCTACAGGATAACAACAATTCCGTCTTTCCCGAGAACAGCGCTTACCTCTGCTCTACTACGGAACCGTTACAAACTTCCGACTTCCTACATCCCAGAAGCCGTGCTAACAACATCAAACTCGACGCGACTCAACATAGAGTGTTAGTACATAAACCAATATCAATAATCAATAATCAATAAGCTATTTACAAGCAATAACCACCAACCAAAACAATAAAAACCATAACTTGCTACCAGAAAAACTGTTGCAGCGTGGAACATCAAATTCCCCTTTCGTCACAGACCAAATACCTCAACAGCAAACTCACTCAAAGACATTCATTGGTGGGGCCCATGACACCAATACTCACACTCAATTGATCTGTTTTTCCTAGAGGAATAAGCTTCCAAACGCTGACATGAAAGAAATATCTATACCTTACTCTAAATACATTGACTTCAACCCTAAGATATTCCTCTCATAAGGAGCTGAATCATTTAGTTGTTCTCTATGGTTTAGTGGTAATCATTTATCTACACTTTACATACTAAACTAAATACTCTTCTTTAAATAATCGACACAACACATTTGTTAATTAATCAATTGTTCTTTACCTAAGAAATATTGCAAAAATCGTTAGAAATCATCACCAGCATTTCAGAGCATCATATTTACCTAATCTGGCTAAAAGTCGTCCTCTAAGTCAGTCGGGTCGAAAGAATTGTATTCAGCAAAGTTAGGCCGCAATTCAGTCTCTCAAAGATTCAGGATAACAGCTGTCCAGCAGTGTCAACGTCCTCTCCGTCAGCATAACGTCAGGAAATCGAGTTCGTCAAAGAAGAGCAAGCCAGAGTTTTTTAGTTCAATTCCCTACCTACTTTAATAATGAAAATAATGTCAAAAAGTATCAAGATCGGGGTTTAGGAAGTCCTGATTGGTCGACTTGGGGTCGTGAGGTGAAGTTCTCAGGGTGTCTATTAGATGAACTCATCGCACTTGCTGGTTCCGGTTTTTAAATCGGTCATTGTTTTTGGTACTGGCAGCGTTCCCGGAGAGACCTTGAAGGGTACATGTTCTCCCGGGGTCAGGTCCAGGCCACTGCTGCTGGCGGTGACGCATGCGCACTTCACCGAGAAGCTCGTGTTTGTCAGGGCAGTCACGTTTAACGTCTTGTTCAGCCATCTTGTCTAGGCCGAAATGGTCAACTTAAGCGGAAGAAACACAAAAACGTAATTAAAACATAGAAATGGCTAATAAAATGTTATCCCCTTGCTAATACCCATATGTGTGTGTATTTATCTAGCAGAAGCAACACTCAGAGCGGTTTATACTCACTTAATAAAGCACAAATCACAAATATATCACCAAAGCAACATATAGCATGCAATATCCTAATTTCCTAATATTAGTATGCGTACATAAGTTAGTTTACAATTAGTTTAGCCATGCAAAGTGCAATTCCCACGTATAATTCTTTTGTTAGTATGATTGATTAGTCTTTCACTGCAAACCAATTAATAAAATTACTTTTAGTAAATTATTCAGATTAATATAAACATGCAGAATGGGGGGGCGGGTTTACAAAATTTCGTACTACCCGCTCCAGCATTGCAAGACATCGAGTCTGGGGAAGCGGTCTACAGGGTGCTGCTGGGTGTCAATAGAATACCAACACCTCCCCATACCCAATCCCTTTGTACTCTGGCTGGGAGCAATCCTCATCTCACCACAAGTGAGCCATCAGCAGTCAGGTGACAGTTAAATACTGGTAAAAAGGCCTATTGAGGTTTAGGCAGTGAGAAGAAAGTTTTCTAAAATTACCTTTTTTCAACATAATCAAAATTAAATTTTACAATTACACTGGATTTCGATTAACTATGAAAATTAGTCCTTGAATTATGTATTTAGCTGTTTCCAACCCAGAATTAAAATCATTAGGTGTTATAATGTAATCCAGTTTTTTCTGTGGGGCAGCTAACCTTGCTACAGTGAAAGGGACTTTTGGGTCATTTTCACTGTCAGGACATGTGTATTGCTAATTTCTAAATGTCTTACTTTTAAACACCAGTCTCTCTGCCTTATTGAGCAATAAAGCCTACCTTAGGTGTGACTTATAAATATTTAAAGGAATGTTCAGGCATGTCAAAAGGGTGATTATGACAGGTCGCATCGGCAGTTTAAAAACTGAACATTGAGGCTGCAATGGCAGGCCTTGAGACATGCTTTATAGTGCGACTGTAGTGTGTGGTACAATAAGTGGTTCAGCCCACTAGTAGTTTTTAATTTACAAGCTAAGGGTACATGTAGTACCATGTACTGAGGACTTGCAAGTAAATTAAATGTGCCAAGCGGGTGTATGCCAATTTGAGCACATTTTAAGGCAGAGCATGACACTTTACTACTGGTTAGCATCAGTAACATGAGCACAGTGCTTAAGTTGAGCCGGTGGGCACCAGCACTTATTTTTGGGGACTGGCACTTATCTTGCCACATCAGAGATTTACTATGGCCATCAGAGGAAAAAACAAACAAAACAAAAAGACAGAGGGAAAGAAACACAGAAAATCTATCACCAAGAGAGAAAGCAGACACTTTTAAGAGTGAGATAACGTGGCAAGGATTGATTTGCACTGAATTAAAGAGACCTGAGGTGGATTCAGACCCCTTGCTATTCACGCTCTTACATTTTATAGCGCCAGCCACGAGTGTCTGAGCAGTGCTTTGAGCACTGGCACTTATTATTTTCCAAATAAAGCACTGCATGCGCAGACTTCCAAAGTCAATAAAAACAGTTCAGACAAAAATCTGGGGGAATACCAAGCAAAAGATGGTCACGTTTCCAAATGACTGCAACTGTAGAACCAGTTTGCAATGGTTCTCCTTTCAACTGTCCTTTCTGAGCTGCTTTCCAGACACAGCCTTTGCGTAGAGTGATACTTTTCACAGCAGGGAAGTCTCCAACCTGGGACACTCTCTCTGTGATAAATTCCTGACAGGGTGAGTAGTCCTCTGTCAGTTAGTTGCTTCAGGCAGCCCTCCAAGTCACAGTCCTGGACTTGTCCTTCAGGTCACAGGAGAAGTCCAGGACCCTGATAATGTCATTGAACAGGCCTAGGACTCTACATGCACGCTTGGTTAATATGACATCAGTTTCAGATTCCAATACCAGGATACTAGATACATGCAGCTGGGCACCCAGTGCAAGGGAACTTGATGATACACCATGCAGGTGTCACTCCCATCTCAACAAACGCCCCTCCCAGATCACAAATCATTGTCATATGCAGTAGCTTCATCCAGCGTCACTTCTCGTTGCGCCGCCTCTCCTCTTCCTGCTTGGTCCCAGCATCCCTAGGACAGACTCCCTGTCCAATTGGTCTGAGCGGGCAGGAAAGATGCCTTGCTCAGACAAGGGAGTCTGTGGGGTTTCTCCAGCCTGGCTGCTCAATGCAGCTGGGCTGGAGACAAACTAAGTGCGCATGTGTGTTTTCATCAGCCTGAGACGGCCGGCCGAACACACATGAGCATTTAGGGAGTGGAGTGCTCGTAGCACTCCTCCTCCCCCCTCCCATGCCTTAGCTTCACCCCTCTCAACACCGCTGGCAGAGCCGGCAAATGTAAAATAAAACAATGCAAGAGCCTTGTTTTACTTTACATTTGCTGGCTCTGAGCAAGGCAGTAGGGCCACGCTCCTCCACCATTGCGGAGGAGCCGCCACTGACCATGACCCAATCTGACAATTATGCAATACCCACAGTTTTTGCATGATGCCTTGGCACCCACAGCCTGGTTCATCCATCATACGAGCCAGTAATTTTGAAGTAGCAGCAATTCTGTTGACTGCTGCAGACTGTGGCAGTGTCTGGGAGCATGGGTGGTGGACTTGGCCTGGTGAAAGGTGTCTGTGGGTCGCACGTCGCCCAACAGGCCATATGGTGAACATGACTACATTAGTGGGTAGTGGTAAACACAAAACAAAAAAATTAAGAAGAGACTACAAGGAGGAAATATAAAGAGGAGCTAAGGGCTATATCCACGAAGGAGGTCTGGCAAGGTGTCCAGAAATTGCAATAATGCTGAATTACTAATTGAAATATGGGCTAGAGAACAGCTGCACACTCATATCTCATTGCCGCAGACAGCTTAACTGTATTACATCCAACAAAAATTACATTTAAGTCCCAAAGTTAAATTAAAACACGTATTTTACCAAACATTGAAAGATCAGAAATGGAACATATGATCAAAGCAACTGATATAAAGATTGAGCGCTATGGAAATAATTGACAATTTACATTACATTTCCTTGAAATCTACCATAATAAAATGACAAAAGAAGAAAAAACTTACCGAGAAAGTGTGAGAATAGCAGTCAAAATATTGATAATGAGAATGATAGCATAAATAAAGAAAATAGCTTTTGAAAGCACAGAAATGTGATGAAATGAAAAGCATTTTAAAGCTCCCTTTACAGCAAAGGCTGAATCTGTATCTCTCTCGGCAGAGCTTTCTTAGATTCTAGGGGATATTTATGGACATGCATGACATTGTCTGCAACCAGAGCAACAACAAAAAGCGCAGAAATACTCTAGAGGCTCTGAGAGTGGACATTCAATGAAAGAAGAGAAACAATATTTCAGAATTACCTACGAGTCTATGAATATCTCCTGCTGTTGTGAGAATAAAATTGTTATTCCTGCCAATAGGAAGGAGTACCAGAAACAGAAGTCTGACAGGTCGGCGGATAGGCTGTTTTTATGACTGATTGTGGCCTGTGTTATGATCGTCGGGCTCTTTTCACCATTGATTTCCCTGATACATTCACAAACATTGGCTGCAGCAAGGACAAAAGCACACATTACCTCCAGGTCCCTTATGTCCTCGTCCCATTCATTACTAATGGAGATTACCATCTCCCGACAGAAAAAAGATCAGAAGAATGCTGGGACACTAACCCCGCCCCTCCCACTGGGAGTACATAAGGGGCACTTACCCAGCATTCCTCCTGTTCTTTTTTCTGTCTGCCGACAGTCTTGATGTGGATGCTGGTGCTGCTCCTGCTGGGCTTGAGTGGCTTCTTTTCCTGTTTTACCCCTTCCGGCTTCCTGGCTGTGCGGTTGGGGTGTCTGGTTCCTTGCCTCTCGGCCTGCTGGGCTTGCTGGGATGCTTGGTTTCTCGGCCGGCTCTTTGATTCCCCTGTGTGTGGTTTCTGCCGGCCCTTTGCGGCTGGTGAGCCGGCCTCCCGGGTCCTTCCGGGTTACTGGAGGCTCGTCTTCCTGGGGCTTGGCCGGGTGGATTTCGTGCTGGTTTCCTGGTTCCCCTGGTTCCGAAATGCCGGCGCTCTGCTGCCTTTGAGGTCTGGCGGCGGCTTCCTGGATCCCGGACGGTGTAGGGGGGGGCCTTGAGGCTGTGTGCGGCCCCCCCGGGTGAGTCCCGCTTTGCGGTGTTGCTTTTCTTCATTTTATTGGTCTTCTGAATATCCTCAAGGGATGCAACGGAGACTCCTGGAGCTGCTGGGGATTGAATCCCGGGCCTCATACATGCGGAGCATGTGCTCTGCCGCTGGACTTTCTCCTGATGGGCGATTGGAGTGGGGGCCTTGTTTCTGGGGTTGGCCCCCACTCCGGGTGAGTGCTGCTTGCAGGTTTCTTGTTTCCCTGCTTGTTTCGCTTCTGTTCCCCGCCTCCTGTGCGCTGCGGGGCTTCTGCTCTGTTGGTGTGTTTGGCTGCGGCTGGCGGTGGGGGCCTTGATGTCTGGTGGCCCCCGCTTCTCCCTGGTGTTATGGGCAGCTTGGGGTGATGCTCTTGGCTTGCGAATGTGCTACGGCCTGCCTGCGCTGCGCATTTTCCTTTTTTCCTGGCTCCTGCGGAGCCTTTTTGTGTTCAAAGGAGCGGGTTGCTGATGTCCTGGCTGGTGGCGGATGGCTCTGTGGGTTGCTCGGCTCCTGTGCTCTGCTTTCCCGAGTCTGTGCCCTGGCGGGGTCTACTCCCTAGCGTGTCTGGGTTTCTGTTCCTTTAGGTACTGCCTCCTGCTGTGGTGGGTCCTGTCGGCCAGCATTGTTTCGTGCAGTGTGCTGTTTCGCCTTTTCCCTCCCCTCCCACACCCAACCCCCCTCGGCCTCTGGCGGTGTTGATGCCTTTCTCTAGGTTGTGTGTGTCTTCGGCTTTGTTCCTGGTTGGGGGTGTGCTGCTGCCGGCTTCTTCACGGTCTGCGTTGCTGTTTGTGGCCGTAGCTGTTTGCGGCTGCTGCTGCTGCGTTCCAGCCTGGTTCCTTGGGCACTGCTTTGCCCGGCTTGGCATTGGTTGCTGATATGTCGTTCTGGCATGGTTTCTGTTTGCTGTTCTTTCGTGGTGGTGTTGCTGCAGGTCTCGGCTGTCATTGGGGTTTGTCTGGGTGCCCCGCTGCCGCCGGGCGTGTTGCGCTGTGCTGTTGCGCTCCCCCAGCGGCTCCGCTGTTGTGCTGCCTGCCACTGACCCCGTTCCCCTGTTGTTGGTGGGTGTTCGTGGCCCTCCTTCCCCCGCGGGCTCCTGCCGGCGCCTGTTCCCTGGTGGTCTGGAGGGGGAGCCTTGTTCTTTTGCTGACTGTTTTCCCGCCTCTTTGGTTGCCCATGGTGCTGGGTTTCCTTTTGGCGCGTTCCGTTGGGTCTTCATGTCCCTGCACTCCTTCTTGGCTGTTGTTCCCGGGTACGGGGTGCTTTGGGATGTGTTGGGCTTTATCCGGGCCTGGTTGCTCCGGGGAGCCCTTACCGGGGCTTGGTTCCTTGTCCCTGTTTCGTCTTCTGCCGGTCCGTGGGGCTCCCTCAGTTCGGCGTCGGGTCTGGTTCCGTTGCTGTGGTGTGTTTCCTTTGTGGAGACCTCGCCTGTCCCACGCATACTTTGTTCTTCTTCTGTGCGGGGGCTGGGGTTTCACTCCTGCTGGCTTTTTTTCGGGCGCTCTGGGGTGTGCCTCCTGTTCTCCTGCTCTTGGGCAGGTTGGGGCGGTCGCATTCCGTCTTCTGGGCCCTGGGTCGGGGTTGTTTGTCTCCCTGGCCGACGGCTTGTTGATTGGTGTGTTGAGGCTTTTTTCCTTGCTCACACTGCGGGATCGTCTCTCGCTGGGCTGCCTTGCATGGTTGTTCCAGTGAGTGTTTTCCGTTGTGGGGGTGGGGTATTTGTTTTTGGGTGCCTCCCCTCCTGCTTCCTGCGGTTCTCCTCCCCTGTGGCCCTGTACTTTTGGCGGCTGTCCGTTTATCGTCGGGCAGTTTTCGCGCTTTGGCCGGGTTGTCTTTCTTGGCCAGTGTCCGGTGTTTTTTCCTCTGGCCCCCCGGAGTTGCCGGTCTGTGGGTGCCTGGTCTCTTCTGCTCTCGGACCTGGCCTGGCCTTGGCGTTCCCTGTGTCTTTGTGGTGATGCTCTGGGCCCCAGTTCCTCTGGTTGGCTTCGGTGGGTCTCTGCCCGTTGCTTCTCCTGGGGGTTGTGTCTGTGTGGCTGTGGTGCTGGTTGTTGTCTCTGTCTTCCTGCTGCTGTACTGGGTCTCGCGGTTCTGTTCCGTGTCGCATTGCCTGCGCTTCGGCCTGGCTCTTCTTGGCGCACTTGTTTGTGTTGCGTTTTTGCCCTGGTGGTCTACTGGCCCTTGCGTTCCGGCGGGTTGCTGGGGTTTCTTGGCTGTGTCCTATGCCTCAGGGTTGCTGGTCCTGGCCTCTTGTGTTTTTCCTGTGGCCTTTGGTCCCTGGGGGCGGCTTCTCTCATGTTTGGGGTTGTCCGCCTGGGTTTCCAGTGGGGGATTTCTCCTCTTTCTGCTTCCCGGGATGCTGGTGGGCGCTGTGGTGCTGTGCTGGTCTGGCCCCCTTTTTGTGTCTGTCCCCCTTGTTGGTGTGCTTTGGGGGCCCTGGTCGGCGCTCCCTGTTCCCTGTGGCTGAGTGGGGTTCTGGCCACTTCTCCTGCTCTGGTGCCTGGGTTGGTTCTTGCTTCCTTTGGGGTGTCTTGTGTTTGACCTCTTGGCTGGTGGCTGTGCCTCTCCCTTCAGACTTTCCTCCCTGCTTCCTCTTGTCTCGTCTGGTGTCAGTGGCGCTTCTGGGTGGGCTTTGTTTGTTGCATGGTTGGCTTCCCGGGTTCTGTTGGCCTTCGCTGGGTCTCTTCTGGCCTGCGGTGTTTTCCTCTGGCTTGGTTCGCTGTGGAGGGGGGTGCTTGTCCCTGCCCTTTCTGGTGCTTCTTTTTGGCCGGGGTTGTGCCTACGCTTTTCCCAGTGCTTGTGTTGTTCCAGGGGCCGTGTTTCAGTCTCTCCTGGTCTGCTGGCTTGCAGCTGCTTTTGCTTGGCCTTCGACGGCGGCTCCTTGTGGTTGCCTGTTCCCTTGGGCCTTCCTCCCTGTTGGCTCCGGCTCTTGGCTGGTTTGCGGGTTTCCGTTTCTTTGGTCCTGCTCGGCGTTGCCTGGGTGCGCTCTTGCTGCAGTCCTGGGCTGCTTGCTGGGGCTGTGTTGGGGGTTCTTTGTTTGGCCTGCCACTTCTTTGCTGGTGTCTTTTTTGCCTGTGGGGTGGCTGATCCCTCTGCTGTTGGGTTCGGGTCCTGGCGGGTGTTGTGTGCTGCTGCCCCGTGTGGCCTCTTGGCTCTGGATGGGCCTGTTTGGGTCTGTCCTCAGCTTCTGTTTTCCCCTACTCTGGGGTTTTCGTTTGGGCGACACCGGGGCTGTTTGCTCTCTGGTCTGTGCTCTGCTGGGGCCTTCCCTTCTTTGTGCCTTCCCCCGGTACTGGGTTGGGCCTTTGGGTCCTTCTGGTCGGTTGGGTTGCTCGGTTTTGGCTTCCCGGCTGCAGTGTCCTTGGTGGCCGTTTCTGCCCTGGGTGTTTTTCCCCTGCTCGGGCCCTGCTTTTGGCCGTGCTGTGCCGTGGGGTTTGGTTTTTTGTGCTTTCCGCCCTGGCTTCTGTTGCTTCTGTGGTCGGGGCGTTTTTTTTGATGTTGCCTCTCCTCTGGGGGGCTGTGGTTTCCGTGCTGTGTTGTTTGGGCCTGTCCCGCTCCTATGGGGCCTTTTTGTGTTGTTGGCCCTCGGCTTGGGCTGTTTGGGGTCGTCTCTGCCTGGCCTGTCTCTGGTTGGGCTTGTCTGCTGCTGGTGTTGGCTCCCTTGGGGTTCCCTTGCAGTCTTGGGTTCTCCGGGTCGTTTGCCCGTTCCGTTGCTCTCCTTCTCTGTGGTTTGGGGTGTGCCTTCTTCGGGCTGTGGCTTCCTGCTCCGGTTTCGCCGGTTTTCCGATTGGGGTTTCTGCTGGGGCTGTGTTCTTGGGTTCATGTGTTCCTCTTGTTCCCTTTTCTTCTTTGTCTTCCCGGGTTCCTTGTTGCCTGGTCGGTTTTCGTCCTCTGGGGTTCTGGTCCCTGCTGGGTCTGCTCCCTTCTCGCTCTTGGGGCCTGGTGGGTTGGCTTCTGGGGGTTTGTTCCTTTTTGGGTGGCCGCCTCGCTGTTTTGTTCTTCTTGCCTCGGTTGGCTTGTGGGTCCATGCTCTCCCCTTCTGTGGTTGGCGGTGGGGTGTTCCTGCTGTGGGCTGGTTGGCCTCTGTGGGTTGCCGGCCTGGTCTTCCGGCTGTTCTTCCGTTGTTTTGTAGGGTGCGTCCCGGCTTGGGGGGGGCTCCCTCTTGTCTGGGTGCTCTGCCTGGGGTTTTCCGCCGGTTCTGCCGTTGCTTCCTGCGGTGGCTGCCTTGGTTTGGTTTCCTGGGTTGGCTTCTGTTTTGCTTGGGAAGGCCGGCTTTTCTGTTTTGGTATTCTCCATTAGTAATGAAGGGGACGAGGACATAAGGGACCTGGAGGTAATGCTCTATTACTTACCGGTAATCTTCATTACTCCTGGTCCCGTTGTCCTCGTCCCATTCATACGCCCCGCCCTCCCTCCCGGACGGCCGGCCTTCCTTGTGGGCTTGGTTGTTCAGGAGGAATGCTGGGTAAGTGCCCCTTATGTACTCCCAGTGGGAGGGGCGGGGATTAGTGTCCCAGCATTCTTCTGATCTTTTTTCTGTCGGGAGATGGTAATCTCCATTAGTAATGAATGGGACGAGGACAACGGGACCAGGAGTAATGAAGATTACCGGTAAGTAATAGAGCAGTCTCCCATACTTTGCAAAACAGCTATTCAGCATCTTACACGCTCAAAACTGCCCTGATTTTCAAATGTGGACTACTTTTTTAGGATTTTATTTGCTAATGGAGGCCACTTTTATTTTGGTACCCGCCTATTTTGTGTCCCATTCCTACACTGTATGCCACTCAACTATTTAAAGTGCATATCCAAAATGAAGAAGAATGGAGGCTCTGTCAAGCTAGAATATATCCAGAGTGTGAATCACGTGTTGTGTATCTTTTTTTCCTGAAGAAATTTAAAAATAATATGAAAATTAAACATGTTGATGCGATAAGTAGGCATTTAAAGAAAGAAAAAACATGTATTTCTCCTATTGGCAAACTAAAGAAAAAATGGTGCTCCATCTAAAAGTTATTCTCCTGCTGTAAGCAATTTATAATAAAGTATATTTTATTGTACTCCATTAATTTAATATGTATGGCTTTCATTGGAAGCTTCTGTTGTGAATACGTGGGTCCTGCGCTCACTGTGCCACTGGAATCAAGCTATCCTGGCTGAAGAGGGGTGAAACCCCGAAACCGATCCTAGGATGCTTGTGTTCGGTCCAGGGAGGACCTGGCTTGGCAGTTCGGGCTGGACTGTTCCCATGAGGCACAGGGTCAAGACTGATTTGCATATGTCCAAGTCTAAACTGGGGTGGCATAGTGAGCAAAAGAATGATGGATTTAACCCGGATCTCTTGGCTGGGGGTGAATGTTTTGATTTATTCTGCATTCCATCCATCAATTGTGTGTCTTTTGCTTTCTCGCCCGAAGTGCAACAGGTATGCCCAGACTTGGGTCCTGGGCTCACTGTGCCACTGAAATCAAGCTATACGGGCCGAAGAGGGGTGAAACCCCAAAACCGGTCCTAGGATGCTTGTTTCCGGTCCAGGCAGGACCTGGCTTGGCAGTTCTGGCTGGACTGTTCCCATGAGCCACAGGGTCAAGACTGATTTGCAAATGGCCAGGTGTTAACTGGGGTGGCATGGTGAGCAAAAAAAAGATGGATTTAACCCAGATCTCATGACTGGGGGGTGAATGTTTTGATTTGTTCTGCATTCCGTCCATCAATTGTGTGTCTTTTGCTTAAAGTGAAAGTCAGTAGTTTTAATAATAATTCTCTGGGTCTGCATTTATTATGAAATGTGAACTACTGAATTATATTTAAAAAAATATGCACTTTCATCACATTTGAAAACATACTAAATAGCTATCTGTGTGTCAAGAGAGATGGGTTACAGAGCTGTAATTGCAGCTCTGCCACTTCAACACAATGTGTCATCCTTGGCAACTAACCGAAAACTATTTAATGTATAGCTGTATTCAGTCGGGCATGTTCGGCCCAGTAGAAGAGACGCATGCATCAGCACATTTGCTTCAGAACTTCTCCTGTGGTAAATTCTGAAGCTTAAACAGTCGAGTTTTGTTCTTTGCATCCTGATACATGCAGTCCAGAATTCCTGACCTAAGCAGTGACTACAAGTATTAGATGGCAAACCTGAGCTACTTACGATTGCAACTAGCACGGTGAAACCTAAACATTGTTGGTCCTAACCATAGAGATAGATCAATGAAAAAAATAAACTGTAATCAGCACACCAATAAAAATTCCCTGTTTCCTTGTATGTCCATACAAATGGACAGTAGGCCAGTGGCCTGTAGAAAAGGGCCTAAATATTTCCCCTCCAGATAAAGACATGGATGGATGCTGCATTTGTGCATGAAGGGAGGAGGTACACCCAAGTGAGGAGTCAAGAGATGGCCAGAGCTGGCTTGATCTTTCTTTAAAGCAAGAAGCTACAGTCAAACCAAAATGGCTGCTCTTTCCTCACAAGTTTCCTTAATCTGCAAATGCCATTAGTTTTTACCATACCGTTTATTTAATCACGGGCACACATGACCATTATTAACCTTGGCATAGAAGAATGTTTATTACTTTAATTAATTTGGTATGAGAGATTTCTTCAAAAGATTTTATGAAACATATTTGATCTTTAAATACCAAAGTAGTTTTATTGTTTAGGTCGAGCCTGGGCAGCGCATGCACTGCTCTGCGAGGCATGCTGTATTAGAGTACAGAATATAAGCGCCGCCCACTCTCCCCCCATATTTGTCATTGGCTTGTATCATTTTCCTTCGTAAATGCTGGCTTCTGATTCTTTAATAGGGTTATTAGTCCCTCCTTAGTACCTCCTTGTCTTCATTTGTTACCTCCCATGATGGCTGGCCCTTTTTCTTTGGTTGTTACACTGTGAGTCCTTTTCAGTCTGTAAGCACTATTTTCTTTAATGCATTTCTCTTACTACAGACAAGACATGCTTTCCTGCAACATTCAGGGCGCAATGCGTGCTTTCACTTTCTAAGCAGCCCGGGAAAATGGCACCTGCTTCTTTGAATATGTATCGCATTTACAAGAGTTTGAGCTATTGGCATTGTACATGACAATGCCTTTTATTTATCTGTTAATTATCAAAACAGATAAATAAAAGGCATTGTCATTTGCAAATGCTTGTTTTACCTTTGTTCTGTTTGCTTGTTTACCTTGCCAGGTAAAGTATAAATATGTAAAGTGACATCCCAAAACCTTACCAAAGATGTCCGACATCATGGGTGCTGTACAACCATTTCCTTCCAGACTTTCAGGACTCTTGCTATCAAGCTGGCCACGCCATTGGCCATCACTGGATGTCGAAAGATGCTACAGAAATGATGGCCATAGGCACTGAAAAGTGCAATTCTTGGTCTGCAGTCAAAGTGCTAAAAGTACATTTTCCAGCATCTGAAGTCATAGCCCACCCAGTCCCTGGTCTAGAAATTGCTGATGAGTTGAAACAGGTTTGCAAAGGTTGTATGCAATATTATTATCATTCAATAAAATGTATTTGATATAGTAACGGTATACCTGTTTTCAAAGAAAGTGCTAATAACAGGGTAGCAATTTTTATGCTTTAGTATGGAGAAGAGAGCCATCAGCCTCAAGGAAGTGTACTTCAACACATCTGAGAAGTACTTGTGTGAATTTGCTTTCTGCTTACCATTCATCTGGCAAATTATCAGCGGGCAGGACCTAAGCGTGGGGGATATTCAGGTAATTTGCTTATGTGTAATTACACAAAGTTTGGGGAAAATGATGTGACATTACATGTCATAACATGGAGTGCAAATACATCATTTAGCCCTATATATTTGTGCAAAATGCATCCTTGCATCAATCTATGATGCAAGTACACACTAAAACAAGCATGAAAAGCAGAATTGCAGTGATCGACAGCTGCTCACTTTATGGTTGATTCCATTGCTCCCGCGCTCCCACCGTATAATTTTGCCTGCACTGGTGACATAATTAAGTAAAATGGTGTAAATGCAAAATTTGGGGAATTTCACTTAACAAGCATAACACAAAACTACGCGGATTACATCATTTACATTTCGCTCAGTCCTTGTGGGTCTGACCCTTGTGGGTCTGACTAGGGTGTGTTTAAAGTTGCTCAAAACGTAGATGGAGGAAAATGTGTTGGCTTTAAAATCCTCCTAGATCTGAGGGGCAACAGGTTGTGGATTTCTCTGGTCCCTACTGCAGATGATTGGTTCTGTTTGTGGTGGAGAACAAGACCAGGGTAAGTAACCTTGGACAGCTTCTGTTAGACAGCTTTATCTAAGTACCATTGAACAGTACCTAAGTACCATTGAAAAGTTATCCAAGAGAAATTGGCATTCATCAAGTAGCCATGCATGTGGCAGAGTGCACGCCATATAAGTACATATAACATATTTTGGGGCATATTCATTCAGAATAGGAACATTCGATAAAGTTGTGACCAACTAGTGATATCTATCTATACATACATATATGTGTAATTGTACAATTATTATCTACTGGTGGTCGCCAGTAGATAGTTATAGTTAGGACCGTGCTTCCATAGGAAATCTGAAAATGCTATTTTGTATAACTTTGGCGCCGGTTGCCGAATCCTCGCGAAATTTTAAAAACTAATGGGGCGCTCCGCTCAGCTCCTACCCTGAAAGTCTCGGGGGGATTCGTAAAGCGGGGGCCGAGAAAAAAGGGGGGTCCCAAAACGTGTTTTCCCCAGCATTTTCCCATAGGACCTTTAGTCGAAGGTACAGCCCGAACGGCTGAACAGAATTACTTGAAATTTGGCAAAGAGGTAGTCCTCAGGTCAGGCATGTGCCTTTTGCATATATGGAGTCAATCTGTTCAGTAGTTCCTGAGAAAATTGCAGTTAAAAGCACATAAATATCTATAGCCGCGCACCGTCCGCGCACCTGATTGGTGGATTCATGACTGTCAACATTCGAATCGGTCGAAATCAGGAAGTGTCGACCGCCATTTTGTGTGTTGTGTGTGTGACAGGGAAAAAGAAAGGTGGAGAACGTGAAAAGGGGCAGGGTAGAAAGTTCCTGACCCCCTAGCCTTTGTCAGGGGGTCCCTGAAGGACCCCGAAGGGTGAAAAAACATTTCATTTTTTTTCAAAATATAGCGGGGTGCGCGCACCCCCAGCCGCCATTTTGAGTTTTAGAGGCAGAAGAGAGCTAAAAACACAAGTGGAGAACGTGAAAAGGGGGCAGGGTAGAGAGTCCCTGACCCCCTAGGCCTTCTCAGGGGGACCATGAAAGACCCCTTAGGTCACACAAAAAAAAAAAATTAAAATATCGTGGGGTGCGCGCACGGTGCACGTACGGTGCGCGCACGGCGGCAAAAAAAACATAAAAAAATAGAATTAAAAATCAAGTTTAAGTGTTTAGATGTTGGTTGGCTCTAAAAAGAGCCGTTGTGTTCATGGAGTGTTTTTTGTACCTACAAGTAAGTACCGATGCAGAGTCTAAAGTTCAAGAGGAAGACTCTGTTGCCTTCATCTGTGAAATGAACACCGTCTCCTCTATAAATGCCTTGCATGTTGTAACGCAAGTTGTTGTGGTATATAGAACCCATACCATAGTCTCTGAGGAAAGCAGAAACAGACTTATTGACGTGCTTTCTTGCTTTGTCAATCTGCGGACAATATTGGTTGGACCAGTTCCACGTTTACCTTTGGCATATATTAGAATATACAAAGGTAGTTTGTGGAAAAAGTGACATCAATTGCACAAAGGTGTCCTTTACAAGCATTTCCAGACCTACCCCAGTTAAAGTGCCTAGGTCATTTCCACCACAGTGCACAATTATAAGGTTAGGCTGTGGGAGATGTAGAAAGGATTTCACCAAAGGCATTAATTGGTGCCACTTTAACCCTCTCTGACCAATCCATTTAATGTCTACATTTGGCAAAGCAAGGTCTTTCAAAATACCTCTTTTTTCTGCATACTTTTCACTCCAGAAGACATAGCTATGACCTACAATCCACACTGTGAACATGTTTCAAGGAGATCTGGATGCACTCAGAAGGTGTCTTTCAGTAGAATGGCAATATGAAAAGAAAGATAGTTGTAAAATGGAGGCTTACATACTTTTTTTTAAATAAAAAGAGCTCATTGGCTGTTTCAGACCATTCTACACTAAAAACTAGGCTATATGTTTAAATTTTTAAAAGCATGTTTTGTATTGGTTCAGAAAAATGTGTTCCCACAGAACATTACTATGGATTTGCTGTTAGGTTTGAAAAGTCAAGCACTCTTGCTCTTTGGATTAGAAACATTGTGTGCTGAACTTCTGACCTCTCTGCTCACACCAGTGTTCCATGACCTGTTGCTATGGTAGGACGCAGAAGTCATGTTGGGGGTAGGGATCATTTGGAAAGGGTTGAAATTTGCAGCCAATAGAAATGTGTGTTTCCATTTGAAAAAATGTGGGAAGCACTGTGATTTGAAGTTAACATGTATATGTGTGAAAAAAGAGAGGGAAACATTGCCTTTTACTGGTTCTGCTGAGAGGTGTACAGTTCAGAGATTCTGGCTCTGATAATCTGCTGTGTGAGTGCCACATTTCTTTCTCAACTAACTACTTTTAAAGGTCAGTTATGAATTTGAGAGGGGATGTATGTGGTGCATTTTGATATAAAAAATATAAATTAGATTCTTGTTTTAAAGTTGTATTTTACATTTTTTGTTTTGGAAGATATTTAACTGCCTTGAACTTGTCAGATATTATGGAGTATGTCTTCACCATAAGTAAAGGTGTACTGGTATCACCCAGGAATATTGTTTTCTGCCTAGAATCACACCATGAGTCTGTGTGCACACAGGAATTGTTGTCAGAGATTTAATTTGTGTTGGTCAGGTTCTGTAAGACTTGCATTCATAGGAAAGGGGCAGCTTGTTTTCTTGAACTGTGATGGTTAGCATTCAGCACAAATCAATATCTCACAAAAGAGAGGCAAATGCTAACACATTTGAAAACAACAGGGTAGATTTTCCTTACACTCCTGCAATGGGTGAGGTAGATCCTACATGCTCAAAACTCCAATTAACCCTTACCCCACATGCACTCTTACATACATCTGTGCAGTCTTCATGCAGTTCTGCAAGCGTCCATGCAGATCTCTCTTGCACCTGACAATACACAGTCTCCAGAAAAATACATTTAGCACACAGGTAGTAGCTTCTCCTGCACTCCCATGCTAAGTATACAGCACTGTGTGGTATTTCAGATAGTAGTGTGTAACGCTACCACATTCAACATCACCAAGGCTCATTTCTTTTGCTCTAGTCTAATCACTCACCCAGGTTCCACATGCTCATGCTATAAAGTAGTTCTTTGGACATGTGCTCTTTTCTGTCTCTCTAAACAATAAGGAAAATGTGTCAGGCTGTTACAGTAATTATCACTTGCAAAACCACAGTGGTAAATGTGCTTTGAAATTGCCAATGAAAAATCGTTTTCTGCCTAGAATCACACCATGAGTCTGTGTGCACACAGGAAATGTTGTCAGAGATTTAATTCGTGTTGGTCTGGTTCTGTAAGACTTGCATTCGCAGGAAAGGGGCAGCTTGTTTTCTTGAACTGTGATGGCTAGCATTCAGCACAAATCAATATTTCACAAATTAGAGGCAAATGCTAACACATTTGAAAACAACAGGGTAGATTTTCCTTCCACTCCTGCAATGGGTGAGGTAGTTCCTACGTGTTACAAACTCCAATTAAAACTTACCCCACATGTACTCTTACATACATCTCTGCAGTCTTCATGCAGTTGTGCAAGCGTCCATGCAGATCTCTCTTGCACCTGACAATACACAGTCTCCAGAAGCACGCTCTTAGCACACAGGCAGTTGCTTCTCCTGCACTCCCATGCTAAGTATTCAGCACTGTGTGGTATTTCAGATAGTAGTGTGTAACGCTACCACATTCAACATCACCAAGGCTCATTTCCTTTGCTCTAGTCTAATCACTCACCCAGGTTCCACATGCTCATGCTCTCAAGTAGCTGTTAGGACATGTGCTCTTTTCTGCCTCTCTAAACTATAAGGAAAATGTGTCAGGCTGTTACAGTAATTATCACTTGCAAAACCACAGCGGTAAATGTGCTTTGAAATTGCCAATGAAAAATCGTTTTCTGCCTAGAATCACACCATGAGTCTGTGTGCACACAGGAATTGTTGTCAGAGATTTAATTTGTGTTGGTCTGGTTCTGTAAGACTTGCATTCGTAGGAAAGGGGCAGCTTGTTTTCTTGAACTGTGATGGCTAGCATTCAGCACAAATCAATATCTCACAAAAGAGAGGCAAATGCTAACACATTTGAAAACAGCAGGGTAGATTTTCCTTACACTCCTCCAATGGGTGATGTAGATCCTACATGTTCAAAACTCCAATTAACCCTTACCCCACATGCACTCTTACATACATCTGTGCAGTCGTCATGCAGTTCTGCAAGCGTCCATGCAGATCTCTCTTGCACCTGACAATACACAGTCTCCAGAAGCACGCTCTTATCACACAGGCAGTTGCTTCTCCTGCACTCCCATGCTAAGTATTCAGCACTGTGTGGTATTTCAGATAGTAGTGTGTAACGCTACCACATTCAACATCACCAAGGCTCATTTCCTTTGCTCTAGTCTAATCACTCACCCAGGTTCCACATGCTCATGCTCTAAAGTAGCTGTTAGGACATGTGCTCTTTTCTGCCTCTCTAAAGTGTAAGGAAAATGTGTCAGGCTGTTACAGTAATTATCACTTGCAAAACCACAGCGGTAAATGTGCATTGAAATTGCCAATCAAAAATCGTTTTCTGCCTAGAATCCCACCATGAGTCTGTGTGCATACAGGAATTGTTGTCAGAGATTTAATTCGTGTTGGTCTGGTTCTGTAAGACTTGCATTCGTAGGAATGGGGAAGCTTGTTTTCTTGAACTGTGATGGCTAGCATTCAGCACAAATCAATATCTCACAAATGAGAGGCAAATGCTAACACATTTGAAAACAACAGGGTAGATTTTCCTTCCCCTCCTGCCATGGGTGAGGTAGATCCTATATGTTTAAAACTCCAATTAACCCTTACCACACATGTACTCTTACATACATCTGTGCAGTGTTCATGCAGTTGTGCAAGCGTCCATGCAGATCTCTCTTGCACCTGACAATACACAGTCTCAAGAAGCACGCTCTTAGCACACAGGCAGGTGCTTCTCCTGCACTCCCATGCTTACTATTCAGCACTGTGTGGTATTTTAGATAGTAGTGTGTAACGCTACCACATTCAACATCACCAAGGCTCATTTTCTTTGCTCTAGTCTAATCACTCACCCAGGTTCCACATGCTCATGCTCTCAAGTAGCTGTTAGGACATGTGCTCTTTTCTGTCTCTCTAAACTATAAGGAAAATGTGTCAGGCTGTTACAGTAATTATCACTTGCAAAACCACAGTAGTAAATGTGCTTTGAAATTGCCAATCAGAAATCGTTTTCTGCCTAGAATCACACCATGAGTCTGTGTGCACACAGGAATTGTTGTCAGAGATTTAATTCGTGTTGGTCTGGTTGTGTAAGACTTGCATTCGTAGGAAAGGGGCAGCTTGTTTTCTTGAACTGTGATGGCTAGCATTCAGCACAAATCAATACCTCACAAATGAGAGGCAAATGCTAACACATTTGAAAACAACAGGGTCGATTTTCCTTCCCCTCCTGCAATGGGTGAGGTAGATTCTACATGTTCAAAACTCCAATTAACCCTTACCCCACATGTACTCTTACAAACATCTCTGCAGTCTTCATGCAGTTCTGCAAGCGTCCATGCAGATCTCTATTGCACTTGACAATACACAGTCTCCAGAAGCACGCTCTTAGCACACAGGCAGTTGCTTCTCCTGCACTCCCATGCTAAGTATTCAGCACTGTGTGGTATTTCAGATAGTAGTGTTTAACGCTACCACATTCAACATCACCAAGGCTCATTTCCTTTGCTCTAGTCTAATCACTCACCCAGGTTCCACATGCTCATGCTCTCAAGTAGCTGTTAGGACATGTGCTCTTTTCTGCCTCTCTAAACTATAAGGAAAATGTGTCAGGCTGTTACAGTGATTATCACTTGCAAAACCACAGCGGTAAATGTGCTTTGAAATTGCCAATCAAAAATCGTTTTCTGCCTAGAATCACACCATGAGTCTGTGTGCACACAGGAATTGTTGTCAGAGATTTAATTTGTGTTGGTCTGGTTCTGTAAGACTTGCATTTGTAGGAAAGGGGCAGCTTGTTTTCTTGAACTGTGATGGCTAGCTGTCAGCACAAATCAATATCTCACAAATGAGAGGCAAATGCTAACACATTTGAATACAACAGGGTCGATTTTCCTTACACTCCTGCAATGGGTGAGGTAGATCCTACATGTTCAAAACTCCAATTAACCCTTACCCCACATGTACTCTTACATACATCTGTGCAGTCTTCATGCAGTTGTGCAAGCGTCCATGCAGATCTCTCTTGCACCTGACAATACACAGTCTCCAGAAGCACGCTCTTATCACCTAGGCAGTTGCTTCTCCTGCACTCCCATGCTAAGTATTCAGCACTGTGTGGTATTTCAGATAGTAGTGTGTAACGCTACCACATTCAACATCACCAAGGCTCATTTCCTTTGCTCTAGTCTAATCACTCACCCAGGTTCCACATGCTCATGCTCTAAAGTAGCTGTTAGGACATGTGCTCTTTTCTGCCTCTCTAAAGTGTAAGGAAAATGTGTCAGGCTGTTACAGTAATTATCACTTGCAAAACCACAGCGGTAAATGTGCATTGAAATTGCCAATCAAAAATCGTTTTCTGCCTAGAATCACACCATGAGTCTGTGTGCATAATTTCTAATTTCTAATTTAAAATACTTGTAAAGCGCAGCATACACCTTGCGGTTTCTTGGCGCTGGGGAGATCGGCAACTGAGGTGAAAACAAGAAGACCAGGGAGAGAAGAAAGGGATATTTGAAGGGGATTAAATGGGGAAGGCTTGGCTAAAAAGGAACGTTTTCAGATCTCTGCGAAAGGGGAGATACTGGGTGGCAGACCGGAGGTGGTCAGGAAGTGAGTTCCAGAAGGTTGGAGCTAGGGTGGAGAAATTAGCCCCGCCCCACTTTTTGCGAGTGAAGCGAGGGATCTGGAGGAGGGACCTGGAGGAAGATCGAAGTTCTCTTGTGGGTAAATAGGACTTGATTAATGAGGAGATGAAAGCAGGGGCGGAGCCCTGGCGGGCCTGGAAGACCATGCACCCGATCTTGAATAGGGCCCGTTCCTTTATGGGGAGCCAGTGAAGCTCTCTAAGAAGGGGGGTGGAGTGGTGATAACGAGGGAGGCCGTACACAAGCCGGGCTGCTTGATTCTGGACGGTCTGGAGTCTACGCAAACTGAAAGCGGGGATACTGTGATAAAGAGCGTTTGCGTAGTCCAATTTTGATATCACGAGTGCGGCCATAATGATCTTAAGTGCCTGGGGGGAAAAGAAGCGGGAGACAGTGCGGATAGTGCGAAGAGAAAAGAAACAGGAGGACACCACAGAACTGATTTGTGAGTGGAGAGTGAGTTGGCTGTTTATTTTGACACCAAGTGTTTTGACCGTGGTGGAGGGGGTCGGTGCAAAGCCAAGAGAAGGGGGCCAGAAGAGAGAGTTCCAGGGACTGGATGGACCACCAGTGAGAACCAGCTCGGTTTTATCCGGGTTCAGCTTAAGGTGGTTGTGGTTCATCCAGTCACTGATGAGTGTCATGGTTGACTGGAAATTGGAGACCGAGAGAGGAGAAGGGGACAGATCAAAGATGAGCTGGAGGTCATCCGCGTAGTTATAGACGGTGACCTCCAGCTGCTGTAGTGCAAAGATGAGAGGAAAGATGTAAAGGTTGAAAAGTAAGGGGGAGAGCGAGGATCCCTGGGGAACACCACAAGTGACAGGAAGGGGAGTGGCCGTGAAGTCGCCTAACCGGACCGCCTGAGTGCGTTCCCTCAGAAAGGAGGAGAGCCAGATCAGAGCTGATCCCCCGATACCGGCCGCCTTGACACGGGTAAGTAGGATGGTGTGGTCCACCGTGTCAAAGGCGGCGGAAAGATCAAGGAGGACCAGTGCCTGGTGTTTATTTTCGTCCATACCCTTTCTGAGTTTGTCCAAAACTGAGACCACGACTGACTCGGTCGAATGCCTGGGACGGAACCCGGCTTGGCGGGAAGCCAGTCCCCCGTTTGCCTCCACATGGGCGCTGAGCACCGCGGTAACATGGCGTTCCATCACCTTGCCCAAGAAGGGTAGCAGGGAGATGGGGCGATAGTTAGCCGAGGTAGAAGAGTCAGCGCCAGCTTTCTTCAGGATGGGCACTATGGTAGCTGCTTTAAGCGAATAGGGCACTACGCCCTGTGCCAGGGAGCTGTTGAGGAAGGCAATGGGGGGGTCAGGGCAGCTGGAGTATATTTGCTGCAGGACTCGTGCTGGGCAGACGTCCGCGGGAGATCCCGACTTCACTTTAGGGAGTATCTCCAGAAAAGAGTCCTGCGTGAGGGGGGGGATAGAGGTAAGAAGGTGGGGGAGGGGAGGGGGGGCGGGATCGACGAAGGCAGAGGAGGGTGGAGGGATATTAAGCTTGATGGTTGCTATTTTATCTAAGAAATAGGTATTAAGCTGGTCGCAGAGAAGTTGGGAGGGAGGAATAATGGGCGAGGTTCGGTCTGAGAATGCCAGGTCATTCACTATCCCGAAGATTACCCTGGGTTTGTTTCCAGCAGAAGTAATTTTGGACGAAAAGTAGGCGGACTTAGCAGCCAGGATTGCTGTTTTGTATTTGTCCAGAGCTGATGAGAAGTGGGTTTTTAATAGAGGATCGTAATTTTTCCTCCATTGCCTTTCTGCCTGTCGGGCGCTCAGTTTGAGAGCTTTTAGGTGGTCGTTGAACCATCTATTAGAGTCCTTTGGTCGGCGGACGGAGATGCGGCGTAGGGGCGCCGCAGAGTCGCAGCCATCCGCCAGCCAGGTGTTAATGGCCTTGGCTTGAGAGGTAGATGTTAAGCCAGTAAGAGTAGGAGTAGAGTCGCGGAGCATGGAGGTCAAGGAGGGGTAATCCAATCTATTCCAGTTCCGTGCCCAGGTGTTTTTGGCATACGGAATTTTAGACATCACGTTGCGGGGAATAGAGAAGGAAATGAGGGCATGGTCGGACCAAGGGCACGGCGAGACAGTGGCCGAGGCCACGGGGAGGTTGAGGGACCAGACCTGGTCCAATGTGTGTCCATGGGAGTGAGTGGGGACGGATATGTGCGACACGAAATTAAGGGTTGATAGGCAATGTGTAAACTCTTTTGAGGCTGAGCACTCGTGTGGGTCAGAGGGCCAGTAATTAAAGTCCCCTAGCACCAAGACCGAGGCGTAGTTGACCGCCAAGTTTGCCAATAGGTCTTGAAAGGCCGGCAAAAATGCAGGCGAGGGCTGGGGAGGCCGGTACATTAATAGGCAGGTAATAGGGGGGGAAAATGAAAGAGAGCGGGCCACCAGGAAGTCAGCAGGGGGAATGGGAGGTGAGGGAAGTGGTTGGAAGTTCAGCTCCGACCGAGCGATCAGGGCAACCCCACCGCCTGCCTTGCCCGCCGGCCGGTCGGCTCGAAGGGCCACATAGGAGGAGGGTAGGGTGGCCAGGAGAACGGGGAGGGAGGTATCACAGTACCAAGTTTCGGTCAGGAGCAGTAGGTCCGGTTTCTCAGAATCGAGTAAGACGAACAACTCATGGTGGTGCTTGACCGCTGACCTGGTATTGAGTAAAAAGACAGACAGTGCCGGCGAACAGGGGGGGAGGTCAGGGGGAAGGGGGCAGGGTAACGGGGGAGCGTGTAACGGGGGATGAGGGGCTATGGGGGAAGTGGGGGCAAGGCCTAAAGAGGAAATCATTCTGCGGGTGGAATCTGGAAGTAACCATTTACCTTGAAGGGCAATAAGATCCTTAGAAGAATAGGATGTAGATTTGGCATGGAGTCTAGCCCCTAGCCCCTTCCGGCCGCGGACGGGCGCAGACGGGCTTGCCTTAGGCGCGCCTTCGGCGCGCAAACGGCGCGCCCGCTGCGCTCGTCCGCTGCGCTTCCTACCAAGACACATACTTTATGCCGGTGGGTGAGGAGGTTGGAGGGGGCGTGGCCAGCCGAGGGGGCGTGTCTCGCCTCGCCCTCGGGAATGGCGACTGAAGGGAAGAGGTCGTTGCAGCGAGAAGCGCTGTTCTAAGATGCCAAGATGCAGGTGAGAGTGGATGGCAGTTTAAAAGCACAGTGAATAATACACAAGATACAATTTTTAAAATCGTCCCTGCTCCCGGCTTTCCGCCTCAGGAGCCAATCAGCAATGCAGCGCTTAGCGTTGGCGCGCGATATTTGTAGTCGTGACGGGGGGGCGTGGCCAGCTGAGGGGGCGTGTCTCGCCTCGCCCTCGGGGATGGCGACTGAAGGGAAGAGGTCGTTGCAGCGAGAAGCGCTATTGATAGTAGCACCCCTCCCCCAATGTGTTCTGTACAGTGGGTCTTTCTTGAGGGACTCGTCACGTTAGTAAGTAGTACACGGAATAAATAAACCTTTTTAGCATACAGGAATTGTTGTCAGAGATTTAATTTGTGTTGGTCTTGTTCTGTAAGACTTGCATTCGTAGGAATGGGGAAGCTTGTTTTCTTGAACTGTGATGGCTAGCATTCAGCACAAATCAATATCTCACAAATGAGAGGCAAATGCTAACACATTTGAAAACAACAGGGTAGATTTTCCTTCCCCTCCTGCCATGGGTGAGGTAGATCCTATATGTTTAAAACTCCAATTAACCCTTACCACACATGTACTCTTACATACAACTGTGCAGTCTTCATGCAGTTGTGCAAGCGTCCATGCAGATCTCTCTTGCACCTGACAATACACAGTCTCAAGAAGCACGCTCTTAGCACACAGGCAGGTGCTTCTCCTGCACTCCCATGCTTACTATTCAGCACTGTGTGGTATTTTAGATAGTAGTGTGTAACGCTACCACATTCAACATCACCAAGGCTCATTTTCTTTGCTCTAGTCTAATCACTCACCCAGGTTCCACATGCTCATGCTCTCAAGTAGCTGTTAGGACATGTGCTCTTTTCTGTCTCTCTAAACTATAAGGAAAATGTGTCAGGCTGTTACAGTAATTATCACTTGCAAAACCACAGTAGTAAATGTGCTTTGAAATTGCCAATCAAAAATCGTTTTCTGCCTAGAATCACACCATGAGTCTGTGTGCACACAGGAATTGTTGTCAGAGATTTAATTCGTGTTGGTCTTGTTCTGTAAGACTTGCATTCGTAGGAAAGGGGCAGTTTGTTTTCTTGAACTGTGATGGCTAGCATTCAGCACAAATCAATATCTCACAAATGAGAGGCAAATGCTAACACATTTGAAAACAACAGGGTCGATTTTCCTTCCCCTCCTGCAATGGGTGAGGTAGATTCTACATGTTCAAAACTCCAATTAACCCTTACCCCACATGTACTCTTACAAACATCTCTGCAGTCTTCATGCAGTTCTGCAAGCGTCCATGCAGATCTCTCTTGCACCTGACAATACACAGTCTCCAGAAGCACGCTCTTAGCACACAGGCAGCTGCTTCTCCTGCACTCCCATGCTAAGTATTCCGGACTGTGTGGTATTTTAGATAGTAGTGTGTAACGCTACCACATTCAACATCACCAAGGCTCATTTCCTTTGCTCTAGTCTAATCACTCACCCAGGTTCCACATGCTCATGCTCTCAAGTAGCTGTTAGGACATGTGCTCTTTTCTGCCTCACTAAACTATAAGGAAAATATGTCAGGCTGTTACAGTAATTATCACTTGCAAAACCACAGTAGTAAATGTGCTTTGAAATTGCCAATCAAATATTGTTTTCTGCCTAGAATCATACCATGAGTCTGTGTGCACACAGGAATTGTTGTCAGAGATTTAATTTGTATAGCTTTTATTGTGTAAGACTTGCAGTCGTAGGAAAGGGACAGCTCATATGATAGGTTTTGAAAAGCTCATAAAAAATATAGTAATATATATAAATTACATAAAGGTATTTTTTTTTTTTAGTTTCTCTCAGTTATTGCTGAACAAGACTGAAATAAATTAAAGATGCCTATCAAATCAAGAAAGAGAAAAGAACAGCAACAACATCTATATTTGAAGACAGCTGGACAACAAAAATTAGTTGAAGAACCTCATGTTGGAAAAAAGAAAAAGTCTTCTGGTAAGCAGACTAAGGATTTTTTTTTAAATATCCTCAAGCAAAGAAAAAATGTAAAAAATATATCCACTGGAAATAGTGTTTCAAGTAGAAAGCAACAAGACAATCGACAGAATATACTAAATGCTAATGTACAATCAGAAGTAAGAAAGAATGACTTAAAAAGAAAAATAGATTTTAAAAACATTCGTAGAAAAATGTTTCAGAGAAGAGTGATGTTCAATTTGCTAAAGGATGTGAAAAAATATAGGTAGAAAGCTAAATTTTATAAGAAAAAGAAACATATTGAATCAATTGTTTCAAAGGCTTTGGAATTAAAAAGAAAACTATTCATTTTAATTTTGAACAGGATCCGTACATTAGATAAATTAGTGAATGTAATGAAGTCAAAAAGCAAAAGAAAAAGAGAAGTGAAAAAAAAAAACTTTTGTAAAGTGTTCTTAGGAGAATGGAAGCATAGTTTAAGTACTGAACCATTTTTTAATGAAGAGAGTTATCTTCAAAGTAATAGTTTGCTGCATGCAGTTGACACCAGTGGTCGAGCATATGAAGTTAAGGATGGTTGTGTAATGGAAAAGGAGAAAATGGTTCCAAGAAATGAGGAAGAAGTGTTAGCTGATGAGGTTATGGGGAGACGTCCTAAAGCCCCAGTGTACACATGGAATTGTAGTAGTATTTGTACTGTACGACTGGAATCTATTGATACATTTTGTGACTTTCTAAGAGAATATAGTAAAAAAAGTATTAAACAGAAGATTAAGGTGCTTCAAAGACTAGATCCATGCAGAGTGAGAGAGAATACTGGTTTGCAAGAACATTCTCTGGCTTGTCTTTCTAGGAAAGTTTGTCAAAGTGTTTTTCACCATTTTAGGATGCTGGCAGTTCATCATACTGAAATGAGAAAGTTTGTGAGAAGATTGTATTTTGCTAAAAGTCCAGCACTAAAGTTACATGAGTTGAATAGTGCTCTGTTCCGTGGATCTGTAACAGATGTGAAGAAGGTTTGTGAGGAAATTGAGTTTTGTTACTTTGGTCCAGAGCAAGAAAGTGCAGGAAATGACACAGTTATTGAAGAAAATGTGGAAGAGAATGTAGAACCCACTGTTAGTAAAACATTTGAAGATCAAATGACAAAATTTACTATCAGCTCTAATGAAAGACCAAATATTACTTTTATTTGTTGCCGGAGAAACCATTATAAAACTCAAACAAGGAATGCTGATCTCTATAAAAAAAGTGAAAAAGAAAATAATTATGAGTGGAAGGATTTTGCTACATATTTGTTTCTGGAAAATTGTTTTGAATTGGGTGAGGATCAGCGTATTTGTAAATACTGTTATAACAAATTAGAAGAAAATAAAATGCCAGCTAGAGCTCTACATAATAATTTAGAATTGGTTGATATTCCTGCAGAACTTAGTGATTTAAATACGTATGAGTCTATACTCATTCAATGTGTCCATCCGTTTCAGACTATAGTTTGTATGGAGCCCAAAACAGGCAAATTACCTCCTTCAGATTTACAAAGAGGTTTAAAAGGAAGAGTTGTCTATTTGCCATTAGAAATGAAAAAAAATATTGAAACAATTGATGCAGATAGTTTGGAAACTGAACCATTAGTTATTCTGGTTAATGGTGTACCTACAAAGAATAAGAAAATTTGGCAGGAGCTGGTGGATGTACGAAAAGTACAAAGAGCAAATTTACATTTGAAAAGAAATAATAAATGGTATGAATCAATTTATATGGATGAAGATGAAGAAGTTTTACTAGCAGACACAGGAATACCAACTGGGCAAATTGAAAAAGTGGATAAGTCAAAAGAAGAAGAAATTTATGAACATTTCAGCATACATCCTCTTCATTATAAAGGAGTTATGGGAAACACTATTGATCTGTTTCAGATGAAAAAAGCAAAAGGAACTCCCGTGAGTGTATGGGAGGAGAGCTTGGAAGCTCGTTGTTTTCCCCAGCTGTTTCCTACAGGAAAAGGTGGACGATATGATGAACGTCCAGTACAGATTCCTGCTTCTGAGTATCGGACTACAAGATTATATGCAGAAGATCCAAGATTTCGTCAAAGTATTCCTTATTTGTTCCATCTTTTATTTGAAAGTGACTTATCAGCACTATCTTATGCAGTAAATCACATTTTGAAAACTGGAGTACATCTACATAATGTGTCTGCAAAGGATTTTCTGAACAAAGTGCAACAGCGAGATGATCATTTGGAATCTCAATTGATTAATCTAATGGCTTGTCAGCGTGGGACTAATGAATATTGGTACCGACGCCATGGAGAATTGAAATGTATGTTACGGAATTTAGGAACTCCTACATGGTTCCTTACCCTAAGCTGTGCAGAGTACGCTTGGGATGATTTACTGGATTTTCTTCGAGAGGCAAATTCAAATATTGAAAACATCCAATACAAGACAGCAGGAGAATTGTGCTCATTGGATCCGGTTAATGTTTGCAGATATTTCAATCATAGATTTGAGGCTATGATGTCCTTCATCTGCAATAAACAAAATCCACCTCTTGGAGAAGTTGTGGATTTCTTTTGGAGAAAAGAGTACCAAGCAAGAGGTGCTCCTCATATTCATATGCTGTTGTGGATCAAGGATGCCCCAACATTTGGAACATATTCTGATGATGCAGTTTTATCTTTCATTGAAGGATATGCAACATGTGCTATACCTAAAAGCACAGAAGAAAAAAACTTAAAAGAGCAAGTTTTATGTTTCCAAAGTCATCGGTGTGGAAAATACTGTCGACGAAAGTACAAGAGTAAAGATAAATTCTACACAAAATGTCGATTTGGATTTCCACGACCTGTTCTTTCAAAAGGAAGAGTAAACAGTTTTATGTCAGCTGTGCGACATACTATTACAAGAAAATCGCCTAAAAATACCTACAACCTAAGAAGAAAAGAAGAGTCAAAATATATAAATGACTACAACCCAGTCATTTTATCCATGTGGAATGCTAACATGGATATTCAGTATGTAGCTGACAATTCTATTGCTGTTGCTCGGTATGTCACATCTTACATCACTAAATCTGAGAAAACGGAATTGAAAGAAATGTGGGAAGAGATTTCTCACTAGAAGACTGTCAGTAAAAAGCTATACAGTTTCAGTTTAAAGATGTTATCGCATCGAGAAATTGGGTCATACGAATGCTCAGATAGGTTATCATCTGCAAGTCTGTACTCCAAATCCAGAAGAATAATTTGGGTAAGTTTAGGCCTTGCAGGAATACGAAATCAGGTACTGAAATCTATTCGAGAAATGGAATATTTAGCAGAGTACGAACCTGAAAGTACAGACATTTTAAGAACAAACATGTTGGACACATATTACCCAAAGATAAGTCATCATCTTGAGAACATGTGTCTCTATGAAGTGCTGCAGAACTACATTTATAAACGGAATGCCACAGAAGACATCAACAATGGAAAATATAAAGTCATTGGTGAGGAAGGATGTTTGGTAAAACAAACAAAAGGAAGTTTGATTAATCACAGAAAGCTGAGTTGCGACACTACTGACAAGAAGGAATTTTACCACTTAGCACTTTTACAGTTGTTTAAACCATGGCGCTCAGAGGATGAATTACTTGGACATTTTCAAAGCTATGAAGATTCCTTTAATGCATGCAAAGATACCATAGAATGCAGTACTTTCACAACTTATGTACAAATGTTAAATGAAGAAATGGAACAAGAAGCAACAATTGCAGCTGAAGTAGCTAGAGACAGTTCTCAAGACAGTCAAAGTTCTGGGACGCTCAGTCAAGATCCCCTAGGACAACCAATCGTAGAAAATGAAGCTGCAATAGCCATGACTGAAGTGGAAACAGCTATGAATCAAGCTCAGGAAGATTTAATAAACTTACCAAATTTGGAACAGCAACTGAATGATGAACAACAACAAATTTATGAGGAAGTCACAAAACAAATTGATCGTGGATTACTACATGAAAATAAAGAGTGCTCATGCACATCATTTGAACCAATCAGAATGTATGTGAGTGGACAAGCTGGAACTGGAAAAAGTTTCTTGATTAAAGTAATTAGAAGCTACCTACAGAAAAAAACTGATTCAACTTTGTCTTGTGTTGTTACTGCTCCAACTGGGTTAGCAGCATATAACATAAAAGGAATTACCATCCATCGTTTTCTAATGTTACCAGTAGAGCATGAGAACAAAATACAATACCGCAAGCTAACAGGAGAAGCATGTTTTGAAGTTTCAAGAGTATTGAAAAAAATGAAAGTTCTCATTATTGATGAGGTAAGCATGGTATCAAACTTAATGCTTGCCTTTGTGCATTTAAGAATGCAGCAAATTCTAAAGACAAACTATGACGTGCTATTTGGAGGAAAACATGTTATAGTTTTGGGGGATCTACTGCAGCTCACACCAGTTAAAGGACAACCAGTATTTCATACTCTTACACATGAAGACACGAAAAAGTCGTTAGGAAGTATAGGTGAATATTTGGACATACTTTGAGTACAAAGAACTCATTACCAATATGCAGCAAGCAAATGATGATGATTATGCAAGTATTCTCAAAGATATCAGAATTGGACTACTCACAGAACATGGAAGAAAAGCTTTACAGAGTTGATTGCTATGTAATTTGTTTCCAACAGAACAAATAGTTCCAGAGAAAATATACAAGAAAATTGCTGGAATAAATACTGTAATCTGCTTAATGCCAACACTACATGATCGCTCTATATTCAATCAAGAACTTTTGAAATTGGAAAATGAAGAGATTGTAAAACTGGAAGCCGTGGATAAAATACAGCATGAAGAAATAGCTATTATATTGACAAGCAAATTGACAACTAATTTGGGTTCTCTAGAGAAAAACATATCGAAAACAGCTGGTTTAGAAAAGAATCTTTATGTATGTATGAACTGTCGAGTAATTTTAAGACGTAATTTGGATGTAGAAAAAGGTTTAGTGAATGGAGCTATGGGTAAAGTTGTGGGTTTTGTTGATTACCAGAAAAAAGATGGAATCGAATTTTTTAAAATAAAATTTGATCAGATTGAAGAGGTTAAAGACATTAGTCGTTGTTCAGTTCGTTTCTTGCTTGTTAAAGACTTATATGTACGTAGGAAGCAGTTTCCGTTTTCTCTAGCATATGCTGTAACTATTCACAGATCTCAAGGATTAACTGTAGATAGTGCTTTTGTAAACATTGGATTTAGTGTGTTTAAAGAAGGTATGGCATATGTTGCTTTGTCACGCGTGAAAAAAATATCTGGTTTATTCATGATAGACTTTGATGAGTCAAAAGTTAGTGCTGATGCAAACTGTAATACATTAAGAAGAAGCTATGCTCCTCATTTAGGTCAGAATCCTGTGTTTGAAAAACGTGTTGCTTGTCGGAAAAGGAGAATTGAGAATATCTGTAATGAGGATGTACAGAAGAGAAAACAAAAGGAGAGTGATATAATTGCAAGCAAAAAGAAAAAGGACAATGTTGAAGAGGTTGTTGGTTGTCATTTTGAAAATAGCTCTGGTGTCAACTGCTACGCTAATGTAGTGCTGAATGTTGTATTTTATCTTGAAAGTTTGCAAGAGCAGATAATACTAAATCATGAAAAAAGATTCTGTTCTCTGCTGAGTTTTCTTTATGAGAAGCTGAGTAATGATAAAACTAAAATAGAAAGTGCTTCTGATGTTAGAAATCTTTTAGATGTATGTTCAGGATGTACACTATTTACTCAAAATGTCCAGCAAGATGCACAGGAATTCTTAATGTATATGCTTATGGTACTGGAAGATGAAGGGGTAGAAATAGAAAATATGTTTGGTCTCTCTTATAAATGGGAACATAGTTGTGAAAACTGTTTGAACACATGCAGCTCTAATGTTGATTCTGAAAGGTTCATATATTTAACATTACCAGAGAGTAAATCAGTGACTTTTAGTAAATTAGTTAAAGATGCAAATCACAACATGGAATGTTCTCAATGTAAATCAGAAATGTTATCAATGTTATTTTTAAAGAAATATGGACAGTACGTAATTTTAATGATGCAACGTTGTAGAGCTGATGGAACAAAATTGGACACTTTAATAAAGAAGTTTACAGGAAATCAGTTATCAATATCAGGAAAAACTTTTGTTACATTTGCAATAATTTTCCATGATGGACCTTCTATAACTTCTGGTCATTACACAGTTTATCTAAAATGTGAAAAAGGCTGGACACTGTGTAATGATTCACTATTGATTTTCAAGCAACGTTTGCCTGCAGAATTACCAAATTCCTACTTAATTTTTCTAAAACCAAAATTTTAGATACAAATTGCAGCATCTGAAGAAACCATTATTTCGATTTTATAGGATTACCATTGGATATTTCACCAAAAAAGAATTTAAAAATTACCATTTGGCCTCATGGAAAGGTAACTGTTTCTATTGTGGACTTCTTTGACAGATATTATTTTGGTGTATGAGCTTAAGCAACAAAATTTACAGACGTTATTTATTGCAAATGTTATTGTTCTAAGATGATATTTTGAATATATATGTTACATTTCTATCAAGGTATGTTTTACTGAGTAGAGATTCAGGGCTTTTTTTAAACAATCTTTCAGATTGTTAATTTATTTGCCCGCTGTTAAGTGATGAATGCAATTGATTTCACAATTTGCAGTGAAATTCATTATATTCTGAAAACAGCAAAACAAGGGCAAAAAATTACTTTGTTAAATATGAAAATATGTGTACTGTATTCTAAAATGTATTGTTAAATATTACTACTTTTTTTCTAAAGGAAAATTTAGGAAATGTAATTCTTTTTTCTAGCAATTAAAAAAAACCATTTATTTATAATTAAGTTATTTTGTTGGTCAGGTAAGTTTGAAATATCTGTATTTCTCACCCCTTCACTTTCATGCTCCCTTTTCTTCACTTCTCCTCACTCTGCTTTTCTCGTTCCCCTTCTCTCTCTCTTCTTCCTTTACTGCTCTTTCGTAACTCCCTCACTCCTTCTATACTACTCCCCTAGGTTTACTGCCTCCATCACTACTTTTTCAACCATGTATCTCTCCCTGTCTCCATGTGTCTCAGTCATTCTAACTGCCTTACTCCTTCTCAGTTCCTTGCTCTCTGTCTCTGTTTCTGTCTCGCTCCCTTTGTCTGTCTTACCCTTAATTTGCTTAACATCTCTGGGGAAAATTAACAAGGCCCCTGCGCCACCACTATGTCACTTTTCATAACGTACTGGTGGCGCAGGGAGCTCCTCCATATTTACAAGGAGAGGAAAAGCCACCCTGCGTGACTTTTCCTTTCCACATAAATACAGCCACTTCACACGCAGCACTGTTCGTTGAAGGGGCGTTCCATGGTTGTTGTTGTAGGTGTTCCCACGCAACACTCAAAGAACTAGACACATCTCCAGGTTTACGAGAAATCGTAACTCTGGAGATGCGTGTGAATGCTACGCTACCCTAGAGGTGGCGTACCGAGGCACAACGAGGAGAAATGTTTTTATTTCTCCTCGTTTTTTCCTCTTTTAGTGCGTCCTCCATTCTAAAGCACGCATTGAAAGCGGAAAAAGCCTCTTTTGATAGTTTTTGTGCAGGAAGGTGTCCCTTCCTGCACAAGAACAATCTCCCCACCACGCAGTCATCCTTGAACCATGGTGCAAGGGAGCCTGCGCCGGTGCATTGCTGCAGTTTGTACGCCTGCGCAGGAGAAGCATAAAGATACGACAAAAAAATCGTATAAAAAATAGAATTAAAAATAAAGTTTAAGTGTTTGGATGTTGGTTGGCTCTAAAAAGAGCCATTGTGTTAATTTAGTGTTTTTTGGTACCTATAAGTAAGTATCGATGCAGGGTCTAAAGATCAAGAGGAAGACTCTGTTCCCTTCATCTGTGAAATGTACACCGTCTACTCTATAAATGCCTTGCCAATCCCCTCACTATTTCTTCTTATTTCGTGGGACAAGGAGCAGAACAGGTATCAATTTTAGTTGTAAATGGCAGAAGAGCAATCTACTTCAGGGAGTGAGGAGGACATCTGGATGCACTCAGAAGCATTGGTTCATAGTAGTTTCTCTTCCAGAATCTTCATACACCATAGCCACTCCCCTCACGATTTCTTCTTATTACCTGGGACAAGGAGGTGAGCAGCAATCCATTTTACTTGAAAATGGTAGAACAGCAGTGTATTTGAGGGAGTGAGGAGGAGACCTGGCTGCACTCTGAAGATGTCTTTCAGTAGAATGACAAAATGAAAAGAAAGGTAGCTGTAAAATGGAGGCTTATATACTTTTTTTTTAATAAAAAGAACTCATTGGCTGTTTCAGACCATTTTACAATAAAAACTAGGCTGTATGTTTACATTTTTAAAAGCAAGTTTTGTATTGGTCCAGAAAAATGTGTTCCCACAGAACATTACTTTGCTGTTAGGTTTGAAAAGTTAAGCAATCTTGTTCTTTGGATTAGAAACAGTATGTACTGAACTTCTGACGTCTCTGCACACACCAGTGTTCCATGATCTAATGCTATGCTAGCAGGCAGAAGTCATGTTGGGGGTAGAAATCATTTGGAAAGGATTAAAATATGCAAAAAAAAGAAATGTGTGTTTCCATTTAAAAGAAAGGTGGAGAACGTGAAAAGGGGGTAGGGTACAGACTTCCTGATCCCCTACCTTTTGTCAGGAGGTCCCTGAAGGACCATGAAGGGTGAAAAAAACTTTTTATTTTTTATTAAAAAAATCGCGGGTTGCGCGTACCGTGCGCGCACGGTGCGCGCACGGCGGGGAAAAAAACAAAAAAAATAGAATAAAAAAAAAAATTACGTGTTTAGATGTTAGGTGGCTCTAAAAAGAGCTGTTGTGTTAATTGAGGGACAGAGGAAAAAAAAGACATGCAAAAATTATAGGGTGTCACACGTGTGCTGCTGTATCTTCCTCTCTATTAGCGGAATGCTGGTGTCCGCATAACAGATAAGAGCATGACACAAGTTGCACCGCATATGCACCCTCTCAAACAGAGGGTGTATATCCAGAGGAACCGAAGAAGGTGAAGCTGACGCCGCAGATGAAGTGCTCTGCTGAGCTGCCGATGATGTGCTCGGCTGAGCTGCTGCGGATGTGCTCGGCTGAGCTGCTGGAGGGTTTTCTCTAGCAGCTCAAGCCTAAGCCACAGGATGTACATCTCTAACGTGCCTGATCATAGTGAAGATACTAAAAGAGTATTTCTTTTTAGGATCTCCTCTTGATAAGACACGATCACAAAGAGTGCAGGTGACTTTGGGAGCATTCACTTTCTTCTGCCCCAGTGGAAATGTAAAAAATTGCCATATAAAAGAGTCTTTCTGTTTCCTCTGTCTCTGTCTCACAAGGGTCTCCTGCTCACTCCCAGAAGATGACTGCTGCTCTGCCATTCTGAAGTACTGAAGTACTAGAAAAGCTGCTCAGCTCCTTCTCCTAGGGAATCAGAAGTAATAATGAGGGGAGTGGGTGTGGTGTTGGAAGTTTCTGGAACTGAAACTACTATAAACCAATGAAAAGTGTTGTTTCTTGATCACATGACTTGCCGTGCGCGCACCGTATGCGTACGGTGCGTGCACGGTACAAGCACACATGCGCGTACGTAGGACGCGCGCACGAAGCACGCGCCCATGCGCATTCGGAGCACGCGCGTACAGAGCACGCGCGCATGCGCGAAAGAAGCACACGCGCATGCGCGTACAGAGCACGCGCGTACGCATCACGCACGAAGTACGCATGTGCACGTAAATCACGTACGCATGCGCACACGGAGCACGTACGCACGCAAGACACGTGCGCGCACCGTACACGTACCGTACCGTACGTGTACGGTACGTGTACGGTGCGCGCACGGTCAAAAACCCTTAAAAAACAATCTTTAGAGGTTTATAGAAGATATTAACTATGCTGTTCAACTATATCTAAAATTAAAAAAAAAGAACTGAGCCATTCCATATTGCAGGATACAGTAAATCTATAATTATATACATAGGTAGCATATTGTAACATAAATAAATAAATAAAAAATATAATAAAACATTCATAAATTAGCATTTAAAAAACCTTGCAAATTCACTGAAAAAACCATAGGTTTCACACACGTTATAGTTAGGAATTAGCATTTAAAAAACCTTGCAAATTCACTGAAAAAACCATAGGTTTCACACACGTTATAGTTAGGAATTAGCATTTAAAAAACCTTACAAATTCACTGAAAAAACCATAGGTTTCACACATGTTATAGTTAGCTGGACATTTCACTCGTACAAAACCATTGAAATTCCCCCGTTATAGTTAGTTCAGCTAACTATAACTCGCGCGCCCGCAATCCACTGCTGATGACGTCACATATTACATCACTCATGACATGGTCAGTGACATCACTCATGACATCACTGATGACATCTCAAATGACATCACTCATGACATCACTTATGACGTCATCCATGTGATAAATTAGTGCATCTTCTCACACCCTAATATAACCTCCAACTACCCACGTCCAGGTACAAAGTTTTTCGTGCCTTGATTCTCTTCTTGTTCCTTTTCTCTTAGCATTCACTAATTTTCGGATCTCCTTACCCACAGATTCTTATCTACCGGTACTCCCTAGTGACTCTCTGTATTCTAGAGTCACACAGTTTACAGGTATTAGTTATCTCAGCCTCCACTTTTCCCTTTCCCTGTTATTTTCCCTTTTCCTAGCCACCCCCACTATCATAACTCCTTACCAAATCCTTTCCCCCCGCTTTTCCTCCTCTCCTCTCCCCCCCAATTTTTCCCTCCCCTTAATCCCTTTTTTTACCCCTTTAACCCCTCTCTCTTTTTCCCCCCCCTCGTTCCCATCTACATAAGCTTGTCCTTAATTTTCTTGGTTGTCCTAATTTACGGCCTTTCCTTTTCCTGTCGTTCATTGATCAGGTCACTTTATTTATTTCTTATTTATTTCTTTTCTCAATTTTCTCTTTCCCTTAATTCTTTTCCCTGATCTTTTTCCCTCCCTTTTTTCTTGTACAGCACTTTTTTGAATATGACAGCCCAGTCCTGATGATGATCCCAATTTGCACGGATCGAAACGCCGTCGACTCCTCAGCTTAAACTGATGGCCCTATGGTTCCTTATTGTATATATTTAAGTAATTCTACTGTAAAGAAATTTAACTCAGAACCTTTGCATATATTTTCTAAATTTCACTTTCACTTCACTTTGCGTCGTCCCTTGCTGACTTCACCTTGTCACTTGCGTCGCCGTCTTCGTGTCACGTACACTTTTAAGCACCAAGTACAAGTTCGGGTTGTTCTTATACGTTATTCATTTTACGTACAGTGCTGATACAACTGTTCCATTATTTTGTTAATTTACATTATTGTATGTCAATTTTGAAAAACCTTTTTTGATCTAATACATTATGACCTTTTTCTACCTAATCTTTTCAGAGTCTTCCTTATTCCTATTGTAATGTTTCATACATGCTACTTATTTGTCTTGTTCAAACGATACCTGTTGAGAATCATTGTTGTTTCTTATACTATTACCCCAGTCTCAACGAGGTTTAAGGGTTTATGCTCCTGTTGTTTATTATATATAATGTTTATAAAATTTTTCTGGTGGCCAAGGCTGTTGCACAGCCAAAACGCGTCCTGTCCGGAGTGGCCTGGTTTAAAAACACAGATTCAAATTTTCTTCCCTCTCAGAGTGCTGTTTCTTTCAACGATGGGGAAAGGAAGGCTGTCGATCCATCTATCTGTCTGTCTGTCTGTCTGTCTGTCTGTCTGTCTGACTGTCCGTCCGTCCATCCAATCCTGGAGTGGGAGTCCTTTTGTATTCTGCACTGCGAATACAATGGTTTCCTATAATTGACATACGGGTCCCGGCACCCGCATGTCTCACCCGCCCCTCTCAGGCGAATTGACATACGGGTCCCGGCACCCGCATGTCTCACCCACCTATATAACTCGCCCCATTCGTTCAATTGAGATGAGGACGCCTGCACTCTAGGATTTCAATGATGACACTTTTATTGAAGTCGCCACTCAACAAACAGATAACTCGATTCGACCTTTACGGCCTTGATCACATCAGGGGGGCACCATTTTCATAACATTATTTACATGCTCAGTGTGCAATACGGCACAATGGATATAATAAAATTACTTGTCAAATGTCAATGAATCATTACAATTTTAGACTCACCCTTCAGTGATGTGATAGGCCATTGATGCATGGTGTGATTACAGAACCGGAGTACACAAAAAGGAACTCCCAGTGTTACATTACTTCAGCAAATTAATACTATTTCATTCATTGAGAAGTAAAGTGAGAAGTGATCTATAATTACAGTGCGCATAAAGTGGCTCCAGTTCACTTTTAAAAATCAAAACGTGGAGTGAATTACATGGTGGTATTGGCATTATTGTAAACATGCGGCATACTGTTGAGTATGTCATGATTTGTGTATTGTGTCCTCCACACAATTGAGCCCAAGTGGGTGTACACTCCTACGGAAACTAACATGTTTAGCCCAGCATTTCTGCTGAGGGCAGTCCTCATAGTAAGCTTCACACACAAAATGAGTATAATGACTTCACAAGGCAAACACAAGGAGATGATGGACAGAGCGCTGAAACTCACCCCCAGTCACAGATCTGGGTTGAATCCATCATCATTCTTTAGCTCACTTCACCACCTCAGTTCAGACCCCACTATATGCAAATCAGCCTTGAGGATGTGCCTCATGGGAACAGTCCAGCCTGAACTGCCAAGCCATGTCTTCCCTGGACCCGAAACAAGCATCCTGCACCCGGTTTCGGGCTAACAGCCCTCATCAGTGCGGCTAGCTTGAATCCAGTGGCAAAGTGAGCAAGGGACCCATGTCTGGGCATACCATGCCAACTTAGGGTGAACAAAGCAAACACAAGGAGATGTCACCACATAGGCAAAATAGCAAACAAAATACTGCTGTCAAAGTCTTAAATTGCTGAATGACAAAAACAAAATCTAAACACACAGCAGCCTTACCCTCTAATAGCTCCACCATTGTTGGATCCTATTATCTGACCACTAAAAAAATATTACATTAATCAATCTAACTAATATTGACTAATGCCTAGTGTGCATCTGTCTTAATGCAGGTGTTGGACTTAATAGAATTCGGTACCCCTGAAAAAACACTAATGGCTGCCCGAGCTAAAAAGGCAGTCATCCATATGGAGGAGGTATGTAAAAATAGTGTGTGCAATATAATACAGTGACATCGTGGTATATATGCATATATGCATATATAAATATTATAAATAAATAACAATATAAAATAATACAAAAATATATATATATTTTGGAGTCCAATCAATTATTTATGGGATAGACACAGCTTCTCCTAGTTTTAGCAGATGCCTGGTTCTGAGCGACCACAGAGATTGCATGGGACAGATTCTCACAATCGGAGTGTCTGAGTGAAATTTCATCTCCCTGCTTCCCCGGGGGATTTTGTATGGGAGAGGTTACAGGCATGGAAAGGCGAGATTTAAAGGGAAATGTGCATCACGTTTGTTAAAAACGGTAGTTGGTAGAAGTGCATAGTAATCCACATTTTACACAATCGTGGAGGTTAGTTGGAGGGCAGGAAACACTGTCTGGAGACCAGTATGTAGTAAGTTTGGATGTAAATGAGAAAAAACAAGGACCCCCTGAACAACGGATAGTTCAATTCCTAGGACAGGGACTTGAATAGTAATGACAAAAACTCCTAGGCAATATCAATAAAGTAAACAAATTACACAATATCTATGACAATAAGGAGACCAAGGAAGACGGAAAAAATATATTCAAATTTGTTACTATTTTAATAATTTCTTCTCATATTATTTAAACAAATTATATTTATACAAAACATCTAAAAAATGAAACAATATTTAACACATTACATTTAATCAATATGTATAAATAAAAAGTTAAAAAGTGGCAATATCTTTATTAACTCAAGTTTGGATGTAAATAGGGCTGCAGGGTAGATTAGCGCATACCACATTGGACAGACAGAACTTATGTGGCATCAGTTTCAGGGCTGCACCTCTTGATACCTTGAGCACCTGTTTGCACCGCCTTAATCAGTTGCTAGAAGGACTATGTATGAACTCTAAGAGGGAAAGGCTATGGGATTCACTTCTAGCTCGGCCAATTTTCACTTATTCATCACTTTTTCTTTTTAGTACATGAGCTTATTGCAGCCGTTTTTTTATTCAAGCCTGTTGGTTGCATCCCTATTGGATATCGAAAATGTTTTGGTAATGGGCAATGTATGAACTAGACATCCCAGGCGTGCTGCTTCAATTCCATTCCCTCACATCAATGCCCTGGCCACACATGCGGCTAACTCTGGTGGCAGCATTACTGAACTGGCCTGACTCCAGTGCTTTTAGTGAAATAACAAGGTGAGAGTCTCTAATAGGAGCGTAGTCCAAGAAGCAGAAATAGGAATCCTTTCTAAGAGGGCTATGTATGTAATTAAGGGCAATTTGACGCCATCTATATTGCTAAATGTGTGTTACAAACGGATAGATTAGATGTTGATTTTTATAATCATGTGTCTGTGTTGCTGATTTGCACAAATTAGCATGTAATGAAGACATAGTGTATTGTCTGTTGTGTTCTTGCTGTTGGATATTATTGACATATTCACTGATTTGTAAAGAAAAGATAATATGGGTTTTAATAGGCTATCAATTCTGTGTTTGGGGGGTCGATGGAGCACTTATGATGTAATGTGATGAGATTTTTTTTATTAAAAATGTGATATTGTTTATATTTTTCAGGCTATGAAATTGAGACAAGTGGAAATATGATTGAATAATACTGTTGAGATTGGTGTGGTATTTAGTGGACCCAAAGGGAAATATTTGTGACTTTACAGCGTAGTTAAGGGCATGGCTTAAAAAACAGTACTTAATATTCTTTGTTCGTCACAGTGTGCCACCTGACCTGTATTGGGGAGACGCTCTGTTTTCAAAGTTGTTTTTTAATTACTGCAGGGCCTGAAACCCGTCCGGACCTGGCTCACTTAAAGCCTTTGCTGACCTTCTAAGAAATTACTGATGGTTCCTCCTTGCCACTGGTTGCTGTCTCCATGGGATTTTTTATTGTGACTGCTTCAACAAGCAATCAACATCTAATCAGGAATTTGTTTTTAATACTGATAGTCGTAAGAAAGGCCGTCTTAACATCATTATAGAGCCCCGGGCAAAGCAGTGCACTGGGCCCTGGCTATAAAACTGCTCACAGGAATAAAAATGTTTAACGGAAAATTAGTGTTAAATTCTGGTCTGCATGGGGCCCCGTGTTCGTGGGGTGCACGGGCAACTACCCAGCGTAACCATGCATTAAGACGGCACTGGCGTTAATGTCTTCTGACTCCATCTCCCACTAAAGCCATTGCACATCCAGTGTGGTGACCACATGCTGAGCCTGCTTATTTCAGAAAGCATTCTCAGGCTGACCATGCTACATATACATTGCTGTTTTACTTTGCTCAGACAGCTCCTTGCTGCCAATTCCTGAGCTTACCACAGCTCCTGGATCTGGCAGCATGATTAATGTCACCTAGAGGTCTGACTGAAAGGAAGGAAACATGAAAACAGATGGAATTGGATTGCTGTCAGACCACTCGGTTTACTTGCTAGAAAAACTAACTTGACAGCCCTATTTACCACGACATTTGAACGTGCAAGCCTAACTTAACAGTGTAAGCGACTCTATTTACGACTGCAAGGAATTCGGGAAATGTGCCCTACAGTCGTAAATCAATTTTCTCAAGCACAATATTTTCATGGGATGTTGCAATATTGTGCATGAGTAAATCTCACCCAAGGGGTGGGGAGTGGGCATTCCAAGGCATGGCTTGACTTTAAAGTTTTTGAAAAACCACACTGAAGTAAATGTGTGTGTATACCCCTTTCCAGGCTAGAAATGGTTGGAGATTTACTTCTGTCAAAACCACAAGTAAATCTATTTTCAGGTTGTGAAGGGAACACCCCTTGATACACAAAATGGGTGGGGGTCTAGGAGAACGAGTTTTTCTATGAGAAGATTATTTTCTCCTTAAAGTGAAAATTAAATAAAAATACAAAATAACTGGGTTTGCAACCACAAAATTTCTTTCTATAATTACAAAACCAATTTTGTAAATCAAAATATTTTTTCCTACTCCAAAAAGGGGTTCTGCAAATGATACTGAATCACAATTTGGGATGGATGTGAAAGGGGCATTTCTTCCAAATTGTGCTTCTTGATCTCTGTATCAATAGTTTGTTACCGGAATTTCAGTCATAAGCCATTGACTACAATAATCCAGATGCATAACACAATATAGTCATTGAATCATGAATATTGAGAACAGGACAGTAGAAATCAATATTGGATCTTTTGTTTGTGGCAGTCACAAAGGAGGATTCTTATGAGTGTTACAAACCCATCACCTAGTCATTTTGAACACATTTATTATGTACATTCTTCTCAATGTATTTCTTCAGATGTTGATTTTCTTCCTCTATAAAAACAAACATTGGCATAGCCAATAGGTCTCGCTTTTGGGACCTTTTAAGTATTTAGCCATGTAGCATATTTTCCCGGAGCTACACCATGGTTTGTTATATATTTTTCTAATATGAAAGTTTTGTAAACAAAATATTTGTAAAATGGATATCTAATATTTTTGTAACTGAAACAAAAGGAAATGAGACACAAACAATTATCCTAATTATGCTAGTGAATACATTGCATTTTCTTTTTCTAGTTTGTTATGTGTACAAACACCCATTTGCTAGCAAGAAGCATGCATGCCCCAACTGCCTGTTATTTGTAAATATTAAATTAATTGCTAGTTGTTTGCTAACTATTATGCTAGCACTGAGACAGAGAATATGCAATGCAATAGGTGTTCTCACACTGCTTTAGAAAGAACTTTTGCGTGCAAAACAGAAAATTAGTGAATAAAAGGCACTATAATGCAGATAAAAAGCACAGAATTAAAAACCCATTTGTGTGCATAAACTTGCAGTCCTGTGTGTAAAGTTAATCCAAAGCAATGTATCTGCCTAAATTAACTAAAAGCAATAAATCTACCGTAAAGCTGTAATATAAATTTAAGGATACAGAGGTGCAGCTCAAAAATGTTGTTTTTACGCTGTCTTGTGTAGCCGTGTGAATAAATCCTAGTGGATTATCATTTGTCCAGGGGGGTGGGGGTGGGGGGGGGAGAAGTAGCCAAAAGGTCTGCTGTTGGGTGAAAACATAGCGTGTGTCCTACAGTTACGAAGGGAAACCAGGAGAAGCTATCGAAGTGAAAAGCAGCCTTGTTATAAAGATCCTAATCTAGACATCTAGAGCAACTGGATGACAACCGCAGACATCAGAAAGTTTCTCAACAAGGTTTTTTCCTTCCCAGTTTGAGCCTATTCATGTGATGCGTACCTGCTGGCACTTTGTGTGATCGTTGGCACGCATAGTGCTTAGAAGAGAATACCTTAGTAAATGGACATAGCCCCTTGCTTTACGTTGTCACGCAGTATGTCATTTATCGAATAAACACATTTTGAAAGTCCAGGAATAAACCAGAGCACTTTACATGTGCACCAGTTGCATTACAGATGTACATATTCATTTTGTTAGGCACAGGGAGATTAAGTAACTTGCTCAGAAACACAAGATGTTAAGCATCCCAGCCTCGATTCGAACCCGGTTCCCCATGAAAAAAAGACAAATGTCTGCTGCGCTTCATACGATTTTATTGTTCAGGCACTGTGAACTGTCTTAGCAATATCACCCGGAGAAACATTTCTCAGCTGAGGCTTTGTCACAGGCTTTCCATGTAGGCCCCTGCACGGGGCTTAATTGAAGCCGGTGTCAGCCGGAACGCACATTCACTTTACAAAATGATTGTGTGCAGGCTGACAACCGCATAGATCAGAAAGGTTCTGAACGTGTTCTTTTCCTTCCCAGTTTGAATCTGTTCATGTGATGCGTCCCTCCTGGCACTTTGTGTGATCTTAGGCACGCATAGTGCTTAGAAGAGAATACCTTAGTAAATGGACATATCCCCTTGCTTTACGTTGTCACGCAGTATGTCATTTATCGAATAAACACATTTTCAAAGTCAAGGAATGAACCAGAGCACTTTACATGTGCACCAGTTGCATTACAGACGGACACATTCATTTTGTTAGGCATGGGGAGATTAAGTAACTTGCCCAGAAACACAGGATGTTAACCATCCCTGCCTCGATTCGAACCCAGTTCCCCATGAAAAAAAAATACAAATGTCTGCTGTGCTTCATACGATTTTATTGTTTAGGCATTGTGAATTTTCCTAGTAATGTCACCCTAAGAAAAACCTCTCAGCTGAGGCTTTGCCACAGGCTGTCCATGTAGGCCCCTGCAGGGGGCTTAATTGAAGCCGGTGTCTGCTGGAACGCACATTCACTTTACAAAATGCTTACATGCAGGCTGACAAAAGCAGAGATCAGAAAGGTTCTGAATATGTTCTTTTCCTTCCCAGCTTGAATCTGTTCATGTGATGCGTCCCTCCTGGCACTTTGTGTGATCTTTGGCACGCATAGTGCTTAGAAGAGAATACCTTAGTAAATGGACACATCCCCTTGCTTTACTTTGTCACGCAGTATGTCATTTATCGAATAAACACATTTTCAAAGTCAAGGAATGAACCAGAGCACTTTACATGTGCACCAGTTGCATTACAGATGGACCCATTCATTTTGTTAGGCACGGGGAGATTAAGTAACTTGCCCAGAAACACAGGATGTTAAGCATCCCTGCCTAGATTCGAACCCGGTTCCCCATGAAAAAAAGACAAATGTCTGCTGCGCTTCATACGATTTTATTGTTTAGGCATTGTGAATTTTCCTAGCAAAATCACCCTGAGAAAAACTTTTCAGCTGAGGCTTTGTCACAGGCTGTACATGTAGGCCTCTGCACGGGGCTTAATTGAAGCCGGTGTCTGCCGGAACGCACATTCACTTTACAAAATGCTTGTGTGCAGGCTGACAACCGCAGAGATCAGAAAGGTTCTGAACATGTTCTTTTCCTTCCCAGTTTGAATCTGTTCATGTGATGCGTCCCTCCTGGCACTTTGTGTGATCTTTGGCACGCATAGTGCTTAGAAGAGAATACTTTAGTAAATGGACATATCCCCTTGCTTTACGTTGTCACGCAGTATGTCATTTATCGAATAAACACATTTTCAAAGTCAAGGAATGAACCAGAGCACTTTACATATGCACCAGTTGCATTACAGATGGACACATTCATTTTGTTAGGCACGGGGAGATTAAGTAACTTGCCCAGAAACACAGGATGTTAAGCATCCCTGCCTCGATTCGAACCCGGTTCCCAATGAAAAAAATACAAATGTCTGCTGCGCTTCATATGATTTTATTGTTTAGGCATTGTTAATTTTCCTAGCAATATCACCCTGAGAAAAACTTCTCAGCTGAGGTTTTGCCACAGGCTGTCCATGTAGGCCTCTACAGGGGGCTTAATTGAATCCGGTGTCTGCCGGAACGCACATTCACTTTACAAAATGCTTACTTGCAGGCTGACAAAAGCAGAGATCAGAAAGGTTCTGAACATGTTCTTTTCCTTCCCAGTTTGAATCTGTTCATGTGATGCGTCCCTCCTGGCACTTTGTGTGATCTTTGGCACGCATAGTGCTTAGAAGAGAATACCTTAGTAAATGGACATATCCCCTTGCTTTATGTTGTCACGCAGTATGTCATTTATCGAATAAACACATTTTCAAAGTCAAGGAATGAACCAGAGCACTTTACATGTGCACCAGTTGCATTACAGATGGACACATTCATTTTGTGAGGCACGGGGAGATTAAGTAACTTGCCCAGAAACACAGGATGTTAAGCATCTCTGCCTCGATTCGAACCCAGTTCCCCATGAAAAAATGGCAACATGATAAAACTGTCCGCTTCATGTTATTATCCCGCCGTTCCCTTTTAATTATAATGCATCATGCTCAAGCATCGCTCAAAAATGTCACTGTCACTAACTAGGTCTAAACAAGCGCGTTCCTCGTGCTAAAAGGAGGCAGCAGGGGGAGGGGCGAGAGGAGGGGGCGAGTGAAAGCGTTTCACTTGCGAGAGCGAGCAGCGCCCGGAGCGATAATTGCTACCATATGGCGCAGCGCACTCCCGCAAGGGAATCTCCACACGTGCCCGCCTGAAAAAGGCACTCCATGGCTACAGGTCTCTTTCCTAAGCAGCGCATGCGCGCTGCGTAGGCGAGACCTAAAAACAGAGGTGGCTTGCTCATACTGGTTGTTAGGGCTCTGTTGTACCATTAATGAAAGACCCACAGCAGAATTAAATCTCACAAAAAATCACCCTTTGCTTCTCAAATAAATGACATTTTGTCCTGAGAGCTTGTGAAATAAAGGAGACACTGCAGGGTCTTGACATCCCCAGCAATGTCAACAATTTAAAAAATGAATAGGTATGCAAGACTACAAAGGCCACATTCAATGATCTATGGGGTGTGCTTTCTCACAGAGCAAAACCAATTTATCACTTTTTGATCTCTTTCAGAGAGCCATGAGGCACGCAGGGGCTACTGGGCCCTACCGTGGGAGTTGAGAACTTTTACTCCTGATGTCCCGGGGCCCAACCTACTATGGATCATGAACAACTGGGCAAAGTTCCCCTTCTGCACTTGACTCTCAGTAGTAACGTTGATGAGCAGTCCAAGGATCCCTGGGGAGAAGGTGGATACATGATAGTGAACACGAGGTCACAACTCAAATAGCGTGCAACAGCAGCAATACATCATTGTCCAGCTAAATACTAACTTTTATGGAATAAAAGAGAAGTATCTTATTTCTACCGCATACCAACAAAAAGAAAAATACAACATACACAAAAAGCTACACAGTCCCCTCGGTGCTCGGGGCTCTAGTGTTTTGTAGGAAGTTCCCCAGGTTCCACTCCTTCGTCACTTCTAGAGATAGTGGTTGTTACACCTGGCATATTTTGGCATGTTTCCACTGTCTTTTTTATGCTTTCTGACCCCCTGGTTTTGGTGGTATGCTGGACTTCATTTTGCTGGTTTAGTGTCTCTGTCCACTTTCTCACTGCTGTACAGTGTTAAAGTGTAAGTGCTCCTACTGTAAGCTGTGTCATAAATGGTGTTTCCATGATTGGCTTATTTGATTTACTACTAAGTCCCTAGTACATTGCACTGTGCATGCCCAGGACCTTGAAATCGAATGCTGCTAGTGGGCCTGCAGCACTAATTGTGCTACCCACACAAGCAGCCTTTCAAAGGGTTGCCATACCTGCCACTGCAGTGTCTGCGTGCTGTTTTTACTGCCATGTCAACCTGGCAAGTGCACTCACTTGCCAGGCCCAAACATTCCCTTTTTTTACATATAAGACACCCCTCAGGTAGGCCCAAGGTACCCCATTGAGCAGGGTGCACTGTATGTGAAAGGTGGGACATGTACTGGTGTGTAGTACATGTCCTGATACTGAAATACTGTGCATTTCGTTTTCATTGTTAAAAGGCTATATCTCTCATAGGTTAACCTGGGAGCTGCTTTGTAACACGTTTACAAATGTAGCTGGCCAAGAGGAGCTGATAGAAAAGTGGAGTTTAGTATGCCTTAAGAATACATATTTTAGTAAAGATGAATTTTATATTGGTTTTTTGAAATACCACTTTTAGAAAGTGGGTATTTCCTTGTCCATGTACCTCTGCCTGTTTTGTGTATCAGCTGTCTGCGCTTTAGACTGACAGGGGCTGGTTTGTTCATTCACACTAGACAGACACAAGGGGGGGTTGCGGTGTGCGCTGCCTTTCCTGGGTGACTAATAGCCAGGCTGAATAGACATGGCTGCATTTAGAGTAGTGGGAGGAGTTGTTGCTTGCACCTGAATGGACTGTGGCTGCCACTCCCAAAGCTGTCTCCACGTCCTGGAGGGACCCTGACCTGGGCCAGGTGGAACTGGCTTATGAATGCCAGTGAAACTTTATTTGTACCTGACCCCAGGACGTTAGAACTCTTTTGAATCAAGGAACCTGCCAAGAAGTAGAGTTGGAGAAGCTGTTATGAGAGACTACCACTTTGCTGAGTGCTTTGCTGTGTTGGCCTACAGTAGCTGCTTCTGTCTTGGGCAGAGAAAGAAATGGACTGAACTTTCTGTAATCTTCTTTCTGAGTGTCTGCAAGGGCCTGATGTAGAGCTTGCCCCCTGTTCAAGAAGTCTCAGCAGCAACAATCCTGGTGAAGGATCTAGTTCAGAACATTTGCAAAACAGAGCGCACCCTCCACCGCTTCTCCCGACTGGTTTTTGAGGAACCAGCCGAGGGCGTGGTCGAGGTCGACAAAGACAGAACTACCATTACCAATATCCGGGCGAACGTCAAACTCGCCGCAAGTTTTACCAATGGGGTCCACCCCAGTAAATCTTGAAGTCATCATCCCACAGCCATCTTTGACTGATCTGATGGTACATAATACACTATTACAGTCAGCACGAGCTCCTCCTCCTTCTGCACTACCTATGATAAAATCTATAGGTTTTCCAAGTGCACTAATGATAGATGAGAGAGTCTTAACACATTCAACAGTAGGTTCCAATATGACTATCCCTATCTTTAACTTATCTAGACATATTTTGTCTATTGAGGGCCTCTCTTTTGTACCAACAGATCATAGTAATTTTTTCAAATTACAGGAAGATCTTTTAATATTTTTCAGACGTATTAGTTTGAAATACTTTTTTGCAGATAAATCTAGTACTGATAGACCCCGTGAGAAACAATTTCATTTGCCCTCATCCTTTGTTCCTCCTACATCTATGATGCCATCTGATATTTTAACATTTGAGAAACTGGTGTTACATGAGGTAATGGAATTGAAAAAACAATTTGAATTTGTCCCCTATAATCTGTCATTCTTGGAGAAAGGGGCTATCAATAGTTTGAGCAACAACAAAGGTATAACAATAAAACCAGCAGATAAGGGTGGCGGAATAGTCATTATGGACCAGGACAAATATGACGTAGAAATCATGCGCCAATTGAGTAACCCTAATCATTTTTTGGCTTTGCCCTCTGACCCAATTTCCAAAATTTTTGAAAAGATTTTGACAGTTACAAATCAGGCCCTTCTTTTGGACATTATAACAAAAAAAGAACACGCCTTTCTGAATAAACCACACCCTAGGACGCCGGTCCTATATGTTCTGCCAAAAGTCCATAAAAATGTCTCTGATCCACCCGATAGGCCTATTGTCTCTGGTTGTGGCTCAATTTTGGAGCCACTTGGAAAGTATATTGATTATTGTCTTAAAGAATTTGTTCCTTCAACAACTACTGAGACAGCACACATTTGATCAATATTATAGAGGATTTTCCATTCAATATCGGATCAGATCTGATGGTCGGTCTAGATATAGAATCCCTATACATGAACATCCCCCATGATGATGAACTCGCAGTTATAAAAGACCTTTTGGATACTAGACAAAGACCTGTTCGTCCTCATCAGTTGGAATTTGATTGGATGAACATAACAGGCTTAATACATCGGATAGCCCGGTATGTTTGTATGCCATACTCTAACTATCAATCCTATTTCCCATACCCTTTTGTCCCTTCAACTCTTGATAGTCTTGGGTTTTAAATGAGTATGTTTCCTTTGCAGTTTCTGAATATATACATTTTCTGCCTGCAAATTCTTCGTGATTACGTCTACTTTACAAGCTCCTGATAAACGCCTAATTACTAGCGTCCGGCTTGAATTCATGTAGATCTGATTTCAGGTGATATAATTAACCATTTCACCTTATTGGCACGTATTCAGTCCCAGACCCACACCCTTCTTCCTCCCGTGCCTCCATACCCTTTTCCCCTTTCTCTCCCCCCCCAACCCCCTCCTCCCTCCTTCCCTCCTCTCTCTTGCTCTATGGCCTTGTGCACACCCTTTCCTTCTTTAGCTGAGTCCTTCACTTAATTCCTTTCCGCTCTTTGTTATTTGATTTCTTATGTTTAAGAAGATGATCCACCTACTTTCATTTTTCTTTACACTTCCACAGCACTCTTCAAATTGTAGCCACAGTCCTGATGATGACCTTAATTGTATAAGGTCGAAACGCCGTCGACATCCCAGTGTAATCCACGGCTACCTAAGGATTCATACCTTATTGCAAATTATTCATTGTATCTTTGTAATTTGTTTATGATTAATGTTGTTTTTTCACTTTGCGTCGCCCACACTGTATATATCACTTGTGTCACTGCACTTATCACTTGCACCAAGCACGGTCAGTACACAATTGGTGTATGTTTGGCTACTGTAATTTGATTTAACTGTATTATAGTGCTGCTGTAATTATTTATATAATAATAACAACAACAAAATTGTTTTTCTACTTTGGTCTCTCGCTTTCCCTCCTTGATGATTTATGCATCTTTTTCAAAATTGTCCCTTTAATTACTGGTTGAGACATTGTTGCTATGGTACCATAATTCACCCGGTCTCAACTGGGTATACGGGTTTACTCCTGTTTCACGTTCTCAGCAGCAACAAAGACTTCAGGTACATGTGTTACCAGCACTGGGAACTGCATGTTTTGTGCTGCAACAGAATAACAAGCAATCTGATGCCGTCAACTACACCGCTGTCGGCTCAGTGACCTGAAGGCACGGTCGCATCTCCCACTGCAACCTTGATCTCACCAACGGCGCCGCTCGCCGCCGCAACTGAGCTGCTGCTTGCACTGTGACCTGTGGGCACTGCACTCCGCAATGCCTTGCTTCACGCCACTGCCTTGGTATCCCCGACAATGCTGCGATGCCTTCACTGATGCCGCTGCCGTGACCTGGGGACAATGCTCATGGAGAACGCGGAGTACCACTTCGCATGGCAGCCCTGCTCTCACCGCCGCCGCTCCAAGCTGCCATCGATGCCTCTGCCTGCACCTTGTTTTGGGGGCACCGCTCGTAAGTTACATGATGCACCGCCCCGTCCCAAACCGCAGCCTTGGCCCAACAACATCGGTGCCATCAGCTCCAGTTTGTTAGCGGACAACAGCGCTTCAGCAATGATGCCGCTGTTGCCTGCACCGTGACATGCCAGCACCCCGGCGAACACTGTCCCTCTTCGCACTGCAGCTCTGGTCTCACCGACGCCTCTGGACCCCATCACCGAGCCGCTGTCTGCAATGCGATCTGAGAGCAACGCAGGCTGCTCTGCTGCTCTTCACACCGCAGCCACGACACCCGCCAACCCCAGCACTCCTAAGCGCACAGATTTTGATCTTCAATGTGTGTGCCTTCAAGGGTCCGATGACTCCTGCACTGACCTCCAAAACCGATGCCTGCCGACACCAGCTCTTTGGCGCTCATTGCAAGATCACCGATGCCCTGCATGTCTAAAGGTACTGTTTGTGAATCTTCCCAACACCGTAGCTGCCTACGACACCACGGTCAGCCAGAACTGTTGGATTTGTTTGTTCACAAACTCGTGATAGCCCCAGATGTAGCTATCAACTTCAGAAACACAGAAAAATATTGGCTATTTTTCTAAAACTGGTGTGGTGTCCTTTTGTAGTGTTTTCTCTGTATTACTGCTGGTTATGTGCAAATGCTTTACACACTGCCTCTGAGATATGCCTGACTGCTCATGCCATGCTACCAAGGGGGTGAGCAGGGGTTATTTTAGAAGTGTAACCTCCTTATCCTGACTAGGAAGAAGGGTCCCTACTTGGACAGGTTAACAACCTGCCAACTAGAGACCCCCATTTCTAAGTGGGTATTCCCCATCCACTATATGCAAAATCCGAGGTAAGCCCTACTAATAGTCTGTGTCTCAAGAGTCTCTATTTTAAAGTCAAAAGTGTTTTTTTTCTTCAATCTGCAGTATGCAAATGGAGGAGAAACAGGTTGAAACCTTTCCAAAGAATGCATTAGAAGTGTACCAGAACAGTGTCTTCAGCGCTGCAGAAAAACAAACCATTAGCAAAATGCTTCGCTGTGGCTGGTGACCAGGATGATTTGTAGGAGCAGTGGTCTCATTGTCTAAGATATGCATAGGAGTCCCAGCTGGTGGAATGTATACCCCACATGAACGAGATGAAGGACTTCTGCAGCACTAAACTGCACTAAGCTCTAGAAGACATTTTGTTGATCCAGTAAAAGATCATGGACAAGGTGTGTTCCCCTAGTCACCTGCTAACTTGCTGTCTGCTAGGGGGCTTTGAAGTGGAGTTTTACGAGAGCGACAAGGTGATTTTCGTACTGACTAGAATCACAGCGTCCACCTCATTGTTAACTTTTTGGCCATCTCAAAGGCGGGTACATAAACACCACCTGGTACCAAATCTTTGGTAAATGACTTCTAAGCCCCTTTAATGCTTTGCAAAGATGTGAGGATAACATAGACTCATTGATATGGTTTTCAGTACCACCTATGTGGATCACTGTCTACAGCTTTCCCTGCATTATTTACAGGTAGAAGACGCCTATGGATAAAGATAGTGGTGGAACTGAATGTTCTTCAGATGGCCTTTCTGATCCAGCTCCTGTTCCTAGGTCTAAGATTTTTGGGCCACATTGAATGACCTCAGTGAGCGTATAATAAACGAAAAGCTTCAATCCCTTCAGACTTTTACTGCATAGTCAAATTCATTTATGTCAAAGTAACTAGCCCAAGTGAAGTTTTGAATAAGGCATTGCAGTCATTGATGGAAATTTTCCATTTAGGTCTGATTTAGGGTTTGTTGGACAGGGTACTCCATTGCAATGTGACAGTGTATGAACCCTATATATCACTTGTCCCATTTTTTGCTTGTTCATGTCATATGGCACTATAATGAACTCCGTCTTCTTTCCTCGTTAGAGGTGGACGGACTTTAAGCATTTTGTTGATGGAATGCCCATTGACTCCGTCCATGCAATACTTTCTCCAAAGGCCCGACGGAGCAGGGATCATCAGAGGCAGTACATTAGACCATCTGCCCTATTTAGACTTGATGATGTAATGCCTCTTTTTGACTCTACATACTCACCGGTAAAAACCTGATGGTGAGGTACAGGAAAACAACAATGATGACCTCCACACTCTGGAAGAAAGCTCCCAGGGTGTGGATGGTCATTCGTTTTTTTGTTTTTCACAAACAAATTTCCACTCCCAACAAAAATCTTTTGAAAGGTTTTACTGTTCGCCGTCATGGCTGACGGTACCATCAGTCAACATTTTCCTACATTGACAGGAACCACCATGATGGCTGTTCCTTTCACTGTAGAGAGATGTCCCTGGGGTCAGTTGACATATCTAAATTTGGCGAATTGGGTGTCCATCAGGGCGATCGAGTAAAGTTCTTCAACACCCTGAGAGGCATTAATCTGGCTACTAAACTCTAAATTAGGTCCTCAGTAACCACAGCTAGGTGGCTCCAGTGGGATAACAAATCAAATTACTATGCCAGGAATAGGCACCTAATTAGATTTCCAGGAGCTGGGATGAGTTGAACTGCCACCCCCAGAATACTGGAGACGTCTGCCATCATCACATAGTGTATCATTAGAGAAGCAAGTGGATGTGCTATGTGTCTCTTAAACATAGCTAACTGTGTCAACATCACAATTGCCTGAAGCTGTAAGCAGCAGGAAGCTCTGGTAACCCTCCTCACTATGTGATTGACTCACTGCTGATCTGCAATGAATTTGCATCAAAAGGTTCTTCTCTACTCCTGAACTACTCTGCTTAGATGTATGAACTGCAATTTGAATCAGCAGGCAGACGCCAGGGAAGCTTGTACTGTCATGTTATATGCCTTACCAATGAACGTTATCTTTCATAAGGAACCTCATCCATGATGAAGAAGAAAGGATTGCGTATTCACCCCTCTCTTTTGTATAAGAACTGGTGGTCAAAGAAAACCCTTTCCCCCCACTAAATTTCTGAATTAATGCCATATTTCCCATTTTCTATCTGTCAGTCACATGAAACATGCAGCACAATTAATAAAATATTACAAACTTCCTAAAAGACCCACAGGAAGTTTGTTCTAGGTAACAAACATGATCATTCCTTTGATGAAATCTAGATGTGTCACCATGTTTGAACATTATCAGATATCCTGGCTACTGCTTCTCATTGCTCACTTGTACAGTAACCTGCTAGAAATATTTCACAGAGATATGTGATAATCACTGACAAAAAGTGTCTAGTCCATGGCCCCCCTTTGGATACCTGTCCTGAGGACAGGTCCGCAATAAGGTTGAGTAAGGGTCGAAAGTCACTGCAAATACTTTAACCACTGAGAACTTCAAGCAGTACCTGTAACACTAACAGAGTGGTGGAAAGATTTTGGAAATACTTGTCTCAATTGTATAGGGTATACCACCAGATGTAAATACAAATACTAACAAATGGGTGCATGCATTCAATGTCCTATGCTTTCACATTACTGTATATATGCTTATTAAATATTGAAAGGCTGAGATTTTTCGTGCGTCACTGAAATTTGTTACATACGTTTTAATGTGCCTCTGTGATGGTTTAACATTGGAACAATGGATTAATGATTGTTTTTTTTTACACAGTTTTCTTTTTATACTTTTATGCTTAGCTCTGTAAAACACCCAATTTCCCTTCTGTATAAAACACAGAAGGTAATAACCCTTTTGTGTTTTTCACATATTATTCAGAGTAAATGTTTAGTATTGAGATGGAACCACAACTAACCTGTGTTTTTCTTTTAGAAAAGAATTTTATGATTGATGGCAAAAGGTGGTCCTTCTTCATGGTATTATTTCAAGTATCATTACTGCAACTTATGCACAGTAGGTTGTATGTAAAAACATCCAGGTCAATAATGTTGGGCTGCACATGTATTGACTGTAAAATCTCGACTACAAACTTATAGTCAAGTGAGGCATATCAGCGAACAAGCGATTTACTATTCTTAAATCCACATCTACTTACTTTGGTATGATATGTTTGTTGTCCATACTGTGGGGTCCATTTAAGTGCAGGCCGATATCCTGGTTGAACACACTACAATGATTACACTAAAGAGTCTGTCTCTTCCAGTTAAAACCCAGTTTTATTCCCAACTAGAATTAAGGTGTTTAACCATGCAGCATGCATGAACAATGACATTCAAGCCTTAGTGTTGCCAGTATGGATCACTGATCAAAGTCAACTTAGGGGCTTATTTCTGACCCGGTTTGTGTCACTCTTGTACCACGCAGCATGGTGCAAGAGTGAAGTAAACCTTAAGTGAAATTTTTGAAGCCACGCAAAGCCACTTTGTGTGGCTTTGGGCTTTGAGTGGCCTAAAAAGTCTGAAGTAACTCAATGCAGTGCAAATTGCCCGTTGCCTTACTCTGCCCTGGGAAGGCATTCCATGGGCGTTGCGTGGGTGTTCCAACACAACTCCCATGGATTTTGACGCATAGCGAGATTTACAAGAACTTGGTCATGCGTCCAAATCTTACACCTTTCTAGGGGAGGCGTAACATTGAGAAATGTCTCTATTTCCTCATGTTTCTTCCTCTTTCTATGTGTGCTGCATTTTGCAGCACAAATAACAAGAAAATATGCCTCCCAGGATTGTTTTTGTTCAGGATTGTGTCTCTTCCTGCACAAAAAAATCCTGCATGCAACGGAGGCTCCCTTGTACCATGGTGCAAGGATGCCTGCGTTGGCACTAGGCAGCCCATTGTGTGCCAAAGCATGGCAAAGGACAGGAAAGCACCATATTCCATTAAACACAGTGCATTCCTGCCCTTTCCATGTCACGCAGTGCAGTGCAGCAAGGTGACTAGCTGCGCTGTACTGCGTCACAAGCTCATAATTGTTTCTAGGTGTTTTGCCGTCCTAGGCGAGAATTGAAAAATGCGACCCCTGCATTCAACACCATTGAGTGGCCCTATATGTTCGCAGGGCTCCAGAAATTAGGTCTGGGCCAGGAATATATTGGGTGGGTCCGGCTCCTCTATCAGCAACCGTTGGCCCAAATAGTGGTTAACAACAGAAAATCTTGTACCTTCACCCTCAGCAGGGGCACCCTCATCAGGGGCCTTAAGTGGACCGCAGGTTGGGAGGACCGCATTTCGCTGTACGTTTTTTCCCCCCTTTTCTGAACCAATCCTGTAGTAAGAGTCACTCAGTTTCACGCATTAGGGATTTAAATGTTGGAGGCATACCCGGGCATCAAGAGCTTTCTTTTCTATTCGCAAACAAAAAACATCTGCTAATGAGCCTGCCTGCCTCTACTCACTGAAAACAAGGCTTGCCTCTCATGACGGGGGCTGTCACTCATGCGGCCTCTCGAGTGGAGTTACAGGTAATGCATGTTTCTGTTGGCTCAGACGACAAATCCAATATTACTGCGCTGATGTATTTTCCACATCATATGGCTGCTGCAATTCAAGGTAAATGGGCCACTTTCTCAGTTAAATTGCACAGCGTCCTTACCTAACAGGGAAAAACTGCACCTGTGAAACATGGGCCTGACACTGCTCCAGCTCTCTTATAGCTACTTAGGAGCTCATTGTGCGCTCTAGATATCCTTTTTTGTCCTCAGCGAGAATAATGAGCAATAAAATAAAGATTCATAAATATACTGAGCTGCCAGTAGTTTGATTAATGTGTGGGCGCTTGGAGAGAGCCTAGAATAGACTTGAGAAAGGGACCAGGAAGGAGGACAGTGGCTTAAGGAAACATCATATCTGACAGTATGGTTTTTTAATCTGGTTCTTTCAGTAAAAAGAATTACAAATGTTTTGCAGGACCAATTATTTTGTGCATGAATGCTGGTAGAATTAGGAGCTTTATAGATAACACAGGTCTTCCAGAGGGAGGGAGGCAGGGAATAGTTGAATGTAGGTTGAGCAGTTTACCAGGGAGAGTGAAATAAGTGTATCCTGGCACAGAAGAGCAGGGCAGAGCTGGGACCTAGGTGAAGAGCCATGGCTTCACAGTGGATGAAGCTATAATATGTAGGGTCAGGTCATTTCAGTCTTTGGGAGTGAGGTAGGAGAAGACACAACTGCTGGCTCTCGTTCTGCGTTTGCAGCGTATCAGTGCAAGCAGGAGTTTGGCCGTGTCTGGTTGGTGTGTGGAAATTGATGCGTCCAGTGGGGAAGGTAGTGCCAAGGGTGTGCAGGGCTTTTTGCATTTGAAGAATGAATGTTTGTGGATGGGGAGTCAGTATTGGGTGATGTGAGTGAGGGGAGGAAGCCTGAGTGTGAGTCTGGCTGCTGTGTTTTTTATGGCATGAAGTCTTCTGGTCAGTTGGGCGGTGATGCCGCCATTTCTGTAATCCAGTTTTCAGGTGATGAAGGCCAGGGTGACTGTTCTGCATGAGGTGATCAGGAGGCATTTGAAGTTTTTCTTGAGGATTTTAAGGGTGTAGAAGCAGGAGGCCACAACTGCATTGACTTGGCAGGTCATTGTGAGCTGCTTGTCTTCCACTATTCAACAGCTCTTGGCTGGGATGTCAGGCCGGGTGTGAATCTGAGATGTGCTGTCCACTTGGTGAAGTTCCATAGTAAGGTATCTCTGCTGAAGAGTACCACTTCTGTTTTATCTGTGTTGAGTTTTAGACAGTTGATCTTCAACCCCATGGTGTTTTTGGCCATGCAGGAGGAGATGTTGGTCTGGGAGCTCAGTGAGAGGATAAGTTGGATGTCGCTGGTGTATGAAATTATGTTGATTCTGTGAATTTGGATGGTGTTTGCAGGTGGGACCCTGTAGGTGCTGAAGGGTGTGGGGCTGAGAGATGATCCCTGGGGAATTCCGCAGATGAGGTTGATGGTGGACGAGGTGTGGGGAGCGAGGCTAACTGACTTGGTGCAGTGTGCGAGGAAGGAGCAAATCCAGCAGAGTGCAGGCCCTTGTATGCTGGCTTTGCAGAGACATTGAATGAGGATAGGGTGGTTTATAGTGTTGAAAGCTGCAAATAGAAGGATGAGGACTGCAGTGCCTTCTCTGTCCATGATCAGTCATATGTATTCTGTGGTGGTGATGAGGGTGGTCTCAGTGCTGTGGTTGGGTCTAAATCTGCATTGAGTGGGGTCAAGGAGGTGGTTGTCATTGATGAGGGTGGTTGTTCACTTGTTGATGATGTTCTCCAGGACTATGGCCGGGGAGAGTAGTGGGGATATCAGGCAATAGTTGTACAGCATCCGCTGAGGGATTTTTAGGAAGGGGAGTATCATGGCATACCTCCAGGCATCTGGTAAGGTTGCTACGTGGATGGTGATGTTCAGTACTGGGGTTAGAGCTGAGCTGATGGGGTTCAGTCCTTTGGTGAAGATGTGGTGAGGGCAGGTGTCCAAATGTGCTCAAGGATGCATTGATGGTATGTTTTTTGCAGTTCCTGTGTGGTGATGGTGGGCCAAGAGGTCATGGTCCATTTCAGGGGGTTTTGTCCCGATGGGTATGAGGGCTGCAAGGGTGGATGGGTCCTGCTGGGACAGGAAGATGCACATGTTGCTGATCTTATGCCTGAAAAAAAGGGAGAGCTAGGTGCAGAGGTCCTGTGATGACATGATGCTAGAGGAGCTAGCAGCGGGAGTGTCAAAATACTTCACGATGGTGAAGATTTCTTTAGCATCCTTTGTGCTGTTTTCAGTGCATTTGTTGAGAGCTGAACATTTGGTGGGTCTACTTTTTTTTTTTTTGAAAATCTTTTTATTGATAACTTTCAACACAAATCAACGTACATTGGCATTTAATAAATCAGTATTCCGACCATTGGATTGTGTACAGACATTCAGAGAGCACCTTCAGAGCAAATTAACATAACGGTGTTGCAGGGCACCGCACTGGCCTCCAGCTGTATCATGTGTTGTCATGGCCGTTTTAATCTACTTATTGATCAACTGTATTCTCTCAGTCACTCAATTCCTACTCTGAGGTATCACGTGGGGGGTCACATATATTCCCTCTGTACGCATTCCATCCTCCCCATACCTGGGTCCATTTTTTGGGGCAGCCTCTATGCACATATACTGTTTTTTCAACGACCATTGTGGTATCCATATCTCTACACCATTGGGAGAGGGTAGGGGGCTGCCTGGATCCCCATCTTTGAGCTATGTTGCGCTTTGCCAGCAGCAGTCCCAGCGTCACCCAGATTTGCACCACGCGGCTAAGATTTGTAGGCTCCCATACATTGAGGAGGCACCTCCTCGGTTCCGGGAGAGTCGTAATTTTTGTCACCTGGGAGAGTGTGCGCATGATCGCCTTCCAGTACTGGACTATTACGGGGCAATCCCAGAGGATATGGAAAAGACTCCCATCCTCGCCACACTGCGGAAGACAAAGCGGTGAGTCCGTCCGTTTAAGTTTGTATAGAAGTGTGCGGGTATAGTATGTGCGGTGTAGAATTTTTAATTGTACCAGTTTCAGTTTTGATGAGATCCCCACCTCCTTAGGGGAGGAAAGTGCCGCCTGCCAGTCCGTTTCATCAAATTCTCCCAGTTCCATCTCCCATTTAGCCTTAAGGGCTAGAACCGGATCTGGCTGATTATTTATCACTTTCCGATATGTCAGGGACGTAGCTCTCTTAGTCAGGTGCTCCATGAGGAGTCTATCCTCCAGTGGCGAGGACTCCGCCAACCGTGTCCCCGGCTGGACTGCCGCCCGAAGTGCGTGTCTAATTTGCAGGTAGCGAAATTGTTCAGTGTCTGCCAGGTCATATTCTGCTTGCAAGTGGGCAAACGTGACTATGTCACCTGTTTTCCAGAGATCACCGACCCTCGATATTCCAATCAGATCCCATTGTAAAAACCCCTTGGTAGTACGCAGCACTCCCAACCTTTTTGTGTCCCATAGCAGTGTGGCCTGCGTTATCTTCCCCTCCCAGCCAAGAGCACGTTGAGCCTCGAACCATATCTGCAGAGTATGCGCCGTTGGGCCCGTAAGGCCGCGTTTCTTAGTGTGGTTATAGAGCGCCCCCAGAACCCCTCCGGTCCCCAGCAGTTGGCGGTCCATACGATATGCCGGGTCATCCCCCGGCACATGAAGCCACTGATTTCTGACCATAAGCTGTGATGCCCAATAGTATATCTTGATAATAGGGAGGGCGATACCTCCGTCGTACCTGCCTCTGGTCAGTTTATGGAGTGCTATCCGTGGCGTCTTATCTTCCCATAATAAACTGGTCACTTCTGCGTTTATGGCGATAAAATAGGCAGGGGCAACCGGGAAGGGTGTATTCTGAAGCAGGTAGAGAAATCTGGGAAGCGCCATCATTTTAAAGAGGGCAGCTCTTCCCAGCAGCGTCAGGGGTAGGGAACGCCAGTGTTTAACGTCGCGTCGAAACCGGACCAAGGGTTGTGTCAGGTTTTCCGCGACAAATTTCGCTCTAGCGGCTGTCACATATATTCCTAAATATTTGAAACCATCATATACCACCCGAATTTCACACCCCTTAGGGAGCTGCGGTGGGGAGCCTTAGAGTACATAAAGATAGGATTTTTCCCAGTTTATCGTGTAGCCGGATACCCTCCCGTACGACGCACAGATGTCCAGAAGGCAGCGTATTGAGCGTGCCGGCGAAGCCAAGTACAACAGGACATCGTCCGCTTTCAGAGAGATGCGGTCTTCCCACCCCATCGTCCACTTCAGGCCACGGATGACCGGGTCCTGTCGCACCCAGGCCGCCAGCGGCTCCAACACCAGTGCAAATAGAAGTGGGGAGAGGGGGCAGCCCTGTCGCGTCCCCCGCCCCAACGGGAAGGCGTTCGAGATATGCCCATTTACGACCACCTGTGCCAGAGGCTTGGTATATAAAAGCTGGATCCAAGCGCATATCTTGGGGCCAAATCCCAGGTGGCGAAGAACAGCAAAGAGAAAAGGCCACTCCACCAAATCAAACGCCATCCGTGCGTCTAGTGATAGAACGACTGCATCCTCCTCTATCGAGGAGCGATGTGCTAGGACTCCATGCAACCGTCGTATGTTCAGGGCGGTATTTCGGTTTGGCATAAACCCGGATTGATCCGGGTGTATTACGGTGGCGAGGTGCGGCTGCAATCTCGTTGCCAAGACTTTTGCTAGTATCTTTGCCTCGGCATTCAGCAGCAAGATTGGGCGATAGGATGTGCACTCATGCGGTGGTTTATTAGGTTTGGGGATGGCCACTATGGTGGCCAGTCTCTGATCCCGGGGTAGAATCCCTTTCTTTAAACTGTCCGTGTACATGCCCAATAGATGCGGAACAATGTAAGTCGTGGCTTTCTTATAGAATTCCACTGGAATTCCATTTGGCCCCAGCGCCTTCCCAGTACGGAGGGCGGCTATTGCAAGTGTAATTTCTTCCGCGGTCAGGTCTTTTTCAAGGGCCGCAACCTCGGATGGGGCCAACGTGGGCATAGCGATGTCTCTAAGGAATGCCAGATTGTCCACAACAGTGGACGTGGCCTCTGGAGTATAGATTGTTTTATAATGCGTCGGCAGGGCTTCCGAAATTTGCCGAGGCTCCGACGTGAAAACACCAGTTTCTAACTGAATCCGCGCCACCCATCTAGCCGCACGCTCCTTTTTTTCCAGCCAGGCTAACAATCTACCCGCTTTATCCCCTAGCTCATAGATCGTATGCTGCGTTGTGGCGTGTCTGGCTTTTGCCGCCTCCCATACATAGGACTTGTATTCTTTTTGCGCCATGAGTACTCTATGTGTAGTGTCTTCATCTATGCGTGTGGCATGGTCAGCCTCTGCCCGGGCCACCCCCTGTTCTAGGTCATGTACCTCTTTTTGTTGGTTTTTCTTGGGGTCAGCCACCATCGAGATGGCCTGCCCTCGAAGGACCGTTTTGTACGCCTCCCACAGTGTCGTCGGGCTTGTCACGGAATCCTTATTTTCTTCGAAATACTGTCTGGTTGTTACCAGAAGAGCTTTATTAATTTTGGGCACTTTAAGGTACCCAGGGTGAATTGGGAATACCCTACGCCTCTGTGGGGTGAAGGTTGCATATGTGATGAGGACTGGAGAGTGGTCTGAAATGCCCCTAGGCAAATGTGTTACATCCGTCATCCCCCTCAACCCCGTCGCCAGTGCAAAAATGTAGTCGATTTGAGAGAGACTGTTATGGACCCCTGAGTGAAATGTATATTGCCGCTCCGCCGGGCAGCTGGCTCTCCAGGTGTCTATGAGGCCAAGTGCCTCCCTAAATTCCAGTAGTTTGAGATTAGCGCCACCGTGATCTCTGGTGGACGACCTGTCCATATACGGATCCATCGTCGCATTGAAGTCTCCGCCTATTATGAGTTCCCCCTGCGGTAGCGACAGCAGAAACTCTCCCAACGCCTGGAAAGTAGCCTGATGGAGTGTCGGGGGGACATACACTGTCACTAAGTTATATATTTTCCCCTCCCACTGGCAGGTCAACGCCGCAAACCGACCATGCTCCTCCCTGCGGGAGTTGGCAATGATCAGCGGGAATCGCTTATTAACTAATATACCCACCCCTCGGGAACCAGACGTAAAATCGGAATGCACCACCATTTTAAAGCCCCACCTATCCAGGGCCTTTGTAGTCGTGCCCACTAAATGCGTTTCCTGAAGGAGCGCCACTGCTGGCCCCTTGCGCTTGAGATATTGTAGGACCAGCCCTCGTTTGATTTTATCCCCCAAACCATTCACATTCCAGGACAGTACTCTAAACAAGGGGCTGGGAGGCTGTGGACTCCCTATATTTGAGCTTATATTAGCCTCTAGTGTGGGCATTTGTGCTCTGTCCGTCATGCAGGGTAGCGTGAAGTTGCATTAAATGTACATTTGTCCTCCGTTCCATGACAGACATAGCACGCATCAATCGCCAATGTGTAATCTCAAAACACAAAACCAAACATAAAATAACTTCCACATGTTGCCCCCGTCCCCCCACCCCCCTCCCTGCCTCCCTGCCCAGCGGATTTTGAACTACCCACCACCCCAACTTAGCAGAGTGCTTCGTTCCCATAACTTTGTACTTGCGTGTAGGGGCGGAGCTGCCCCCTGCCATTCGCCCTCTCCCTTCACCAATTGTGAGTCAATGCGAGAAACCAGTTATTTAGGACAGCGAAGTTCAGTCTTCAAGCGTCCCTATGGCGGCCCCGCCTCCTGCGACCGGGGGGACCCTCCAGCTCTCCACTCCAGATAGCCATTCGACAATCCAGTCTTTCACCTTCTGCTTCATTCTGGTTGTGTATGCTCCGTTTCTTCTGAGCCAGCGTTCTCCGGAGCTCTGGAGGATCGAGAATGCTGTTTATAGTCCTGCCCTGCACGTCTAGCATCTTTCGCAAGGGAGCCAGCCCTCCAACCACTCAGCGGCCTCCGTCGGTGTGGTGAAGAACCATGCCCGTCCCTCCGCCTCAACTCGCAGCTTTGCCGGATAGAGCATCGCATACTTGAATTCCCGAGTGCGCAACTCTTTTTTTATGGCCAGAAAATCGCGCCGCTGCTTCATCACTGCTGCAGTATAATCTGGATATAGGGTTACCGTACAATTGTCCACCTTCAGCGGGGGGGCGGTACGCGCCGCCTGCAAGATGGCGTCCCTGTCTCGAAAGTTAAATATACGCGCCAGGATCGGTCGCGGGGGGGCCCCCGGTCTAGGCCTACCTCCAGGCACTCGATGCGCTCTTTCCACCGAGAAAAATTTTGATAGTCCGCGTGGCTGCAGCTGGTCCGTGATAAGTTTTTCTATGAAAAGGTCCAGAGCCGGCCCCCTCTCGCTCTCCGGCACACCTACTATGCGTACATTATTCCTTCTAGACCTTCCTTCCTGATCATCAAGCTTTTCCAGCAACTGTTTTTGCACAAGTTCCAGTGTCTGTATCTTCTTTTTACACTCCGTCGCGTCGCTGGTAAGGGTCGCCGCCGTCGTTTCCACCTCCGACAGTCTCGTGCTCATTTTAGATACATCGGCTCTCAACAGCGTTATATCCGTCGAGATTGTCCCTATCGAGACCTGCATCTGTGTTAGAGTGGCCATTACATCCTGGAGGGTAATTTCCTTAGGCTTGTCGGGGGGGGGTGAGCCCACTCGCTCCTTTTGGTACGCAAACTTCTCAAGTTTGGTGTGCGTCCCCACACGTTGCCCCTTGCCGCCCATATTGGCCAATGCGAGCGATATTGCCTTCTGCCTACCCGGGTCCTCAGGAGGGGGGGGGATCAGTAGGGATCCAGCAATCGCCGCCGACTGCCACGGGGTCTTCCACGTGCGGCCTGTCGGTTTCACCGGTGTCCTGTCGCGTCCCCCCTGTATCAAAGCTCACCTCAAGCCGCCAGCTCCGGAGCACTGCAGCCCCCCTCTCCACGTCTTGATCTGCAGCCGGGACCTCCGTTGCCTAGTCACGGGGTCTACTTTCTTAATGGTACAATCTAAGGACTCACCTGTAGGTGCTTTTTTCGGTGTCATTGTGGTTCTGCCTCAATCTGCATTTGAGTTACTTGCAGTGGCGTTTTGTGAGCCGGACTTATTTTGTATACCACGTTGCTTGTAGCCTAGCCGTAGTGACATTGTCAGTCTTGAGTGGGGCTAAGGTGTCAAATGCAGGAGTTGATCAGTCACCAAAGTTGGTAATACATTTTGAGAGTTCGTCATGGTTTTGAGGTTGGTGGGTTAGGAGCTCCGAGAACCAAGTTTCTTCTGGGATCCGATTTCAGTTTCACTGGGTTGATTTTCAGGGAGCAGTTCCGCAGTGGTGAGAGACAAATATGTTGAAGAGGAAGAAGGTGTGGTCGGTCCAGGTGAGGGGTGTGTGTTTGTTCACTGTGATGTTGTTGAAATTAGTGAAGATGAGGGCCCAGTAGGTGTCCGGTGGAGTCGGTGGGGCCGTTCACTCACTGGGTGGACAGGTCCTCCTGGAAGTTGTTCGTGGTGGGGTCGGTAAGGTCCCCCAGGTGGTAGTTGAGATCGTCAAGTAGGACAAAGGTGATGCAGTCACATGATAGAGGGGCAACAAATTCTGCAATGGTGCTGCTGAAGTTGGTGCACCATCTGTGAGATCGATAGATGAGGTTGCCTTTCAGTGTCGAGTTGTCAGTGATGTGAAGTTTAAAGGCCAGGTGTCCCATACTGTTGCTTGTCTTCACGGAGAACTTGGAGTAATGGATTTTGTCTTTGAAAATGATGGTGAGTCCTTCTCTGGCTCTTTCAGTTCTGTCTTGCCTTATGATCTTGTATCCATGGCGATGTTGGAGGCCAACGTTGGGGACAGTCAGGTTTTGGTCAGGTAAAGCAGGTCCAATGAGAGGTTGAGCAGGAGGTCTTGGACTTAGGTGGCATGTCTTGCAAGGGCATGTGCATTGAGGAGGGTGCAGGACAGGGAAGGATGAGGGTTGAATGGGCCGGTGGCATGGGTGGTGAGCTCATTTGTGTTGCGTATGTAGAATGTTGACGGAGTGGTGGGTACATGCGATGTCGCTGAGGGGCACATCTAAAGTTGCATATGGAGCAGGAGAAATAACTTTTTGTATTGTCCAGCAGTACTAGGACGTGTGCCTGGCATTCAGGGTGAAGAGGGCTGCAATGGAGTAGCATCTGGAGGAGCAATGGGTTAGGGAGAACTGTGGATAATGGTGCTGGGTGTGTGGGGGCATGGATGGACGCAGATGGGCTTGCTATAGCCGGCATTAAGTAGGAGACAGAAACAGGAAGCAAGAGAGAGTGCAGCACAAGAGAAGAGGTAGGAAAGGCTGCTGCTGGCGGGGGATGGTGCAAATGGGGAGAAAGAGTGGGAAAAAAGTAGCTAAAGAAGGCCTGCAAGTCAAGGTGCAAGAGTAGGTAGAAGAAAAGAATGAGGTAAAAGTGTCTGTGAAAAGCAAAAGCAGGCAAGCCAGAGGCACATGAATAGAGAAAGGAAAAAGCAGATAAAGAGAGAGGTAAAAGCACCTAAAATAGGGCAAAAGCTCAAAGTGGCAACAAAAGTGAGTGAAAGAGCAAAAGGTCAAAAGTGGCATAGAGCGAAAAGAATGAGCGAGAAAGCGAAAAGGACGCGTGGCAAAGAGGCAAAGTATGAGTGAGAGGACAAAATGTCAAGGAGGCAAAGATAGAGCAGGGAGAGTAATAAAGTCAAGGGAAAAGAGGTCAAAGGTCAAGAAAGCACAGACAGTAGAGTACAAGCGAGAAAACCAGGATACGCGTGAGAGAGAGCAAAGGGTTGAAGAAGAAAGAAGAGAAGTACCAGTGGAGAGAAGCAGGGCACCTTGCTACATTGATGGAGCTGGGTCCAAAAGCGCTAGGCCTGGTCGGAGGACCGAGTATAAGGAAGTGGCGTAGTCAGGGCCCGTCCAAGCCTATTTAATCTCTGACCCTTGATGATCCTTGTCCCAACATTAGCCTCCCTTCAGACTATTCTCTGCTCTGGAGATAGGGAAAGGTGAAGGAGTGGAAACTACACAAAGTAAAGAGGACTCGAGAAACTGTAATGAGGATACCGAGCAGAGAGTTAGAGTAAAGGCGGGTTTATTCAAGGATAATACATCCGTCCCAGAAGGGGCACTCGAGCAACTGCTAACAATTGGAATGCAGAGCTCCAGTGACCTCAAAGCACATTCTAAACCCAAGACATTCTAAGCCAGAGTCTTGCTCATTACCACACATCTCCCTTTTTATAAAACAAGAAATGATGCAAAGTTAACAACACAACAAAAATACTGTACCCAAAACCCCTCCCATAAAAAATAGAAGGAAAAGAAAGAAAAAGAAGAAAGAGAAAAGAAAAGAAGAAAGGAAAAGAAGAAAAGAAAAGAAGAAAAGTTGAAGGAAAAAATACTACGTTAATCAACGTAAAACAAAGTCATTCCATTTCTTTGGCCGCACAGAAGTGTGAGCACTCTTTGTAATGGTTTGTGTCAACAAATTGTTTTTTGAATATCTCTCAATTTTGTTAGGCAAAGAAAAACTCTGTGGATAGCATTACTTAATTTTACCAGACATGACATTGTGAGGAACCAAAGCTACACGAGAAACACCCCACCAATTCCCATCAGAAAGTTTCACTGAGTTCTTCCCTAGCTCACAAATTTGAACAGGATCCTTGAATTTGGATAAACCTTTGCCTACAAGTATAGGATTTTTCACACATACCCAATCCCCGATTTTTAGTTTGCATTCTTTCCTTAAACCAGGATTGGCTTTAACAATTCTCTTTAAATTGACAAGATTTGAGTTAAGCTCAGCCGATTTCCACCAATCATCCACACTCCCAACCTTCTGTGAAATTTTTGTGGTACAAAAAGGACAAAGTTCAGTAGTAGGTTCTCTACCCCTCATCACCTTAAAGGGAGATTTCCCAGTTACAGAATGTGGTGTGGTGCTGTGAGACCAAACCAGATCTTGAATGGACTTGGCAACACATGAATTGCTTTTGATGGAAGATTGAATACATTCCACAAGTACTTTGTTGAACCGTTCAACTTTCCCATTACTTTGGGGATGATAAAGAGGTGTCCTCAAGTGTTTTATGGCACCATTTTTTAAGAATGAAGACATCTCAATTGAAGTAAACTGAACTCCATTTTCAGTAAGAATCTCACCAGGAAGACCTTCTCTTGAAAATCCCCTTTGGAAACACTCAATAGCTTTTTTGGTAGTAGGTTCGGAAATTGCTTCAACTTCAACCCATCTAGAAAGATGATCAACCATGACAATAAAGTATCTCATGTGGTTGGGGAGGATTTGATAGCGACCCAAGAAGTCTACATCAATGCACTGCCAAGGTCTTTTGGGGCACAAGCTGACAGACTCAACTTGAGATTCATTTATTAAAACCTTGTCGCTAAGTTTGCATTTAACACAATTGGAAACAAATTCCTCAACCTCGAATTCCATGCGAGGCCACCAAAACCTCTCTCTAATTTTTCTCTTGGTCAAGGTGGAACCTAAATGACCACTATGTGCTAAACTGAATAAACGTTCAAGAAAATAGGAATGTACCACTAGCTTGTCTCCATGTACTAAAATATCACCTTCTAAAGACAACTCATCTAAAACTTTCCAAAACATCTGAAGTTCATGTTGCAATAGGGTTTCTTTGGGCCAACCAGATTTTACAAAAGCAATGACTTGGCTGAGAATGCGGTCAGATTCAATAGCAGAAATCAAATCTTTCTCACAAAAAGTAACATCTCCAATATAGGCAATAAAGCACTGTTCAATTTCTGTTTCCCACTGAAGCTTTTCAGGTTCATCATTGGGAAGCCTGGAAAGACAGTCTGCATGCAAATTTTTCCCACCAGGAATATACTCAATGGAAAAGGTCAATTCAAAAGTTTGGTCGTGGTGCGTTTGATCTTTTTGCCAGAAAGTATATTCACCAAAGGACAGTGATCAGCCTTGAGTATAAAAGGCCTGCCCATACATATGCTTTACATTTTTCTACACTCCAAACACAAGCTAGAAGTTATTTTTCGATTACTGAATACTTGCATTCAGCAGGTCTAAGTGTCCTAGATGCAGAACCCATAGTAAATTCGCGACCATAATAAACTTGGGTAAGAACAGCTCCAAGACCATATTAACAGGCATCAACAGTTACAACGGTGGTTCTACCTTCTAGAAAAGGTTGTAGAGCAGGAACATTCACAATTCTTTCTTTGATAATTTTGAAAGATTGTTCACAAGAATTTGGGCATAGAAATTCAGCATTTTCTTTTAGAAGAGGTCTAAAACATTCTGTCAGGTTGGCAAAGTTCTCTAGAAATTTAGCATAAAATTCACACATACCTAAAAAAGAAAGAAGCTGTTCTTTATTTTTAGGAGCAGGTGCATCTACAATTCTCTTTACAAGACAAGGCTTGGGTTTAATGCCTTGATAGGAAAAAACGTGACCCAAATACTCAATTTCCTTGGCTTTGAAAATGCACTTGTCTTTCCTCAAGGTAGCGCCTCTAGATTCAAACCCTATTTATTTCCTACTACTGGTGCTAAGTCATGACCTCTGACACCAGGTAGGAAGAGTAGTGCCAGTGGCAGCAAGGGTCAATTTAAATATGCTAGCTGATACCTCTTAGAACTTCTAATCGACTTCTGTGAGGATAAAGAGAGAATTGTCTTCCCCTGGTTGCGTACTCCTCTAAAACTAAGATTCAGGGTTTGAGTCGTCAGCAGGGAGAAATACTGGGAATCTATCTCCTGAAACGCAGATTCAGGAAGAGTTATTTTAAAGGTAGAAATCTACATATAGTATCCGATTCACAAAAGGTCCCCAGCAGATTTACTACATAGCTTGAGTGTGGATTTCTGAATTTTGGAAATTCTGAAGGGGTTCCAGTAGTAGGTCTGCAATTATCAACAGTGGCAAGGTTCCAAGACTACTCCTGGAAAACCTTACAGAATTACAAAAGGTTTTTTCAAAAGGCTCTCCACATGTGCAATTGTACAGGGTAAACAATTTTGCATGCAAAAATGTCTTTGCAAGTGTGTGAATGCGATTTGTTTTTGCTCCCTAGGTTATATAATTGTACAAATAGAAATATTTAGTGTTCCATTTTATCACCAATTTGAGGGGGCTATCTGCTCACTCTCTCAGTTGAAAACAATTAAATCCTGCTCTTGGGAGGAGTAGATTTAGGATAGTTTCAGTTTTTGGAATGGGTTGGAAACCAGTTTGTGAGTAATCACAAATTCTCCAGATGTTTGTGTTTCCAAACATCCCAGGGCATCCCTTCTTCATTGGAATGCCAACTTTGTAATTCAGTTAAATATACCCCTATGTGACATAACACCCTCATGGGGTAAGATTATGAATGGTTACTTAAATTTAAAATTGCAAAATCATCTTTTGTGAATTCCTTTGACTGGTTGTTTGAATGCTTGTATGTATGCATATAAGGGAATTTGTAAAGTGCAGATCTAACTATGGAACAGCAGAGCATGCACAGAGGGGAGAGAGCCTATTGAAGTTGCAAGGACATTTACACAGAGTTGAGAGTGGTAAGCAACCTAAAAGGTGTGGTGAATGTGCTCACTTTGAAAGGAGTCTTCAGTTTCTTTCCGAAATGCAGGGTAATAGGCGCAGTTATGATAAAAATGGTAATGTTCCAGATCCTGGGTGTGTAGACTGAGGCAGTTTGCCTTCTAGTCTTTTTTTTATTGCAGTCTTTAGTTTGAGTTTAGTGTTGCCTTGGCCCCTCGTGTAGTGGTAAGTTTCTTAGCGACACATACTGTTTCCAAGTGTTTTGTATGTGATGCTTCTGGTTGTGAAGATGATGCAAGTCAGTAGGAGAAGCAAGTGTAGTTCCTTCAGTATTGACATCATGTGGTTGAGTTACCTCAAGCCTTTAATAGAAAACAGTCACAACATGTAGAATACCTTTCAGGAGTGTCAAAGTAGAGTATGGGAGAACCTTGAGCAGAGTATTGCCTCATTTAGGTGTGTGAGGACCACTGTTGTACTGTTGATCTGTAGTCAGTTTCAGGAAGGAAATTTGAACTTTTTCAATAAGGTCTTTTGATACTATGCTGTCGTTGTTTTCTTATTGATGTGTTTCTTGAAGAAAAAGCCTGTAATGGAGTGAATCCAAATCTCCATTTGCTGTGATCTGGTGGTTGGGTAGTAGAGAGTCATTGTGACTTGACATGTTTGAATCTGCGTTTCTTGGTGCCATTGGAGAAGAGGAAGACCTCCATTTGAATAAGGTTGTGTTTCAAGTGTACGCTTGACATCTAGGTTTGAAATTCCTTGAGGTAGGTATGAAATTTCTTACTGTCATTTTTATGATAGGAATGTCTCCAGAATGACATACTCGAATGCACCCCTGCCCTGGCTGACCCATGTGCATGTGAAACGGGTATCCTGACATTTTACTGGCACAGCTAACATGCTACTCTGGTCGTGTGCAATGGCTTTGACCTGTCCATGGTAATCACAAAGTCCTGAACTGGTTGTGTGATCTGTGGTGGGGTGCCAAGCATGCCCTCTTTTGTCGACAGAGAACTACTCTCAATGTACTGGGCTGCTGACATTAAGTGATTGTGGCAGTATATCGATTTCTGTGAAATTAATACTCCTGAACAGACCTTTTTCTGTGTGATAAAGGGCTGTGGCCTACCAGCCCAACTTGGATAAAGTTCTGCTTCGATGTGACATCCGGATCCTTGTGCTGACATTCTGTGTATATGTGTCACATGTGAAATGTCAATTTTGTGACAACAAAAATAGTGAGACTCTGGACTAAGGGTGGGCGGAATTTGCGTAGTCGCGCTACGCAAAGCTCCGTTTCAAAAAATCTCCGCGAGCATGCAGAAATTCCACGAACATGAAGAATTGCTTGTTCGCGATGCTTTTTTCCTGTTCGCGAATGTGGTTTGCGTGTTCGGGGGAAAATGTCTCACGAACACGCATTTTGAGACCGAGAACAAGCAAAAAATTCCGCACAGCCGTGGAACGCAGAATTTTAGGCAATTCTACGTTCTCCGCGGAACGCAAAATTACCCAAATTCCACGAGCGGAACGGAATTTACCACCCAGCCCTACTCTGGACACTGTGAGCATGTTTGCTGGGACCAGTGGGATCAATTCTGGAAGGTATCTGGTATATCATGGCAGAAGTTGCTGGGTGCATGTAGCTTGCCCAGACAGTGGATGTGTATTACCTGTGTATGGAGGGTGTATTGACTGTGTCTAGAGGGTGGCGATCCAGACACTGAAGTGAAGGATGCCGGAGAAAGGACTACCCTTAGAATGTCTGTGTGGACCTTTTAGTACAGGGTTCCTGATTAGAATTTCCTGAACTTTGATATTTGATGGATGGCATGGGAAGGGGATGAGACAGCAGATTCTGTTGTTAAAGATGAACAAGTTTAAAGGCAGAGCCTTGCCTTTTGTTTGTCCCTCAGTACTACTCTAGAAAGGCTGAAGACAGCTAGGTGCAGAGACTTTGCACTTGATTGTGTTGTGCTTAGAGCTAAAATCGTTACTACCTGCTGTGAGAGCCACCACTTTGTACAAAGGCTGCGTCTACACTGCAGCCAGACAATACAAATTTTAAGCAAACCACCCAAACTGGTTCCAGAACCTTAAATTGTGGCTCCACATCCCCTGCATTAAAAATTAGTATGATCGTGGTAGCCAAACTATGCCACTTTGTTCCGGTTCCAATCTCTGCTTGCCAAAGAAAAGGAGTACTTGAAGAGTTGCTGTGAGACCCATGATGGTGTCTGCATGACAACCAATCATCAAAAGTTGAGAAACATTTACCTGAAGTTTGCACTGATTGCTTGACAAACTTTGGCTCTGCCCAGCATCTAGAAGCCTGTCTGCCTACTCAGTGAGGGAAGCAGATATCCTGCCCCTTCAAGAGGAGAGACTTTCTAGTAGGAGAATCACAGCTGTGTTATCAGTATGTGGAGCACCCAGAAGAAGCCAGCTGCCAATGGGAGCAACGCCGGTACTGATTTAAGTTTGAGTCTTCCAAAATTTATAGCAAACAACAGTGTGCCATCCGGCATCCCCTATAGCATGCCCAAAGTAATGTTTCTGTCACAGCTGAGTTGTGAAACATTACCACCGAGGAGCAGTCATCGCAATCAAAGTGGAAGACCTGCCTGGAAGCCACAACTGCCAAAGACGAACACTCTTCTAATTGGCCTGCACGCTGTTTCCTTTTGCAGCTCAAGTGAGAAACAATGACACATCCGCGGTTCAGGAATGCTGAAGAAGATGCTGAGGGTGCAAATTCAAGAAGCAGAACATTCAGTATGAGCCAAGCCGTATCTCAGCTGAGCAGGGAATGCAAGGCTCAACTTCAAAAGACTGTGCCCAGAAATCACAAAACTAATCCTGCTGTCCAAAGTTACCTTTGCCAGTGTGGTATGTATTTACATAAGTTCTATCTTGTTGGAATTCAGAATGTTTTTCCTTTGGAATATTGAAATTAGCTGTGCTGCTAGGTGTTGGGCAGTTGCTGCTGCTCTCTTTCCTGGCTGCACATGTGGTAATTGTGGGTCTTGAATCTGGAATTAAATCTTGTTATTTTAGATTGGAAGGATATCTGCTTCTTCTTTTTGACAAAGCAGAAATACCAATACCAAATTTTGGTACCAGGAGTGGGGTGTGTATGCCCATTGGTATTTAATTTGCTGATCTTGGTTTCTACAAGCCTATCCACAAACTCTGGACTTTGTCTAAAGTACTTTTAGCTCGGTGTTTGTGGTGGAATAATTATTTTTGCATCCATTGTATTTGGGTTGATTGCTCTCAATGGCCACAGTGCATAAGGGAACTCTAGACTTGCGCATGGGATTTCAAAGTACTTACAGCTTCCCTCACGGTGTGTGAAGCCATCAACACTCGCTACGGTCTCTGTATGCTGGAGCCTATGCATCAGGGAGCTTCAGACTTGCATCTGGACTTGGAAGGATCTTTTGTTTCTCCCAACTGACGTCACACTTTGGTGGGCATTTTTATTTGGGATCAGGCCTGTTGACTTCATGGCAGGACAATACAACCTAGTAGCATGCTGATGTTGCGTCAGTTTTGCTGGGGACCGGACCTGTCAATCCCACGGTAAAACAGTAGTCTCCTTCAGTGATTCACCTCAAACTTTTTGCCAGGTGGATTTACTTCTTTAGTTTGCTTGTCGTGGTGATTAGTCAGAATGTGGTGCAGCCACCGCCTTTTCTACAGAGACCTAGTAAGCCAGAGATTAAATGGAGACAGTGGGTGTGCAGTTTTGGAAATTAACTCCTAACTATTGACACTTTTAGCATCGCACCATCTAGGAAGTTGGAACTCTTACTTAATCATCTAGACATAGCAGGGCAGAATGTTTTTGATAACATTCCTTAGCTTTCTCTGTAAAGTCCCTCTACAAATGGTTTATTTGAAAGAGCCAACCGTTTCCTAAAGAAGGGTGTTCAAATTGTTCTTTCTTCAGGTTTGGGTGTTAGAAGTTATACCAAACAGAAACTTGGGGCCTCATTTATGAGAAGTGACGCATTGCTGCGTGAAAGCAGCGATGCGTCACTTCTCAGTGCGCCCTCCTTGCGACACCAATGATGCGTCATATTTATAATATGACGCATCATGTCGCAAGAAAGGACAGATACGTCAGTATAACTGACGTATCTGTAGGCGCAAAAAGTGGCGCATTGCTGGAGTTGTGTCAGAAGCCTGATGCAACTCCAGCAATGCTCCTTTCACATGGGGCAAGCCCCATGTGAAAGGGCCTGCGTGACCCTTACACCTGCCATGAGGCAGGCGTAAGGTTTTGACGCATTGGTGTCCTAGTAGTGGCGCAGAAAAATCTCATAGATTTCGCTGCACCACTCCTACGACCCTTTCTTGCGGAGGTACGCCCACCCTGCATACATTATCGCTGGCGTAGGAATAATGTAGTGCAGGGGTTTACGAAGTGACGCATCTACCTAGATACGTCACTTTGTAAATATGGCGCAACATGGCGCATGTTTTACGCCACTGGCGCGTCACAAAAAGTGACGCTTCGGTGGCGCAAAAGTGACGCAGGGGCTCATAAATGAGCCCCTAGGAGCTTACCATAATATACCGTATTCCATCACGAGAGTGTCACCTTTTGAATTGTTCAGGTCTAGAATTCTACAAAATTGTTTAGATTATTTAAATTGATCTTATAGTGTGAAGTACGACCATGCTTCTTGCATTCTTGATCGATTGAGGGATAAACAACAGAACCAGAATTTTGAGAGCAGGATAGCCACCAATGAGCAGATTGCTGGTTAGGAAATCCTCAAAGGTTCAAGATCCACTCCAAATTCATTCAACCGTAGAAGATTGACAAAGTAAGTAAAGTTTCCATTTTGTTGCATGGTAAAGGCATGTGGAATAAAAATACTCTTCTACCCTTTTCAAATGTACAAGCTCAGATTTATAATCGCACCTGTGTCACTTCTAGTGAGGAGAACTACTAAGGGGATTATTAGGATGGCCGGCGCCAGGCCGGCGGGAGCAACCGCCGGACGGGTGGCAGACATACGCCCACGATCGAAACCCTGAAAACCGCCGGTCCGATTAGCATTGCGGTCATGACCGCAGCAGTGTGATTTACTGCCCGCCACCTTTCCGCCGGTTGCAGTCCGCCCGCTTGCCTGGCGGGCGGAGCTGGACCGCTACAGTTGTGGCTGATCAGGGCCAAGCACCGCCGGCACGATTCTGATGCCGGCGGTAGCCAGCCTTTCCGCGGCAGTGGGACTGCCATGGAAAGGGATGTGGAGAATGTCTCCGGGGGTCCATTGCGGGCCCCCAATGTGTTGGGGGTGTGTGGGTACACTGGGGGGGTCCCTACATGTCCCTGTACCAGGTGGCAGGCACTGTGCAGTGCCCGCCACACAGTGCAGGGACATGCAATACATGCTTTCTTGGACATCGCGGCCGCCACAATGTTAACTGCCACGATCCGACCGCTGCGGTCGGATTTTGACTGCGGCGCATACTAATTGGACCAGCGGTTTTCCCGCGGTCCTAGCGGGCGGTGTTTTCCCGCTACCATGGCAGTCCGAGTGATTTTCCTACCGCAATCCTAATAGACCCCTAAGTCTTATCATAAGTTTTTGATAATTCTCATGTTGATGATGTTTTGCCTTAGTCTTCTTGCATACACAATTCCTTGCACACGGATTCTTTAGAAACATATCTTAGTGACAGTATTTCTGTATCAGTAGAATTAGATCATAATGCATCATCTGATGGATCTAATTTGGTTTCTACACAGAAAATGACACACAGCTTAAAAGAGGTTAGATTGCCTGTAAAACTGTTAGATTATGATTTTAATTGTTTGTGGGTGTTTTGGGGGGAGAAATATAGTGGTATGTATTTAGTATCACTGATACAACATCGACTCCTATAACATCAAACGACAAAAAAATTGAGTCAAAAATATCGTCACCGAATACACAAAACAAAAATAACACAAATATGGATAAAAAAATATTGTTAATTTTTTTTTCGATAACATAAATATCGACAACAAAAATAAAGAACACAAAAATATCGATAACATTCAAATAAAGTATAACACAACAAAAACATCGATATAAATAAAATCAACACAAACATTAATATAATAAATATACACTATACCGAAAAATTACATTTAAACATAAAAATAAACTATTTTCAATAATAAAATAAATAACATAGTCCAAACATTATATATACAATGCTTAAAAAAATTACAAAATTAATAAAAAAATAAACAAATACACCAAAAACCAAAAACAAATAAGTAAACAATAAAACTTAACCCCTTCAGCGCTGGGCGAATTCCGCCGCGGTGCTGAAGGGTTCGTGCGCGGGCGGGCCGATGACGGAACGGTTCCGTCATGAGCACAGCTCAACCGTGGCTCATGACGGAACCGTTCCGTCATGAGCATGGAAGGGGTTAAAAAAATAGGACAACTATCAAAAATAAACAAACATAAATATCATATATTAAAAAATATAACATTTATTTACACATACATTTTAACCCTTTCGCCGCGGCGGGAATTCTGCCGCGGCGCTGGGGGGTGCGGGGGGGCAGCGCGGTGGCGCTGTGCTCATGACGGAGCCGCTCCGTCATGAGCCACGGTTGAGCTGTGCTCATGAGGGAACGGTTCCGTCATGACTCCGCCCATTTGCGTTGTCCCCCCGCACAGGCGGGGAAACAGCGCCGCGTAGGCGGAGCGGCCGCCAATGGCCGTGAAATGACGGAACCGTTCCGTCATGAGCACACGGCAACCGTGGCTCATGACGGAGCGGCTCCGTCATGAGCGGGGAAGGGGTTAATAACAAAAATAAACAAAATAAAAACAAACTTTAAATAAACATATTTAATATTAAACAAATTAAAAGGTAACTGCCAAAAAATTTAAAAAAGCTATATCGACCAATAAATTTAAACTATACCAACACAAACCAATAGAAAACTCTAACTAATTAAATAAACACTATAAAAGCTATCAATTAATTAACACAAAATTTACCGTGAAATGTACACTCAGCACAAACCTTTGTGATACAGAAAACGGAATGAAAAAGAACTCCACAATCAACTATTATGAAAAAATCTCATTAAAGGTAAGAACAAAACTTTGGGCCTGATTAATACGGCAGGCGGACGTGAACCCTAATGGAGATGGGGACCGCCCGACATAGTGTCGGGGGTCCCACATGCCCAATTACAATGCGACCGCCACTGTGGCGGTCGCATTCTACATGTTTTCCATTGCAGAGGGTGCTGCTGGCTGCAGCACCCGCCGAAATGGAAAAAATGCCAGTTTTGCATTTCCCTGCACTACGTGGCAGGCACCTTGCAGTGCCTGCCACATGGTGCAGGGAAATGTAGGACGGCACCATAGGTACCCCCAAGTGCATAGCCAAAGTGCCCCTGATCAAGGGGGGCCCGGAACAGGCCCCCAAAGTACATCCCCACCAGCCTTTCAATGGCGGTTGGATCGCCATAGACAGGCTGGCTGGGATGCAGCATCTTAATCTGGCGGATGGTGCCACCCCCACCATATTGAGGATGCGGGCGGGTCCGACAGGCAATCATAACAACTGCCTCTGTCGGACCCGTGGCCGCCTGCCTGGCACACCGCCGGCCATCCTTATCTGGCGGGCGGTAATTGGCCGCAGGGTGGCAGGTTCACTGCTATCACAATCACCCCCTTTGTGACTAAATAAAGAAAATTAGCTTAAAATTGAACTAAAACTATATCATGTTTTCCTTTATATATCACAGATTAAACTTCACTAAAAAACCACCAAGAAAATTAAAAACATAGATTTACTTCCAAAACAACAAGAAAATCAACAGTAAAAAATATATAACAAAGTAAGTATATAACTTAATCAACAAATAGAGTAAACTAATATAAACAAATGAATTTAATAAAAAAACAAAATATAACCAACAAATATTTTTCTCTTAACAGCTTCTATAGTCTTCAACAAAACAACATCAACAAAATAAACTTCATAATAGTAAGTACTTTTTATTAAGAACTAAATGAAAATAGAGACCAAATAATCAAATTAAATGTAACACTTTATAAAAATAACATTTTCCTTATAAACCAAAAGAAAAAAAGAAACCAGTGAATAAACCACGAACATCAAAAAAAATATCCAACAAGAAAATTAAAGGAAGCCAAATGGACGTTTATTTTCAAATATAACAATTATAAAAACATGTTTACTGTTCAAGACTTTATAATTAATAAATATATATATAAATATTTTCACAGATAGACTTAAAAAATGGCAGAATGAGCAAAATTCATCACATCACAAAAGGGAACACTACTTCTGTGCTACGTGGGCTATACATACACGAAAGAAAAAATAATAGGAAACAAAACCCATTGGAAATGTAGTAAATACTACTCCAATTCTAGCTATGGGAGAGCCACAACAGTCAAAACTAATGTTATTAATGTCAGGGAATACAACCATCCCCACAATGTCACAGAAATCAAGGTCAGAGATGCTTTAAAAACCACAGAAGCAAGCACCAGCTCCCAACAATCCAGTACCCAAATATTAAAAAACTTATTACCGAGGGTTCCTGAACATGTCACAGGACAACTACCATCCATGCCCACTCTAAAAAGATTAATAGCCAGAACTAAAAGAGCTACTGCTCAAACACCATTAACCCCCAAACTTTTGCAGAAATAGAAATCTTACAGGAATACACTATCACCCACAAAGGGCCCAATTCTGATGCGGTTTGGAAAGCTTCCCAACGGAATGGGGCTGGTAATGGTTTCCAACCGAATCGGATTGGGAGAGTCCAACCGACCGAGTACGATGCATCCGGATGCTTCCAGATATGATTTGGTTGAACTCCCAGTGACTTCAATGAGAGCCTTTGTTTCGACCGAATGCATAGGCTCCTATTGATGAAAGGGGTGGCTGGGGAATATCAGGCACCCTGTGGCGGGCACTCCCTAGTGCCTGCCACAATGTGCATGGCTGGTAAGGGAAGACCCATGGGTACCCCCACAGGCCTGATTAGGAAGGCTCCAGGTGCAGGGGGGTCATCTACGGGCCCCAAAAGACTGATTCCGACTGCTGATTTGAGTCAGACGTCATGATTCGGAAAGGTTGTTCAAATCCAGCATCGTACTCGGTCGTTTGGAAACGCAGCCCATAGAGACGTACAATTCTGCTCCGTACAGCTTGGTCATTCCAAATGCTGTCGGGTTTGGATTGGGATATTTCTAACGTCTTACTCGCATCATACTCGGTCTTTTGGAAACCTTTCAGAGTCAGTTGGAAAGACACACTCCTGCTCCGATTTGGGCGGAGCAAATGCTGTTAGAAGGCCTTCCTAACCGCATCAGAACCAGGCCCAAAGATGAGAAATTCATTCTTCATGACAATAAAAGTCATAAAAAACGAATTATTATCTTTGCCACCAACAACAACATACAAAAGTAAAAAAACTGTGAAACATGGATGATGGCTGGTAAATTCAAAGTATCCCCTAAACCTTTTTACCAACTCTTTACCATCAACCGCGGATATAAAGACACTAACATCCCCTTCTTATACGCACTACTTCCCAGCAAGCAAGATACCACCTACATAGAACTCCTTACAATAATAAAACAACACACCGACAACTAATTCCCACAAAAAACAATCATTGACTTTGAACAACCAATGATTCTGTCAATTTTAAAAATATGCCCACACACTGCACTGCTAGGTTGCTATTATCACTTCAACCAAAGTATCTGGAGACACCTCCAAAAATCTACTGTTAATATAGATTACGCCACAAATAGCAACGTTGCTTACCAGATTAAAAAATTAATAGCCCTGGCCTATGTACCAACAACATAAGTAGCAAACCACTATAATATACTTCTTGAAAGCCCTTTCTACCAAGCCAATGAAACAAAACTAACCCCCTTCCTAGACTACTTTAAAGACACCTGGGTGAGAAGGCTACATAGGTCAGGACACCGAAGGCAACCAAAGTTCCAACTCCCCTGGTGGAACGTTTACGATAGCACTCTAGCTCAATAAGCTAAAACTAATAATGCGGTGGAAGGATGTCATAATGCCTTCTAATTGCTTTGGAGCACGGTTGCGCCCCATCCCAATCGCACAGCGTTATTCCTGAATGTTCTTCAAAGCACGATTCTTAACGCAATTTTATTCCATTTTATCTGATGTTTTAATTTGTCAAAGTTTTATCCATGTCACACAAGGTTTTAAACTCTCCCATTTCTTCTAATGCTCAAGATATGCCCATCCAGGCCTTTTTCTAAAGCATGCAGGAATATGATATGTGATAGTTTTATAGAGCGCGCATTACCCAAGGGTGTCTTAGCGCTGAGCAGATCAAAGCCAACAGAGGTGCAACATGCTAAGGGAAGCCTGGGTGACTCTGCTAGTTAAAGTGGAAACAGTCAGGTCTTTAGCTGCTTTCTGAATAACTGCAGGGTCAGTTGAGAGAGGATAGCAAGGGGAAGGAAATTCCATAGCCTCACCCCCTGATAGGCCAGCGTTCGGCCTCCCAAGTTTAGTCTTTTGATTTTTGGAACTGTGGCCATAAACGCAGAGCTAGATCTAAGATTTCTGCTTGGCGTGTGCCACGAGAACAGTTCTTGAAAATAAGACGGGCCAGTCGTTTAAAGAGCTTTATGCATTAGGCGCAATGCCTTAAAGGAGATCCTCCTCTCCACTGGCAAACAGTGAAGGCCATGCAATCTATGAGACACTGGTTTGAATTTAGGAATTTTTAAAAGTGTTCTTGCTACAGCATTCTGCAGAGATTGCAATTTTTTTATCAGAAAATTGGAGATGCCTAGATACAGAACATTACCGTAATCCATCTTGGATGCGATGAGGGCCATTATTACAGTTTTCTGTAAGTCAAACGGAATGAACGGGAGGATTTTTTGGAGAACCTGTAGCAAGAAAAAGCCCCCTGAGGTCACTGCATTAATTTGGGCAGAGAAACACAATTTGGTGTCAAAAATGACTCCCAGGATTCTTGCCTTCTGCACTGTCTTCGTAAGGTTGCCCAACTCGGACGGCCACCAGGAAGCATTCCAAAAGGAGGTATCTTTCCCAAAGAGCAATACCTACATTTTGTCTGAGTTTAGCTTGAGACAGTTACTACCTTTGTCAACCATAACTCTTGCTTCCTCTGCTGCAGCCACCAGAGCTGACTCTGTACAATGGTTTGCTCTGAAACTTTATTGAGCAGAGTCTAGCAGCTGGTGAGTGTCCAGAAAAGTAAGACTTTCCTCATTCATGGCCTTCTCTAGCAGCTTAGCAGGGAAAGGAAGCCGGGAAATTGGTCTGCAGCTTTCCACAAGCTTAGGGTCTAAGGAGGGTTTCTTCACCAGGGGAAGAATAGAGGCTTTGTTCTAGATATTAGGGTAGTGCCCGGTGCTGGGTACCTCATTTAGTAGATCTCTAAGTGGCCCCTCCACCATGCTAGCTACCTTGTTGACAATCAGAGGCGGCCAAGGATCTGAAGGAGTGCCTGACTTGATGGAATTCATGAGACTAATTGTTTTATCCCACGAGAGAGGAGAGAACTTCTTAAAGACAGGGGTTACCCAGGACATTGAGGATACACCAGGTTTCCCAGCTGCATCACGTTGAATAGAGAGGTCAAAATTACGAGCATTCAGACAAAAATGCTTGAAAAATAGAATTGACCTTAAATTGGAAGAACTCCTCCAACTTATTACAGAGGGTACATCCGGTATAAAGACATTCCCGTTGTTCCAACTAGACAGATTCTTGACCGTTTTAAAGAGCTCCCTGGTGGAGTTTGCAGCTAGACTGATTTTTCCTGAGAAAAACGTTGTCTTTTCAGCTTTAATTAACTATTTATACTCCAGAAGACGTTTTTTATATTTTATTTTTTCACCCGAAGAGTAGTCTTTCCTCCAGATGCGCTCCTGGTGCCTGTATTTAAGCTGTGCTGCTTTCTTTTTTTGATACTCAATTTTATTGATTTATGACAGACCAACAAGAAAGAACAATACCAGCTGTACACACATTGAGACGTGCAAGGCAAATATAATCAGACATTACACCAGCGTAAGTGAAGTGTTAGACAAAGCAAAGGCACAAAACCAGAGTCGTACCCATCCCAGTCCACGGGCATGCTCTGAGAGTATCAGTCTTCCACCACCCCAACCCATTTACCCCACATTCTGCAAAATTACCTCGGGCAACCTCTTGCCTCGTACAGGGGCCGTTCCTGGGTGGCGCACCAATCCACACCTCTGCCCCAGCACGTCATGGTGGGGTGGGCCGGGTTCAACCAGCAGGCTGCAATGTCTCTTTTAGCCACCATCAACGCTGTATTCAGAAAGAGCTTTTCGGCCCTGGACCCATCCATCCCGTCAACGATACCCAACAGGACATTCAGTGGGTTAAGGGGAGCCTCCCACCCTAGGACCTCAGTGAGTTCCCCAGTTACAGACTCCAAGTCGCGCGCAATCTCAGGGCAAAGCCATACCATGTGGTAGAAGTCAGCTTGTGGGTGGCTGCAGCGGGGACAGGATGCACCGGGTCGGAGCCCAGCGCAATGTGGTTGCAGCGGCGTGAGATAGGCAGTGTGGAGGTAGTATACTTGGACTAGGCGGTGTCTTGCTGAGGCCGTTACTGTTTTGGGGGCCATCAATTCGTCTCTCCAATCCGCATCATCCAAAGACCCAAGCCAGCCCTTCCATCTGTCCCTGATTTGTGACATTGTATTGGGAGTGTTGTTGGTAAGGGATCGGTAAATACGGGAAATCCCCCCCTTCCCCAGGTTACCCGTCATAGTCTGGGCTTCGGGTGGGCTGTATTCGGGCAGGGGGGTGCCATCCGAGATCCGAGATGTGAGAGTGGAGGGCGTGTCGTATCTGCAGGTATCGGTAAAACTGGGAAGGGTGGGGGGAGTAGTGAGATTGCAGTTCTTGGAAGGTTTGAATATGGCTCCCACCCCGGAGGTCACCCAGTAGGCAAATAGCAATTAGGTCCTATGCTCGAAAGCCAGAAAGGTTGGCGACCTCCCGACGCCATGTGCCGCACCACAGTGGGGTATGTTGGGTCAGTTTCTGCGACCATTAGGTGTGATGTAACGAAGCTCGCCAGGCCAGAAGTACCCCGCGAGTGACTTCAGGCAAGTTTTGGGGGATGGCGTCCCCATATAACATCCCCTGGATGGCAGGCAGGCCCAGGGTGTGCAGCTCTAAGCGGTACGCCGGGTCCGACCAGCCACCGTTAAACCAGTCATGCATGGCAAGGAGCCAAGTAGCTAGGTAATAGAGGTAGAGATTCATCATCCCCAAACCGCCGTCAAAGGGCGGGATCCAGCACTGGGTAAGGGCCAGCCAAGTCCTCTGGCCTCCCCACAGGAATTTGGTGGCCATGCTGTCCAGCTCTCGGAACCAGGATCTCGAGAAGGAGAAGTGCGTATTCTGAAGGATGTATAGAAATCTGGGTAGGACCATCATCTTAAAGAGGGCTATTCTGCCCACAGGGTTCAGGGGCAGGGTTTGCCACTTGAGGGGATTCACCCGGGCCCTCTTCACTAATGGAGTGACATTAAGTGTCTAAGCGAGGTCGGGGAGGAGGGTCACCCAGATACCCAGATACTTGAAGGACTGCCATCGAATAGGTATCAACGACTGCCAGTCAAAGCACTCGAGAGAGAGATGGAGAGGGACCAGAACTGACTTAGTTGAGTTCAACCTAAGGCCAGAGGATTGCTCGAAGAAGTTCAAGGCCCGGAGGCATCGGGGTCCCGACTGAGTTGGATCTGCCAAGAATAGCAGAACGTCATCAGCATAGAGGTAGATCTTGTCTTCCTCCAAGCCAGGCCATCTCCATCCCGTGAGGAGCCAGTCAGATCGTACTAGACAGACAAAGGGTTCCATCGCCAGCGCGAATAAGAGGGGTGAGAGGGGGCATCCCTGCCTCGTGCCTCTTCTGATGGGGAAGGGTTTCGACAGCGCTCTGTTGACTAGGACCTGGGCCCTGGGTTTGCAATGCAGTGCCTTGACCAGGCCACGGAAGGGGGCCCCAAAACCCATTTCCACCAACACTGCCTCCAGGTAACGCCAGTCCACCGAGTCAAATGCTTTCTCGAAATCCACGAGAAGGAGGGATAGGTAAGGGGTCAGTTGCTGCTGGTTCGCTAAGGCAAGATGAAGGCGCTTGAGGCAGTGCCGAGTTCCCCAGGAGGCCATAAATCCACACTGGTCGGGGTGGACTAGTCTGGCCAGGTACAGCTTTATACGGTTTGCCAGGACCGATGCAAATATTTTAAGCTCTGAATTGATGAGGGAAATGGGGCGATAATCGTGACAGTGTCTCGAGGGGGGCTGAGACTTAGGGATCACTACAATAGTTGCCATATCCATCTCGGGACGGAATGAGCCTTGATCCGACGCCTCCTGGTACATTTCTAAAAGGTGGGGAATCTGGGTGTCTAGGTAGGACGCATAGAATTCCTGTGGGAGTCCGTCCGGCCCAAGTGGCTTGCCTGCCGCCATACGCGATATGGCGTTGCTGATCTCCTCTGGAGTGACAGGAAGGTCAAGGGCCTCCGCCTCAGACTCTCTGAGTTGCGGGAGGGAGAACTGTTCACGTCGGAGGAGCTCCGGGAGCGAGAGAGTGGGGGTTGTGCAGAGTAAAGGGTAGCGTAGTAGGCGGCAAAGCACTGGGCCACCACCACGGGAGCATGCTGGGGCACTCAGTCCGGGTTGAGTACTTCAGGAATGATACGGTTAGCCATCGGGTAGGTGACCAGGCGGTGGAGGAGTTTCCCATTTTTGTCACCCCACCCATACACTCGTGCCATGGAAGACCTCCACAGGAGTTTGGCAGCCTCCCCTCCAGGGAGGTCTGTTTGATCTCATCTCTTAGAAACACCAGCCGCCTGTCCTGGGCCTCCGACCTCTGTTCCGGAGGTTGAGCCTCAATTAGAACAGCCGGCGCCTCCAGGTGTGCGAGGTGGGAATCATGCTTCACAAGTTTACGTTTGAGCTGGCCCTTGGCAAAGCTCCAGATAGTGGCCTTACCGGCTTCCCATAGGATGCCGGGAGAGGAAACCGACCCATGGTTAGTGGTAAAGTATAGACAGAGTTCGTCTCCCACTTGGTCTCTGAAGTCATGGTCTTGGAGGAACCAAGCGTTCAGCCGCCAGATCGGGCGTGAAGATGCAGGGAGACCACCCATCCGCACCCCCACTGGGGAGTGGTCAGATAGACCTCTGGGGATGATGGTGACATCGTGAAGTGCACAACAGTCTAGTGCCGGCAGGAAAACGTAATCACGTCGAGTTGTCGGGTGCCAGAGTCTCCAGGCATCGCCAAGACCCAAAGTGGCAGCCCAATTCGACAGGGAGGGAGACTGAGCGACTTGTGGCAGTGTCAAGAGTGGGGTCCATCACAGCATTGAAATCCCCCCCCATCGACGATCGTCCCCAGGGGTAGGGCACTACATAATGTAGTGAGACGCTGAAGTGTGGAACTCAGTAGGGAAGGGGAGGGAGTATACAGCGAGCAAATTCAGGGGCCGGTCACCTAAGTTCCACTCCAGGATAACAAAGCAGCCATTCGGGTTGTGAGTTGCCTTGCGTACCACGATTGGAAGGCCGCGGCGCACTAGAATAGCCACCCCTCTTGACCCTCGACTAAAGCCGGAGTGCCAGACTCCGCCAAAGCCATAGCGTGCCAGGAAGGGACAGCGGTTGCCTACAAGATGGGTCTCCTGGAGCAACAGTATATCTACCATGTGACGTTGAGCATACCGCAGGGCGCTGCGCGTTTGACCTTGTCTAGTAAAACGTTAACATTCCAAAACATGATAGGAAGCAATATTTTCTCATCCTGGTTGTCAGACATAGGGATAGCAGGTGTAGGAAAGGACGTCTTGCGCGGGTGGCCGATGCGGGTGCGATCCGTGCGCGATGCGGTGGGTGCGGTGTTACAGGGCTGAGCCCTGTGCTTTTGCAATGCAGCTGACTATGCAAGCTGGTAAAAAAGAACAATGGAAACAGCAAAAACAAAGCAGCACTCCAGTCCCCCCTCCCCAACCACCTCCCCTCCCCCCACCCTATACTCCAGGAACAGAAGCATCTGTCGCCCTAACAGTGGAGAACCAAGAGAGAACCAAACTAAAACGCTTGGTAATGGGGAATCGTGGAGGACCCCTACTTATAGTAGGATGTGTGTGTTCGTGACCATCGGGAGATAGAGTCAAGAGTACTTGGAAGGGCAGCTCCCTGCCGCAGAGTTAGTTGCATCGGAAAGGTGAAGCCGGGATCAAGCAGGACATGTGAGGAGTGTCGGGCTGCGGGAAAGATCAGTGTCAAGTAGGTCCAACAATGACGGCCTGGGTGAGACACCCCCAGGGTCTGAGCGACCTGAAGAACCAGAGCGTCTCATCGTAAGGGGGACTTCAGGTAGTGCCCCGGGACCCAACTGGTGAGTGGAGCTCAATGGCAAATCAGAACGAGCCCATCTCCTGCCCCTTATCCTGTGTGAACGGTTGCGTTGTGTCCGGGGGACGGGGAGGTCCGGCCGGTACCTCCAGCGCCGGGAGTGGGAGATGGATTTCGAGTGTTGAGCCTCAAGGGGCGCTCCTCTGTCACCCATGACCATGCGTCTGCCGGGGAATCGAAAAAGAGGGCCTTATTTTGGAATATGACCCGCAGACGGGCCGGAAAGAGGAGCCTGTACTGTATGTTGTGAATGCGCAATTTCTGCTTGACCTCCCCAAACGATCGGCGTTGGTCCTGTACTTCTCGAGTGTAATCTGGGAAGATCATGATCTTCTGGCCTTCGTATTTAAGACTTTGTTGCTTACGGGCTTCAGACAGTACAGAGTCTCTGTACTTAAAGTTGAGGATTCGCATTATTATCGGTCTATGGGGTTCTCCCGGTATTGGCTTTCGATCACAAACCATGGGGAGAGGGACCCTTCAGGCATCCATGAGCACAGCCAGCGCTCCACGAAGTCTGCCGCCCATCCCTGCTCCGCTCACTCCGGAAATCCCACTAGGCGAAGGATGTTGCGACGGGACCTGTTGTCAGCATCTTCGGCCTGTCAGTGAAGCTCCTGGGTTTGAGAACGGAGGCGGGTGACCTGCTCCTTCAGCTGTTGGACATCATCCTCCACAGTGGAAATACGGGATTCAGCTTCCTTAATCCGGGCCGTGGCATTGGGAAGGGCCTGCCAGATGAGAGTCACATCGACCCAGATTTCAGCAATCTTCCCCTCCACTGATGTTTGCGAGGCATGGATCGCTGAAGGATAGTGGACAGATCTGTAGGGGAGGGGGTTTCTTTGTCCGCAGCTCCTCCAGCCGCCCGGAGTCTGTAGTGGTAAAGTGGTCCATTTTAGTCTGGGTGGTGGGGGTCTTTGGCGCCCTGTCCCTACCCATGGTCGACAATCTGCAAGGCAGGAGGACCAGATGAGACCGCGTCGTCGAGCCGATATGTAGGAAGACTGGAAGCAAAAGAGAAGGGGAGAGAGTCCCGCTACTCTGGGCTCTACCGTCCGACCGACGGCCGATAGCCCATGCAGCAGGTCCAGCCACAAAGCGGGTTCAGATGTGCAGGGTCCCTCCGAGGGTCGAGGCCAGCACTGGAATCAGGGCGCAGTGCCAGCAGTGGGGAGGAGCAGGGCATGGGCCTCAGGATACACAGTGAGCGGGGCAGCCAGGGAACGGGGCGGAGGGCGGTCACTCGATTCAGTGGTTGATGTGTATCCGAGAGGCTCTCCCCACCGGGCCCATGACGACCCCAAGAGGGATTAGACGTCCCACCTGGTGACACCGCTCGAATTAGCAGCCGAGGCCTCTCCTACACCACAGGGCACCTGGGGTGTCTATGGTTAAAGACAACACCCAGGGCCACAGACGCCAGCTAAAGGGTGAGACCTCTGGGGACCCAGAGCGTAGGAGGGGGAAAAGGGTTGTGGCAGGGGGATTTAAAGCTCCCTCTCTGTCGCCCGAACGACAGCCGAACCCCCTTGCTATCGGGATCAAGTGAGCACAAACAACTCCTCACCTCTCAGTCTATGGCCGGGCAATACAGATGTCGGTCATCAGGCACCTGCTCACTCCCAGAGTGCGAGCATCGCCAGGAAGGGAGGGCCACGTGTCCAATGCAGCAGCGATCAGTCCTCATATGATGACAGGGGAGGGGGGGCCGTGGAAGGCGGATTGCACGTCTTCTCTGCCGTCGTCCTTCCAACAGTAGGCCTCACCCACACACCAGACTGCTAAGTGCAAACCCAGCTCGCAGGGCCAGTATGGACAAGGCAGTACAGTCAGCGTTCCTCGCACCACTGCCTGGCCAACTGCCGAGTGCGCATCAAAATCAACCCCTGGGAGTGGGGGGGGCCTCACGCTCAGCGCAGAACCTTCGCAGTGGTGATCCGGTCCCGGTACATTGGCGTAGAGAGAGGGGGAGAGGAAGCAAGTCACCCGGGAGGGGGGAACCGCCTACGCCGCCAACCGAAGTAGCGGCCGAACCCTTCAAATAGATACGAGGTAACTCGGGGTCCCAGGCCTCATGTGGCGGGCCCCGATGATGCACATGAAGGAGAGCGACAGCCGGGGTGCTCCGCTTACACAGCTGTTATGCCTAGGGAGAGTCCAGGAGAATATCCCACGTGGTGAGGACCCGCCAGGAGATCGGGAACCCATGCTCTGACAACACACCAGGCAACCTTCTTCAAATGCACCTCACGGTTACTAGGAGGCACAGGACGCCAGCCGTTCTGCCCCTATGCCGCCCGAGCTGATGGCTGAACTGCTCCGCCTGCTCTCTATCTACCCAGGGTCCGCAATCAAGCTGCGCGGTGGGCCCGCCGCAGGCCGCCTCCCAGCTCCTCACCATGTCTTGTCGGCTCTAGCGGATCAGCGAAAGGCCCCTGGCCCACAACTGTCCCGGGCGACCCAGTCTCACAGTCCGCTTTCAGCCACCACTCCTCTGAGGGGTCTGGAGCGGCGCGGCCGTCCCCAGCGAGATACAGCCGAAATTCGTCACCACACCCAGGAGAGGCGCCAGGATGCAGGGCACTGAAGTCGCCAGTAGCAGGCCTGGGTCCGGGCCCAACACTCACTCAATATGCGGCCTGGGCTCTGGCAGCATCATCCACCAGCCCGGATGGGGATAGACCCTCACACTACCTCTCCTCACCGCCCGATCGACGGCTGGTCCTACACGCATGCTTCAAAGCGCCTACGGAGCCCAAGCCGATTGCAGCGGGCAGGCCACCTCCACTGCGCCTCTCACCTCCACCAGGCGCAGGTCTCGCGGATCCGCGGTGGATCTGTCACCTCCAGCCAAGTTGGGAACAGCAGCCGCAGTCTCCTGGGGCTTCTTATCTCAGCGCGGCACACCAGGCGAGAGCAGATTACAGGAGCTCATGAGAAGCCGCCATCTTAGAGGTGCCTCGCGGCGGGTTGCTCAACAAGGCTGTTTACGACCTCACAACGCCATTCGGTAAGCTCCGCTCATGGGTTTAAGGTGTAGAGGCAGTTCAGTGGCAAGAATTGAAACAAATAGTCAGTGATGGTGGCAGATAGAGGAGCAAATGAAGGAGGAGTCCGGAGCACTTCTAAAGTGCGACCGCCATCTTGACGCTCCTGGCTACACTCCCTGTGCTGCTTTCAATGCTGGTGAGAACCATGGAGCTGATGGATTTCTCCTGTGGCTCTTCAGCATTTTTTCAGGCATCACTTTGATGCATGCCGCATCCAGCCAGCACATGTAACTGATAGTTGCACCGTCTAAGTTTTTATCAGGAGTTGGAGCTGATTCAGAAAGAGCATCCCGAAGGGCTTCCTCCTAGATATGCTTCCAGGCCTCTACTTAATGGTTCTGACTACACTGATTGAATCTGTTTTGTTACATGGGGTTGTGACTGAAAAGAAAATGGCCTTATGATCTGACCATGGTAGAGGCAGGATTTTGTCTATTTCTAAGTCAGCATGGTGGTGAAGATTCCAGAGTATGATTAGCCTTATGAGTGGAAACTTCAATTCGTTGGTGTAGGTTAAAACCATTGAGGATATCAACCAGATGCCCGAGTCCGCATTAGAGGACAACTTTAGGTAAAAGTTGAAATCTCCTACCAGCGTAAAGCTTGTATGCATTATGCATGATTCCATAAAGGACTGGATTTTGTCAATGAAGCCTGTTCCTGGTCCTGGTGGACGATAGATTAGCATTCCATGAAACGTATATGATTTACTCCGTTTAATGCTAAAATTAGGCAATTCACATTCTAGGTAAAATAATGGAGTGAAACTAGCCTCCAGCGAGTTGCGATAGACTGTTGCCACCCCACCCCCTCTTTTCCCTGTTCTGTCTAGCCTTTTTATGTTGAAGCCGTCCGGAATTACATTCTTAATGTCAGGATCAGACATGCTATTAGCCCAGGTCTCCGTAAGAAAGGTGATGTCAGGGTCATGCTGGTTCTGAGTGATCGGGTATTCAGAAGCATACAGTGGTGTGTCCTAACAGCCCTCTGCCCATTAGTTGTTTCTCTGATGAGGGAGGGCTCTGGGGATGACAGGCCCCGTCCCAGCATCAACGCAGGGGGAGAAATTACACACATGACACCTGTATTCGTTTGAGCCGCAGCACCACTCATGAGGGAGACAGAGGCTGTTAGATCTGATATGATTTAAGGAATGCATTGTTTATCCTGGGTACACTCAGTCGCATCCACCCTATGCATTTCGGGCTAAATAGCCATTTGTCAGGGGTAACTACAACGTTAAAAACCATCATTAATTGATTTTATACACTAAAAACCCAAAGTGCTTTGCATTTACTTCAATTCAATTTGTCAAAACTCCAACCCATGCACCTGGCGTCCCACATGCTTTTTTCAAGGATGAAAGGAGCATCCCATGGTAACCTGGGAGAGGTTCGATGTTGGCATGGCACAGGAGCCTTTGCACAAACGCACAGGGGAGAGGTGTGGCGCCATGGCCAGGGCAACTGACACTAGAATCTGGGGCTCACAGTTCGATCCCTGGCACCGGCGGCAGGTCAGCCCAGCACCATGTGACTCTGGGCAATAGCTTGCTTAATCTTCCCAATGGCCCCCTTCGGGTAGCTGTTCGCGCTTTACAAATACTGGATTTACAGTTACATTTACATTTACAGGCGCAGCTGACAGCCTGTCTGACACATTGAAAGGCATCCCACAAACGTGTATCACCGGAGCAGTCCTGATCGTGGACCAACAAAGGACTCCCCCACAGCTCATGATCCAGAGCAGCAAGGGATGTGTTGGAAAGGCAGACATCCATGGCCCAGTGAAAGGGGCATCGTCGACAGTAGAACACAGGTTGCATGCAGGTGAAATAGGCATTGCGAAGGTTAGCCTATAACAGATGCGTAGCAGAGCTAATGGGACACATCCAAAGAGAAGCTGCATATGGTCACGGTACAGTTGTAACTGACCGGGCAGACATGGCATGAGAGTACTCTTAGAACCAGCGCTCAGCTGTACAGCCACAAGTAATGATATCAAACCTCCAAATGCAGTCTGAAAATTGGAGGAATGACACCCGGTAGTACTCCTAAATTAGCATGAAACAAAGGGACAAGGCCAGAGCCCACAAGTTTGAAAAAAGTGTGCAACAGTCTTCAGTATCAGAGGCTTTCGATGATTTTTGAGTCAGTCCCCCGGAAAAAAGTGGGTGTGCCGTGTTCAGCTGTGACTGAATCGCGCGGGACGGTCAAGGCACCTGAAATTCGAAGGTCTCAGGGCTGATGTGTGAGCGACTACTTGTTGAAACAGAAGCCCATTGTGCCTGCACAATTATTGAAGTATGCTTTTGCTGTGGGAATGTGAGGCCACAAATGCCTATCCGCAATCCCATATGGGGGAGTAAGGAGAACATTGCTACAGCAAGCAACACGGCGTGCAACAGTTTCTATATACGCGATGCCTGCCCTGTGACCGCAACAGTTGTGCTCATTCAGGAGAAGATAGCTTTGGTTGTAAAACCAATTTAGCGTAGGTAAGTTGTCAGGGACTGGTGTTCATGTGGGTAAACATGCATAGATCGTACATGTCACATGAAAAATCCCTGGGCAACAGTACTTGACTGTGTGAATGCAACAATGTCACCATCTTCCACATGACAGGATGTGTTGTGATGCTGGATCTTGTGGGCACACTGCTATGGATTTCATTGTTCTGCTTTCTGTGATCTGTGACAACTTCCGTCATGTCCATGATGATGTTATTAGGGGGATGGGAGCACACTGCTTCACCTCCCAGCACAGTTCACCCCTCAGCATTCTTGTAAATGCATTTCAGTCATGATGCTTACTTGTCATGTGACTGAGGAGTTTCACCTGAGTTGGGCAGGGAGAGGTACAGAGACCCAAGTAGATTGTGGCAGCTTCCTCAGCAGACATTGATCACAATGTATCTTACCCCTACTGATGTGGTAAGGATAATGCGACACACATGTGTCTAGAGATTCACAGCACTGACCTGCACCAACCTTGGTGACACATGACAACGGTAACAGAAGTAAGCTTTTCAACTGAACTGCATTTACCAGGATGATAAGGGCTAAACTGTGTTGGGAGGTGCAGTCGTGTGCTCCAATACCCCTGCTGTCCATGTTGATGGTGTTGGTGGGTGTTATCTGTAATGCATATTGTACAGTGTTGCCTAGTGGTGTGCTTTTGTGGTTATTCCATATTATGTCAATGCACTATTATTTCATTGTGTCTTTCCAGGTTCCTCCACTCTCTCAATGGATTTTTGCTTTTACATATTCGGATACATTGCAATGTGAGTTAACATGCTACTTACTGTGATGAAAATGCTCTTGACACAAAGGCATACTGTTGTGAGTTGTGTTTATTTTGCAATGAGTGACAAGTGAGGGGTGAAGTAGAAAGTGATGGTACATGGATAGTTAGGGTAGAAAACACAATGGTAGAGTCCAAAAGTCCAACCGAACACTCCCATCCTTGTGGCAAAGTGGTTTGGTATTTACAATAAAGTCAATGCTCAGTGTTACAGTGATGACATCAGCGCTTGCTCCGAGAATTGGTACGGCACTGTGCTGTGCCACGTGATCATCCTGAGGTCTTTTTCGGACGCCCCCTCTGCCATTTGGCCAGGGGGGACACCTGCTGCATGCTCAGAGGTATCTGAGGATTCGCTGTGGTGTGACTCACCCCTCCCTGTGGCAGCTTCTGAGGTGGTGTGACTATCATCCAGCTGGCCACGGGGAGGGGGTTGGCAGCGATTTGAGTCACATGCATGTCCCTCAGGAGACCCACAAGCTGGCTTATGTACTCCACATGTTGTCCCAAGCGAGTGTCCATGGAGCTCTGCAGCCGGTGGAGTTCCTGCAGTTCTTCAAGGACCTGGCCCATCTGCCCCTGGTTCTGCTGGTATGCACCAAGGACAGTTAGCTCGGTGTCCAGGGCCTCAGTCTCATTGTCCTCTTGTGGCTGTCCCCCAGTTGGTCTCCCACCTACCCTGCTGCCACGGTCCTGTGGCAGTGCCAGGCGCTGCCGCCGCACACCGTCCCCACCATCCCCGGTCTGCCTGGTGGTATTCGCAACTGCTAGCACAGGGACAGTGTTGGAGGCAGCGGTGGTGATGGTGGAGGTGGCTGCCACACAGGTCGTTGCTGCAGGGTTCTGCGTTGGCGGGGCAGCTGTTGTGGGAGTCATGATGGTGGTGGTGGGGATAGTGAGGGCCAGAGACTGGGCTGTCCTGAGCACACTGGAGGGGCCAGGTAGGTCCTCCTCATCCGGAAAGACCAGGGAGTCTGCATCCGAGGGTTCACCTTCCTGGGGGGCCCTCCCATGGCACGTCGCCTGCTGTTGCTAGCGAGTCACCTGTTGGAGAGAGGTTATATTGTCAGCATGTTCAGTACATAGCACAACTTTGATGTTCATGTTTAGCACATTTCATTTGAGATGGCCTCACTTTTTATCTTGGCATTACTATGCATTCATAACAGTTTGTCAGCAGTCAAACGTGATGTGGAGGTACATACATTGCTCGTTAGCGATGTGCCATGGCTGAAGATACAAATTCATATGTACAGATATTGTATTTACAAGGACATGTCCTCTGGTACTAACTTGTTGCTCATCCGCTTCAGTTCATGCTTGGACATTTGTGTCTTTTCTATGAGTATCTGACTACTATGCTGCAACTTCATGATTTGTGTTATGCTTTTTGTGCTTACCTCCTGTGGTTTGTGGGTTTTGACAGAGTTTCCATGCATGTGTTGTGTTGACCTGAGTCTTTCTGCTTTTGAGACAATGGGGCTTGCACATTGGCTTTTTGTGATTACGTTCTTGTATTTTGCTTTGCAGTTACATGTGACTTTATCACTGACACTGTGAATCATGTGGCCTCTCCATGGTATTAGCTGTATGTGCACTGCCTACCACTAATGGCGGTTTCCAGAGTTGGCTACCAAGTGCGGGATGTGGGGGTCATTTGGCTCCATGCTGTCTGTGAGAGAAGACAGAGGCCCTTGTGGGAGTTGCGGTCTTGCTGTCAGGGCTCAACATCCCCCTCCCCAGTGAGATGGCTACCTACCTGTCAGGAGGCACTGTCAACAGAGTTAACTGACACATGGTTGTGGGGTGGGGAGGGTGGGCCATGCTGTTTGGGTGGGAGGCCAGGGTGCATGAGCTGACTACCTACCTGTGAGGTGAAGCTGAGTAAAGAAATGCTAGCCTTGTGATCCATTCATATTGAAAGCATGCATTCCATATGAGTTTGATGTGGGTTGGCGACTGAGGCTCACTTGTTATGCACAACAGTACATTGCAGTGTGATGGGAGACATTTGTTAGTTCTTACCAGCCTACACGCCCCCCTTGATTCCTGTGAGACTTTCTGGATGCAGTATGGCAAGCACCTTCTCCTCACATTCGGTGAAGGGTAGTGTTGGAATGGGAGGGCCGCAACCAGTTCTCTGGGCCGCTGCGTGGTTCCTCTGGGCCCGATGCTTGACCCGGCCCTTGAGGTTGCCCCACCGCTTCCTGATGTCACGCACAGTGTGTAGGTTGGTCCCTACAACATTGACTTTGCTGTGGATCCTTGCCCACATCTGATTCTTGCACGCAAGTGGGGTGTGTGAATCTACCCTGATTATCTCGTCTACCATAACTTTCAACTCTGAGTCGGTGAATTTGGGCATTTTCTTGGGGGCATGGTGCTAATTAATGAGGGGTGCAGGGTGCAAGGTAGTGGTGGAGATATGTGAAGTGTGTGAGGTGTGTGGGTGAAAGTGGTGTTGTGTGGAGATAGATGGGTGTGATATTGTGCAGTGTGAGTCAATGGAGTCCTGTCTCTCTGTCTCTGCTTGTGGTGTCCAAAGGATGTTGGCCCAGGAAGGGGTTGGTTTTATACTGTGGTATGTGGGTGTGTCCACATGTGCGATGACCTCCAGATGTGTCTTCCATGCTGCGCATGGCTTTCCTTACTAGGGGCAAGTTGGGGTGTATCATTGTGGCGTGTGTGTTGTGATTGAGGGCGGCAGGAAGTACTGGCACACTTCGGGCATTGTTGTGAAGTTGGTTCCGTCCCCCATTCATTTGGCCTATGTGCGTTTGTGGCGGTCAGACGCAGTGCTCGGTCCACCAGCTCCGCATTCTCAGTGTAATTTGCCGTGCGGTCATGCCGCGGCAGGAGCGGCCTTTTCAAACCATCGAACAGTTTTCCCTGTCCGCCGGATTTGCAGCTTTTCCAACCGTGGTGGACAGTCTTTTGTGACATCCATCCACCGCGGTCTGATTTTGCGTACATTGCATCGTAATTTGACCGATGGAAATGCCACGGGTCATGCAGGGGGATTTTTCCCGGAACCATGGCGGTCGGAGGGCTTTTCCGTACACCATCGTATTTGGGCTCTAAAATAGGCCCTAAACTCAATAAGCAAACAAAAACAATGTATGAATACCTACAACACAAAACTCAACTATTTCCAAACACCAAAGGGCTAGAATACCTAGACATAATTGCTAAATCTATACTTTAAACAAAAAAGCAATGCTAAACATCATAAGCATTTTAAATATACAAAGCATTTAAACAAGATAATTCTACTCTTTTTTAAAATGAATAATTATAATTATGTCATTCAAAAATTAAAAACTTACATATAAATATATGACATAATATCATCAGTAAAATAAAAAAGAAACAAGAAAACCAAATATTACCAAAAACATTTCCTAGCTATAATAATAAAAAATAGCTGACAGTTATGTCGCAGTAGACAGTCCTCGAAAACGAACAAATCCATAATAGATAAATCAAAAGACGGATCCATCCAAAATAAAAACAGCCCCAGAAATATATAAAAATACAACTGTAGAAAAAAGGCTCTAATTACGCAATCCTCTCATAACGAAACCCTCAAAAAACCCAAAATTTGCTTAAAAACATGCTCCAACAAGTCCGAAAAATAAAAGGAAATGTAAAAAAGTAAATTGTTTCAAAGAAGCAAAAAACATTTTCCTTTAAAAAAATTGAAAAAAAGAAACGCATCTTTAGCACCATCTGTTCACTAAATGGGAAACCTGTAATTAAACAACACATAACTTACACTACATAACGCTCTACTACTCTTCAACACTTCGTTAAACACATCAAACACTAAACCACCAAAACAACACCTAACTACACAAATACGAACATTAAACGCCCTAACCACCTCGCCCCTACCCTAAAACTACCTTAAAAGTAAATTAAATTAAACTTACCTTAACCGACGAAACACAGATCCCAACTGCGAGGTTCCATCTTGCAAAATGGCCTAAAAACAAAACAGATACACTGACTCCCCATAGAAAAGAATGGAGAAAAAAGTAAAAAAATCCTCAAAATTTTAAATGGGATCTTTTTTTTTTTTAAATGTAGAAAAAATGTATAGTTTTTATATATTAAATGTTATATTATCAAAAAATATACAATATTTAATATATATTAAAATGTATGTTTGTTTGATCTATCATACAAAAATATATTTGTGAAAAATAATTGTAAATTGTGTAGTCTATTAAACATTTTTTCAATAGTAATATTTAATATACTAAATAATAAAACAAAATGTACAAACTACAACATTGTAAAAACATATATAATTGTACAACAAAAATAAAATTATATAAAATGTATTAAAAAATGTGTACAAATGTACTAAACCATTTACTTTTTTCATAAAAAATGATAAATAATTAAAATCAAAAAGATTATAATGAAATAACTGAAAATATATTTTCTTCACTATCACATCACTATACATCAGAAAAACGTACCATTTTTAAAAAAAAATATCTATGTAAACATATATTTGTAATTTTGCAAATGTACATGAAAAATATTTATTCAAAAGATATAATGCTATCTAATAAATTCTAAATAATATCAACATTTCTGAATCAGGTTTATCGATATTTTAAAAAATTGCATACCAAAACCAAATATAAAAAATGTAATTGTCAACAGCAAAAATAAATACATGTGTTTGCAAATAAAAACATTAAAAATAAAAACTGTCATACATCTCCTTTTTATTTGAATTTACATATAAACTCTAAAAAAAAAACTACATAATAAACCGAAAAATTTACTATTCCAACTCCAAAACCAACTAAACTCAGGGAAAGTGCTGGATAATGAACTATAAAAAAATTACTATTCCAACTCCAAAACCAACTAAACTCAGCAAAAGTGCTGAATAATAAACCATAACATATTACTAATCCAAATCCAAAACCAACTAAACCCAGGGAAAGTGCTAGATAATACACCATAAAAAATTACTATTCCAACTCCAAAACCAACTAAACTAAAAAAAAAAGTATTATACATTACAATATTGAACAAAATGTATCATACAAATTTAATATAACCCCTTCTCACAAAAAGAAAAAAAAAATTAATTCCAATTTACAATTAAGTATTTTTACATTTTAAAATTAATTTAAAAAAAAATATTTTATACAATTTAAATCTCCTGGTGCTAAATGAATGGTGGTATGGAGACCGAGAAGACCACGCCTATGCAGTGGAGCGGAGGTGTATGGGGGAGTCCACCTTGCATACCATTCTGTACTCTGTGTTGCTATGTAATTCTTTACCGTCGGCCAGTCAGGTGGTGTTTCATGTGTGGAAACAGTCCCTCCATAAGATGGGGTGGTGGAATAAGCTAACTAGGAAAACCCCGCTGTTGGAAAATGGCCGTCTGCTGCGGCTGGTGGCGCTAGCTGGATTTCAAGGGTGGGATAATTTAGGAATCTCCACATTAGGGGATGTAATGCGAGGCTCGGTACTCAAATCTTTTCAAGATCTTCAACAAGAGTACCATATGCCAAGAACTCAGTTCTATAAACACCTCCATTTTCGGCATGCTATTTATCCGAGTATCTCGGGGTTAGAGGCTCTCCCTGAATTCAGTCCAATTAAGGCCAAGATCTTCATTGGAGATTTGCAAGATCACAAGATATCAAAGATCTATCAATCCTTGGTGACTCATAGCTCCACTACGCTAGATAAACTCAGAGAGGCTTGGGTTGGGGATGTGGACCAACTGGATGTAGATGACTGGATGGACGCACTGGACTCTCCTAGAGGAGCAGCGATATCGATGAGGCTGCATCTCATTCAATTTAAATACCTCCATCAGGTTTATTACACTAGGCTCAGGCTGTGGCCGGCGGGTCTGGTGGCCTCCCCGATGTGCCTGCGCTGTGGGCAAGAAGAGGGGTCCCTAATTCATACCATTTGGAACTGTACAGCACTCACGAAATTTTGGAGAGGGGCGTTGGCCTGCATGGCAGAGGTGTTGGGGTGGGAGCTCCCCTCCTCACCGAGACGGACAATTCTGCATATCATGGAGGGTATAGGAGGTAACATATACAAGAGGCATCGACTACTACTGGGGCTGACCTTGGCCAAAAGAGATATAGCAAGTCTGTGGAAGGCAACAACCCCTCCCTCTCTCTCGGCATGGAAAACGGGGCTGGATTATAGCATGGGGCTAGAGATTACAATATTTAAGGCTAGGGGCTGCCCGCATAAACACCCCTAAATCTGGAAACGATGGGCAGACTACCGAGGCCTGGAATTAGACCAGGTGCTCCTAGTGGATGCATCTGTATCTTCCTTGATCTGTGGGCCCCAAGGGTAAGGGACTGGATATGTAGTAAAGGGATTGATTTGTGTAAATGGGAGATGTGACGACAGCCAAAACGCAGCAGTGTGTTAGTGCAACGTGGGGGGGGGGGTTCAAGGTGTTAATGTTATATTGTACTTTATGATTTTGACGATAATAATGTATAAACTAACTGTCAAAGACAATGACATGCAATGTTTGTTATGGCAGATGTTTCCTGGGTTAAGGAGCGCTGCACTGTATATGACTTTTGACATAATAAAATTTGTTTAAAATATATATATATTTTATACAATTTACATCAAAATATTTTCACCCCCAAAAACCTTAAAAATTAAAGATTTTTAAATTTCTAAAAGTTTCTTTTAAGCCAACATTCTTTAATTACTCACCACCCTTATGCCCTATAAACCCAACTTCCCACTCCTAAATTTTACATAAAAGTAAAAAAATTATTAAAAATTGAAATAAATATTTTTAAATTACTCCCCACCCTTATCTCCTTTAAACCCAACATCCCGCTCCTAAAAATAAATGAAAATACAATAAAAAAATTAACATTCAAGAATTAAAAACACATTCTACAAAACAAAAAAATACTAACAGTTGATATTATTTACAACAATATTGTGGCAATCAATATTTTCAAATTTGATATTTCTACATTACACAAAAATAGATTTTTTTAACAACGAAAGATCTTACCTCGATATTTTCCACCATTGATATTCTTGACTCGATATTCATGGAACTCTATATTTATACGTTGATATCCTGTCTCTGCACCATGTATTTACTTAAGTTCTATCTTATTAGAATTTAGAATGTTCTTTATTTAGAATATTGGAATTAACTGTGTTGCTAGATGTCGGGCAGTTGCTGCTGCTCTCTGTCTTGGCTGCACACACAATCGTTGTGGGTCTTATATCTGGAACTAAGGGGCTCATTACGATGGTGGTCAGATTTTTTCCAGCCGCCACCGTAGCGGAGATTGGGTCCGTCCGCCATGCTTCCAGCGGTCCCGCCCGTTGTATTATGATGGGCCCGCCACCGCAGCGGTCGGATTCCGCAGCTTTAACATTGTGGCGGGCGGTGCTGGCAGCAACACCGCTGCGCCGTGGAAACGAGCATGTTGTGCATTTCACTGCACTACGTGGCAGGCACTGCACTGTGCCTGCCACTTGGTGCAGTGAAATGTAGGGGGGTACCATGGGTACCCCCACGTGCACCCACACCCCCCAACAAGAGGGCGCCCAAACACAATCCCCGCCAGCCTTTCCATAGCAGAGAGACCGCCGCGGAAAAGCTGGCTTCTGCATGCATCCTAATCCGGACGGTGGAAAAAGCTAGGCACCGGCACCATTTTAGCAGTCCAGCGCCACCCACCAGGCCAGGGGGCGGATTGCCACCGGCGGAACAGCGGCTGACAGATTTTCACACTGCTGCGGTCACCACCGCCATCATAATCTGACCGGCGGTTTTCAAGGTTACGATCGCGGTGCGGAGGCCACCACTGGCCCGGCGGTGGCGATCCCCCCGCCATCGTAATAAGCCCCTAAACCTTCTTCTTTTACTTTGGAAACCTTGCTGGATGTCCGTTTCTTCCTTTCAGCAAAGCAGCAACATTCATAATAAAGCCAGTATAAACTTTTGGGCTTAAGAATGTTTTGTCAAACGAGTTGCTGATGTGGTAACAGCATAGAGCATCAGTGCCTCCTCTTGCCCAAGACCGCATCGAGGGAAGTCACTATAGATATTGAGGGGCCGTCATAGAGCAGGGAGATGGGCATCCTGTGAAGTTGGGAAAAGGGCAATGTCTAAGGTGAAGTGCTTGACCAGAGCTAACCTCCTAGTTGTACCCCTTGTCTAATTGGATAATATTTGGTGTTGCTGTGGTATTAAAGTCCTTTCTTTTACTGGAAGACAAGCACTGAGCTGGGCAGTGAATAATTGGGTGTCTGCTATTTGACAGTTTGAGTTCTGAGCTTTTAGCCCCCACATAACTTACCTAAAAAGCCTTTGACTGCTTGTCCTTGCTATCCTGAGAGTCAAGTGTGGAAAGGATGAACTTGATGTTTGCAGAGCAATAATAGGATGGTCTCCAGGACACTAGAGGCAAATGATCCCGGCTAGCACAGTTGTGGCCCAGTAGCTCCTGTCTGCCCGGTGGTCTCTGGAATCGGTTCTGACAGTCATCAACAGAGAAGGTTTTAGACAGAGGGGCCGAGTACGATCTCGCTAGGAAAGCCCTCTGTATGACTCGGATCCGGAGGGCTTTCCCAGCGACTTACGCTCGTCGAGTCCGAGTGACCAATTCCAATGCAGCCGTACGGTGACGGACTCGGGTTCGTTCGGACTCCCATTGAACTCTATGGGAGCCAGTATACTGAACATGTACACAGGCTCCCATAGTAAAAGGGGTGGGTGAGGAAAAACTACACACTGTGGCGGGCACCCCATGGTGCTCGTCACACTGTGCATGCATGGAAAGGGGGAACCGGTCGTATCCCCACGGGACTGATTCGGAGGGGGCCCCGCTACAGTCCCCCGCAGTCCGATTCCCACAGCCATTTCATCTTGCTGAGTCCAAGTCGATACTGTTGTCTGAATCGTGCATCGTACTTGGTCGTTCGGAACAGGGAAAGATTTGGTCAGAAACATAGGCTCCGAATCGGATTTGCTCGTTTCGAAACCCGTCTGGAGGCCTTCCTAACGAGATCGTAATCTGCCCCAGAGCTGGGTGTCATTGATATATTGATGAAGCTTGATTTTGCTGCTGGTGTATAGTGAATCTGTGGGTTTTATGTGGAGATTGAAGATGATTGGGGAGTGAATGAATGCCTGTGGAATGCTGTCTGAAATAAAGAGTTTCTGGGATCTTATGGTTCCCATCTCGGTGACCTGAGGATGGTTAGTGAGACGAAAGGTGAACAGTTGCAGGACTGTGTCAAAGAAATTCATATGTTTTTCCAGGGTGGGTATTGGTGGTTGATGATGGACTTTTTCAAACCAGCTAAATTGCACAGGATTAGGAACTGGGGTCATTTTTGTTGTTAAGTAAAGGGAATCATCAACTGCGTGCTGTCTCAATATTTCAGCATGTATGATAGACCTATAAAAGGTTGTTCTTGATGATACTGTGCTGTGGTTGGGTGGTGACTGCTTTCTTTATGATTTTTCAGATTAAAAGAGTGGGGCAATCCACAGGAGTCTGCACACACACTTTCACGTTTTCACTTGGAAAATGTTTTGCCAGCGGCACCTCCATCTAATAAAGGGGTGTACTGTACCCTTTCACAACCTGCAAACACACTTTTCGTGCATTTTCAGGATGGCAATTGTCGCACGAAATGTTTATGAATATCTACTGTATTCTAACTTTGTGAACATTTAAACCTTTTCCACACTCATGCCCTTGACCCTAAGAACACCCTTTTTTCACACCAAATTTACACTTTCTGCTGAGAAAATCCACCGCACAGTTGGCCGATGTCCACATTGTAGGCATCTTTGTGATTATAAATTGAGAGACGTGATACACTTAACCCATTCGTGTCCTCAGATGCATTGAGAAAGAGTTTAGTTTTTATGACCAAATATCCGCACCCTGGGATTCCCGAAACAGAGAGGCGGTATTAATGCAATGCTCTTTTTTTCAAATAACTGCCAGTTGTATTAACGTTTTCGAGCAATGTGTTTAGAAGTTGGCAAGATTATACTTTTTTTAAATTGCCAGTTCAATGATTAGAGCCTTCTTTTCAGTTCATGTTCTAAGGCCAGTGTGTGGCAAACAGAGATTATTTGGTAGGCCAATATTTCTAATGCTGAATTGCAAAATAAACAAAAACATATGCTACTCCTGATTCTGAGAATGAGTAGGAAATTCAAATGATATAGTGAATATTCAACATTTAGGCACGCATTTGTTGTTGATTGTGCTCTGAGTGCATACAGACAGCAAACCTCGTAGTTTCCGCATTAGAAATGTAATTTTTTGCTGCCTTAACTTTGACAGTGTTTCTATTTTTTGCCGGGAACTACTTAAGCAACACAGTGGTTGTTTAAGCATTGGTGGTTAGCTACATATACTTGGCCTGATTCTTGGTGAATTACATTAATAATCGCTGCAAGGTGACAGCAGGGATTTAATAATGACATTTCTAGTATTTTATTACAACATGCTGGGTTGAATGGGTACTTTTCTGCTTTGTTATTGTATGGGGAGATTCTGCATCAGTTGTTAAAAGTCTAGAAGTTAGCCAGTATAGCCCCAGTCACATTTTTAGTTGTGTTAGCCTTTGTAAAATATAGTACTTCAAAAATACATAGTAGAAGGGACTGGGGCAATATACTTACATTATTTACATAGCTCACAAGAAAGATGTACCATGTGGAGGAAGGATTTTTAAACAATGGGAAAATTAGAAAATTAGTGCTGCACGTTACCAATCACAATCACCCACTCGTTCACTTGCATACGTTCACTCATACACATCTCTACTCTGCCACTTACTCATCTATTAAAATAAATGTTCACTATTATATTTTACTCAGTTGCTCACACATATTCACGTTCACATTTTAACATTAACTCACTCATACAATTTTTCAGTCACTCTTTCTCACTCACTCATTCACTCACTCACATCACAGCAACTTGATTCCACTGTGTATAAGAAGATTTTTTTTTTTTACAGTTTTGTTAATAAGCATTTAAATTACCCAAACAGTGCAAGATGCTTGATTAACTTCATGAAGCCTCTTGATTGATCAAGAAAGCAAACGCCAATGGCTCTCGGAATCTATAATCCATCTGCCCAAGGTGTATTACCCAAATCAAGAATCGCAGTTTAGTTTTTTAAATAAGTTCTGAGGGACTAAACAAACAAATTGCCTAAAATGAAAATCTTTCGAGTCCTCACAGTGTTCAAATGTTGGGTCATTCCAGGACAGCTTATACCATCCCTATAATTGCTGAATTTTTGGACTGGACTTACACCTAATTAAACAACTCTTTGAACAGGAATATTCAATTTTACTTTAGCAGTAACCTGTCCTAATTTTAGAACACTGGTAATTCTGTTTCCTTCTTTTTGGTGGTGAGCCAGCAAAGTCCTTAAGAAAATAAAACTAGGAGAGGATCTGAGGTTGGTGTACGTTGACACAAGATGAAAATCGTACTTGCCAAGCAAAGCCATCTTGAATTCAGAGGTATGCATTATGGATGAGAGTGCTTGCTTATCAGGTGCTATTAACTGGCTGCTGGAGGCTCTTGGACACTTTCTAGTCTAGGAGAATAAGATAAGGTAACAGTCACCTGGAGCATTAGTTCTAATGAAAACAAGCCAGCAGTGAAGAGGAATGAAAGTAAAACAAGCAGTGACAAATTTGATTCCATTTCCTTTCGAATAATACACTCGGAAACATATAGGCATAAGTGAAAACACGCAGCCCGGCCATTGACCATAATGAAGTGGGCATTTACTGTTCTAACTCCGCTCACGCTTTGATACTGATATATGTTATACAGTGGACCGAAGTAAATATTCCTTGTATTTTTACATGGACTTCCTTGTATTTTTACATGGACCAGTATACGTAGCGCTGTAGTCTTCACATCTATGGCGTTTGTCTGTCACCCAAGCACACACACACAGTCCAAGAATGAACACATTGTGACACAAATTAATGGACAGATAAACACGTGGGTCTGGGTTATGGATGGAGGCCTGGCTATGTGTATTGAATTAATACATGTATGTGGATGGATGAATGCAAGTGTGCGGGTGGATAGTCCAACCAATGTAAAGGTCTTGATGGATGACTTTTACTATGGGTGAATGGATATTTAACTCCATAGGTGTGCATGAATGCCTAAATTAATACACAGTTGTGGATGAAGACTAGTTCCAAAATGTGAGTCGGGATGAACTGGTAATACTATAATAAAGTGTAATTTGTGCTGATAGCATGCTTTTTCAACAAGTAATCTTGTTAAGATAGAAGAGCTGCCCATAGACCAATGAGGCCTGGTTAGGAAGACTTCAACAAAACGATGGCATTCCTAGAGATCACTTAGGGAAAAAAATCTATGAATAACTCACAGGTTAGATAGCCAAACGCAATATATGCTGTAACCATAGAATCACGCACATGGCCACCATAACACATTCAGAAAAGAGTATTCATATTCGTTAGTGTACAAATACAGAGACATTAAAAATGACATTCACTGATTCTAGTGAAATGTGTGCAAAGTGTCCCACAATGATGCAGAACCACGAGAGCAAGAAATTAGACAAACTATTTTACAGTAATCTAAGTGCATATGTGTTTCTCATAAAAACCAAGTACCGGAGATCATCATTAGCATTCTATTGGCCTTGTAATGGCGCCAAGCTGTTTGTTTATAGTTGTCGCCGTGGTGTCGACCCAGAATAAAATGAACAGGTCTCATCAGGACTTAAGTGATAAGGGGAACAGCCGAAATAATGAATTGATACGAATGAGCAGAAATGGATGTAGGGTGGTCAGGTGCAAAATTAAATTGTAATGCGTAATGAATACTACATTACAACCACAGGATTGTGCAGGGCAACAAAGGTTGCCAAATAAAGGAGTCACCCTGGTGGAATAACCAATCATTTGTAACTTACTGAGGGGGGAAAAAACATACCTAAAAAAATGGATCGAGAAATTAAAGATTAACCACCAATCAATTGTTAATAGAAACAGCAGTAGTGAAGGGAGGACACTAACACCTGAGATTTTAGCCCAGTAGAAATTCACTGGTGCCTCATTTTATATGGTGTAGGCCACATATTGCGGCGCCACACAAGAAGATAGCCAAGGGAGAACTTTTCCCTCCAAATACAGGACAGCATGGCGCGTCAACAGTCACTGTCTAAGTGCAAGACGAGTGAGAGCGCGTGCCACAATGAGGTGATGATGCTGCTTCAAAGCGAGACTTAAATCGCACAGTGCATTTCAAGCACTGCCACTCGAGCCTCCAATTAGAGGATGCCTAACTTGGTGAGAGGGAGAGAGGGCAAAATAATAATAATAATAATAGTCGAATACAAGGAGTCCAGAGACAAAGACATTAATGGGGAAGCCTCTTATGAATGCAAAAAACAAAATAGCGAATAAAAAATGCCTAATTTAAACACACCGAAGAAGCATGTCGCATGACATCTGATTTGATAATACTACACAACAAAGCACATCAATAAAAGAAGGAAGATAAGGAAGCGGGCAAATGTAAATACACAGAATAAAGGCCACAAGGCGTATAGTCCTTCTACAGTTTTTAATTGGACAACAGCCATTGCCTCCAGTTCCCTTATGTCCTCGTACCATTCATTACTAATTGGAGATAACCATCTCCCGACAGAAAAAAAGATCAGAAGAATGCTGGGACACTAACCCCGCCCCTCCCACCGGGAGTACATAAGGGGTGCTTACCCAGCATTCCTCCTGTTCTTTTTTCTGTCTGTTGACAGACTTAATGTGGATGCTGGTGCTGCTCCTGCTGGGCTTGAGTGGCTTCTGTTCCTGTTTTACCCTGTCCGGCTGCCTGGCTGTGCGGTTGGGTTTATCTGGTTCCTTGCCTCCCGGCCTGCTGGGCTTGCTGGGAGGCTTGGTTTCTCGGACGGCTCTTTGATTCCCATGTTTGTGGTTTCTGGCGGCCCTTTGCGGCTGGTGAGCCGGCCTCCCGGGTCCTTCCGGTTTGCTGGAGGCTCGTCTTCCTGGGGCTTGACTGGGTAGATTTCGAGCCGGTTTCCTAGTTCCCCTGGCTCCTGCCGAAGCTCTGCTGCCTTTGGCTTTCTGGCGGCGGCTTCCTGGATCCCGGACGATGCAGAGGGGGGGCCTTGTGGCTGTTTGTGCCCCCCCCCTCGGTGAGTCCCGCTTTGCAGTGTTGCTTTTTTTCATCAGTTTGATTCTCCTGATGGGTGATTGGAGTGGGGGCCTTGTTTCTGGGGTTGGCCCCCACTCTGGGTGAGTGCTGCTTGCAGGTTTCTGGTTTCCCTGCCTGTTTCGCTTCTTTTCCGTGCCCCCTGTGCGCTGCGGTGCTTCTGCGCTGTTGGTGTGTTTGACTGCGGCTAGCGGTGGGGGCCTTGTTGTCTGGTGGCCCCCGCTTCCGCTTGGTGTTGTAGGCAGCATGGGGTGACGCTCGTGGCTTACGGATGGGCTTCGGACTGCCTGCGCTGCACGTTTTCCTTTTGTCTTGTCTCCTGCAGGGGCCTTTTTGTGTTCGAGGGGGTGGGTTGCCGATGTCTTGGCTGGTGGCAGTTGGCTCTGTGGGTTGCTCGGCTCCTGTGCTCTGCTTCCCCAACTCTGTGCCCTGGTGGGGTCTACACCCTCGCGTGTCTGGGTTTCTGTTCCTTTGGGTACTGCCTCCTGCTGTTGTGGGTTCTGTAAACCAGCATTGTTTCGTGCAGCGTGCTGTTTTGTCTTTTTGCCCCCCCACACCCGCCCCCCCTCTGACCTCTGGCGGTGTCGGTGCCTTTCTCTGGGTTGTGTGTATCTTCGGCTTTGCTGGTTGGGGGTGTGCTGCTGCCGGCTTCTTCCCGGTCTACGTTGCTGTTTGTGGCTATTGCTGCGTTCCAGGCTGGGTCCTTGGGCACTGCATTGCCCGGCTTGGCATTGGTTGCTGATATGTGCTGGTGTTGCTGCAGGTCTCAGCTGTCATTGGGGTTAGTCTGGGTGCCCTGCTGATGCTGGGCGTGTTGCGCCGCGCTGTGGCGCTCTCCCCCAGCAGCTCCACAGTTGTGCTGCCTGCCGCTGACCCCATTCCCCTGTTGTTGGTGGGTGCTCATGGCCCTCCTCCACCCGCAGGCTCCTGCCGGCACCTCTTCCCTGGTGGTCTAGTGGGGAAGCCATGTTCTTTTGCTGACTGTTTTAGCACATCTTTGGTTGCAAATGGTGGTGGGTTTCCTTTTGAAGCATTCCGTTGGGTCTTTGTGTCCCTGCGCTCGTTTTCGGCTGTCGCTGCCCGGGTCTGGTTGCTCCGGGGAGCCATTGCCGGGGCTCAGTTCCTTGTCCCTGTTTTCGTCTTCTGCCGGTCTGTGGGGCTCTCTCAGTTCGGCGTTGGGTCTGGTTCCGTTGCTGTGGGGTGTTTCCTTTGCGGAGGCCTCACCTGTCCCTCACATGCTTTGTTATTGTTCTGTGTGGGGGCTGGAGTTTCGCTCCTGCTGGCGTTTTTTCAGGCGTGCTGGGGTGAGCATCCTGTTCTCCTGCTCCTGGGCTGGTTGGGGCGGTCACATTCCGTCTTCTGGGCCCTGGGTCAGGGTTGTTTGTCTCCCTGGCCGGCTGCTTGTTGGTTTGTGTGTTGGGGCTTGTTCCTTCTTCACACTGCGGGATCGTCTCTCACTGGGCTGCCTTGCATGGTTGTTACGGTAGGTGTTTCCTGTTGCAGGGGTGGAGGGTGCTTGTTTTTGGGTGCCTCCCCTCGTGTTTCCCGCAGTTCTCCTGCCCCTGTGGCCCGGTTCTTTTTGGCGGCTGTCCGTTTGTTGGTGGGCTGTCTTCCTGCTGTGGCCGGGTTGTCTTTCTTGGCCTGTGTCCGGTGTTTTTTCCTCTGGCCCCCCGGTGTTACCGGTCTGTGGGCGCCTGGTCTCTTCTGCTCTCGGACCTGGCCTGGCCTTGGCGTTCCCTGTGTCTCTGTGGTGGTGCTCCGGGCTCCGGTTCCTCTGGTTGGCTCCGGTGGGTCTCTGCCCGTTGCTTCTCCTGGAGGTTGTGCATGTGTGGCTGTGGTGCTGGTTGTTGTCTCTGTCATCCTGCTGCTGTAGTGGCTCTCGTGGTTCTGTTCCATGTCGCTTTGCCTGCGCTTCGGCCTGGCTGTTCTTGGCACACTAGTTTATGTTGCGTTTTTGCCCTGGTTGTCTGCTGGCCCTTGCGTTTGGGCGGGTTGCTGGGGTTCTTTGGCTGTGTCCTATGCCTCGGGGTTGCTGGTCCTGGCCTCAGGAGTTTTTCCCGTGGCCTTTGCTCCCTGGGGGCGGCTTCTCTATTGTTTGGGATTGTCCGCCTGGGTTTCCAGTTGGGGTTTTCTCCTCTTTCTGCTTCCCCGGGCTGCTGGCAGGCACTGTGGTGCTGGTCTGGCCTCCTTTCTGAGTCTGTCCCCCTTGCCGGTGTGCTTTGGGGGGCCCTGGTTGGCCCTCTCTAGTCCCCGTTACTGAGTGGGGTTCTGGCCGCTTCGCCTGCTCTGGTGCCTGGGTTTCTTCTTGCTTCCTCTGGGGTGTCTTGTGTTTGGCCTCTTGGCTGGTGGCTGTACCTCTCCCTTCGGCCTTTCCTCCCTGCTTCCTCTGGTCTCGTCTGGTGTCAGTAGTGCTTTTGGGTGGGCTTTGTTTGTTGCCTGGTTGGATTCCCGGGTTCTCTTGGCCTCCGCTGGGTCTCTTCTGGCCTGCGGTGTTCTCCTCTGGCTTGGTTCGCTACGGAGGGGGGTGCTTGTCCCTGCCCTTTCTGGTGTTTCTTTTTGGCCGGGGTTGTGCCTCAGATTTTCCCTGTCCTCGTTTTGTTCCGGGGGCCGTGTTTCGGTCTCTCCTGGTATGCTGGCTTGCAGCTGCTTCTGCTTGACCTTCGGTGGTGGCTCCTTGTGGTTTCCTGTTCCCTTCGACCTTCCTCCCTGTTGGCTCTGGTTCTTGGCTGGTTTGCGAGTTTCCGTTTGGTTGGACCTGCTCGGAGTTGCCTGGGTGCGCTCTTGCTGCGGTCCTGGGCTGCTTGCTAGGGCTGTGTTGGGGGTTCTTTGTATGGCCTGCCACTTCTTTGCTGGTGTCTTTTCTGCTTGTGGGGTGGCTGGTCCCTCTGCTGTTGGGTTCTGGTCCTGGCGGGTGTTTTGTGCTCCTACCATTGTGGCCTCTTGGCTCTGGATAGGCCTATTTGGGTATGTCCTCCACTTCTGTTTTCTCCTACTCTGGGGATTTCGTTTGGTAGAACGTCGGGGCTGTTTGCTCTCTGGCCTGTGCTCTGCTGGGGCATTCCCTTCTTTAGCCTTCCCCCGGTTCTGGGTTGGGCTTTCGGGGCCTTCTGGTCGGTCGGGTTGCTTTGCTTTGGCTTCCAAGCTGCGGTGTCCTCTGTTGCCATTTTCTGCCCTGGGAGCTTTTCCCCTTCTCGGGCCCTGCCTTTGACCTTGCTGGGCTGTGGGGTTTGGTTTTTTGTGCTTTCCGCCCTGGCTTCTGTTGCTTCTGTGGTCGGGATGTTTTTTTGTTGTTGCCTCTCCCCTGGTGGGTTGAGGTTTCCGTGCTGTGTTGTTTGGGCCTGTCCCGCTACTTTGGGGCCTTTCTGGGTTGTTGGCCCTCGGTCTTGGCTGGCCTTTGTGTTTTTTTTGCCTCTGCCTTCTGCTTGGGCTGTTTGGGGTCGTCTCTGCCTGACCTGTCTCTGGTTGGGCTTGTCTGCTGCTGGTGTTGGCTCCCTTGGGGTTCCCTTGCTGTGGTCTTGGGTTCTCTGGGCCGTTTGCCCATTCCGTTGCTCCCCTTCTCTGTGGTTTGGGGTGTGCCTTCTTCGGGCTGTGGCTTCCTGCTCCGGTTAGCCGGTTTCCCGGTTGAGGTTTCTGCTGGGGCTGTGTTCTTGGGTTCATGTGTTCCTCTTGTTCCCTTTTCTTCTTTGTTTTCCCGGGTTCCTTGTTTCCTGGTCGGTTTTCGTCCCCTGGGGTTCTGGTCCCTGCTGGGTCTGCTCCCTTCTGGCTCTTGGGGCCTGGTGGGTTGGCTTCCGGGGATTTGTTCCTCTTTGGGTGGCCACCTCGCTGTTTTGTTCTTTCTTGCCTCGGTTGACTTGTGGGACCCTGCTCTCCCCTTCTGTGGTTGGCTGTGGGGTGTTCCTGCTGTGGGCTGGTTGGCCTCTGTGGGTTGTCGGACTGGTCTTCCGGCTGTTCTCCCGTTGTTTTGTTGGGTGCGTCCCAGCTTGGGGGGGCTCCCTCTTGTCTGGGTGCTCTGCCTGGGGTTTTCCGCCGGTTCTGCCTTTTGCTTCCTGCGGTGGCTGCCTTGGTTTGGTTTCCTGGGTTGGCTTCTGTTTTGTTTGGGAAGGCCGGCTTTTCTGCTTTGGTATTCTCCAATTAGTAATGAATGGGACGAGGACATAAGGGAACTGGAGGTAATGCTCTATTACTTACCGGTAATCTTCATTACTCCTGGTCCCATTGTCCTCGTCCCATTCATACGCCCTGCCCTCCCTCCCGGACGGCCGGCCTTCCTTGTGGGCCTGGTTGTTCAGGAGGAATGCTGGGTAAGTACCCCTTATGTACTCCCGGTGGGAGGGGCGGGGTTAGTGTCCCAGCATTCTTCTGATCTTTTTTTCAGTCGGGAGATGGTTATCTCCAATTAGTAATGAATGGGACGATGACAACGGGACCAAGAGTAATGAAGATTACCGGTAAGTAATAGAGCATTCTCTGCAACCCAGTCGCTCTGCACAGTTCATCATGTTGCTCCTAAGCTTATTCCTGGAGATACAAGCACATGGCACTCTTCATTAGAATTCAGTCCCTTTTCAATGGATTCATGTAACATAATCAATTTACATTCCATTTTTTGCATAATATGAGTAATGTTAGCCCCTCTTTCTGGTGTCTGTGCTACATCAAGCACTTGATACCTAAAGTCATTTGCTGAGCAACCAGTTCGCTGTGGAGGGGGGTGCTTCTCCCTGCCCTTTCTTGTGTTTCTTTTTGGCTGGGGTTGTGCCTCAGCTTTTCCCTGTCTCTCATGTTGTTCCGTGGGCCGTGTTTCGGTCTCTCCTGGTCTGCAGGTTTACAGCCACTTCTGCTTGACCTCCGGTGGTGGCTCCTTGTGGATTCCTGTTCCCTTCGGCCTTCCTCCCTGTTGGCTCTGGTTCTTGGCTGGTTTGCGAGTTTCCGTTTGGTTGGACCTGCTCGGAGTTGCCTGGGTGCGCTCTTGATGCGGTCCTGGGCTGCTTGCTGGGGCTGTGTTAGGGGTTCTTTGTATGGCCTGCCACTTCTTTGCTGGTGTCTTTTCTGCCTGTGGGGTGGCTGGTCCCTCTGCTGTTGGGTTCTGGTCCTGGCGGGTATTTTGTGCTCCTGCCATTGTGGCCTCTTGGCTCTGGATTGGCCTATTTGGGTATGTCCTCCACTTCTGTTTTCCCCTACTCTGGGGATTTTGTTTGGGCGACGCCGGGGCTGTTTGCTCTCTGGCCTGTGCTCTGCTGGGGCCTTCCCTTCTTTGAGCCTTCCCCCGGTTCTGGGTTGGGCCTTTGGGTCCTTCTGGTCAGCCGGGTTGCTCGGCTTTGGCTTCCCAGCTGCGGTGTCCTCTGTTGCCATTTTCTGCCCTGGGAGTTTTTCCCCTGCTTGGACCCTGCCTTTGGCCTTGCTGGGTTGTGGGGTGTGGTTTTTTGTGCTTTCCGCCCTGGCTTCTGTTGCTTCTGTGGTCGGGATGTTTTTTGGTGTTGCCTCTCCCCTGGTGGGTTGAGGTTTCCGTGCTGTGTTGTTTGGGCCTGGCCCGCTCCTTTGGAGCCTTTATGGGTTGTTGGCCCTCGGTCTTTGCTGGCCTTTGTGTTTTTTTTTGCCTCTGCCTTCTGCTTGGCTGTTTGGGGTCGTGTCTGCCTGATCTGTCTCTGGTTGGGCTTGTCTGCTGCTGGTGTTGGCTCCCTGGGGTTCCCTTGCTGTGGTCTTGGGTTCTCTGGGTCATTTGCCCGTTCCGTTGCTCTCCTTCTCTGTGGTTTGGGGTGCGCCTTCTTCGGGCTGTGGCTTCCTGCTCCGGTTCGCCGGTTTCCCGGTTGGGGTTTCTGCTGGGGCTGTGTTCTTGGATTCATGTGTTCCTCTTGTTCCCTTTTCTTCTTTGTTTTCCCGGGTTCCTTGTTTCCTGGTCAGTTTTCGTCCTCTGGGGTTCTGGTCCCTGCTGGGTCTGCTCCCTTCTGGCTCTTGGGGCCTGGTGGGTTGGCTTCCAGGGATTTGTTCCTCTTTGGGTGTCCACCTCGCTGTTTTGTTCTTTCTTTCCTCGGTTGGCTTGTGGGTCCCTGATCTCCCCTTCTATGGTTGGCTGTGGGGTGTTCCTGCTGTGGGCTGGTTGGCCTCTGTGGGTTGTCGGACTGGTCTTCCGGCTGTTCTACCGTTGTTTTGTTGGGTGCGTCCCAGCTTGGTGGGGCTCCCTCTTGTCTGGGTGCTCTGCTTGGGGTTTTCCGCCGGTTCTGCCTTTTGCATCCTGCAGTGGCTGCCTTGGTTTGGTTTCCTGGGTTAGCTTCTGTTTTGTTTGGGAAGGCCAGCTTTTCTGCTTTGGTATTCTCCAATTAGTAATGAATGGGATGAGGACATAAGGGAACTGGAGGTAATGCTCTATTACTTACCGGTAATCTTCATTACTCCTGGTCCCATTGTCTTCGTCCCATTCTTACGCCCCGCCCTCCCTCCCGGATGGCCGGCCTTCCTTGTGGGCCTGGTTGTTCAGGAGGAATGCTGGGTAAGTACCCCTTATGTACTCCCGGTGGGAGGGGCGGGGTTTGTGTCCCAGCATTCTTCTGATCTTTTTAACTGTCGGGAGATGGTTATCTCCAATTAGTAATAAATGGGACGAGGACAATGGGACCAGGAGTAGTGAAGATTACCGGTAAGTAATAGAGCATTATCTGCAACCCAGTCGCTGTGCACAGTTCATCATGTTGCTCCTAAGCTTATTCCTGGAGATACAAGCACATGGCATTAGAATTCAGCCCCTTTTCAATGGATTCACGTAACATAATCCATTTACATTCCATTGTTTGCATAATAAGAGTAATGTTAACCCCTCTTTCTGGTGTCTGTGCTACATCAAGTACTTGATACCTAATGTCATTTGCTGAGCGACCAGTCTCGGGATAGTGTGCTCCCAAAGGTGCAGATGTCACTTCATATCAAATCCTGCTCCTATGCTGCACAATACGCAACTTGACTTGTTCGATGCTCTGGTCTACATAAATCATGGACACCAAATACAATATACGGCATTTGCCGTATTGCAATTGGAGAAATGTCTGTGTTCCATACTGATAGACCCATGGTCAATTTTTTTTTGCAGTGTTTGGAGAGATATTCGTGTTGTAAATGTATGTATGAGTTTCCTGCCTTGGAAATTAGTCAATTTTGTCAGTTTAAGTTTATTGTTTAGTTAATTAAAACCTTAAAAATTGTAACATAGGGTAAAACAAATCATTAAACGATTTATCAAGTAAAAACAGTTGACTTCACAATAAGCAAAGTTATTAACGGGGTGCGTGAACCAATACTAGTTCATTTTGCCTAAAACACAAAGGGCCTCATGTAGGGAGCCAAATACCGGTCGGTAACGGGCGAAATTCGGTAAATATCCTGTTACCGACCGGTATTTAGGCCTTTGCGATGTAGGTGGCAGATTTTCTGGATTCGGTATTTACCGATTCGGAAATTAAGAAATCGGTAAAATACCGATTCGGTAAATACCGAATCCAGAAATGCTATGTAGGGGGCACTCAAGTGAGTGCATCATTGGTGTCTTGATTTGTTATTTACCACCAACTACTAGTTGATGGTAAATGACGAATACCTTTCAAAAAGCATTTTTGTGCTATTTGAAAAGTGCAATGTGGCAGACATACATGCCCTTAGGGCATGTATGTGCGCCACATGTGCACACATGCACGAATCAGGGGTGCAACAGGGTGTCAATGTGACACCCTGCCACCCATGATAATGCCTCCCCTATTACCGATTCGGTATTTACCGAATCGGTAATGGTAACTGGCTTCCCATTCTTTCCTATGGGCCCATAGGAATGAATGGGAAGGGATGCATTATTACCGATACGGTAAATACCGATTCTTAAATACCGATATTTACCGAATCGGTAATAATTACTGATTGGTTACCTACATTACATTTACCGATTCATAAATACCGAATCGGTAAAATTCGGTATTTATGAATCGGTAAATGTGATGCTACCTACATATGGCCCATAATGCATGTACATGAACAGGGATATTTAGTCCTATTGCCCCCCATAACGATTGTTGATCCTTGTATCCTTGTACAAAGGGTAATGCAATCCATATAAACGAGCAGGGTTCACCTGGGTTGCTGTAGTTGTCATAAAAACTAAAGTGCCTTTATGCGGTGTATAGTTATTTCTAATTAGTCATTTAGTTATATGTCCATACAAAACCAAATACAATCGTTTTTAAGACTTAGAAAGCATTGCTTAGGCCTTAAAAAGAAGTATAGTAAAATGCTGATGTTCTCTAGAGGTGCCTTGTCCATAAAATAATAGTCATGTTTTGCTAGGGAATCAGATTAACTAGTTTCACGACCATTGCACCATGGTAAAAATGTGCAGTCAGGTGTAAAACCTTATTTACCAGATAAACCTTTGTAAACTATTGAGTTAGCCAAATAACAGAGAATTTGCCGTTTTAGACAAAGGGGACGGGCAGTTTGTTCCCGCTGTGTCACCGTTGACTTTGCTTGATGGTGATGGAGCAGATATTTCACTTTGCTCGCATATCTGGCACCTTTCCCTAGTACTATAGATGACCTGCGGTTAAGCAAATAAAAGCTGCCTGTATAGTCCCTCGGTCTGAAAAACAGGTTTTAAACAAAGCCTCTGTTCCAAATCAAATACGGGCAGCAGCACAAGTGAGCCCATGTTTCTTGTCCTTTGAGGCATAACCTACAGGCTTTGTTGATGCTCATTCCGCGCCACTGCGGGTTAAAGTCCCGAATAAGCAGAACAAGTAATCTCATATAAAGAGTCTGCACCCGAGTAGCAGCGTTAAGTGTGTCCCAGAAGTAGAGTTGGGGTTTCCCCACTAAGTAGGAGTCCTGTAATGGCTGCCCCACAATGGAGCTTTTCAACGCGTGTACATCTTGCTCCCATGATATAAGTTCTACTTTTCTGTTGATTGCTGACTTGAATGGAATATCATTCTTCTCTATTGCAGCTTCTTTGATGTTAAGTGATAAGATTGCTTCATTTAGTTGCTCGAACCACGGATTGCCGGGGCTTTCATAAATGTTTTTAAGAGACTTTTGATGGTGTTCGTTGGTGCCTTTCTACACTTAATATAGATTTTTTTAATAGTAATAAGGATGCCTTACACTCTAGAGATTGTGTTGCAAATCCAGCTCTAGTCCCAATCTAAAATGACAGGTGTATCGAGGTTGCTGTAATATTTTCTTGTAGGTTCTACTGCAGCATAGTTCCAGGGTGGCATTGAGTGCCCAGGGATAGGCATGATGATTCATACTGTAAGGTTGGGGTTTGTATTGCCTTAAATAGTTTTACAAATAGGGGCCGCCGAGGCGCTGCTTAGCACTCGGTTTAATTGACCAATCCTGTGCTTAATGGCAGCCACCTTCTTTTTCAGGTAGTTTATTTGGGCTGTGGCTGAAACTTTTTCGCTAACCCATACCCCTAAGTGTTTAGGGGCCCATTAGGATGTTAGGCGGATTGCCACCGCCCGCATGGCGGTGGCGATCCACCCGACATCCTTCCCCCGCCCGCCACCCATTTCCCCCCCGCCATATTAGTATTGCGGGGGTACCGCGGCGGATGGGAAGACCGTCCGCCGCTTTTCCGCCCGGTCGACAAGTCGACCGGGCGGAAAAGGGTTTAATATGGTGGTGGTGTCTGCTATACACCGCCATCCATATCAGGATGCAGACGGGAGGCAGCCTTTGCCGCCACGGAAAGGCATGAGGATTTTCAAGTTGGGGGCCTGTTGTGGGTCCCCAGGATGTTTGGGGAGGTGGGGGGGTACCTATGGTACCACCCTGCATGTGCATGCACAACATGGTAGGCACCGCGCGGAGCCTGCCACGTTGTGCATGCAGATGCACAACATGCACTTTTGGCATTGCGGTGGGTGCTGCTGAAAGCACCACCCGCCACAATGTTAAAAATGCGTGATGCGCCCGCAAGTGTGGCGGGTGCATCCTAATATCCCCCACGGGACTGCCGCACATATGGCGGGTGGTCCCGTATTTGTAAGGATGGCGGCCAGACAAATGATGCCCTTAGAGTGGCTAGCTGTACAAATGCTTTAACCACCCAGGCGCCATGTCGCCATCTTCTTTCACCTGCAGCTGCCAATTATTAAAACTTTAGTTTTGGCCTGGTTCACCAGTAGCTGATTGTCCTTGTTAAATCTGCTTAGTGCGTGTTTATAAATTGGCTTACAACACAATCCCCACACTTATAGCGTCCTTTCACTTCAGGAAGTCCCCAAAAGTCCCCTAAAGAATTATATTATATATATTATATTACTTACGGCATCCTGATTAGTGTACTAAGTGGTCTCTTAGATTTTTGCCTCTTTTACATGAAAACAATGGCAAATCCAACGTGGGATTTATGTTCTGTATAATGTTCCAGTGTTTTTTAATCTATGCTACAATCTTGTTTGTGCGTGGACCAAAGGTGGCTATGCAAACTATTTGTTTTGACCTCTTGTTGGGTTTAGTCTGTAATAACTCCTCTTTGTTACAGTACCAGTCTTTTTGGAGTGTGTGTGCTTCCCTAAAATAGTCAAATTTGTGGGTACAATTACGATGCAATCTTTAGAACTGGCCGTATGTAAGGTAATTTTTCAGGGCCCATGGATGGAAGATTTTGTATGCTTAAGAATGTATTGCTGCAAAGCAAAACCAAAGGGGATGATGGACGGAGTGTTGAACATTGCAAGCACTCACCCCCAGTCAACTGATCTGGGTTTAATCCATCATCATTCTTTAGCTCACTCCGCCACCCCAGTTCAGACATGGCCATATGCAAATCAGTCTGACCCTGTGCCTCATGGGAACAGTCCAGCCCGAACTGCCAAGCCATGTCTTCCCTGGACCGGAAACAAGCATTCTGGGACCGGTTTCGGGTCCATAACCCTCATCAGCCAGGCTATCTTGAATCCAGTGGCAAAGTGAGCAAGGGACCCACGTCTGGGCATACCCTGGCAACTTAGGGCGAACAAAGAAAAACCAAAGGGGAAAGAATGTATTGCTGTCAGTGGCTTTCCTATGTAGACATGACACCAATTTCCCATCATCATTCCTAATCAGTAAATCCAGGAAAGTAATCTGCTGATTATCCCAGTTAGATGTAAACTGAAGATTGGCTTCAGTGTGATTGAGGTGTACATGACAAATTCCTATAACCTTGATACTAAATCACTCCAGACTTTAGAAATATCATCAGGATACCTCTTCCAGCATCTTATAGAGAATCTTAAAGGATTAGAATCTACTAGTACAAATTTATGTTCCAGGACTTCCACATAAATATTTGCCAAATTCGGGGTGAAAACAGCCCCCATATAAGTGCTGCCACATTGTTGGTAATAATGATTCCCATATTTAAAGTAAGTCAAGGTCGAGGCAATTGTCAAACGTTCTGTGATGAATTCAGTTGCAACTGTGAATGGTCTAGGACGTGCTTCAAGTATCTGCTCAGAGATAAGGATACTCTCTTGCTGTGGTATATTAGTGTAAAATGAAGTAATTTAATCAATAATTTGGTGTTTGAATCAAATGTCATGCCCTCTAGCAGGTTTATCATATAAGTACTGTCTCTGACATAAATATATAAGTTGGGACCACATCCTTGATGAAGACATTTATGTGCTGACCTTATGGACCGCACCCTGATAATATAGGTCTGTCAGGGGGGGTGCTCTAGTTTCTGAGGAACTATGGGGAGTGCATATGGAATGGGTACCCTAGGATACTCCCGATTTAGAAATTCAAATCCTTTTGGATAAGGAAACCATTATCTTTGGCCCTTTTGGTGACCCTCTGCATCTTTTTCTTAATGGATTCTATAGGACCATGTGTGGGTCTGAGATAATGCTTAGGGTTGACCAACTGTGTCTGCATTTCAGCCTCATAGATATGAAAGTCTTACGGGGATAATCTTAGAAACAGAATTTTATATGTACGGTCGAGCACAAGTGGACTGACAGAACCAGTCCCAGGGAAAGATAAAGGTTGCAATCTATAGTGCTTGAGCATATACACAGTGCAACTCAGAGGGATGAGTTTTCATGGCCTTTTTAAAAAGTTTTGAGATGATGTGGAGAAGCTGATATCTTCTAAGAAAACTTTCCACCATCATGGGTCACACAGGATAATGCTTGGATGCTAATATCAACCAGTAGCAAAATATTCCAATTAACTTACTTTTTGTGAGCATCTCTGTGCCAGGGTCCGATTGGTAACGCAGGCACTCTGGAAATGGCCGCAGGGCTGGTAGCCGAGTTCTAGCTGTGGGCTACTTTTTTGGCCAGCCTGGGGACTGTTGGTGCTGTTAGGATGCCGCCAGCGACCCAGTAGGTGCCTGAGTGGCCTTTCTAGAGGCAGATTGACGGAGGTGTCACTCCCTTTCTCTCGTTGGGCCGGCCCATTAATATATGCTGATTGAGGGGGGGCACGGGGCCTGAGCAGAAGTGGTCTCACTTGCATTCATGTGTGGCTCAGCAGTGTGAACTAATCTGTGATTGTTTGAATCTAAGTGAAGTTAATAAAACATGCCCCACACCTTTTCTTTTCATAAAACTTCGCTGAAGCAGTGTTTTGCGGAAAGGCAATACACATATGTGGGCCACTTTTTTTGGTGTGCCCGGTCAATTTTTTATCCCAATCCAACCCTGCTCTGTGCCACATGCTCTCTCGATACTCGCTACAATTGTGGATTAAAATAATTTCAGGAAATGGCTTATTCTGATCCTGACATTATGGGCCATATGCATGAACACATTTCCCCTTAGACACAGAATGGGCAAAACCCTTTGATGCATCTGGCCCAATAAGTATTATTTCCAAGACAGCTATTTATTTGAGAGAAGTAAAGTAGCCAATCACAGTGAGGATACTTCGATCTTCTAATGGAAAAATTATACATCTCCCCAGAACATTTATTATAGGTGATTAGTTTTGCCACATTGCCCCCTACAGGCACGTTCTGCAGACAGCTCCCTCAATCTCCTGACCTCGCATACTGAAAGTGAAAAGGCATGCAGCAAAGACTGATGCATTTACTGTCACTTTTCCGAGAGTAAGACCCTGATTTCGAGTTTTTGGAGAAGAATTCGGTTCTGCACAATTATATGTGATTCTGTATGCTAACACCTGGATTTTCCACACGTGGGAACATCAGACCCAGTTTTCCAGGCCAGGAATTCCAGTCTGGAAAATTGCATAAGAAAAGGACTGCATTGCAACTCAGAGGTGTTCAGTGGCCGCTGTGGCAAAAGCACAAGTCCCCATGCAGGGCGACATTCTCTGCTTTTCCCCATTTGAAATGCCTCCGCCCCTCCCCTCCCCCCCACCACCCCGCACGGACTACTGCATACTTTTACTAACAGCAGGTGGTAAATGTTTGCGTTAAATGTCCTGTAATGGGAAGTTCCACACGAAATTCTGCTGGTAATTCTGGGCCCACATTGTTATACCTTATTTTGAGGGGTATAACTCATAAAGTATGCCGATATTTTGGCCAGTATCAGAAATTCTGACCGCCCGTACTTCCTGTATAGAATTCCTCAGTTTGCAATCAGGGCCCAAGCAATGTTTCATCTTGAAGTCTTTGCCACAGAAAAAACATTATTGGGGAATGAGCACACTTTTGCTCGGCGACCCTCTGCTGTAACACCTCGGCACCTTAAACCTGCCCTTCATATATTTGTAAATGACACCTCAGAACTACAAGGTCATTCTATAACACACTAAAGAGCAGAAGCGGTGGTGTCAGAGTTAGCTGCCTGTTTCCAAGCTGTTCCTACAAGATTTGACTGAAAGTGCCCCCCGCCCCCACCCCCCCATCCACAGTTTGAATGTATTCTGAGATTTTAATGGTCACTTTTGTTGGAAGATGTAAGGTGTTCCATTTTTAAATTGTTCCAACATAATCAGCGACATGATTAACGGTGACCACATTAGTACAATATTATGTTAGGGCTTCTAAGAAAATTGAGACAAGGACATTCCATGTTTCATTGTCTTCTTGTCTTTAAGTATGTTCTATTTGAGCGACCATGTAGTTCAATGGAAATATATCCCTAACTGTATTTATTGAGACTATTACAAGTCACCTTTAAGTTCCACAAACTAGTATGGGAACTTATGCAGGCTCGAGCATCTGTATGACCTCTGAACTCCTTGGTGACCTGTCTTTATTCTGTACAATTACAGAACTTTAGCTCATATCTCATGCACCAAAGCTGGACAGCATTTCTCTTTTTGTATGGAAGTGTGGTTTAGATCTCTTGGTTTGACTGCCTCGTGAATGCTTTTATGAGCACATTTTTGCATTTTTTTCTCATCACATTTTTTTGTTTGTTCTTTTGAAGCTGTTCTGTGCTCGCTTGGCAGCTTCCGTAATATTTCTGCTCTGGAGAATGTTTGTTTTGGTTGCAGGAGGGAGCTCGTGGGTGACCCCTCCCGTCAATCCCATCTGGGTTTTATGATGAGAGGGAAAACTATCCTGCTTTGAAGCCAGTGGTCATATAAATGTAGGGCGCTGGGTCATACGATATTTGTTAAGAAGGCGAGTTTGAAGCAGGTGCAGTGTTTCGCCAGCCTTCTGCGCAGGCGCAGTGTGTGAGCCCAGGGATGCCTGAACAATGTAGCAATGTGTGGAAGAAAGAAATAGCTCGGTTTCCAGTGCTGAATCTGGGTGGCTGACATTGCCTGCAAGGAGCATCCTGCATGTTTCCCACCAAGGCAGTGTTTGTGTGATATGTATAGTGAAGAATTCCAGAAATTGATTTAGTTTCTCTTTAAAGTGAGTGATGGCCTCTTGGTCCTTCAGCCCAGGCATGAGGGCAGTAGAGAGAAGATGTCCTGAGGGGAAGGCCAGGCCCTCCAGTTTCCTGGGGAATCTGTCCCCGTGGTCTAAGCCACGGGGAAGCAGGTTGCCCAGAGCCATCATGGTCCCCAGCCCATGTCCACAAGGTATGAGGCGGAGGAGACAGACACGAGTGGAAGAGACCTGCTTCGGATCCCCACAGTCAGGGCTACCTACCTGATGACAGAAGCAGCGTGGGTTTAACCAAAGCACTCCAGGCCTGGTAGTGGTGTCTACGTGACCGTTGCCTCTTAGCTATACACAAGCTAGTTTCCTCTTATGGCACTAAAACCTCATTATAACACAAAATCAGTGCTTAATTTGAGCTGGTGGTTTCTGGTGCTCAGCACCGGTACTTAATCCTCAACACCTGGTGCTTATAGCGCAAACTCGACTCATTTATTTTTGATAGACACTTGGAGGTTAAGGGATTTGCCCAGAATCGTAGGATGTGGAGCAGACACCGAGACTCGCACCTGGTTCCCCAGCTCAGAGGTTGGCAGCTCTGGCCATCACGCCAATCCTCTCCCCACTTGTAAGATTTCATGGTTAGTAGTTGGTTCTGTTTTGGTGGCTCTAAAAGGAGAAATGGGCTGGTGCAAGCGGCCTCCTGAGTTTAGCCCCGACAGTTATTTGTTTGGGCAAATTAACCACTGAACAAAATGGGGCCTAAGGAGGTGCAGAAGTGGCGGACTCTAATAGGTTCTTGCGGATTTCATGTCACTGCAGGTGTAGGCGACTTCAGAGTTGCTGTTATGGAGTGCAGAGGTATCAGCCCTAGTCATGGCGAATTGCCGACATACCCAGCATGTATGGGAGTAAATGAGCCGTTAAGGCCAGGAACTAATGAAAGAGAGAGAGTGTGCTTATGTGTGTGTGTGGTGTGTGTGTGTGCATGTGTGGTGTGTGTGTGTGCTATCTGTTTTCCAGAGTGGGATGAGAAGCAATTAAATGTTGGCACAACTATTCTGGATGGCTTTGGTACACAGTTGAAATTGATTACACCCTTCAGTGACGTGGACAGTAAATGAACTTTAAACATACCTATGACTATAGCAGACAGGCAGCTGAATGTGACTTACTATTGATGATAGAGACGATACATGTGTTTAGGGTTCCTGAATCTTGATAAACACTCCATTAAACTAAGTACTATTTGATGGGAAAATCAGGAATATTAAACCCAGCTCAAGCAAGTCACCCAATAGGGTGGGTGCCACAGAATTAGGAAACCAAGACTAGAGAATGACGACCATGGTTGACATTAGGGTGCGGAAGCTGAGAAAATGGACCCTCTGAAGTGTGCTTAGCTGTTGCTAAGGCTCAAAGTGTGCAGAAGACCCAGAGGACATGAGAGTAGATAATGTACTGAGCTTAAAGTTTGAATAGCAGCCTTACAAACTAGAGGGGAAGCCTGAGTTGTAGTTCCGCCATGTTTTTTTTAGTTGGTGACTCTCTGAATTAGATTACTACTTTTGCGCAAGGCCCGGGCCTTGTATTTGTGATGTTCCACAAGTGATGCTGGTGGAGCATGTCTGCAGATCCCCAGGTACCCTAGAGGCCTTTTGAGCACCTCCGCTGTATGTTGAGGCTCAGCAGCCATTGGGAGCCCAGAAGCCTGCCACATGTACTGGAGCCAGGGATGATGGCCATCCCAAGACTCCTGGAAGAGCCGTGCACAAGAACAGCACATGAAGGTAGATCAACAAGGAGGAACACAACCTTGCAGTCCACTAGGCACTTGTGGAGAGAGAGAGTGTGTGTGAGTGCATGTGTGTAAGTGTATGTAAGACCATCTCTAACTACCATAATCCTGGACGGATATTTTTGATAAAGACTCAGTTTAAGGAGGCATCGTCCTGCCCAAATGTCCTGAATGGAAATTTATTGAGCACGGCATTGCTTTTGAGCTGTGTGTTCACTATGTTGAACACTTCATGGTGCCACTTATATAAGATGAGGTCATCCTACTTTAGGACCGAGCTTGCTTCCAATCATTGATGCCAAGACTGAACCAGCTGCCTTCCCATGCTCCTGCAGGAGGCTGCGGGTGGACTTAAACTAGAAGCACCCAAGCTTGAAACCACAGATGCTGAATCAACTGATGCTCGCCTGACAGAGGAGGCAGAGGGAGAACTGTGGATTTCCTTGCAGAGGAAGGAACTGAAAATGAGGACCAGTGAGTACATGTGCTGAAGGGGGAGGCTCGAAGACTGCGTGTAACATAACCCCTGTCCGGAAAAGTCTACCTGGTTGGTCTCAAATAACTACACTTACCAAAATACACACCCACACTCTGCCATAGCCAACGCTGACCATATATTCGCCTTCGCCTAAAACAACTGATGCTGCCTATGCCTTTCTTGTTAGAAAGATTTGAAGTACAGATACACTTAAATGAGATTACAACAGGAGTGTTTACTGCAGATGCAAAATGCTGTATATTAACTGATAAGATTTAGACGCTAGCTGGCCATTAGCATGCTCTGCAGCAGAAAACATCTTATTCGGAGAAAGGTCTATTGAATTATGCGATTTATGATGGATCATAAACCAGTAATAATGGTGACGGCTGCTCTAGCTAAAATGGCTTCTGACCATTTAGAGCCTGCCGTCCCTAGCACTGTCTCCAAAGATACATTTGCTCACACTGCATCATCAGCTGTGCAGAATATTTACATACCAAATCAATACATGAGAAACAACTGTGCAGAGAACAGACTGCATCCGTGATTGATCAAGCTAGTCAGTTGCTTACTTAATCAATTAGATCGAAAGCAAGACAGAAGGGAAAGACAAGCTCATAGCATTTCTTAATTATCAATGCTTTTTTATGGTTCAACCACAGGATTATCATGTAATGTCAGTATCAAATCTACTGTCTATTCTTTATCTAAAAAAGGTGATCTCTGATCAGTGGTTAATTTGTAAAAAAAAAAATATCAGTGCCGGGGCTCTCGTCAGGAGGTAGCTTGCACTAGCCCATCTCTACTAACCATGCAAGTGGGGAGAGAGTGTGGCATAATGACCATAGCTGCCAGATTCAGAGCTGGGTAATCAAGCCTCTGCGTCTGCTCACCAGCCTGTGATTCTGGGTAAATCACTTAATCTCCAAGTGTCTACCATAAATGAATGTGTCCTTAACGGGTGCTCACCACCGGAAATCACCAGCTCAAATTAAGCACTGCTATAACCCAATAAAGAAAGTTTGACAAAAAAGATGCTGTCAATAGTGTGAAGGTGGCTACCTGAAATGAGGAGTATGTCCAGGAGATGCTGACGTCAGTTAGGGCATATGTGAGATGGTTTTCGTTGGCACTGGTAGAATAGATAGGAACTAAAAGTCACATATTTCCTTCTTTTTTTTGTCATTTGCGGGTAAAGCAATGGCACTGTGCGGGTGGGGAATTATCGGACATTAAAAACTGGTGCTTTGATATGGCCCAGTATTTCCAATACTGCCAGGCATAGAACAAACGAATAATTCAGGGTCAGGTATTAATGCATCCGATTTCTTCCCAAACTCGTAATCGGGTCGTAAGTCATGTAGATAAATGCTACACCCTTACCTAAAGAGGGATACACATTTATTCTATGTTTAATTGCCATAAATATATTGAGGTACATCATGAATATTTATGTGTTTACAAGGAACAAATGAATACAAGTAAAGGATACAAGAAAACTGATGCATATTCATGGCAGTGCTTCTTTTGGGAAAGTGTTGTTAAATCCTGGAATGGAACATTCAAAAACATGGAGAATAAACATAATTTAAAGATGTAGATAAAAACCTAATTTTGCTTATGGTAGGTTTCTATGATCAGTTATATAATATTTTATATAAAATAATGGCAAAGTGTAAACGAGTGCAGATGGCATTATCAAGACACCCACTTACATCTGGATGTTCTTCTACATTCCCAGCTGGGTCACTCCGCTGCACTGCAGATCACAACAACCCCACCATTGTTAACCCCTTCGCTGCTGCGGACATTCCGCTGCAGCGCTGGGGGGGGGCAGGGGGGCAGCGCGGCGGGCCTGTGCTCATGACGGAGCCGCTCCGTCATGAGCCACAGTTGAGCTGTGCTCATGACGGAACGGTTCCGTCATGACTCCGCCCATTTGCGTTGTCGCCCCGCACAGGCGGGGAAACAGCGCCGCGCAGGCGGAGCGGCCGCCGACAGGATTGTCATGACGGAACCGTTCCGTCATGAGCACACGGCAACCGTGGCTCATGACGGAACGGTTCCGTCATGAGCAGGGAAGGGGTTAAAGGTTTTGCTTCTGCTCAGTGCTTAATTTGTTAAAAAAAAAAATAAACAAAGGAGTGCCAGGGCCCTCATCAGGAGGCCACTGCTGCTTGCACTACTAATTCCCCCTACCAGTGCTGCCAATGACAGTACCAACACAACTAATAACCATTACACAGCTACAAGTGTGACAAGTCAGACTATTCTGGGCCAACAAAGCCACAAGACTAGCTTGGGTGGCAGGTATTAATCATTTTTAACCCTTTCGCTGCGGCGGGAACTCCGCCGCAGCGCTGGGGGGGGGTTGGGGGGCAGCGCGGTGGCGCTGTGCTCATGACGGAGCCACTCCGTCATGAGCCACGGTTGAGCTGTGCTCATGACAGGGTGGTTCCGTCATGACTCTGCCCAGTTGCATTGTCCCCCCGCACAGGTGGGGAAACAGCGCCGCGTGGCCGGAGCGGCCGGCAACAGTCGCGGCATGACGGAACCACTCCGTCATGAGCACACGGCAACCGTGGCTCATGACGGAATGGCTCCGTCATGAGCAGGGGAGGGGTTAAAGTATATTGAATTAGTAAACAACTGTTGTTATGCTGATCTCTAAATTAGAGAAACAGTGCTACCATGTGGCAGACTGTCATAAGTACTTGTGATGCCAATTTAGTGCCGGTGCTGAGCACAGCAAACCACTGGCTCAAATTAAACACTGCTTCTGCTTACATTCGACCTTTGATTTTTATGTCAGTAGACATATATGAACAAACTGACAAACTGATAATGCATTTGTGAGTTTATTGAGTTTGAAAGGGCCTACAGTGTGACATCTGGTTACCAAGGCGTGTGTGTGCATGTTTCTGAGCACGCAGAGTGTGTTATAACAGCCTGTATCCGCCACTTTACCTTTCTCAGAACAGAGTCGTTGTGGATGGTGACCACTGTGCCTAAGTCTTCTAGATTAATCACCGGTTTCTAATAGAAATAAACTCCCTTATGTTCACACGTCTTTCTCCTGCCCAATGTACTTCCTTCCTCCCATGGGCCTCCTTTCCTTCCCCTGTACTTTTTCCTCCTGTGTGCTTGCTTCCTTCTCTATAACTCTACCTCAGCCCATGCCTACCTCTCTCTCCTTCCATTGTACTCTTTAGTTTATCCCTCTGTTCTTACCTTGCTTCAGGACCACACTTGACATAGCTGCATTTTCTTCATCCTACCTGTGCTTTAGGCAGTCATTTGTGTCCCTCTCACCGCAATAGCACTCTATGTGGAGATGTGGCTATGGGCGGCTCCTCCATTTGAACAGAAGAGCATCGGCCCACAGGCCAGAGCTGAAAAATAAAATGTTAATAAAGTTTATTTATTACAGTCCGGAACTGAGTGACATGACAGGGCAGGGTCAGTGCTGCCATGTGGCATCAGCAGGGAGCTGTGCACTTTAAAATGCACATGACTCTTTGGCTGGCTGTTTTGGGACGGCAAGCCAGACATGCTCATTTTAAAGTTCTCCAACCTAGCTGTCTTAGACAGCTGGGTTAGAGAAAGCACAAGCCTCCAGTGCTCTTGAGAACGCTGAGTGAGGCCGTTCCAACCAATCCTGGCGCTGCCCTCATGGTGGTGAGAGCAGCGCCAGGATTGGTTTGTGCAGTTTCCTAGGTCCCGGAGCCTGCCTGGAAGAGAAACGACAGTGGAGGAGGACGTCGCGTAGCGCCTTAAGGTTGTAATGGTGGCTAAAAATCCAGGACTTGTTAAAGGTTTCAAGTGATGGGACCACTTGCTGGTGTGCAGCAAGCGGGTTAGTGTGGAGTGCAGCTAGTCCTTAGATTGTCGCATAAACAGAAAGGAGTGAATGCACCTGAGTATGTCGGTAAACGCTTGGGTAGCGATTTTTCATTCTTTGTAAATACGGGTCATCGTAGAACCATAAAGTATACTAAACGTTCACGCTAGCTGTTTTTATTTAATACAGGCAGAACTTTTCTTAAACGTGCGTATGTATGTAATTTGTGTCAATTGTTTGCCCATTTTCTTTTTTAACAGTCTGGAATCTCTAATCCTCCGAAAAAGGAGAATTAAAAAACAAAGTAGAATAAATACCGTTCCAAGATAGCCACTGCATTTGCCTGTACTTCCCAGCACTACCCTTGGTAACTGACATGGTAAGTCTCAGGACCGCCTGACTAAAGCTGCTTCCACCAAGTATGAGAAATAGCAGACTAATATATAGACTCATAACAATAAGTTAAATTAATAGTACAATTTCCGACAGAAGAGGGCATTGTTATGAGTAACTTTATCCCGTGGGCTTTATGTGTCAGTGCCGGGCTTGTCTGGGAAGTTTTTCAAGCTCTTTGGGGCTTGCATCTGCAGGAGAGCAGAGTCCCACTGTGCCGGGTCCACTCCCAGGGAGACTCCAGAGCAGGCACGCAAGCCGAATACACGCCCGCCCCGAGAGCAGGTGAGGAGTGAGACGTCCTACCTGACCGCACGGGGCAATTAAGTCTTACAATGAAGAGTTCAGGGCAGGGGCAGGAGCACGCTCTGTAGTATTTATAGTTCACACCCTCGCTCTGTAATCCTCCTTGTACACATGTAATCTGCAAATAATGGTCTGTTATGAACTGTGATCCTCAAAACCTATCTAGGAGACCGATGCATTTGCAGTTCAAACTGACTCGGTGCACTGGCGTAACAAAACTTGAGGGGACCTCCCTGCAAGGGACGTGGAGGGGCTCCCTCCGGCCGCAATCAGGTGCTCTGCAGCCAGAGTGCTGTGCTGAGGGGGCCCTCTGGAGCTTGGGGGCCCCCTGCACCGCGGGGGCTGCGGAGGCCTGTGTTACGCCCCTGACTCGGTGATGGCATGTCAGTCCGGGACCCCTACACAACACAGAAGAGTCTAGAAGTATGGTTGTTATTTCAGAAGAGATTACACAGTTTAAGCGCACAAACTAGAGCTACATTATTGCCGCTCACACAGAGAGGCTGTTGGTAGGGGATACAGTGTATTCACACTCGCAAACGGTGGTGTCCTTGCAGACACAGTGATGTATGGCCTTTAACACTGGCTGCTTCACGCTAACTGGTTGTTTTTAAGCAAACTATTTCATAGGTATCTGACTCAGTCCCAACCTTCCAAGCCTTTTTCTCATCAAAATATCACAGGCAACAGGAGTTTTCCTTCAATTTTGGTATTTTAATTACCATTGTTTGGAAGCATTATCAAACTATTTACAGAAAATTTACCTGTAGTTGCAAGCCTACTAGTCAGTGTTTGATGCACTATTATTTTTTGTTTACATTATGCCATTAACCAGTGGTCGAAGTGGGGGGGGGGGGGGGGGGAACGGCAGGGCACGGCGTGTCCCTACTTCTTCAATTCCAGCGATTCCGTTCCCCTACTTTTTTATTTTGAAAATGCGTCCCGGGACGCAAGAAATCGGCATGGCCTATAAAGCTCGGCGTTCCTGGCGTTCGAGGACGGGCGGCAGAGAAGTAACAGGACCCTGTCTTTTTCTTATTACCCAGAGAAGAAAAATACAGTGTCCGCTTCTGCTCTGTAGCTTCAGCTGCCTTCCCCCCTCCCCCCAACTCTTTCCCTCTTCCCTCTCTTTCTGTCTAGCAGTTCTTCTCTTACTGAAAACCATGACTTCAAGACGGGGTTTTCACTCTTTCCTCTCCTTTCTCTTATTTCCTCCCCTGTGAAATGGTTCCAAAAATGAAAATAATTTTTGCTGGAAATGTCGTATTTTAATTCCAAAGTGCAGCATCTGGAATAAAAGGTTAAAAATAGGAAAAATAACAAAGTAAAGTAAGACAGACTGGTAGCAAAAATGCAAAGAAAACATTTCGGGGGGGGCTTAATCTTTAAGCAATAGGCAGAGTGGAGCTGCAGGGGCTCTTAGAAGGGGTACAACAGCAAGGCCTCATTAACATGCAAATGGTCTTTAAAAGACCTGGGAAGTGCTCGGGTGCGACTGTCTGGGTGCCCGGGAAGCTGTCTCATCCCAGGGCTGCCACACACGACGGGTGGGGGGGGGGGGCTGAAGCCCTTTGAGTTCAATGGGTGTTGCGCGCCTGCTGGTAGCAAACTGACCAGATTGATTTTATTCACACCCAAACACATTAGCACCACTTTTACAGAGTTTGCCAGTGAAGCGCTATTTTTGTTTTCTTGTCTTTGTTTTCCCTGGGCTTGCAACTAGTGCACCAATCCTGGAGGTACTGTAAAGTGTGGATTGGAAAACAAAATGTGTACTGCGGCTCTGCTCTGCGTACAGGGATGTGGTCTTTTTACCATACTGCTTACGTTTTGTAAGGATATAAGCAATGGGCATTGAAATGGGTCCATTTAGGGCCCTGTAGTCATGTCCTTAACTTTTCAGGCAAGAGCACTCACTGATTTCTGAATAGTGAGTGTAAACGCATTAAGGTAACCATGTTGTTCCTGCTTACAATTCACATGGTTTGCTAAATTTTGCATTCCCTATGAGTGTTTGCTTTTTCCAGGATGTTGTCAATGTTTTTTGTAGGCTGCATATTGCTCTGCGTCATTTAAATTGAGCCACATCCAGGTGTTTATAGCCGGCAGCAATTGGGTTGTAGTTGAAGGCAGTGTGAGTTTTCCTCAGTGGGGCAGTATGGTGTTCAGTGGGGGAGAGAATGTGGCACTATGGCCAGAGCTACTGAATTTGTAACTGGGGAACCAGGTTCAGCCTTAATAACCAGTCCACCAGACCACTCTCCTGAGAGAGCACAATCCCATGCTAGACCTTAGAAGGCTGCGCAAGACCTTAGAAGCCCTGGTGTCTTAGCACCAGCAGGTGGACCCTAGCAGTGGCAAGTGTGGGTTAACCTTCAAGGTTTGTCCACCACAATCCATATTGAAGTTCACCTCCAGTCTTGCAGACATGCCTATGAAGCAGCACACCCTAGAGCGACAGTGACTCTGTCACTGAGGTCACAGGACACTTGAGAAGGGCCAGCTCTAGGGCAGTGCAACCAGTGTGACCGCACCGGGTGCTGACTTTGGGTGGAGGCATTATGTTTGCAAGTATATTAAGGTTTTAAAAGTGCTTGCTGCCTTCTTCCTGGCCTCCAGCAATTTTCAGCAACAATAAAAATGTCATGATGACTCTGGTGTTTAATGTTCTTCCTAGAGAGAGATCATTTTGTCTAGTGGAAGTTCTGATTCATGGAAAGGTAGCTCAGAGAGTTAATGTGCCTGCTGCAAAGAACATGTACCATACAGATTGTGAGAAGTTGGCCTGGTATATACTGTCCACTAGTTATAGTGGGCACCTTGTACCAGTCCAAACAACCCTTATTGATGATAGGTTTAAAGACAACCTTTATTGAAAGCTATCCTAGTGGTAGCTATGGAGAGCAGCCTTCAGGCTAAGTCTTGAAGGAGTAAAAGGCAGCTTGGTTGACCAGATTATAACCTCTTGAATTACTAAATGAAAGGAGATCCACACAGGGTATATATAAAATATATGTATTTATTTCTAAACACTCACTACTAATCTCTTTATGAGATTAGAGTCCAAGATGCACAATAATACAGTTCTAAAACGACAGTAAATAGCACACTATACAATGGGCCCTTGGGGCGGACCAAACCATATATTAAGAAAGTGGTATAAGAACCACGACTTCACTAGACACAGTGCCTAAAGCACATAGAATCGCTGGGACCCCAAGGAACCACCCAAGATAGTGACACAGGAGACCCACAGGGGACGTGTGCAGTGTGAGTACACAGGCTCGAGCCCCGTACTATTTTATGCGAAAGTCACGGTTGGAATTTTAGAAGTTAAGGACACTTAGGAGAGGACTTTGAGAAAACCCCTTTAGACTTAGGGGGTTCTAGGGCCAGCACCCACGGGAGCACCGGAGTACTTGAGTTACCTCACCCAGGGAAGCCGGGTGCAAAGGTGTCAAATGGTGTCGGGGATCGTCGTTGATTTCAATGGCGATCTACTGCAAAGTGCTGCTGCCGGGAAGGAGAAAAGTGTCCGGTGTGATCCAAGCCTGGATCGAAGATCAGAAGAACCTGAAAGCAGAGGGTACAGAGTCTGGGTCACTTGCCAGTGACCAGGAGCACGGTAGACGAAAACACACCGATGTTGGGTGATTCATTTTTTTTTTTATTTTTTTTTTATTTTGCAAAATCCCCAAAAAGATGGTACAGAGAAAAAATATTCAAGGCGCCCATCCCTCCCCCTCCCCCCCACTCTGTGTAGCTACTGAAGAATCAATGGCACTAAAAGCAAGGTAAACATAGTTAAATGACGTTTATAAGAATCGGAAGAGAAAGAGAAAAGGAGAAAAAAAAAAAAAAAAAAAAAAATAAAGAAAAAGATGATAAAAAAAGAGAGGGTGCTAAGAGATAATCCAGACGTCAGAAAGAAGAGAAGTAGAAAAGAAGAAAGAGAATATAACATGGTAGGGAAAATAAAACAGGCAAGGAAAGAAACACAGGCCGGGTCAGCCCGGCTGCTCTAACCAAGAAGTCAGCTTTCCCCACACATCCAGGCCCTTCTTCCGGCTTTTGCACCCTTTCCTAGCGTAAACTGCTTTTTCTAGGTGGTATGTAGCGACTAGTCTGGCCAGCCACTGAGAGAATGGTGGAGGATCAGCATCCAGCCATGCGGAAGCAACACAGATCCTCCAGACTGCCATTGCAATGAAAATTAGGCCCTCACTTTTGATCCTGATGGTTTCAGATTGAGTCCCCAGCAGAATGACTGTGGGGGTTAGTGCAATAGTCTGGGTGGTGACTTCCCCTAGAAATTCCTGTACTTTAAGAAGGGTTGAGGCAAGTTTAGGACAGGTTGCAAACATGTGGATTGAGTCGGCACCAAACTCAGAACCCCGGGGGCATAAAGTCCCTTTGCCAGCTCCCCACTTGGCGATCTTGTTGGGGGTAATATACAAAGAAAAAATAGTTTTAAAGTGTTGTGCCTGTAGTTTGGCTGAAAGTAAGATATTTTGAGACAATGCTAACGAGTTAAAAAATATACTAGATGAAGATTCGAGTTTGGTTTGCCATTTGTCGGCTATCTTCTGTAAGTCGTCTGGGGTTTGTCTATTTAGTATGTTGTACAAAAGACCTATCCGAGGGGCCGTGGTGTCACCTAATTTATTAAGAAGTTCTACTTCCGTGAATCCTGCCTTGCCCCCAACCTTTCTGCAGAGAAAATTAGAGATAGATAAATATTTGAAAACATCTTGATTTTTCAGACTGTATTTATGTTGCAGGTTTACAAATGATTTGACTCTCTCGCTGGAAATGAGATCCCCCAGTTTCGTGATACCTGCCCTGTGCCAGTCTGAGAAGTAGGACCTACCAAAAATAGCGGGAAGATTGCAGTTTGTCATGATGGGAGAGTAATAGTTAAATCTTCCCAGCCCAAATATTCTGCGGATATTACGGAAGACCTTATATGAGTTCATTAATGTCTTGAATCTCACACGTTTGTAATATCCAAACGAGGTCTCTCGGAGGAGACATCCCCAGTGGTCTTCACCGAGTAGAAGTCGGAATGGTGATGAAAGACCAAATGTGGGTGCGAGGGGGGGTTCCTTCACCAGCTCAGAACTATATTGCATAACTGCGGCCCAGTAGCACAGCATGATGTTAGGGAAGGCCCACCCACTCCGCTCTCTAGGAAGTGATAATTGCCTTAGAGCCCTCCTTGGTTGTGAATAGGCCCAAATAAACTGCGTGAAGATTTGCTGAAATTTCTGCAGATTAGCTTTGCTGAATTCCAGGGGTACGGTACGAAAGAAGTAAAGAAGTTTGGGAAAGTATGTCATCTTAATCACGTTGCATCTTCCAACGAGGGTCAGATGTAGGTTATCAATCTGTTTAAGGGCCTTCTTGGTTTCTGCAGCGAGAGGAGCTAAGTTATCTGCTACGATTTCATCTATACTGGCAGATATAAAGACCCCCAAGTATTTAGCTTTTGGCACCACCCTAGCATCAAGCCAGGTAATTTCCTTATTTATAATTATTTGGGTTTTATTTTTGTTCAAGGCATAGCCCGAGATTTTCCCAAATTTTTGTGCCTCTAGCTCCAATGCAATTATGGCGTTCTCAGGATCAGGGGAAGTTATAGCCAGGTCGTCCGCGTAAGCCATAATTTTGGTGTTAATGCCCTGGGTGCTGATTGCTAAAATGGCGGGATTCCTTTCAATATGTTTAATGAATGGGTCTAGGTAGAGGGCAAATAACAGCGGGGAACAGGGACAGCCCTGTCTTGTGCCCCGGGAGATGTTAAATTGATCAGTAAGTCGCCCGTTAATGGAGACACAAGCCTTTGGTTGTAAATATAGAGCCTGTACCGCCTGCGTGAGTCTCGTCCCAAAACCCATCCTGCCCATGACAGCCCACAGAAACCGCCAGGAGACCCGATCAAGTGCTTTTTCTGCGTCTAGTAGGGTTAAAGACATCGGGTCTCCTGCTGCCTGTGCTGCGTCAAACAGGGTAATGGCCCGCCTGACATGTTCCGTGGTGCCTTTGTTAGGAATAAAGCCATGTTGCCATTCAGAAACTAAGGACTCAATCACAGACGATAATCTGGATGCCAGTATTTTAGAGAAGGCTTTAGAGTCGCAATTGATGAGGGTGATGGGTCTGTAGGAGCTCCTCTCTAGTGGGGACTTACCCTTTTTGGGGAATATAGAGATTCTAGCATTGGACCAGGAAGCAGGAGGGGAGGCCCCATTAAAGATAGATTGTACCACATCGGTGAAAAACGATTTGATTTGAGGGGCGAAGATCTTATAGAACTCTACAGGAATACCGTCCATTCCTGCAGCTTTCCCGTCTGGTAAACTAGCTAGAGCTTCCATGATTTCATCCCAAGTTGGAATAAGTTCTAGTAGTTCGGTGTTATCAGAGGTGAGCTGTCTGAGATCTATCTCGCTTAGGTAGCTGGCTATCTCGCTTTCGAGTAGGTCAGCCGCGCTACAGGTCTCCTCAGTGTATAGATCGGAGTAGAATTCCTGAAATCCCTTCTGTATTGCGTTAGGATCATTGGTCTCGTTCCCTGTAATTAATTTAATTGCGTGTATTTCATTACTTGTAGATTGTTGCCTGGTTTTGACGGCTAGATGATGCCCAATGCGATCACTGCACTCGTAATTTTTTTCCCGCTGTGTTGCCCACTTAGCTGCGTTTTTTTCCGCAAATACTGCCCCTATTTCTGCTTTAGTAAGGACTACCTCTTTTTGGGCATTTTCAGTATCTTGTCCTGTCTTAACCAATAGGACCAAGTTTGTTTCTGCTCCTCTTAATTTCTCCTGTAGATCATTAATTACCAACTTCTCCTTCCTGTTTTTCCTTACTGAAAACCTCAAAGTTTCGCCCCTGACCCCCGCCTTTAATGTGTCCCAGACAGTCATTGTTGTAGCGGTTCAGACGTTTATTTCCAGGAATTCCTGGATCCAGCCTTGCATATGTGCCCTATAGTCGGGGTTTTGTAATAGGGCTTTCTCGAAACTCCATCTAGGTGCCTCCTTCCACTTTCCTAGTCCCTTGATATTTACTATAAGAGGGTTGTGGTCTGACATAAAGCGGGGTGCAGTGTCTATGGTACAATTGCTAAGGAGTGAAGATGAGACAAAAAAGTAGTCTAATCTAACAAAAGTGTTGTGTGGGGCTGAAAAGAAGGTATAGCCAGGTTGCGTGGGATTTAAACTGGCCCAGATATCACTTAACCCGTGGATCTGAACAAGGTTCATTAATGCTTGATATACTCGGGGTTTTCTACCTTTGTATCTCCATTTATTGTCTAATTTCCAGTCGGAGGGCAAATGTATATTGAGGTCACCACATAGGATGATAGGAGTAGGCCAATGAGCCAGCTCCCCTGAGACCATATTAATAATCCATGGGTCATCTACATTGCTGCCATACAGTGAGCAGAGGGTAAAAGGAAGGTTGGAGAAAAGGTGGCATTCAGTTATTACCCATCGGCCCAGTGGATCTGATTTAACCCGGGGATTGCGAAGAGAAAGTCTTCTATCTGCCAAAATTCCTACCCCTTTTGTCTTGGCGCCCTGCGAGGTAGCCCCCACAACTTTAAACCCTAATGTGTCTAATGGGTGCTTCTGTGAGCACTCTATGTGGGTCTCCTGAAGGCAGATTATATTGCCCCCTAGAGAACGTAGGCCTTGAGCAACATTTTGCCTTTTAGAAGTATCATTCAAACCGCAAATGTTAGCAGAGACAAGCCTAAGTGAATCTATCCTAGCCATCTAAATGTTGAAAGAAAACAATTCTCCTCGCCCAATGTCTTAACAAGTAAGTACAGAAATGTGTATGTGCCAAACAGTGCCCTTGATTCTACTGTGCCTTTTCTAGTGCCCGTCCCTTTCCACCCCCCACCCTGCCCACCCCCCCCTTCTTCTGAGCAACCTGGAATGACCTGAATGATGATAGTCAGTCATGAGGCCCGGCTGTCGACCACGCCTAAAAAAACCAAATTAAGTTTTCATTCGACTTGTAGCCCCCTTGTTTTCCTGTGAGACAAAGTGAAACAAACAGCGAAACAGACAATCAGAAAAAAAAACAAAAAGGGCTGCCCACTATGTCAAATTTTAAGGTTCACATAAAGCTGCCATAATGTGACCATGATCAGGGTCCTTGAAGGCTTGCATATTTAAAGTAACTGTAGAGCGAAAGTAAGAATAAGAGGAGAGAGAAAATACCAGGGGCAAAAGAATGAGCTTTTCATCTATGACTCTTTCTAGATTTTAGCTCATTCAAATATTCGCCAGCTTTTACCTCAGATAGGAAGACTTTAGTCCCCCCATTTAAAACTACTTTAAGTCTAGCAGGGTTCATTAAATATACTTCGGCCCCCAACTGTTGAAACGGAGAGATCAGTTGTCTCAGGCGCCATCTCCGCTCTACTGTCTGATGGCAGAAGTCAGGTTTAGTCAAAAATGTTATGCCATTGGCCCCTTTCTTGGAGTTGGGGCGAGCCTGATCGTATATTAACTGTCTAAGAAGAAAATTGCCAAAGTAAACCAGGAATACCCTTGGCTGTCCTCCAGTGGTGTTGCCGCGGCCATGTTGCTGTCTCTGGTTGAAGGGAAAGCGGTGCGCCCTCTGCACCTCGCGATCCCAGTCCCAGCCCAGTTGGTCAGGGAAGGAGTCCTGCAAAAGTTTCACAATGAAGCGTCTCGGGTCGTCCCCTTCCTACCCCTCCGGAATACCAAGCAGGCCAATGTTTATTCCTGCGCTGGCGATTTTCCTGGTCCTCCATCTTAGCCATTAGGTCTACCAGGCAGGCACTGTTGGATTCGCTCTGTTGCTTAACTGCTACGGCTTCGGTTTCCAAATGCTCGGTGCGCGCTTCCACCTTGGAAACGTGATCACTAATGTCAGTGCAGGTTTTATTCAGCCTTCTTATACCTCCCTGAAGTTTCTTAGAAGCACTTTTGGCCGCACAATTATCGGCCCGGACCTCCTCCTGAAACTCTTTGATGGAGGCTAGGAGAGAGACGAGGGATGGCTCAGCTAGGTCTGCAGGCGGGGTTTTATTAGATCCCCAATGTGTTGTATTGGGATCATCCTCGTCCAGAGGGTAAGACATTTGAGAGTCTGAGTAGTCCCATTTCAGCTGGCTACGCCGCTTGTTCTTGCCTCTAGGTTTCTTTGGTCGCTGGACCGTGCCAGTGTCCTGAATTGAGGCCACGCTGTCCCCTTCACTTGTGTTGGACCCTCCCTCACCCGAAGAGGTGGGTGTGCTATCGGAGACGGAGTAGAAATGCTCAGGTCCTGCCTCTGGGGTCCAGGGAGCTTGTGCGCCGGGGGGAGCATCTAAATGCTGAATAAAGTTGGCTGTACCCGACGTCTGTATTTCAGGCGCTATGAGAGGGGTATCAGCATTGAAGCTGCTGCCAGGTTCTTGCGCAAAAAAAGGCAGAGTTGGTAAAACTTGTTGCATGGTTGCCCCTTTCGGGGGATTGATAGAAGGTACACAGAGAGAGATACCTAAGTTTGTAGCCTGATCTAATAGCGCCACAGATGTGCCATTGGTGCTAGTGTCGCCGTCAGTGCTTGGAGTTTCCCTGGGTCCGATTTCTGCCAGGACAGTTTCTTGATTAGCCACTAAGCAAACCTCTTGCTGCGAACCAGGTGCAGATGGTGGTTCAGTTAGTACAGTTAGTGAGCCCGCAGTGATACTCTCAGTGGGGGTCGCAAGAGTCTTGGAAGTAGCGCCTGAGGATTGAGTTCTGGCTCCCAAAACAGTTTTGCTAGGGGGGGCTGCATAGATGTTAAATCTTTGGTATCTTTGGTTTCTGTTAAGTCTTTAGGCGGCCCGCCCCCCCCCCCCCCCCCCCCCCCCCCCCCAGCTCTGCCCAGCAATTTTTTGCTGCCACTAACCTCTTGCCTGGGTTTAGCAGTTCCTTCTGTAGGTGCTGTATCCCTGCGGTCTCTGGACTCGAGAATGGCTGCTGTCTTCGTTTTGCCACCTTTCTTGGCCCCCCGGGCACTCATGTTAATATTGTGAATCTTGCTGAAAGCTGGAGCCAAAGGTGCAGTGAGAGGCGAGGTCCAGGTCAAGGCTGCGCTAAAGCACCGTTCTAGCAGAGGCAGGACCAGAAGCAGGGAATCCGATGTGATAATAGATAAGCGAAAGTTGGCCTTAATCCTTCCCTCGTTAGGAATGCCACGTCCGCGCAATTGCTGCCGAGATTCGTGATCTCTCGGTGGCAGCCTCAGCGTTCTCTGCTTTCTGTGAGCTGGCATCGCATCGCGGGACGCAGGGCGGCTAGCCGATCATCCACGCGTCTGGCGTGAGCAGCCGAGCAACGCGAGCGCTCACGCTGACTTCATCTTGCTCCCATCGATGTTGGGTGATTCAAGTGCGAAGAGGCGAAGCTTGACTCTGCAGCCACGAGGACCAGGAGGCGTCGACGACAACCAGAAGCTGGATTTGAGCTGTCCCACAAAGGATGTCGAGTGCTGGGGTGTCGGTCCTCGTATTGAACACAACAAGCCTTGGCAACAGCAACCCACGCAGAAAGAGAAAAGATGCTTTGGTGCAGACCAGCAAGGTCCTGGGGACTCCCCAAGCAATGGAGAGTCAAGACACGTCTGGAGCAATCAGGTAAGCCTAATTAGAGGTAAAGTTGCCTTCACAGGGACCCACCAGTCGACGGACTAGGGATCGCGAAGGGACCTTGAGAGAAAACATAAAGGGCCAGCTCACGGAACACTTGTGGAGTGTAGGCGGGCAATCTTCAGTGCAAATGCTGCTCGGGGTAAGGGCTATAAGTAATCCACAGCTTAGATGCAGGAGTTGTTGGAAAGCTGATGCTTCTGCAAAGTGACGTGGTGTCCAGGGGTTCGGTTTGCACGGTCGCCACGAGGGATACGGGCCTCAGACTTGCTGTGGGCACTGTTCTACCTCTAAGACCACGGAAACCCACCTCCTGTGTTGCAAAATTCTTTGGAGTCTGGCGGGAGCTTCGGAGCTGCAAACCGGTCAGATCTGTCTTTGGTGCCTGCCTTGCAGGGGAGTAACTCCTTTACTCCAAGGGAGATTCTTTACTTATCTAGTTCAATGTAGATCGTCGAAGTTCCAGGATTCAGTATCAGAGTTTCGTCCAGGTGTAATCTAAAGTCCTGTAGCCAGGGGTTCCTTTCTTATACCCAAGGAAGGGGTGACACAAACTCTAGGGACCCACCTATGGGAGGGTCAGGAAAGAGGGGTGGCTACATCCATTTCCTTTGTCCAGTTTCGCTCCAGAGCAGGGGCTGGTAGCCCCTGCAACCGGTTTGAGCTGGACTATGCACAGGGACACCAAATGTGCCCCCAGTGCTGAACTTCATAGCACTCTTGGAGTGCACCCGCCCAGCCCCAATACACTAAAACCTTTCTGGGAGGTGGTGACACCTCCCTGTGACAGGAAACCTATTGTCCAGGCCTCCCCTGCCGGAGTTTCGTCCAGCAACAGGAGGGCAGACTCGTGTCTGTGGCTGACAGCATCCATTTTGTGATGCCAGGGCTCTGTTAGCTGGTACCGGGTATACCGGTGCTGTCATGTCTCTCCCTCTAGAAGGGTGGGATCATACTCCCACACCAGTTACTTGTGTGGGGGTATGATTCCAAAGTGTTTGACACCAAATACAACATGTTTCCGTGCAGCCATTCCAAAGTTAGCATTTACCATTTGGTTATAATGCACTGAAGAGTGTATGGTTTGGCAGCATCACAAACAACCCCAGAATAAAGGTTCTGAAGGCTGCTGAGGGGCTCTGCTCATGCATGGGCACCCTCTCACATAAAACCCAGCACCCTGCCTTCAGGATTGGTAAGGCCTGCCATAGGGGTGACTGATAGGTTTATATGTGCAGTAATATGGAGAGATATAGTGAACCTATATCTCAGTAAGGGGTGCATGCACCACCTTACCCAGGCTGCAGTAGCAGACCTGTGGTGTCATTTTGGAAGGCTTGTCAGGGGTGACACAATACATGCTGCAGCCCCTGGCAGGCCTCTGGGGTACCTATGCCCTTGGTACATAGTATACCATATACTAGGGACTTATAAGGGTACCCCAGAATCCAATCTGGAGTGTACCTATAGTACTTGTAATCAATTTAAGGGAGAAAGCGGATAGGCTGGGGTCCTGAATAGCAGGATCCCAGCCAGACTAAGTCGAAAACCAGCAAAACACCAGGAAGAAAGCGGGGGCAACCATGTAGTCAGATTCCACCTTCCTACACAGATCACAAAGTGCACATAATGTAAATAGGTCAGTGAGCTACTGCTTTTGTCAGAGAGATCCTTTTGTTACGTGCAGTTTATAAGTTAAAATCCTAACATAGAACAGTGAGCTATTAACTTTCATCTAAGAGCTGCATACAAACAGCAAGGTGTAGATTAGAGCGTTATGTTTTTTCCCCCCAGTCTTTGATTAGCCTAATGTTGCAAAAAGTGTTCTTTCGGACAGAAATCAATTCTGATTATTAAAGAGAACCCCCAACCATGGTATTATGTTTTAAATTTCTGAGATTCTTTCTCCAGACCAATCACTATTAAACTATACCGCCTAGTAGTATGGTTGTCATGTGACTCCTACACCTTCTAGTCCTTAGTCTTATGTAACATTTTCTATACAGTGATTTACACACACATTGATTGTGCTCTGACACCCTTCACTGGTATGAGTAGCGCTGTAAATCAAATTAAATGCATCTGAGAGAGAGTGTGGTTATGGAGACTTGAGGGGCACGTTTAAAGGGTGGTAGTGAGGGAATCCATGGCAGAGGTGGTCATTGGGGGGTACTAACAAACATTATTGCAGAGGGCACCACCAGTGCTAAGACCGGCCCTGCCCTTGAGGCCAGTCTGACTCAACCATAGTTAGCTCCATTGGCCTTGTTTCAGAAGTAGTAGCTGCAACTCACCAGGAATTGGCAATGCAGAATTTGGCACGCACACCAAACTAAGTTCGCAAACTTTACAGTCTCTCTGCTTCATTCACAAGCAATTTTAACATGTGCTGCTTGCTGTATGGGTCACTGGAATTAAATATGCAGCAAAGGAGGACAAAATTATGCCACAGTGTTGACTAAATTATGCATTTAAAAAAAGGCTGCAGCGTAATGCAGTACATTTTCTGATATTTTATTATTTTGACGTGTACACATGCTAACAGTCTTTGGAAAGATTTTGCCTTATTAGCACCAGTGTAACATACAAATGAAACAGTGAGAAAGATGATCAGTCAACCTTTGCAATAAGCCATCCACTCCGCAGCAAAACAAGTCACATTTTTTGTTAACTTTTGATACATTTGAGCTATAAACAATTTATTAGTTTAAATGGTCAGATCATGCAGCAGATCTTGCATTAGGAGGCAAATATGGCAGAGCCAGAGTTATATAGAAAACATTTGCAAACTAGGATATTTTGCCATTCATGTTTGAACTGCTGTTGTGGAAAAAGGGAGAAGTGCTGATGATAAACACCATGGCTCTGCGAAAAATTGCTTGTGCTTCCACATTTTATCGTATTTGGGACATTCTGTGATTAGAAGCATATCCCACTTTGTGAATGTGTTTTAATGTCAATAACTCATTATAACCTTATATAATCATGTGTATCCATTGGTTGATTAAACTGGGCAGTGAAATGCCAAACAAATACTAAAAATTGGGAAATTTGCGCATTCTGGCCACACTTCTGGCTCCGCCCACTGAGCCAATCCTTGGGTTATTCCCACCCTCTGATTCTCCGCCCACAGTTCCCCTACTATTTTTCCCCCACTTCGACCACTGCCATTAACACATAATTCTACTCCACACCACATGCATCCACCACACTCCAAACCAAAACACATAGGTAAAAGACATTGTAATTTAAAACGCTAAAATCTCTAACTACTGCCAATGCGAGACCTATTGCATTGCAAATGGGCGTTTGAATATGTCTCAGTGAGCTGTGCAGTGACCTCTGCGGCAATTAGCGTCAAATGCCTTCTCTATGCCCAGTATTCATTGTGAGAGGAACCATTAGGAGAGCCTACATTTACTGCTTCCTTTTGCCCTCTATCTGGAGTCTTTGGGCCCGATTCACAGAACTAACTTAAGACAAAATCCTAAATTTACTGCCATTTTGGTATTCACAGAAGGCACTTACTCATTTTCCTAAACTGAGAAAAATCCTAACTTTAAGACTTTCGGTATTCACAGAAGGCATTTAGGAGTCCTAAAGTTAAGAGTCCTAACTTTACTACTCCTAAACTGAGAAAAATCCTAACTTTAAGACTTTCGGTATTCACAGAAGGCATTTAGGAGTCCTAAAGTTAGGACTCCTAACTTCTGTGAATACCGAAATGAGTAAGTGCCTTCTGTGAATTCCAAAATGAATGTGTCCATCTGTAACGAAACTGGTGCTCATGTAAAGCGCTCTGATATCCGATTTCCCAGGTCAAGTTTGCTCTATATAAAACTCTAAAAGAAAAGAAAAAAAGCTCACCTATGAAGATCAGGTCAATAAAGTTGTTTCTACCTATTTTTTCATGCTTCGCATGATCAGGAAAATAGCGCAGTTTCTGCCAGCTCATTTGCTAAAAGCAGTTGTTTTGGCCCTGGTATGTCCAGGGCGGACTATTGTAATGGAATTTATGTCAATATACCTAAAGAACCCACTGAAGAAACTCCAGATTCTTCAGAATTCAGCAGCCAGGCATCTGATGAAAATTCCGAGATTTGTATTGGCCTCCCAGACCTTGGTGGGTAGGCATTGGCTTCCTGCACTCCAGAGGATTCTGTTTAAAGTTTTCTGTGTCACTTACAAAGCCCTTCAGGGGCTAGGCCCTGCTGTTTTCAGAGATAATCTTAGAAGATATGTCCCTGACAGGTCTCTCAGATCGAGTACAGCCATGAATCTGGTAGTGCCACCTCACAAACTATCTTCCCGGGGAGGCAGGAGCTTCATGCTCTCTACCTCACAGAGCAGGAACATGCTTCCCTTGGAAATAAAATCTGCTACCTCGCTTTTTGAAGCTTCTTAAAACCTGGCTTTTCACTAAATGCTAAAGTGGTCTGATCGTTCTCTATTTTTTAGTGCAGAGACAACTTAGAGTATTTGTATGCGCTTTATTAAATGCAAATCAATCAATCAATCAATCAATCAATCACAGAGAACATCCATTTAATGCACAAAGCTCCGGTCTCTATGCGACATCTAATACAGTTTGTTTTGGAATAAGGAAGGTGCACTCAATGAGATCGAAGTCAGAGCTATGCCGGTTACCATACCATGATTCGAATTTTCTGCTCCCTAAAGACGTCACATCATGAACCATTCATTTTAAGGCTCTCTGAAGAAGGAGCCACCTATGGACTCGTGTGTTTTTATACACACTTGATGCTATGAACCTTGTGCTTCCTTGATTTGAGATTTTACAATATTGTCCACTTCTGATTTGATGCTTACCGAGATTTGGAACTGTGTATCTTTTCATAACAAACTACATACTGATTCCTCAGCCATATATTTCTGAGCCCTGATGAAGTTCCCTCCGGGAACGAAACACGTTGGCTGTGTGCCAGTTTTTATGATTAACTTAATAAAAGAAGTAATTTTGATGAAACTTGGCCTGATTGATTGATCTTGCATCGAGTGCACCTTCCTTATTCCAGAACATTTTGCCACTATCTGCTCCTTGGGCGGCGGGTGCTGGAAGTTATTGCACCATCTCTAAATAGACTGTACATATGGATTTGATGTGCTTAACCTTGGTCAGCCGTTTGTTCTTTTGCTGTTAATCTAATACAGTTTGTGGCTTGGGTCTTGCCCATCTTTCATAGTCTCTTAGGGGTAAGATTCTAAATATTGTGCATGTAAAGGAGATGCAGCCTAGTTTTTAGCTAGTTCTTTGGGGCAATTAAAGCTCCCTCCATTCTCTCTTTGCATTGGACCCAGGTCCCTGTCCTATTATGATCACATGTTGTGGGTAGTTAAAATAGGGTACTGGTATAATTTTTAGATCCCACCCAGTTGCTTATTGGTCAATTTAGCTTCTAATGGACTGAATACTGAGAACATCTGTATTTCATATCAATAATTGTCAAGTGCATGTCGTATTTGAAGTTTTGAGAGAACTTGAACTTAGGGAGTTTATATTCTTTTTGCAGTGTAGTGAAGGGCTTCCTGTCGTTCCCTTTCAAGGCATCCCCACCATCCCTACAGGAGATCCACTAACTCCACATCTACAAAAAGGTCTTGTTTGAGGCAAAAGGCTGGGTCTTCTTTATGCTCAAAGTGTCAATAGTTCGCAATAGCCCAGTAGCAATAGGAAATATTAGCCCTTCCAAGCTCTTCTTTCACACACTAAGGGGAATATTTATGAAAGAGTTGCTTCTCCCTTGCACCACGCACAGGGTCGCAAGAGTGACACAACTCTTATGTTTGATTTATCAAGTCACGCAAGACCACCTTCCGTGGATTGATAAATCTAGCGCAATGCAATGCTGCGCAAATCACTGTGTTGCATTACTCAACCCCAGGAAGGCGTTGTATGAGTGGAGCGTAGGTGTTCCCACACACCCACCCATGGATTTTGGTGTATTCCCAGATTTACCTTTACTGACAGACCTGGTAATGCATCAAAATACTATGCCTCCCCAGGTGGGGCATAACGAGGAGAAATATCTTTATTTCTCCTCATTACTTTCTCTTTTTATGTGTGCTGCATTCTGCAGGACACATAGAAAGAGGAAAATGCCTAAGGCGATTGTTTTTGTTCTGGAAGGTGTCCCTCTTGCACAGAAACAATCATGCTTACAATGAAGGAACCCTTGTGCAAGGGTGCCTGTGTTGGCACTAGGCAGCATATTGTGCGTCAGTGTGGGGATATGACAGCAATGTACCGTATATTGATAAGTACAACACTATTCTGAACTTTCCTTATCACGCAAAGGCGGCTTGCTGTGCTGCACTGCATGATAATTTGTTAAATATGCCCCCAATTGTATGCCTTTGTCAAATACAATTGTTGTCTGCCTGTAGATAGCTGCATGCTCAGCCTTGGTCAACGAACTAGTGGGGAATCTCAAATGGATCATTATATAACATCTAAATCAATTTGGAAAGCAAGCCAATTTTTCATAGTGCTACATTACCTCTCATAGTCTATTCCAGCCCTGAAAATCTTACTCATTCACTCCCACAACAGTGCCATATTGAGCTCTCAGCCCATGTTCACCTCAAGAGCACTGTGGATGTAAGGTATTTCCAATCAGTAGTTTGAATAGTTAAGTTGGTCTACCAACCAGTTGTTTCAGTTTCCTAACAAATGAGGACCCCCATCAATTTGACCCAATTTACTTGAAGTCTGGACCCCTTCTCAAACACTTCTATAATTTCCATAAGTTTCCGCCCGGTCCATAGTGTGCAGTGCATGAAAAGAATCATGTTGACTGTATATTTAGATATGTGATCTTCAATACCTCCCATCCATTCAAAGATCTGGACTAGTGCTTCACATCGAATCCCTTTCATAACAGATTAGATAGCCTGTTCAAACAACAGAAGAGAGAGAGGGAATACTTGCATAGTGCCCCACCAAAGGGGTAGGAGAGATCTATGCACGGATAATGGGCATTAACGGCTACTGGTAACTCATTTAATGACAGGCATATACATCTATATTGAGCCCATTTGGGGTTTTACAATTCAGGTTTACAATCTAGCGCATTACAACCTTCCTCAGTGCTTTCACACGATCACTGCTGTTTCTATCAACTGGGACCTGGTTGTGGTGTATCTCAAAGTGCCTTGCCAAGGGTATGCTTGATCAATGATGCATATCGTACGCATGTGCTGTAATACCCTCTTGTATACTGCAAGTGTTGTGCTTCCAATATACTGTAGGTTGCACGTACATTTATTTATTTTTCACATTTATAAAGCGCACTGTTACCCAGAGGTGTCCTGGCGCTGATTGACAGTGAGTGTATGAAACAAGTGATTAGTGTGAGAAGAGCCACGTCTTTAAGGCCCTCCTGAAGGACAAGAGGTCCGGCAGTTGTCTAAGGTGCAGTGGCAGAGAATTCCATGCCTTAGCTGCACCTAGGGAGAAACTCCTCCCACCCCAGCGAGCTTTCCTGACTCTGGGGATGACTACCAGACCCTGCTCTGCTGACCTCAGCAGTCTTTTAGGTCTGTGCCATTGAAAAAGCTGAGAAATGCAGTGGGGTCCCAGGCCATGCAGGGCCTTGAATGTTATGCAAAGAGATTTGAAGATAATTCTCTTGCGAACTGGTAGCCAGTGTAGTTTTACCAGATCCTGTGACACTGAGGCAAATTTAGGTGTGCCTGTGATCAGTCGGGCTGCCGCATTCTGCAAAGTTTGGAGTTTGTTGAGAAGCCCCTGTTGGGCATTCAACAATAAGCTGTTGCAGTAGTCTAGTCGCGACATCACTAGACCTATGACCACCGTCTTCTTGTATTCGTCAGCAAGAAAAGGCAAAACTTTCCGAATAGTTTTTAGGACGAAGTGAGTAGCTGAGGAGAGTGCATTGATTTGAGGTCTGAAGGACAACAAATCGTCCATCAGAACGCCCAGATTTTTAACCTTCCAGACCGGAGCTGGGGGGGTGCCCATTTCCTCCGGCCACCAGCACGGGGACCAGAAGTTATCTCTGGACCCAAAAAGCAACACTTCGGTTTTAGCTGAATTAAGTTTAAGGCAGTTTTGCGCCATCCAATTACTGACTTCCCGCATACAGCCTCTGAACCTTTCCGCGGTGCTGTCTGTTTCCCCCGGTAGTACTGAAACTACTATCTGAGTGTCATCCGCGTATGATGTTAACTTGAAGCCAAAAGATCTGATGACCGGTGCCAGGGTGGAGACGTATACATTAAAAAGGGTAGGGCTCAAGGAGGACCCCTGAGGGACTCCGCAGGGAAGCACGAAAGGGGTAGATTCATAGTCCCCCAGCGCCACCTTTTGAGTCCTGCTGGACAAAAAGGCATTCAAGATTTTGAGCGCATATCCTTGAATGCCACTAGCCCTGAGCCGGTCCACAAGTATCTTGTGGTGGACCGTATCAAAGGCTGCGGACAGGTCCAGCAGGATCAGGGCGGCTCTGCCTCCTGCATCCATCACTGTTCTTACGTCCTCTGCTGATTTGATCAATGCAGATTCGGTGCTATGGCCCGCCCGAAATCCATGTTGAGATGGATCCAGGCTCTGACCTGTCTTCAAGAAGGCGCTCAGCTGCGAGTTTAGGATACCCTCTAGGATTTTTGCTGGAAGTGGCAACCTGGCAATAGGCCGGTAGTTGTTCAAATCGGTCAGCTCCAGATTCGGTTTCTTCAACAAGGGAAGGATGGAAGCTTGTTTCCAACGTGAAGGGAACTCCCCCGTGTCCAGCATAGCATTGAACAGTGGAGTGAGACCTGCGGCCACAGTCGATGAGGCAAGTTTGGCCACACTGGCTGGGCAGGGGTCATTAGGGGAGCCAGATTTTATCCGTTGAAGACGGTTTTTCACCTCCTCCTCCCTAATGGGGGAGAAGTTCAATAGCCTAGGTGAGTTGCTATCTGCCTCTAAGTTGGTTTCTGGAGCGGCCATCTTGGCACGAGTGTCTAATGGAAGGAAGATGTTTTCTACCTTATTCTGAAAGAATTTCGCCAAGTCTTCACATAGTTTGCGACTGGGAGGTATCTCCACTGGTTTGGGGGCCGCCAGGGACGATACTGTGCGGAACAGTTCCATGGAGGAATTACCGGCTTCCCTAATGCGTTTTGAAAAAAACTCATGTTTAGCTTCTTGAATCGCGAGTTTATACCTTTTCAACTCTGTGTTGAGAAGCTTCCTATCCTCTTTATAATTCTTCCGCCAGAGTCTTTCCTGTTTTTTGCAAAGCATTTTATGGTCCCTGATATGTTCAGAGTACCACGGTGCCGAGGGGTTAGAGCGTGTGGAGTGATACGTTTTAGGAGGGGCTAGGTTAAGGCAGGCAGCCTCCAACCAGCCCGTATAGGCAGTGGCAGCATCTTCCAGGTTGACTGGGAGGGGCTCCATGGAGATTTTAAGCAAGTTTTCTAAGGCCTCTCCATCTATGTTTTTCCACCTCCTGATCACTCTGGGGGGGTTCAGGACTTTACTACATCTGGGAGGCGTGGCTAAGGTAATTTCAAATTGCACCACCGAATGATCAGACCAGGAAACCGGTTGAACTGCAATGAGTTCTAGGTTGGGAAGATTAGAAAAGATCCCATCTAAGGTGTGTCCTGCCCTGTGGGTCGAGCCGGTGACCCTTTGGTTCAGCTCCATACCGTGCATCAGTTCTATTAGGTCTCTCGTGTCCGAGTCAGAATCACACTCCAGATGAAAGTTAAAGTCTCCTAGCAGAGTAAAAGTCTTAGCGCAAAGCGCTTCTTCTAACAGACCACTGAGTGCAGGGAGGAACGGGGCTTTGGGTCCTGGGGGCCTGTAGATCAAGCCACCCTTGAGAGTTTGATGGTTGGACATGTTAATACATATATAGCAAAGGCTGTTCTATAGTTGTATGAACCCTTGATCTTAATCGATTTATCTTTAAAAGGAGAAGTGTGCTGAAACGCAGTTTCACCAATTGTGCAAATTTAGCATCTTGTGCACTTATTTAAAATCTACTTTAGTTTGCAACCAACTCCGTTTTTTAACCACCTCAGGCCTGTTCTTTACCAATGCGTCCCTCATTGATTGTGCACACCTGTCAGTAATCGATGGATTCATGGGTATCTTCTCGCCAATCACAGGATCTGCTTTCACTATATGCCAATGCTTTCTAAATAAAGCCTTCAATGCTTCATCTTGGCTGCTGTATGGAGTGATGAATCTGACCCCACTCGTCTGATGTATTTTTGGCCTTGAAAACAAAATGGCATCTCTATCTCTTTAATTGGCAGCCCTCTGTGCTTGTTCTATTATCTGCTCGCTGTACTCTCTCTGTGTGAACCTCTCTCTCATCGCCCCCTGATATTTTTATATATATATATATATATATATAATGATTTTTTTTTTTTTTAAGCACATGACACTCGCACTCAGGAACCTTGACAGGATTTATTGTTTTAACAGAGTTCCCGTCTGTTACACCGACGCGTTTCAGCCATGTCGGCCTTGTTCACGGTAGGTGATTCTACTTCCTGTAACATTTTAAAGCATTTCCTATACAATGTTGTGGGCCCCATAGGATTCTGGGATCTGTGGTTTTTCAAAATTTTTTGAAAAAAATGAAATCAAATAGTCACCTAGTAACAGTGAAAAACGTATTCGTGTGTTTCTAATTACAAAGGCATTTGGACGGTTGTCAATAACAATTCAAATCAGTAAACTGGTATTAGTGACCAGTCTCAGTGTTTGGGAAAATGTTTAACAAGTTAATGGTTGATAACAAAATGTACAATAGCTATCAGTGGCTCATTACTAAAAAGAAGGGGGGAGAGCTGGAAAAATGGGTGCGTATGCCAGAAGTCCTTATGTTACTGAGTTCTAATAGAGGTGTACATAAAGTTCCTCATCCGAGTTCATCCCTCTCGGGTACTTGGTTCGTAATCGTATAATGTATTTAGATTCAAGTTGTCTTAGTTTCTTTTGCCGGTCACCCATCCTTTCATTGGTTTCAATAGAGTCAATGGCAAAGAATGACATGTTCATCCAATTTCCTTTCTGGCATACCAACATGTGTTTGGCGGTGGCATAAGAGAGGTCTCTGTTTTTGACCGCTGTGATGTGCTCCAAAATACGCTTTTTACTGATTTGAATTGTTATTGACAACCGTCCAAATGCCTTTGTAATTAGAAACACACAAATACGTTTTTCACTGTTACTAGGTGACTATTTAAGTAGAATCACCTACCGTGAACAAGGCCGACATGGCTGAAACGCGTCGGTGTAACAGACGGGAACTCTGTCAAAACAATAAATCCTGTCAAGGTTCCTGAGTGCGAGTGTCATTTGCTTCAAAATTGATTCTTGGCCGCTGGCTTGGCCCAACACTCGCACCCGCTGCAGAGCGATCCGAATCCAAGCCGCATTGTTGAAAATCCAATTGAAATCGGAGGCGCCCGACGGAAACGAGAACGCTGGAACAACACTGTGAAACCCGCTGAAACGCCGAAAGACGGGGCACAGAGCGCCGCCTTCATGGGAGTGTTCACACCGGGTAAGTGTTCAAGCACTGTGCTCGAAATCTTGTGCGTATAAATTCCGCCGAAGCGACTTGAGGGTGTAATATTGCATCAACCCGACATTAGCGCATGGAATTTAAAGCGCAGAGTCGGCATTGATTTACACTAAGTAGGAACCTTGCGAGTGTGACAACACTATCTCGAGACAACCCGCGAGAAATATCAACATACTCTATGATAGAATTGGCAGCTGGACTTGTGTCATTTGGGTTAAATACCTGGTAATTGCAACAGAGATCTGTACAAAAATGGAAGAACGTAAAGCCAAACGCGCACTTAAAGCAGCAACTTTTCTCCAACCCGAGGGAAACGATGACGCTTCAACAAATGTGAACATAGCAACACGCAAAGATACTAATCCGACGTTACAGCAACTCTTTTTATCAATCGAAAAACAATACAAGCGGGAAATAAGCAAAAGTTGGGAAGCACTTGCACTTCAAAAGTATCTTGAAATAAATCGAATCCCACGCGGGTTGAGAATCTTTACAATGCCCACCCACCCAGAAACAAGAACTGACATGCTTGAGGAATGGGGAGCAAACAATACAGCATGTAGTCAAAATATGATGCGCATCCTTATAAAATACGCTGAAAAGGATCTTGAGGAGATACATAACCAAATCCAAGAATTGGAAGCTAAAATCTCTGCAAATAACAAAGATGACACTGAAAAATTAAGGAAAGAAATGGAAGACCGCTTAGAGAAGTATGAGGATGAAATTGAACAACGCAAAAAGAGAAAGTTTGCCCGCGATGAAGCCGATTACAAATATGGCAGAATACTCACGTTTGCTAAAAGGTTCGATGTACTGAAAATGAACCAAGTCACACAACCTGCAAAACCTTCAAGTGACGTGGAAACAGAATCAGATGTCAGCGGTAGTGAGAGTGAAAAAATTTCCAGCACCAACAAACCCACCAATACGACTTTTTTAGAGGAAATGCGCCTCGTCAACCTGGACCAGAATCTATCCCAGACCCGGGGGCAAGGCAGAGGACGAGGCAGAGGGTATGGAAGAGGCAATTCAAAGTTTTTAGAAGCCTCAGGAAAACCCGGAGATCCAAACGAAAGAAGAACATATGGACTCAGAAATCGCACGAAGAAGAATTAGGCATGGAGAACCTAATAATTAATTTATCGGACTACGTACTGACAGACACTGAACATAAGATCCTCAATAAAGGCCTATCCTTTTGCCCAGAAAAACATCTCGACCACACTACCACGAAAATTGACATATATAAATATGTGCGGAAACTGAAACTCACGAAAATACATGCATCAAGGAAACAAAATACCCAGCACTTGGAAGAACATGCTAGCACTAAACAAACTGAGGAGGACTCACTTACAATTGAGGAAATCCCACACCTAAAAAATCTGTATGACTTAGCCAATGATTCGGAAAGCGATCAAACCACTAATCTGGAAATTCTCAAACATCTTGAAATTAATACTAAACAACACGAACCAAGCGGTTTAAGACAAAAATCCAAATACAGTCCTCAACTGTCACCAGGTAATAAAATTGACTCTTTTTCGGAAATAATTATGAATGAAATCGACAAAATAGATAAAACAAGGAACAGCAAAACCAGGGAAAATGTTTCCAAAAAAGAAAGTCAAGCAATTCGCAATCTGGCAAACAATCCCAATATCATTATAAAACCGACTGATAAGGGCGGCAATATCGTGATTCTCAACACCAGGGACTATGTAGAAGAAGCCTACCGCCAATTAAGTGATACTCAGAAATACGCTAAACTCACAAACAATCCCATCCATAAAATGCTTCAGGAGATTGAAAAACATCTTAACGAATGGCATGAACATAACTTACTCAACATTGAGGAGAAAAAATTTTGACTAAAAGAAAATCCAACAATTCCCATGATATACTTTCTGCCAAAAATACACAAAACACTTATCAAACCACCAGGGAGACCAATTGTATCATCCTGTGATTCAATATATGAAAACATCTCTCTGTATTTTGACCGGTATCTCGCACCATTGGTAAGAAATTTGTCTTCATACATTCAAGACACAAGTGACCTTTTACGGATCCTTGCTAATACATCTTGGAACCCCAATTATCTTATGGCAACCATAGATGTAGTGTCGTTGTACACATCCATAGAACATACTATTGGCCTGAATGCCTGTGCCTATTTTTTGCGACAAAAAAGAATACATGAATTGGAACACTCAGCCATGTTACTGACCATGATTGAAACATGTCTAAACAATAATATATTTCTCTTCAATCATCAATTGTACCATCAACTATGTGGCTGTGCCATGGGAATTTCCTTTTCGCCCAATTACGCTAACCTCACAATGGGATGGTGGGAGAAGGAAATAGCATGGGGTCCACAGAACAACGCAGCACTAGACAAAATTGTTTTGTGGTCGCGATACACTGACGATCTATTTTTAATTTGGAATGGAGATAAAGAAGACTTCATGGCATACTTCAATACACTCAACAATAACAACATTGGACTCTCATTCACGTGCAATACCAGCCGTCACAAAATTGATTTCCTGGATATATCAGTGTACATCGAAAATGACCAAATTGAAACCACTCTATTTAGGAAGAAAACAGCCACCAATAGCATCCTGCATGCAGACAGTTTCCACCCAAAGGCTTTACTCAGAAGCATCCCCTACGGCGAATTCATCCGCATGAAAAGAAACTGTTCAAAAGATGAAGATGCCAACAAACAAATCCTAGAGTGTACTAGAAGACTACAAAAACGTGGTTACAAAATGAGAGACCTCAAAAAATGCATGGCAAGAGTAAAAACAAAGAGCAGAACCGACATTCTGGTCAAGAAACTCCCAGAACCGAACAACCTACATACCATCGCTCATCAGACAGCACCGCGATTGGTACTTACATACAGCAAAGAATCGTATAAAATCCGACAAATCATCCAAAAATACTGGTCAATATTACAACAGGACCAAGATCTAGTGAACATCATCGGAACACAACCATCGATCTCATACAAAAAGGTACAATCCATCAGAGACCTTACTACAAAGAGTCATTTCCAAACCATTCAAACTGCAGAACCAAACTGGCTTACATTACAACAAATTGGCTTCAGAAAATGCAACAATTGCAAAGCATGCAAGATTGGGAAAAATATGAGAACGTTCGCAGACCCAGAAGGCAAAACCATTCACATCCAACAGAAAATAACATGTACAACAAAATTTGTAATATATGTAATCCAATGTGACTGCGGCATGCTCTACGTAGGCAGCACTATCTGCATGCTGAAAAAGCGTATTTTGGAGCACATCAGAGCGGTCAAAAACAGAGACCTCTCTTATGCCACCGCCAAACACATGTTGGTATGCCAGAAAGGAAATTGGATGAACATGTCATTCTTTGCCATTGACTCTATTGAAACCAATGAAAGGATGGGTGACCAGCAAAAGAAACTAAGACAACTTGAATCTAAATACATTATACGATTACGAACCAAGTACCCGAGAGGGATGAACTCGGATGAGGAACTTTATGTACACCTCTATTAGAACTCAGTAACATAAGGACTTCTGGCATACGCACCCATTTTTCCAGCTCTCCCCCCTTCTTTTTAGTAATGAGCCACTGATAGCTATTGTACATTTTGTTATCAACCATTAACTTGTTAAACATTTTCCCAAACACTGAGACTGGTCACTAATACCAGTTTACTGATTTGAATTGTTATTGACAACCGTCCAAATGCCTTTGTAATTAGAAACACACAAATACGTTTTTCACTGTTACTAGGTGACTATTTAATTTCATTTTTTTCAAAAAATTTTGAAAAACCACAGATCCCAGAATCCTATGGGGCCCACAACATTGTATAGGAAATGCTTTAAAATGTTACAGGAAGTAGAATCACCTACCGTGAACAAGGCCGACATGGCTGAAACGCGTCGGTGTAACAGACGGGAACTCTGTCAAAACAATAAATCCTGTCAAGGTTCCTGAGTGCGAGTGTCATTTGCTTCAAAATTGATTCTTGGCCGCTGGCTTGGCCCAACACTCGCACCCGCTGCAGAGCGATCCGAATCCAAGCCGCATTGTTGAAAATATATATATATATATATATATCTATATATTACCTACTGGCGGTCGCCAGTAGGTAGTTATAGTTAGGACCACGTTTCCATAGGAAAACCTCAACATTCTATTTTGAATAACTTTGGCGCCGGTCGACGAATCCTCGCGAATTTCTCAAAATAGGTGGGGCGCTACGCTCCGCTCCTACCCTGAAAGTCTCGGGGGGATCCGTCAAGCGGGGGCTGAGATAAAAGGGGGGTCCCAAAACGCGTTTTTCCCATGCATTTTTCCATAGGACCTTTAGAACGAGCTACAGCCCGAACGGCTGAACAGAATTACTCAAAATTTGGCAGAGAGGTAGTCCCTAGGTCAAGGAAGTGCCTTTTGTAGGTTTGGTGTAAATCTGTTCAGTAGATTCTGAGAAAATAGCCTTTAAATCAATATATATATCTGAGCCCGCTTACGGTACGCTTACCGTACGCTTACGGTAAGCGTACGGTGGCGTGCGCGAGCGCGATTCTGATTGGCTCTTAGATCTTAGTAAACATTCGAATCGGTCGAAACCAGGAAGCGGCGGCCGCCATTTTGTGTATTTCACTCTGAAAAAAAAGAGTGAAAACAAGGAAAGGGGGCAATGAGGAGAGTTACAGACCCCCTAACATTTGTAAGGGGGTCAAAGAAGGACAGAAAAGTACAAAAAAAACATTTATTGATTTTAAAAAAAATCACGGGGTACGCGTACGGTAAGCTTACGGTAAGCGTACGGTAAAAAAAATAAAAATAAATAAATGAAAAGCAGATTTAAGAGTTTAGATATTAGGGAGCTCTAAAAAGAGCTGTTGTGTTTATGAAGTCATTTTTTTAGTGGTACCTACAAGTAAGTACCGATGCAGAGTCTAAGGTTCAAGAGGAAGACTCTGTTCCCTTCATCATTGAAGTGCACACCATCTCCTCTATAAATGTCTTGCATGTCATAACGCAAGTTGTTGTGGTAAATGGCACCCATACCATAGTCACGGAGGAAAGCAGAAACAGATTTGTTGACGTGCTTTCTTGCTTTGTCAATCTGTGGACAGAAATGATTGGACCAGTTCCATTTTTGCCTTTGGCATATGTTGGAAAACACAAAGGCAGTTTTAGGGAAAAGTGTAAACAGTTGTGCAAAGGTGTCCTTCATAAGCATTTCCAGACCTACCCCAGTCAAAGTGCCTAGGTCATTGCCACCACAGTGCACTATTATGAGGTCAGGGTGTTGGATTTGAATGAAGGATTTCACCAATGGCATCAATTGGTGCCACTTTAACCCTCTCTGACCAATCCATTTAATGTCTACATTTGGCAAAGCAAGGTCTCTCACCATACCTGTTTTCTCTGCAAACTTTTCACTCCAGAAGACATAGCTGTGCCCTACAATCCACACTGTGAACATCTTCAAAGGAGAACTGGATGCACTCAGGAGGTGTCTTTCAGTAGAATGGCAATATGAAAAGAAAGACAGTTTGGAAATGGAGGCATACATATTTTTTTCAAAACAAAAAGAACTGATTGGCTGTTTCATACCATTCTAGAATAAAAACTAGGCTGTATGTGTAAATTAATAGAAGCATGTTTTGTATTGGTAAAAAAAAATGTGTAACCAAAGAACAGTACTATGGATTTGCTGTTAGGTTTGAAAAGTCAAGCACTCTTGCTCTGTGGAATTGAAACATTGTTTGGCGAACTTCTGACCTAACTCAACACAGCAGTGTTCCATGAGCTGTTGCTATGGTAGCAGGCAGAAGTCAAGTTGGGGGAAGGGTACTAGGCAGAAGTCAAGTTGGGGGAAGGGTACTTCTGGAAAAGGGTTGGTTTTCAACCAATAGAAATGTGTGATTACATTTGAAAAAAAGGGGGAAGCACTGAGATTTGAAACTTACAAGTATATGTGTGGAAAAATAGAGGGAAAGTTTGCCATTATCTGGTTCTGCTGAGAGGAGAGAGGTGAACACAACAGAGATCCTGGCTCTGATAATCTGCTGTTTGAGTGTCACATTTCTTTCACAACTAACTAATTTTAAAGGTGAGTTTACAGTTTGAGAGGGGATGTATGTGGTAACTTAAGAAATGAATAATAGAAATGGAAATTGTTTTTGTTGTAGTTACACATGGTGGTTTCATAATGTGTCAGTCTGTAAAAGTGATTTTCACTTGCCCCGAAAAAAAAAAGAGCAGTAAGTGTGCTTTCAAATTGGCAAAGAAATTTCGTTTTGGGACTAATGTGAAAACATGACTCTGTGTGCAGAGAGGAATTATAGGCAGAGATTTATTGCGTCTTGCTCTGGTGATTTCACAGTTGCATTAGATGGAAAGGGGGAGCGAATTTTTGGGGGAAGAAGCAGAGTCTTAGCACACACCCATGTGCTTGCCATGTATAGTCATGCACAGTATTTACAAGCGAGTGGGGTTTTCAGGTTTCAGTCTGTAATGCAAATACATTCAGCATCACTAAGGCTGGTTGCCCTTGCTGGAGTGTAGGCAGTCACCGAGAATACACATGGTGGTGGTCTGAAAAAACAGTTTGGACATGTGCATTTAAATAAATCAAAAAAAGTGGTTTCATAATGTGTCAGTCTGTAAAAGTGATTTTCACTTGCGCCGAAAAAAAAAAGAGCAGTAAGTGTGCTTTCAAATTGGCAAAGAAATTTCGTTTTGGGACTAATGTGAAAACATGACTCTGTGTGCAGAGAGGAATTATAGGCAGAGATTTATTGCGTCTTGCTCTGGTGATTTCACAGTTGCATTAGATGGAAAGGGGGAGCGAATTTTTGGGGGAAGAAGCAGAGTCTTAGCACACACCCATGTGCTTGCCATGTATAGTCATGCACAGTATTTACAAGCGAGTGGGGTTTTCAGGTTTCAGTCTGTAATGCAAATACATTCAGCATCACTAAGGCTGGTTGCCCTTGCTGTAGTGTAGCAGTCTGGACATGGGCTTTTTAAAAAATCTGAAAAGTGGTTTCATAATGTGACAGTTTGTAAAAGTGATTTTCACTTGCCCAAAAAAAAGAGCAGTTAGTGTGCATTCAAATTGGCATAGAAATTTCGTTTTGTGACTATTGTGAAAAGAAATGTAGTAATATATTTAAATACAATAAAGGAATTGTTACAGAGAATCGGTGAGATCTGTACAAATAAAACTTTCGAATTTTATTGGATTACCATTGGAAATTTAATCAAAAAAGAATTTTAAAATTACTATTTGGTCTAAAGGAAATGAAATCAGATGTATTTTGGAGTTATTTGAGATATAATATTGTGATTATACTTCTGAAACAAACATATCAGACGGTATTTTAAAGAAATAAGTATTGGTATTAGATGATATTTTTTTAGAATATTATGCATTTCTATAATGTTAAGTTTAAGTAAAAAAAGAATCAGGGCTTTTTTAATACAATCTTTGTGATTGTTATTTTTTTTTGCCCGCTGTAAAATGATGAATGCAATTGCTTTCACAATTTATAGTGAAATGCAATATATTCTGAAAACAGCAAAAATAAGGCAAAAATATTTTATGGAAAAAAATGTAAATATGTGTACTGTATTATAAAATGTTTTAAAAATATTAATACTTTTTTCTTTTTTTCCAGATAGATATAGAAAATTTTCGAAAACTACAAACATTTTTAAAACTATTTTTAAAAAAAACAAATGAATAAATATTTTTTCAGTGAGTATGGTAAGTCAATATTAATAATTGTAGTCTCTCAAGGACCTTGTAATGTGTTTATTGATTTTTAGTGTTTTTAAAAAAAAAAAAAAAAAAGTACGCGCACCGTACGCGTACGGTAAAAAAAAATAAAAAAAAGTTTTTAAAAACATATGTAAAAAAAAGATGAAAGATAAGGTTGGCTCTTAAAAGAACCGTTGTGTTCATGCAGGGACAGAGGAAAGGAAGCATGGGAAAATTATTCAAAGCGACAAATGTGTTGATCTATTTTGTTGTTCACTAGGGAAACACTGGTCTCCCTATAGCAAATTAGATCTTGACAAAATGTGCATCGAATATCAACCTTCCGAAATCGAGGGTTGATTTCCAGAGGGCCAGCAAAAGGAGATTCTCCCCCCACAGATGAAGGGCTCACCTGACCTGCAGAAGAAGGAGTCAGCCCTGCAGATGATGGTTCAGGCTGAGCTGCTGTGGATGTACTGGCTTGTCTTTCTGAAGAGTTACCTCCAAAAAGATGACCATGTGTCCTTCTGTGTACATCCTGGAGGTGTCTCTTCATGGTGTGATTCCCAAAGGAATACTTCCTGTTAGGATTACCTCTAGAAAGTACACGCTTACACAGCTTACAAGTCACTAAGGGTGCATTTACCTTTTGCTGGCCTTCAGGAAAAGTAAAATAATCCCATACATAAGAGGGCTTTTGTTTCCTCGATCTCTGCCTCAAGACAGTGCTGCTAGTGCTAGCCTCACTCTCAGAAGAGCTCTGCTGTTCTGCCATCGTATCCCAAAGACAAACCAGCTCCTTCTCCCAAGGGATCACAAGCAGAAATGAGGGGAATGGGTGTGGTGTAGGAGAGTTCTAGAACTGAAAGTAGTTTCAACCAATCAAAAGTTGTGTTTCATGATCACATGACCTACCGTACGCTTACGGTACGCTTACGGTATGCTTACGGCAAAAGTGCGCATGCGCGTAAAAAAGACACGCGCTTGCGCGCATGCGCATAACAGTCACTCCCGGCACTTCCGCGTAACGTGCGCGTGTAGCGTACACGCGTACGCGTCCCACGCGGAGTACGCGCGGCTACGCAAATTGCGTAACTATACGCAAGCAGCGTAGGAAAATTACGGACGTTGCGTAAACCGTACGCTTACCGTGAGCTTACGGTACGCGTACTAAAAAAATTAAAAAAAAATAGAAAAAAAGTACTGCAAATAAATTTTACATGTTTATTTTAAAAAATATATAAAAAAAAACATATTAAAGAATTTTAAAAATGTAATCATAGTCTTTATAAAAGGTAAGAAAATTAAAATAAAAATATGTTAGAAAAAATAGAAGAAAAAAAAAAATTAGCATTTAAAAAACCTTGCAAATTCACTGAAAAAACCATGGGTTTCACACACGTTATAGTTAGGAATTAGCATTTAAAAAACCTTGCAAATTCACTGAAAAAACCATGGGTTTCACACACGTTATAGTTAGGAATTAGCATTTAAAAAACCTTAGAAATTCAGTGAAAAAACCATAGGTTTCACACACGTTATAGTTAGGAATTAGCATTTAAAAAACCTTAGAAATTCAGTGAAAAAACCATAGGTTTCACACATGTTATAGTTAGCTGGACATTTTACTCGTAAAAAACCAATGAAATTCCCCCGTTATAGTTAGTTCAGCTAACTATAACTCGCGCGCCCGCAATGCACTGCTGATGACATCACATATTACATCACTCATGACATGGTCAGTGACATCACTCATGACATCACTGATGACATCTCAAATGACATCACTGATGACATCACTGATGACATCATCCAGTGAATGTGGGTTTTTCTGAAAATTAAATATGTTTTATATATGTATATCTCAAGGTCAATGGAAGAATAAATGGGTATATAAGTGTCTAAATGGATGATTTGTTTTTGAAAAATTGATTGTTTAACTGACTGATTAAGTGTATCATAGTGAATACATGTTTTAGTGAGTAATGTTTAAATATGTATATATCTGTATCAGTCTCTCACTTTGTGTATAAGTGGCTGCATGGGTTGGTGAGTAGATACATGGGTGTCTATATAGGTTATTAGTTGGTTTTTTGAGTATCAGTCTGAGTGTCTGCATGGTTCGGTGGGGGGTATTACGTAGTGCATAGGTGTATGAATGAGTGACTCACTGTTTGTATGTGTTGAACACAGCATGTGTGCAGGACTGTATGGGTGGATGAGTGTGTGCATGGATGTGTTATTGAGTGAATGACTGTCTCAATAGTGTCTTTATGAGTAACTACATATGTTTTAAACTAGTATATGTGACTATTGGTGTATATATGTGAGTATATGTGAGAGTGAGAGATTGAAAGAGTTCTTGTATGAATAAGTATGTGTTTCTATAAGTGATTGTTTAAAAGACTAAGTATGTGTAAGTTTCCGTAGAAGTAAGTGTGGTGGTGTGTGTATAACTGTATATGCAAGTAAATGTATGTTTGATTCTTTGTTAGCATGAGTGACTATGTGTGTGAGTAACTCTATGGATGAGTGGCATTGTGTGACAGGATGTATAGGTGTATGAGTACATATGATGAGTGAGTACATGTATGAGTGACTGAATTGGACTGTTGGTGAATGAGTGGATGTGTATGTGGATCTTAGAATTACTGAAAAGGTTGTTTTAACTGGTATTGGTATGTCCATTGTTTTGAACATTGTAGTTTCTATTTTTGAATGTGTGTGTCAAAGGTTATATTAGGGGAAGAGGAGGTCTGCCACTCTATCACAAGGATGATGTCATCAGTGATGTCATCAGTGATGTCATTTGAGATGTCATCAGTGATGTCATGAGTGATGTCACTGACCATGTCATGAGTGATGTAATATGTGACGTCATCAGCAGTGCATTGCGGGCGCGCGAGTTATAGTTAGCTGAACTAACTATAACGGGGGAATTTCATTGGTTTTTTACGAGTAAAATGTCCAGCTAACTATAACATGTGTGAAACCTATGGTTTTTTCACTGAATTTCTAAGGTTTTTTAAATGCTAATTCCTAACTATAACGTGTGTGAAACCTATGGTTTTTTCACTGAATTTTATATATATATATACATATAGGAGCGGAGCGGAGCGCCCCACCTATTTTGAAAATTTCGCGAGGATTCGTCAACCGGCGCCAAAATTATTCCAAATAGAATGTTGCGGATTTCCTATGGAAACACGGTCCTAACTATAACTATCTACTGGCGACCGCCAGTAGATAATATATATATATATATATATATATATATATATATATATATATATATATATATATATATATATATATATATATATATATATATATATATATATATATATGTATGTGGATATTTTACACGCCTGCCAGAGGCATGTTGAAGAGGCCCGTTCTCTTTAGTGGCCGGAGCATTGCTGGTTAGCTGCTGCTATTTCTGTTCACCAAGTGATTGATAGCTCCGGCCTGCCTCGGAGTGCAGACGAAAGGAAAGGGCTGCTGCCAGGAGCAGCTCGGGATTCTACGAGGAGCCGGGGATCATATACTCCATCTCACAGCCTGCCTGACATCTGCATGATGGGCTTGAACGTAAAGGGGGACCCGAGGAAGCCAATGGACATCAATCCAAATTCAGGGCCATCCATCAAAGTCAATCACACCTTTGCCCTGGTTAGTATATGCCTATTCAGGCAAGACATTATTTTGCCTCCCCCAAGAACTGCCCATCCTGACTGGTGAACTCTGGGAACTGTGGTTTGAATCGTAAACTACAGAGGGCGTGCAAATCGACGACCACGGGGTGGAGTGTTCTAAACCAATGAGAGCGAGGCAGGACATCTAAAGGTGCGGGTGGAATGGTGCCGTGATTACGAGGCATCTGATGAAGGTGAGGAAGTGCTGAATTGCATTATGCCCGATGTGCACAATAAAAGCTTTCAAAGGACTCCCCAGAGTGGCCGTATATATATATATATATATATATATATATATATATATATATATATATATATATATATATATATATAGTTATTAAAAAAACAAAGGATAAAGGGACGTTATAGTTGGGGAACAGCCATTACAACGCGGTTATTACCACGCTGTGCAGTTACATCGCATGCGTTACAACGCATGCGAAGTTACAACGCTATGCCATTAGAACGCAAGTCTGTACATCGACTTGCGCTAGATGGCGTGCTAACATTACAAATAGTGTAGTTTACTATCCCAACACCTTCCCTACTGTTAAGTGGACTGGAGTTGGAATAGTAAATTACACTTTTTTAATGTCAGCACGCCATCTAGCGCAAGTCGATGTAAAGACTTGCGTTCTAATGGCACAGCGTTGTAACATCGCATGCGTTGTAACGCATGCGATGTAACTGCACGCGTGGTAAAAACCCGCGTTGTAATATCATACATCCGTTATAGTTAGGTTAATATGTTTGTTAAAAAATACCATTTGAAATTACAAAAAAACCACTGAAATTCACCAGTTATAGTTAACTGAAGTAACTATAATTTGCACACTTACCCCATGCTCAGTGATGTCAATAAAGAAGTCACCAGGGATGTTATCAATGATATCGTAGAACATGTCATGAGTGATGTTATATGTAAGAACATAAGCAGTGCATGGCAAGTGTGCAAGTTATAGTTACTTCAGTTAAATATAGTTAGTGAATTTCAGTATTTTTTGTGCTGAAAATGGTATTTTAACAGACATTTTCACCTAACTTTAATGTAACTTTAACCTTTGCTTTTTGTCTGTGAATTTCTATTTCTTGAACATAAAGTAATATTTTACTATCATACCTAACTATCCCAGCTCCCCTGCAGCACATTCTGACCGTTCGTGGCGTGGACATGGGCGCCCAACAAATCATGTGAGACCAACCCCCACCGGGAATGGCCTTGAGCGTGCGCTGTGTGGTGTTGGATGTATGGCCTGGTCTGTGGTGAGTCCTTGTGCCCAACCCCTGGCAGGCAGGCCAACCACCCCCCCCACCACGGTTGAGCAACACCTATGGGCCTACACCCAGCTTTTTCTGGTCTTTTGTTTTGATTCCACAGTAATCTTGCAGTACTTACTCTAACTTTTACGGGCCACGCTGAGTACTGCAAAGCCATGGCAATGTGTGCTAGTCTCTCTAGAATCCCTCCGCAAGGGCCTGGGGGTGACAGTACCTGTTAGGAATGGGGGTCTCTAGTTGGCAGAGGTATGCACCTTGACCAAGTAGGAACCCTTCCTTCTAGTCAGGGTAAGGGGGTCTACACTTCTAAAATATCCCATGCTCACCCCCTTGGTAGCTTGGCACAAGCAGTCAGGCTTATCTCTCAGGCTATGTGTAAAGAATTTGCACATAACACACAGTAATACAGTGAAAACAATACAAAAGTACACCACACCAGTTTTAGAAAAAATAGACAATATTTATCTGTGCAAAACAAGACCAAAATGTTAGGAACCAACATACTGTTATTCAAAAATATCAACAAGGGAAAATAGACTTTAAAACAGTTCTTTGAAGTCAATAGCTCCGTCCGGGGCTATCACAGCGTCATGAACAAACAAATCCAACAGTGCTGGCCAACCGCGGCATCGCGGGCCAGCTGTGGTGTCGGGAAGACCCGCAAACAGTACCTTTAGAACTGCAGGGCGTCAAGGACCTCGCGATGAGCTCCAAAGAGCCGGTCTCTACAGGTGTCTGTTCCGGAGGTCAGTGCAGTAGTTGGTGAGCCCTTGAAGTCACACGCGTTGTGGGTCAAACTTCATGCGGTTGTATGCGGAAGCGCCAGTGGGCTTTGGGGCTGTGGTGTGGGGTGTGGTGCCCTCAGGTCGCTGGTCCAGGCAGCGGCTCGGTGATGGAATTCCAGCAGAGTTGGTGGGACCGGGTCTGCGGTGCGAAGTGGGACAGTGCTCATCGCGGTGCTGGCAAGTCACGGTGGTGGCAGGTCACGGTGCAGGCAGCGGCATCGTCGTTCTTGAAGCGCTGTCATCCGCTGACGAACTGGAGTCGATGGCGTCAGTGTCGGTGTGCCAAGGCTGCGGTGTGGGACAGGGCTGTGCATTGTGTGACTTATGAGCGGTGCCCCAAACCACTTTGTAGGAAGCATCATTGATGTCGGCATGGAGTGGCGTCATTGGGGATACCAGGTCAGCGGTGTGAAGTGAGGAGGTGCGAAGTGCGGTGCCCACAGGTCATGGAGCAAGCAGCGGCACAGTGGCGAGTCAGACGACATTATCGGTGAGGCCAGGGTTGCAGTGCGAAATGTGGAGGTGCCTTCTGCGGTGCCTTTTGGTCACGGAGCCGACAGTGGCATCGTTGACGGCATCAGGTTTCTTTCTCTTTTGATGCAGCACAAAACACACAGTTCCTGGTGCTGGTAGCAGATGACCTTTAAGTCTTTGCTATTCCTGAGACTTCTTGAACAGGGGGCAAGCTCTACCTCAAGCCCTTGGAGAAGCTCAGAAAAATAGGTTGCAGAAAGTCCAGTCCAGTCCTTTCACTACCCAAGACAGAAGAAACCACACAACAACGCACACAGCAAAGTGGCAGTTTCTCCTCACAGCTTCTCCAGCTCTACCTCTTGGCAGGTTCCTTAATCCCAAAGAGTTCTAAAGTCCTGGGGTCAGGGCTCCAATATTTATACCACATTTTCCTCTGAAGTTGGTACAAATAACATTCCTCTGGCACACATAAGCCAGTTCTGCCTCGCTCAGGCCAGGTTCACTACAGAAGGTGGAGACAGCATTGTGGAAGACAGCCACAAGCCTTTTAGGTGCAAGCGGCAACTCCTCCCACTACTCTAAATGCAGCGGGGTCTATTCAGCCTGGCTATGAGTCACACAGGAAAGGCAGGACACACTTCAACCCCCACCTTTGAGTCTATCTACTATGAATGCACATCCCCAGCTCCTGCCACTCTGAACCCAGATGGTGAACACAGAAATGGCAGACTCACAGGGTGGTTAAGCAAGAAAATGCCCACTTTCTAAAAGTGGCATTTTCAAACATGCAATATAAAAAGCATTTTCACTAAAAGATTCATTTTTAAATTCTGAGTTCAGGGAGGCTAAACTCCAGCTCTTTATCTTGTCCCAGTGGAAAGTTATGCTTGTAAGGTGTTACAAGGCAACTCCCATGTTAACCTATGAGACAGGTAGTATTGCCTTGGTAAAAAATGAAATGCACAGTATTTCACTATCAGGACATGTAACACCCACCAGTACATGTCCTACCTTTCACACACACTGCACCCTGCCAATAGGGGTGTCTTACATGTAAGGAAAGGGAAGGTTAGGATGTACTTGACAGGTTGACATATGAAACTGCGCTCAGATGCTTCACTGGCAGGTCTGAGATCCGTTCGAAAGGCTACTTGTGTGAGTGGCACAATCAATGCAGCTGGCCCATTAGCAGCATTTGATTTACAGGCCCTGGGCACACAGTGCACTGTACTAGGGACTTAGAAGAAAATCAAATGAGGTAATTATAGAAACACCAATCCATAAACAATTTACAGCAGGAGCACTTGCACTTTAACACTGAACAGCAGTGGGAAAGTGCGCAGAGATACTGAACCAGCAAAAACAAAGTCCAGCACACTGTCAAAACCAGGAAGTCAGAAAGCAATAGTACAGGGGAAACACTCCAAAATATGCCAGGTCTAACAGTACCCCTAATCTCTTTAATTTTCAGGAAGCGGGCCAGAGTACTTATGTCCTAAAGTGGCAGGTGCAACATTTCTCATCATGTTGGTGGCTACCAATCACTGTTCTCAGTCTTGCTGGACTGGTTCCAGTCCCACGGTACGAGCCAATTGGAATGCTTAATTTCCCCCCCCCCCTCAGTACTCTCTGTCGGGAGTACCTTGGTACTCCCTCAAGAGTACCGTGAAAACATGACAATATTAAATAATTTTTACTTTTGAACTTTAACCCCAGGGGGCTACCTCTATGGGCCAGAGGGTCGGGGTACCCCTATCCTGCCCCCTCATACATTGTTTTATTTTAATATTTGAGGCAGAGGGCCCGAGTACCCAAGTTGCAACATGGCTGGTGCAACATTTTTCTTCATGTTGGCGCAAGCTAATCACAGCAATAAGTCTTGCCAGACAAGTCAATCAGAATGATTCACTTATCATATTTTTCCTTGGTAGTACCTCAGTACTTACTCCCTTGGTACAGCCTCTGAAATACAGCGTTGGTAGATATCTATATATTTTGAACCTTCATTTCTCAACAACTACTGAATGGATTTACACCAAATCACAAAAAGCACGCTTTCTGAGTAAAATTTAGCTTTCTTCAAAATTTGGTGTCATTCCATTCAGCCTTTTTGCCTCTAGTGTTGTTCAGTTTTCCTATGATAAATAGAGTGGGGAAAACACAATTTGGGACGCAACCTTTTTCTCAACACCTGCTCTATGGATCACATCTAAACTTTCCAGTAAGGAACTGAGGTGGATAAACCGTTTTTGTGGAAGGTTTTGTGAAGGTTCGTCAAGCTGCACCTTAGTTATTAGTACACCAATTAATCAATTGCTGCCTTCAGATTCATTAACAGGCTTGCTAGTCCCTCCTTACTATAGCCTTGTCTTCATTTGTAACTTCCCACAGCTACTGGCCTCTTTACTTCGGTTGTTACACAGGACCGGTTATTTAGTCTGTAAGCACTATTTACTTTATTGAGTTTCTCTTACCGCAGGCCGGACATGCGCTACTTCAGCTGAAACTGCTTGTGTTTTTTTAAGCAGCACAACTGCCCCCGCAACACATAACGCTGCTTTCAATTGCTTTAACTCAGCATTATCTAATGTCTGTTTCAACACCCCGCCAAGTAAAATGGATTTATAAATGATTAGCAAATTAAGTCATGTAAAATCCAGGTAGCACATAATCGTGTGCTAATGGGCGGAAGCTGAAAACAGCACATCTGTGTTACATGTCACCTACATTAAGCCACCTGATGGGTTGTTTTCAAAAGCCTATTATATTAAGAACACCACCACCAATACCACCACCACCAATAACACCACATCCACCACCACCACCACCAATACCATCACCACCACCAATACCAATACCAACACCACCACCACCAACGCCACCTCCACCAATAGATCTCAACCAATAACACCACCAATGCCATCACCACCAATACCACCACCACCGATACTACCACCACCAATAACACCACCACCACCACCACTACCACCACCACCAATACCACTACCAATACCACCTATACCACCACCAATACTACCACCACCAATACCACTACCACCACCAATACCACCACCACCAATACCACCACCAATACCAATACCACCATCAATACCAATACCACCACCACCAATACCACCACCACCAAAACCACCACCACCACTACCAATACCACTGCCAATACCAATACCACCACCACCAATACAAATACCCTCACCACCAATACTACCACCACTAATACCACCAATACCAATACTACCACCACTAATACCACCACCACAAATACCACCACCAATACCAATACCACCACCACCACCGACACCACAATCCATACCACCACCACCAATACCACCACCACCGATACCACCATCACCACTAATACCACCACCACCAATACCACCACCAATATCACCATCAATACCCCCACTAATACCACCAATACCACCATCATCAATATCACCACCACCAATACTACCAATTCCACCATCACCAATACCACCACCACCAATACCAATACCACCACCAATACCAATACCACACCACCAATACCAACACCACTAATACCACCACCAATACAATACCACCACCACCAATACCAGCACTACTAATACCACCACCACCACAAATACCACCACCACCAATACCACCCATACCATCACCCATACCTGTTATTTAGTCTGTAAGCACTATTTTCTTTATTGAGTTCCTCTTACTGCGAGCCGGACATGCGCTACTTCAGCTGACACCGCTTGTGTTTTTTTAAGCAGCGCGACCGTCCCCTTAACACGGGCACCCGCTTTCAACTACTTTAACCCAGCATTATCTCATGTCTGTTTCAACACCCCCAAGTAAAATGGATTTATAAATGATTAGCGAATTAAGTCATGTGAATTCCAGGTAGCATATAATCGTGTGCTAATGGGCAGAAGCTGACAACAGCACATCAGTGTTACATGTCACCTACACTAAGCCACCTGATGGGTTGTTTTGAAAAGCCTGTTTTATTAAGAACAACACCACCACCGATACCACTACGACAAAAACCACCACCTCCCCCACCACCAATACCACCACCAATACCCCCACCAATACCACAACTACCACCACCACCACTTCCACCAATACATCACCACCACCACCACCAATACCATCACCACCAATACCACCACCACCAATACCACCACCACCAATACCACCAACAATACCACCAATACCACCACTATCACCACCAATACCACCACTACCAATACCACCCCAATACCACCAATAACACCACCACCAATACCAATACCACTACCAATAGCACCACCACCACTGCGAATATCAATACCACCACCACCAATACTACCACCAATACCACCACTCATACCACCAATACCAATACCACCACCACTAATACCACTACCACCACCAATATCAATACCACCACCACCACCAATACCACCACCAATTCCACCACCACCAATACCAATACCACCGCCTCCAATACCACCACCACCACCAATGCCACTACCACAAATACCAATACCACCACCAGTACCACCACTGATACCACCAATACCACCACCACCAATATCACCAATACCCTCACCACCACCAACACCACCCCAAATACCACCACCACCAATACCACCAACACCAATGCCACCACCAATACCACTGCCACCATCAATACCACCACCACCAATACCAATACCACCACCAATACCACACCACCAATACCAACACCACTAATACCACCACCACCAATACCACCACTAATACAATACCACCACCACCACCAATACCAGCACTACCAATACCACCACCACCAATACCACCAGTACCACCACCACCAATACCACCAATACCATCACCAATACCACCAATACGGCCACCACCACCACCAATATCACCGCCAACACCAATACCACCACCAATACAATGCCGCCACCACCACCAATACCAGCACTACCAATACCACCACCACCAATACCACCACCACCACCAGTACCACCAACACCAATACAACCAATACCATCACCAATACCACAACTACCACCACCAATACCACCACCAATACCACCATCAATACCACCACCACCAATACCGCCACCACCACCAATACAACTACCACCACCAATATCATCACCACCACCAATCCATCACCACCAATACCACCACCACCAATACCACTGCCAATACCACTGCCAATACCAATACTACCACCAATACCACGGCCACCAATACCACCAACAATACCACCACCACCAATACCACCACCACCACCCATACTACCACCACCACCAATACCACCACCAATACCACCACCACCAATACCATCACCACCACTAATACCACCACCAATACAACTACCACCACTAATATCATCACCACCATCAAGCCATCACCACCAATACCACTGCCAATACCACTGCCAATACCAATACCACCACCAATACCACCAATACCACGACCACCAATACCACCACCAATACCACCACCACCAGTACCACCACCAATACCACCACCACCACCAATACCGCCACCACCACCAATACCACCACCAATACAACTACCACCACCAATATCATCACCACCACCAATCCATCACCACCAATACCACCACCACCAATACCAATACCGCTGCCAATACCACTGCCAATACCAATAATACCACCAATACCACCAATACCACGACCACCAATACCATCACCAATACCACCACCACCACCAATACCATCACCACCACCAGTACCACCATCACCAACAATACCACCATCAATACCACCATTAATACCACCACCAATACCACCACCAATACCAATTCCAATACCATCAAAACCACCACCACCACCAACACCACCACCAATACCACCATCACCAATACCAATACCACCACCAATACCAATACCAATACCACACCACCAATACCAACACCACTAATACCACCACCAATACAATACCACCACCACCAATACCAGCACTACCAATACCACCACCACCACAAATACCACCACCACCACCAATAGCACCAATACCATCACCCATACCTGTTATTTAGTCTGTAAGCACTATTTTCTTTATTGAGTTTCTCTTACTGCGGGCCGGACAGGCGCTACTTCAGATGACACCGCTTGTATTTTTTTAAGCAGCACGACTGCCCCCGTAACATGGGCGCCTGCTTTCAATTACTTTAACCCAGCATTATCTCATGTCTGTTTCAACACCCCCCAAGTAAAATGGATTTATAAATGATTAGCAAATTGTCATGTGAATTCCAGGTAGCACATATTCATGTGCTAATGGGCGGAAGCTGACAACAGCACATCGGTGTTACATGTCACCTACACTAAGACACCTGATGGGTTGTTATGAAAAGCCTGTTTTATTAAGAACAAAACCCCCACCGATACCACTACGACAAAAACTACCACCTCCCCCACCACCAATACCACCACCACCACCAATACCACCACCACCACCAATACCATCACCACCAATACCACCACAACCAATACCACCACCACCAATACCACCAGCAATACCAGCAATACCACCACCAATACCACCACTACCAATACCACCACTATCACCACCAATACCACCCCTATCTCCAACCTCCCATTCCTTGCAAAAACATTGGAGAAATGCGTTCTCCACCAACTCAACAAACACATTGATGAGTTCAACCTCCTCGACACCTTTCAATCAGGTTTCAGGAAAGGCTGTAGCACGGAAACAGCTATGCTCAACGTCTCGGACGATATTCACAAGGCTTTAGATGAAGGTGATGCCTGCCTACTCATCCTTATTGACCTATCTGCGGCATTCGACACAGTAAATCATCCAGCGCTTCTGGAGACCATGTCGAAGTGCTCCGGCATCAATGGCACAGTACTAAAATGGTTCACCTCCTTCCTTCAACACCGCTCGCAACTAATTAAAATCAACTCCTGTCTCTCGAAGCCAACAAAAGTCACACTTGGGGTCCCGCAAGGCTCGATCCTCTCCCCGGCCCTCTTCAATCTTTTCATGGAGCCCCTCACAATCATCTTGAAAAAAGCTGGAGTGAATTACCACATTTACGCTGATGACACCCAAATCTATTTCAAAACCAAGTCTCCCAGCGACATCCAACACCTCAATGCCACTCTAACAGAGATCCAAACTTGGTTCAACGCTAACCACTTAAAACTCAATCCAGATAAAACTGAACTAATCCTATTCTCTCCAAAAAGCAACCATCGTCTAAACCAAGAGTGGCTCAAGAATCTGGTCGCCCTAAACTGCCCCATCGTCCTATCCGACTCAGTTAAGTCTCTAGGCATCACCCTTGACAAGAACTTATCTTTGGAGGCCCACATCAAAAACTCTGCAAAAAGTGCTCTTTTCTCCCTAAAACACCTCAAGAAATTGAAACCTTTTCTTCCCCATGATGACCTCAAGACAGTAGTCCAATCCCTAGTTCTCTCTAAAATCGACTACGGGAACGCCATCCTAACAGGGACTCCAAAAGCTCACCTAGCCCCTCTAAAGGCAGTGTTGAACATGGCCGCTCGACTCGTATCTGGAGTAAAAAGATTTGATCACATCACTCCAGCTCTCAACTCCCTCAACTGGCTTCCTATGGAAGGGAGGTGTATTACAAACTGGCCTGCATCACACACAAAACCCTTCACTCTACGGCCCCTAACTACCTGAACAACAAACTGGTAAGAGCAGGTCAATCCAGATCGCGGAGAAGCTCCAACTCACTCCTTCTTATTCATCAGAAACTGAAAAAGAAAACCACACAATACCGATCGTTCTCTGGCAACGCTCCCAGGATGTGGAATGCTCTCCCTATAGTCCTCAGATGCAACCCCTCCTTCTCCTGTTTCAAAAGGGACCTGAAAATCCATCTCCTTAACAAATACTTTCCTGACTAACGTCAACTAACCTAGACTTTAGTATCCGAGTTTACTCCTCTCTCTTCACATTCAAGGATAGTTGGCTACCGGACTGTGTTAACCACCTTATATTCCATGCTGTATTTTTTTATCCCTGGTTTTGCTTCCTTACTGCCTACTATGTAATGCAATTTCCGTCTGTTTTTCTGTACAGTATGTATGTAAAGCGCTCTGATACCTACGGGTAAAGCTAGCGCTATATAAAACTTTTAAAATAAAAATAAATAAAAATAAAATACCACAACCACCACCACCAATACCACCACCAACACCAATACCACCATCAATACCACCACCACCAATACCAATACCATCACCACCACCAATACCACCACCAATACAACTACCACCACTAATATCATCACCACCATCAATCCATCACCACCAATACCACCACCACCAATACCACTGCCAATACCACTGCCAATACCAATACCACCTCCAATACCACCAATACCACAGCCACCAATACCACCAACAATACCACCACCACCAATACCACCACCACCACCAATACTACCACCACCACCAATACCACCACCAATACCCCCACCACCACCAATACCATCACCACCACCAGTACCACCATCACCAACAATACCACCATCAATACCACCATTAATACCACCACCAATACCACCACCAATACCAATTCCAATACCATCAAAACCACCACCAACACCACCACCAATACCACCAATACCACCAATACCACCAGCACCAATACCACCACCACCAATACAAATACCACCAGCACCAATACCACCACCACCAATAGCAGTGCCAAAACCAATAGCACCACTACCAATACCACCGCCACCAATATCACCACCTCCACCAATACCACCACCACCAATCCCACCACCACCAGTACCCCCACCAATAACCCCACCACCACTACCACCAATACCAATACCTTCACCAATAACCTGTTATTTAGTCTGTAAGTACTATTTACTTTTTTTGAGTTTCTCTTACTGCAGGCCGGACATACGCTACTTCAGCTGAAACCGCTTGTGATTTTTCAAGCAGCACGACTGCCCCCGTATCACGGGCGCCCGCTTTCAATTACTTTATCCCAGCATTATCTCATGTCTGTTTCAACACCCCCCAAGTAAAATGGATTTCTAAGTGATTAGTGAATTAAGTCATGTGAATTCCAGGTAGCACATCATCGTGTGCTAATGGGCCGAAGCTGACAACAGCACATCTGTGTTACATGTCACCTACACTAAGCCACATGATGGATTGTTTTCAAAAGCCTGTTTTATTAAGAACACCACCACCTCCAATACCACCAACACCAATACCACCACTTCCAATACCACCACCAATGCCATCACCACCAATACCACCGCAAATACCATCACCACCAATACCACCACCACCAATACAATCAATACCACCACCACCAATACCACCACCACTGCCAATACCAAAACCACTGTCAATACCAATACCACCACCACCAATTCCAATATCACCACCACCAATACTACCACCAATACCACCACTAATATCACCAATACAAATACCACCACCACTAAAACCACCAATACCACCAATACCACCACCACCAATACCACCACCACCAATACCACCACCACCAATACCACCACCACCAATACCACCACCACTAATACCTTCACCACCAATACCAATACCACCACCAAAACCATCACAAAAAACACCAATTACCCCCAGCACTAATACCACCAACACCAGTACCACCACCACCAATACCACTACCACCAATACCAACACCATCACCACCAATACCAATACCACCAATACCAACACCACCACCAATACCACCACCAATGCCACCACCACCAATACCACCACCACCAATAGCACCAATGCAATCACCAATACCACCACCACCAATACCACTACCACCACCACCAGTACCACCACCACCCCCATCAATACCACCAATACCACCACCAATACCGCCACCTCCAATACCACTGCCACCAATACCATCACCATAAATACCACCAATACCACCACCACCATCAATACCACCACCAATACCATCAATACCAATACCACCACCACCAATACCACCTCTACTAATACCACCACCACCAATACCAATACCACCACCACCAAAACCAATATCACCACCAATACCACCACCACCAATATCACCACCACCAATACTACCACCAATACAACCACCACAAACAATACCACCACCACCAACACCAATACCAACAATACCATCACCACCATACCAATACCACCACCACCAATACCAATACCACCACCAATACCAATACCACCAATACCACCACTAATACCACCACCAATACCACTAATACCAATACCACCACCACCAATACCACCACCGCCAATACCAGTACCATCACCACCAATACCGCCACCAATACCACCGCCACCAATACCACCAATGCCACCACCACCAATACCATCACCAATACCACCACTTCAGCACCTCTCACTCACTAGTAATGGCAGGAGCACTGTACGAGGCTGGAGCTGCAGCCGAGACCATCCCTCCCTCCCTCCATGCCTGCCATAAGGCACAGCCCGCCCTGCACCAGGAGGTGAAGCCAGGGTCCTACTACAGCTGGAGTGTTTTTATTAGGCCAAAGATTGCAATAACATTACACAATGCCACACTGCAAACTCAAATCACGGAGAGGGCAGGAAATAGCCCCCCTTCGGCTCTTCCACCCGAGTCGCGACAGTGTAATCACAGAGCGAAAGGTGTTGGAGCGCTTTGTTAGTGTTTATACCTCGGATCATATGTAACTCTCACTTCACACTTTGTGTCTGTGTAATTTACAATACTTACACATCTTCTTCATGGCACTATTTATCACTACTTTGAAGACGTCGCAGGCCGGTCTCTTCCTCTGATATTTACAATCTAACAAGCGGTCAAGAAGGCCCTTTATTACAATGCAATAGGTCTCGCATTTGCGAGAGTTTAAGCTATCAGTATTGTAAATGACAATGCCTTTTATTTATGTTTTAAAACCCAAAACATAAATAAAAGAAATTGTCATTTACAATGCCAATAGCTCAAACTTGTGTGAATGCAAAACCTTTTGCATTGCAAATGCTTGTTTTTGACAGGCAGCTCTCACAGTGACTTCATTGAGCTTCATTCAATTAATACTGCATGAATGAAGAGTTATAATTTGAAGTATGCTCATCTCTATGAGCCACCGCCACCCGCTTCAATCTTTAATCAGACAACGGTAGACTTGTCATCTGCCATACATGTACCAACGCGTTTCTTAAAGTTGGTGTTAGCGCTTACAAATTCCTTTCTGAAAACCGTGAATTGAAGGACAAAATCTAAACGCGACTCTCCCACTTATGCGTTTTCAGTAATATATACGCATTATTATTTCTTCCCTTTGTAATCTTTAATATATAGTCACCATAATGCGACAGAATGAATTCCTCACTCTCCTTTCTCGTGGACTTCATCATAAATGCATCTTTCGAACAATTTGCATCCTCACTAAACGTCTGGATCCCTAGTGATGTCGTTCTATGCAGGCCAGTTGAACCTAGAGAATTGCAGCAGCGATTATAAAATTTAACATATCGCATATTTTTGTGATATTATTGGCTATCAGGTAACCATGAAAGATGTACAAATATAAAGTCCCGGGACTATTATTCCTCGCGCCAATGTCTCTAGAATTTACTTTATTAAAGGTCTTATAAGGCTTTAAGCGATGAACTCCCTGAAACAAATTGCTTTTGATATGATTAAAATTGCATTTCAAATAATTAGCTTGCTCAGAAAATGATTGTAGAGCAGCTGCTAGATTAAATGTATCTGGCTTTACTGAAATGCTGCTGGAGACAGAGCAAGGTTGCTCTGATATGGAAAACCCAGAGGCTTTTATTTATCTAAAGAAATATTGACCTGTTGCTTAATGCTTTTATAGAAAGTTGTTAAATCAAACAACAAATTGTAGCAGCTGTTGTCCGTTGTCATGAAGTCACACTAAAGAGTAACTAAGCCAATTTATTCCTTGTGTGATGTCACTGTTATTGCTGGAGATGGGATAGGTCAGAGGAGGATGGGAAAGGGTATCAGGAAGCCAGGTATGTGTGTTTTATTTCACCTTAATGGCGCCCCCAGGTTGGGTTTGAGGCAAATCTATTGTGGCTGTTTTCCAAGAATGACTTCTCGCACTCTGTATGGGAAAACAGGTGGAAGATGCTTTCCAGCTATAATGCAAAATATGAAAAGAAAGAGTTCAAGAGTGGCCTTTCGAGCAAGGGGCCAAAACCCTAAAATAATGAATCCCTGAGTGGGGGGCCATGTAAGATGTGCTGTCCAGGAGCTGCGCCTCATCAGTATCAACCAAATCCAGTGACAATGAGCTCCAGCTGATGATACATTTACCATCAAGAACACAGCATTAGCAAGCGCAGCCTTCTGCTGTATATTTGTTTGATCAGAGATGTTGTGGGAAGAGAGAAGCTGTTGAAAGAGCAACATGGCACCACCCATGACTGTCCTTTAATTAGCGGCAAGCACTCCCTGGGCCCAGAGCCATAGAGTTAAATAATCTGCAGAATCAAGTTTCGTGGACAGCAAGAGGAGGCTGGCTCACCTTGGGTTGCATTGGGGGCAGGCTTCACCAGGGCCAGCGGTTGAGCCTGCGGTGCTTGGGGAGATGCCCACGACTCTAAGATCTGAGATAGGACGAAGAACTGCGTGGTGTCACACGTGCCTGCCAGGGACTATGGGAAGTGGCAGCATACAGTGAAGACTGATATAGTACCAGCAGCAACATCAGCTTCCTGAGGAAGTGGCCTCTAAGGGGGTGTTTTTGCACCCAAGCCCTGCATATAGAGTTTAATACCCTATTGCACAACGACCCAGGTGTATTCCTGAAAAAATGGTAGTGGCAGTAGTGGCTCGCACAGGTAAGTGCAGTGATGCGGGACTGGTGGGGTGGGGTGGTCTGGTGGTGAAGTCGACAGACTACGGGATAAGTAATAATTAATAAATACATAAATAAATAAATAAAACAACTTACTTTGCGCTACTTTTCTTATGTACGTATATTATTTTATATATTTCCAGACAACGGTGACTACTTTAATTTTGTTAATTTTTTATGTCATGTACTAGAACTTTACTATGTTAGCTAAGAATTGGTACTCTGCTTGTTGGTTAGTACTATCACTTGTTCCAGATTATTAGATTATTTGTAATGTGCTGATACGCTGCTAGGCAATCATTTTTACCTCCACTTACATTCCTTGCCACTCCAAGTGACCCTATTATGCCATGGAAAGATTGGTGAGAGGCTTTTGAAACTTATTTAGAAGCTGTTGGAGGGTATGACTATGTGGCAAGGAGAGTTAGCTTAGTTTAGGAGTAGAAGGTAGAAAAGTGCTTAAAACGTTACCGGAGTGCAATAATCATTCTTACAATGGTTATGATGAGTCCGACATTGACGAAGTGCTAGATGTTGGGTATGTGGTGACTATGAAATCATTGGAAGAAAATTTTGAAAGGAAAGTAAGTGTGGTGGTGGAAAGGCACAAATTACTTTCCAGGGCACAGTAGGCAGGACAGACTATTGACCAATATGTAGATGAATTAGGAACTTTAGCAGCAACATGTACATTTAAGGATCTTCAGGAAGAGATCATTAGGGACCAGGTAATCAACCAAACTTTGAACCTAAAAATCCAAGAAAGTTGTTAAGTATGAAGTAACCTATATTAGAGAAATCTATAAAAATTGCAAAACTTCCTGAGAATATGTCACGTTATATTGAGGAATTGAAAGGCTAAGAGGGTACGTACAAAATTAATACCACAAAGCAGAAACATTTGAAAACCTTGGACAAATCTATGATGAGGGACAGGTACCAACTAGAAGCTTCCTCCAATCCCAACAAAAGGATTTGCTATAGGTGTGGTAGTATCAAATATGTGACAACTTCTCACAATTGCCCTGCCATTAACGTAAAATGTTATAAATGTTAGAAAATTGGCAATTTTTCTAGAGTATGCAAGAGTGATAGTGAAAGGAGTGTGAATATGGTGTGGGAGATTGTAGAATCGTGCAAGAATAGAATGGTGGAACTGGAGACTGGTGATGAGGTGGAGGTATTGGTAGTGTGTGATATGGAGGAGGTGCAAGGTACCAATGTAAATGTGGTGGAATATTATCACCCACCTAAGTGCTTTGTGGAGATTGGTGGAGCACAAATAGCAAGGTGGGTTCTGTAATCTCTCTATTGAATACTCAACTGAAGGCTGTGACTTTGTAGTGCAAAGACCTTGAAAAGAAGTCATGGAAAGATAGCACTGGGTAAAAGACCTAAAGAAAGGGGCAAAATGCACTAACCTTGAGCCCTTTCTTGCATGCCTGTTCTCGTACATTTTGGATGATGTGATGAAAATCAAAATCGGAATAGAGAGAGCGCACAGACTGAGGCCGGAAAAAAAGAAGAGCTGTTAAGGCCGAAAGGCATATATGTTAATACAAACATACAGCTCTTATATTCTAAAGCCCATGGGAGGACCTTTATATCACATTAAATATCGGGCCCTGGCGGACCATAGAGAGAAGCATCACCTGCATATATATATACATAATGCTCCACTTATTTGTAGCCCATGACCCAAGTCTCCTGGTTGCATATCCTGCCCAATGCACTGCTTTTCACTTCCTGGACGCATACCATTGCACAGTGTTATAGGTTAAGATCTTAAGATTGTTTGTGTTAGTTGGGGTTATCAAATGGAGGAGCTGGAAAGCATCAATACAACATTGTACACAAGGTTACAAGAATTCAGAAGGACTTTATATGACAAGGGGTAATGTGGATGAGGCATCCCCGAGTGTATATTGAACTAATTTATTGCAGGGTGACAAGGCAATCAGGTTAATATCCTTAAATGGAAAAGGACTCAGTTCTGTATATAAGAGAACTAAATTATGACAATACCTACCAGAGGGCTGCTATGACATTTTAGCTCTTCAGGTAACACATCTAAAGAAACAAGATGAATATTGCTTTGGAAATGTATTCCTCAGCTATAACTAAACATGATGGGGTCATTGAATTTAAACAACATCACTTTAAGGCAGATCAAGAGGGCAGATATGTTATGGTCCCCAAAAACTGGCCAAGTTGAATTTCTTATCTTGTTCTTTTAATGCATGGGGGGATTTTGCTGATAGAGACCTTATATTTACAGGTGACTTTAATTCAGTATGGCCTCCCAAATTAGATAGGTGGGGGGGGGAGGTTGCAACACAGAAAGAGGCATTTTCCAAGATGCTAAAAAGTGTACTGAAGGACATGAGCCTTAGAAGCCTCTGGAACAAACGTTATGAGGCCCAAAAAGACGTTTATCTCTCATGTGCAAATATATTATTCCAGAATTGATTATGCCTTTGTAAATAATGTTCTCATGTCTTTAGTGAGTGAGCCTTGCATTCACTGAATAACAATTTCAGACCATGCTTCAGTTGAAACCTCCCTGTCATGTGACTACAAACCTATTCCAAAGGGACACTGGAGCTTCAATCCAGCGAGACTTAGAGCCTCAGTATTTGAAGACAGAGCTTAGACAACTCATCATAGAGTATTTCAAAACAAACATCCCTGAAGACACCAGTCTGGCGTGTCTCATGGGATGCCTTTAAAATGGTAGTGAGGGGTAAATGCATTGGTGTGCTAGCTAACATATGGAAGGTAAGGATCGCTGAATCCACACTTCTTGAGGGAGACCTTTTGAAAGCTGAAAAGGAATACAAAGAAAACCCCAGTAGGGTGCTTCAGTACAAGGTTATCACACTATGCGATCAATGTGGCAGAACTTACTCTTTTGTGATTCAAAAAGTCAACCTACGACCCAAAAAAAGTGGGCGTTCAGCAGCTCAGAATAAAACAAAAAAGCAACTATGTAGAGGATATCATAACCTCTCTCCCCTCTGGCCAGGTAACAGAGACAGAGGAAAACAAATCAAATGCTTTCGGGAAATTCTGCAAAGCTCTGCATGCAGGCAGACTAGTAGAATATCTGAGGATGACTGACCTTAGTACAATTACACTCGCTCAGAGGGAGTCATTGCACTCATCATCATCATCATCATCATTTATACTTTATTTCGGCCTCTGGGGCCATTAAAGTGCATCAATAAAACAGAAAATATACACTTCTGATTAAAAACAGTGAGTGCTGTCAAAAATCTTCTGTACAATAATCCACCCACAAATGACAGAGCACACACTACATAGGTACAGCAGGGATGTGGGAAAACATACTATGACATAAGCCAATTAAAATACAACCATTCGTAGGTAAAATTATTTAAAAAGGCATCCGTTTAAAAATAAACAAGTTATAAAATGTATGCTAAAATAGAACTATAGGACAGCGATGCAGGGCATAGGGCCTGGTTACAAAGATACTCGCCCATCGCCGATTCATACAACTCTTCAGCCCCCTTGAGCCTACTTTAAATAGGCCTGACGAGTGTGCCACATACAATTTAAGAAACGCGATACGGCAAAAACAATTGGTGGGTGAGTGTCATACTTTAGGACTGCCTCTATAGAGCGCACAAAACCAACATTTTTACATAGTTGGATTAACCAACGCTTGCACGACCGCCGATAGGCGGGGCAGAGGAGCACTCCATGCATTGGAAGATGAGGTGATAGAGGATAGTAAAACAGTCAAGCCTCATAAAGCCTTAGGAGAAGAAGGCTATAGAACCAATTTGTAGAAAACATTCCAAGCATGCTTACATCTCATATGACTGACCTTTTTAACTCCATCAGGCAGGAGCGAAAGGAGACTCTCTCCATTTCAGAAGCCTGTATGTTAAAACAAGGGAAATATTGATGCAGCTATTGCCTATAAACCGAAAGCACTACTTAACTTAGCTGCTAAACTGTATATCAAAATACTGGAACTTGGGTTAGAACCTTTTCTTCCCCCGCGTATTTCTCCTAACCAATCTGGATTTACATTGGGTAAACAGACAAGTGATAATATAAGGAGGCTAGTCCAAGTGGTTGAAAAAGATAAGCAGAAATCTACACCATAAGCATAATCTAAAGAATGTGACCTTACCCTCCCTTGATACAGAAAAGGCTTCTGACTGGGTGGACTGGGTTTCCTGAGAAAGAGGTTGTAGCACTCTGGATGTTGAACCATCTTCATTAAAATGGTGGTGGCAGGTTATCAGTCCCCCACTTCTAAAATCAATGTAAATGGTACAGTCTCATAAACACTTTCCCTGAGGGGAGATCTAAACAGGGTACCCTCTCATCCGCGCTGATCTTTGCTCCTAGCATAGAACTCTTTGCAACTAGGGTAAGAGTAGATGAAGATAGAAAAGGCAGAACTTTGGCGTGGCCGGAGAATAAAATCACCCACTTTACTGACAATATTTTATTGCCATTGACATAACCGCCCACCTTTCTCAGACAGTTACACAATCAGCTCAGAGATTTTGAAGCAATTTCTGATCAACATTAATATCAATAAATCATATATATTAAAACTCATGCTGTCTCCAATGGGGTGAACAACTTGGTCAGCCCAAACACAATCCACCAAATTAGTAGGTCGATTAAATACTTTCACATTCATATCACACTAAACTCTGAGGACCTCTATGAAGTTAGTTACCCACAGCTATTAAAATCATTCCACGAAGATTTTCATAGATGGCCCCGGCACTTTCTGTCATGTGTGGGAGGATCAATATGATGTAAATCAATAGTCTACCACATGCTGTGTACTTATTTCAAGACTCACAATTCCAGTGCTCAGGAATTCATTAATGAACTCAAATCAGCGATGCTAAGGTTTTGAATAGGGTGCAGATGGATTTGGCTGCCAATGTCAAATAGGGGCTTGGCTCTACCCAATTTTCTAGTATACTACAGAGCAGCTTAACTCTGGGTGATAGCTGCCTGGTCCCTCAGAGTAACTGATAAACATTAGGTACATATGGAAAGAGCCAAAGTAGGCAGGACAATCTGGGCCTTGGTGTGGAAGCCCAAAGTAGACAGATCCTTAAATTTTACTGTAGAACCACTACACACTTTACTGGGGGTGTGGTACTTTCTTACTAACCATACAAATTAAGTCCCCCTTTGACCCCTCACATGGCAATCCAATACAACCCAATATTCATGCCTGATTTGCACCCGGGCTGCTTTAAGAAGTGAAAACAGGGAGAAGGCTTCAGATTAAGTTTATTAGGTAAGCCATATTATCCTTCCAGGCCTTGTAACAGAAGTTCCACCTCCTTGACAAGAGTGAGCACTTTGATTATGCACAATTGAGATACTGGTGTATGCGCCCATATGTTAAGATTGCGTCTACAGGTGAACTAACCATACAGGAAAAATTCATAAAATTAACTGGGGAAACCAAAAGATGAATTACCAGGCTTTATATTCTACTAGTATTGGTTTTCACAATGACACCTCCCCCACATAGGATCCATTGGTCTAAGATAGTTGGTACATGGAACTACTTGCTACTTTGTAGCAAGAAATATCTAAAAAAAGGACACTGATCTCTTGGGAGGGAACCCTACTATAAAGTGGTATTTCACTGGCATCTCTACCCAACCAAATTACATAAATATTGTCCACAAAATAAGAAAATATGCTGCAGGGGAGGAGGAGAGCCAAGATATGGTAAGCACACCTGGTAGGACTACCCATGGAATAAAACCCTTTGGGTCAAGATTTAGGCTGCGATAAAACCACACTAGGCTTGAGATCATCTGCAACAACATATCTGATCAAGGCCGATCAGATGTTGATGTGGAACTGTTTGGGTGCAGTTACAGTCACATTAGCAGATTACTGGAAGAAAACAGAGACTCCACCTATAATCAATCAATCAATCAGTCTATTTGTAGAGCACAGCTTGTCACCCATGAGGGTGTCCAGGCCCTGGCAGGGTCCATGTGATCAGCTGAAGAGCCAGTTCTTCAGAGCCTTATGGAACACTGGAAGAGATGGGGAGGTCCGGCGATGTAGGAGTAGATCGTTCCATGTCTTCGCTGCCACGTAGGAATCAGAGCATCCTCCACTCCTGCTTTGTTTGATGCGGGCCATGTGGGCTAGTGAGAAGGAGTCAGAGTGGAGGTGTCTGGTGGGCTTTTGAAAGTTAAAGTGGTGATTCATGTAGGCAGGTCCGCAGTTGTGAGGGGCCTTAAATGCTTGAGTCAGGAGCTTGATCTGGCATCTTTTCTGAATAGGGAGTCGGTGGAGATCCCTGAGGTGGGGGCTGATGGGGGTTCCTCTTGAGAGGTAGAGGACAAGTCCGGCCGTGCGTTCTGTATACCTTTTTGGTATTTAATACTGTGTAACATACTGGAAATAGAAAGGCTCACAAGTGCATTCAGTGCTCCTTATGATAATTCTGAAATGATCTGGCAGCCCTTTTTGGAATTTCTATTCCAGGGGAATCCCATGGCCTTTTGTCCTACATGTCTGATACCCTAAACCTTTATAATTATAGAGTCTGAAAGTTGCCCAAGAATATGTGAAGGTGGAAGCAAAAGAGAAACACCTGCATAACCCCCAGGCATACTTGTTTGGAAATACCTTGTCTTTGTACATCTGTAATGAGATGCTATAGATTTTGAAATCAACGTTTAATCATGAACAGTGCTTCATGTTTCCTTTAGGTTTTGGTAGAGATGAGAGGGGAGTTCCACTTTGGACCTGATTCATTAAGTTAAACCTACACTTTTGTGTAAGTTTGCAATTTTTTGATATTCATAAACTAGGAGTTAATAGTAAGTTTATGCCTGTGGAGACTCCGCAAGCAAAAAGGCCTATCTTTTTGTGTGTGGAGTTCTCCATCCCGCAGTCATAGACTTACTTTTGTGACTAGCAAAAAAAATAATAAACTTACACAAAAGTGTAAGTTTACCTTTGTGAATCAGACCCACAAATTCCTATGGCGTGGTTGTGATGAATGCCTTGACATTACGGCTTCAAAGCATTTGTCAATGTAACATACTTGGAAAACACCAATAAACACGACTGAAATAAAGGAATCCCTCTGCTGGCAGGGGAAGCGTCATTACAGCTTCTTCTACTGGTCACCCAAGCACACTTTTGTGTATGTGTTTGCATGTGCACTTGTGTGTACATCTGTGAGTGTGTGTGCATGTGTGAGGAGTATGTGTTTTGCCCACTGTCCAACCTGGTATAAGGCTGGACCTTGTGGATACCAACTAGAAGATGCTCATGTCCCCTTTGGTGAAGTGCTTGCTCTCGTGTAATTGTGATAATACTTGGAAACTTGGGGGCATTCAAGTAATGATGTCAGAATGTCCACCCCTAGCATAGTGCCTTTATTCACATAATGGGGGTAGATCAAGGCAACTTTCGAGCATCCATGAGATGATGCCCATTGTTCACCATGGTAATAGGTGGCCGTGGCAAAATGGAGGTAATTCTCGCCAGCTTGAGATTATCCATGGAATGATACATATTTCCTTCCTGACAAAATGCTGGTACTTGCGCAATGGTGGCAATTAATGGAAATCTGTGGGCATCTATCTATGGTGGCTGCTACTCGTTCATGGTCAAATGCTGGTACTCACTAAAATTGTGTGAAATATTGGTAACTTGTAGGCATCTATGCCTACCCAGTCAAATGGCTGTCACAATGGTAAAAATTAATGGCATCTGGTTTGCATCTATGTGTTACCCATTCCTACTCTAGTAAAATTGTTGCTTAATCATGCCTCTAGAAGTTGGGCTTCTTTCCGTCTGTAATACTTCATACAATAACCTTGGGTGATTATCTGTGTCTTCAGGAGTTGGGCTTCTTTTGCACCTGGCGTACCTCATACAATATTCTCTGGTTGCCTAAATGGGTCACCAGGAATAGGGCTTCCGTGCTCCCAGGGTACTTACTACAATGTTCTTTTCTTCTCTAAGTGTGCATTCTTTGGCTTGGGCTTGATTCGCTACATGGTGCAGCCCATTTAACATTATATAATTGATTATTAGTGACTCCAGAATTTAGGCTACCTCACTCCTTAGGTACCACATATATTCTTCTCTAGTTGTTTAACTATATCTCCAGGGATTTGGCTTATTTTGACCATGTGCACATCGCACATAATTATCTCAGGTTGCTTAACTGTTCCACAAACAACAAACTAAAACCAACACCTTTTAACCATGAACTTTGAACAGCCACTAATGAGCTTAATGTAAATGAAGCTCAGCTAAGTAGTCAGCTGCACTAAGTAAATCATGCCTTTTATGGGCTAGGAGGCGGATAATGGAGCTCTGTGGTGGGCTTCCGTTTCCGCTGAACGTAGTATGACCATTTTAGGGTTCGACTTCAACCCAGAATTCTCTCATTTCCCATTTCAGACTGAAATTCCGAAAGGCTCTAAAGATCCCACTTTCCCATGAGGTATGTGGGACCAGAAGCAGCCAAAAGCCTGACATGGATGTGATGCTCACAGCTGACGTGTGCTTGATATGAATATCGCAAACACAAGGTGATGATGGACAGAGCGCTGAAACTTTTCAGATACTCACCCCCAGTCACAGATCTGGGTTGAATCCATCATCATTCTTTAGCTCACTTCGCCAACCCAGTTCAGACACAGCTATATGCAAATCAGTCTTGACCCTGTGCTTCATGGGAACAGTCCAGCTCAACTGCCAAGCCATGTCTTCCCTGGACCGGAAACAAGCATCCTAGGACCGTTTTCGGGCTAACTTGAATATCTGGATAATGAAAGGGTCTTTCCATTTCTGACCAACCTTCCAGGTACAGAGACATGCGTGTCAAAATCCTTCCAGTCCAGATAGGATTGACCCTGTATGGGTGTTAGCTGGCTTTAAAACTGGTATTAGATTACATCGCTGTATCTGCAGCATTGGAGGCAATTGAAGTATAACTCATCTTCTCCTTGATGGCTGTTGTTTTGGGAGGAGAGGAAAAAGTTACTTCGCCCTATTTATTTATGAAGATGTATACTTTGAATGATTTTAAAATGTGTGCATTTGTAGTAATAGTTTGGTGAAACACTGTTTTGTATTTCTATAAGGTAGTTCTTAGAAATAAATGTGTTTTGACATGATAAATCCCGGAAGCCTTCACTGACCAACAGATTTGTTTTGTGCATTGCAAGTCCAACAAACACCGTAGGATCAGCAAGAGCAGCAACACCACAGGATAGACTCCAGACATCCATGAAGGAGAAGAATGAACTGGCAGCAACATTTGAGCTAACCGAGTGGACACTTGACAGTGGAATCCAGGATCCAAAGTTAGGGCAGAAGAAAAGAAAAAGAAGGCAGTCAGAGGAGACAAATCACCACCCCTAGGACACGTGATAAGGGGACCATTAAATAGCATATAGCCATAGGCATAAAACAGCATAAACACCAAAAATTGTTAAGGAAAGGCATAACAGCATGATAGAATGAAGTACCAGCTGCAAGATCGCATGACAAGGAAGGAAAGGCCATAACACCAGGAAGCACCGAATGAAAAAATCCAGGGTGGATGAGTGGGATATAATTTCCAACTCCTAGTTTTTAATAAAATCATGATTTCCATGGCGCGAGCGAGGAAAATCTCCATTTTATGGCAAGATGAGGAGATGTCATTGTATGGTATGTACATGTTCAAAGTCTGTCAAGAACAAGAGAGACAATATGCTCAATGGGCTTGAATTATGAAGCCCCGTAAGTGGAAGTGTTGGAATGGTCGTTTAAGGGGAACAACCAGGTTGAGGCAGACTACAGGTGCCTTAGAGACCATAGCACCATATGAGGAATGTGTGTCCAACCTGGAGATGTCTCTGTGGACACTGTCACAATCCAGAGGTATCAGGGAGTGATGCAATGGGCTGTTCATAATTTCCACACATCTATCGCAATAGATCTTATCGCACCCCACACTGTACCCGCACTGTATTGTTGATGTCTGGCACAGTACTCAAAGACACTACACTGGTTGCACATAGCTAGATGCACAGGCAAGGCAGTGCCAACAATCACAAGAAAATGCCAGTAAAACAAGTACAGCAAAACCAGTGGAGGTGCAAGTTAGAGACTAGTTCATTCTCGGGGATAAGCACCCAGGACGACAATTCAGAACCTTGTTTGAATGTGGGTCATGAACAGCGACTAATATTTGTGCACCTTGATCATAGCTTCCAGGGGAGCATAACAAATCATGAGGAATGTGTGATGGTGTTCAAAATACAATGATCATGTAGTCAAGAGAATGACACAAAAATGACAAAGGACACTAGCAAACAAAAAGGGGAAGAAGCCAGTAAGTGGGAGGAAGCCATGAACAACAGCCTGTTAACCTATTACATTCTTTGCCAAAAAACGTTTACAGAGAACTAATGCAATGGGGAGATCTAACAATGTCCCCAGACAACTACGTTCTAAGGTGAGGGTTTAGCCACTATCACCTACAACCTCACCTGCAGCCATCTCATGCATTAAAGGACTACGGATGGCAAGCAGAGAATAAGGATTTTCAGTTTTATTTATTGTTCAGGCTGATCCAGTTTTCATCCAAAATGGGAGGTGATGTAATGTGCCACCTGGCACTTATGCACATATGTCACATTCATGCACCTGACGCCAGGCACAAGTAGCGGACATATAAACACGGGGATCTGAATGCACAGGCTCAATCACAATCCAGTAGTTAACTGGGTGTTCTCCAATCATTCACTTTGTAGCTTGCCCAACCACTAATACAACCAAGACACTCTAGTAATAACCTCAGCCAGACAGAACAATGTTTTCTTCGGCTGGGACCTTGTAGTGTATTCTGGAGTGTTGTTTTTCACTGCAACCAATTAACTGGGTGTTCTGGTTGTACATATTGGGGCTACTGGCACAGGTGGGGGAGGTAGCAGTACTTGGGACTTTGGCAAGGTGCAGTTCTGTCATAGTAGCATTTGAGCACTGAGTGTCATTCTTTCTGCAAAAAGAGACTGCATTTTTCCCCAGTCAGTATTTGAAGTAATTGCGGTTCTTTGGAAGGAGCAAACCCTGGACATCATAGCAGTTCTGAACAGCACGCCCAGTGTGTCCATTCTTTTCACTACTTAAACCATTGTGGAGGTGTTTTCGGTTACATTGCTCTTTTGAAGCCTTAGGTTTTGGCTCAACATTCGCTTTTTATTCGAGGCCACACCTTTCAATCAGTGACTACCACTCCATCTCCAAATCTGGTTACGCCTGACTTGCAAGTTTCTGTCTGAAGCGATTACCTTAAGAACAAAGGCCCACGCAGGCAGGAGGACCACCAAGCCCATAGTGCGCCCGCTGCCGGATTCCGACTGAAATCCAGGTCAGTTGGGCAGTGCTGTGGCGGCCTCACGGAGGTGGTCTGTTAGGCTCATAGGAGAGCCTAACATGCAGACCACCGCTGTGAGAGTGCCTGCAGCACGTTCCTGCACAGTGTGGCATGCACCATGTTGTGCATGCCACATCGTGCAAGAACAGGGGTGAAATTCCAGAGGGCACAATATCTGCCCCCCTGCATGCAGCCCCTTGAGCAGCAGGGGGCCCTATTAGGGCTCCCTTAGTCACATCTCCACCAACCTTTTAATGGCGGGCTTACCGAAATGGGCAGTAGACAGGCAACTCAGAATATGCTTAGCTGTGCCGCAGCGGCACTTTCAGCATATTATTGCTCCCCACCCCTGCGCCACAGCCGCGGGATTCTGGATCCCGGCAGACGCAGCGGTCTTGTGGCGGTCCGTCCACCACACTCATAATACTAAAAGCGGTTCCGCAGTGGTGGTTGGACCGCCACTGCGAATACGTCAGTCCAAACTCGTAATCGGGCCCTAAGTGATTGAAATGAAACAACACCCAGAAGGTTTTCATTCCTTTAGTAGATTCATCTCACTGAATATTTCTGGCCCTATTTTCCTGTTGACAGGGAGGTCGAGTTAAATCTACTCCCAAACAGTCTTTTCAACTCAGCACCCAGTAAAAGTATTCGATACATTAACAATGCATGCCTTAAATTCAGAATAGTTGTGGCTACTGTGTAACGTAGTGAACTGCACAAGCTCTGTTGAGATAATGTAAAAAGTACCCATTTTATTTAATGTGAAGTAGCCTTCTAAAATGCTTTAAGCAATGACATTGGAAGAATTTTAGAGCAGTGACGTGTGAATGCTAAGAAACATCTATCAATTATCACAGTCAAGCAAAGATTGTGTACTCATCTAAATTACATTTTAGAAACGGAGTAAGACTTGAATCCACATATAAATATAATACAGCCTGCATCAACTAAAAATTACAGTGGAAATGTAAGACAAGCAGGCACATGGATGGAATACTGGGACTTCTGTTAAAACTTTTTATGTGTATGAGCGAATTTAAACTACGAAATAGATGCAATGGAAAACAATAGGCATTGGGCTGAGCTGAACACTAGTTTATTTGTAATATGGCTCAGTGACTCACCCCGGCCATTTCATGCAGTACTGTTGTATCTTTCTTTTCCTGCACACAACTTCCCTATCTCTGGCTCGTTGCGGAATCAGACCTGACGCAAGGGTGATCTCTTTGTTTCAGAGCTGAACATTTTCAATTCCCAGTAGATGTTATCAGGCGAGTACTGCAGGAAGCTGTCATTCACCTGCATAAACTGAATAAGGTAGGTTGTTGGTCGACCCAGAGAGTGGCAGCGAAGCCAGTGCAAAACACCTGGAACGCGAACAGTCGCGTAGGGAGGGTGTAGTTGATGCCGAGGGGGGTAGCCAGTTAGCCTTCTCGTGTCACCATTCTTCCTCTCAGCCGGAGAGGGAGCAGGACAGACCCTTCCTCCATTAGGTAATGCCCCCTCCTTTTCCTTTGTCCTGTTCCTGGCAGGAGTGGGCATGTGTATTGTGCCCCAGGGGCAAGGTAGAGGTCAGAGTGTTATGCTCCAAGGAAGGGACTGGGGTTAGGACTTTATTAAAGTGGTCATAAGAAGGGAAAATTATGTATACATTTCCACATACTTTTCAGTAATTTACAGAGTACCAAGGTACCTCTTAGGAAATACAGCTGCACTTGAAATGCTTTAAAAAAAATACACTCTACTACACTATATTTTACAAATATAGTGTACTACAGTGTAGTTTCTATTTTTTTACATATTTAATTCTTTACAAAAAAGTGTTTGGAGTACCTTGGTAATACCTACAAATTACTGTGGTACTTAAAAAATGTTTTAAAAAAAATTATTTGTTAAAAAATTATAAATAAACTGTATTAGACTACATTTTACTAATATAGTATACGAAAGCCTTTCGTCTGGTGTCCCTTTGGTTAAAAATATGGGTTAAGGAGGAGGATTCGTTAAATAAGGCAATCCTTAAAGATTGCCTGGCTCTGGAATATGTATCCAAGGTACCATGGCTTAAATATATAGAAAGGAGTCTCATGGGCCTGGGAAGAGGAGACCTTTTATCCAACCCCAATTGGAACGCAAAAGGAATATCTAGCCCTCCTTAAGACGGCGTTTAGCGCACGCCAGACTATGTTAAGGGAGGGGAGGGAGCTTGTGAAGCCCAGCGTACGATGATTTATCATGCTGAGGACTACAGTGATGGCAGAGCCGTGCTTTCTGGGTTTCGCAAACTCCTACGATTGATTCCTCCTGACCAGGTTTCGGCTTGATCTTTTTTATTTACTTCTCGCCCATCCCAGGTGATTAAATAGGGGGCAATCTCGTTTCAATCTGCGGCTGCAATGGTTCATCTGCACAGGACATGGGTCATTTTACAATGTTCTGCCCATTTTATGATATACCCAGAAAATCCTTTTTAATCCCCATTTTGAAACAGGCCTTTTTTAGACAAGTTCGGCCCGCTTTTATATTCCTTCAGATGTTGACGGGAAATACCGTTTTTTATGTGTTACGTTTTTTAAAATCTACTATCAGGGTCAGGGTGAGTTGTGATTAACTCGCATGTCTTTTGTCACTATCTCCGGTTTCATGTACCCTACTTGCTTACAACTTGCTGATTCATTTAATGGTTTCTAACGCACCACCTAGAGTGTTTTAACCTATCCTTTTTAGCGGGTGTCATATGTCAGTCTTAGGTGTTCAGGATACTAGTTGCAATACGTATACGCAAAATTAATTGTCAAGTTGTTTATACCCAGTCAGCTCTTGTGATTGCATATATTGTATTATATTCCATTTTTATCCTGCATTGTATATTGTGCCTTTATGGTTTTATCAATATGAAACCGAATAAAGATATTTGACTAGACTACTATAACTTTAACTTTTGTTTTTTTCAATGAATTAAAAGGTTTTATTAACATAAAGTTAGATTTCATGAACATAGACACTGTAACATCACTTTAACCTTATATATTAATATGTATATATGTATTTATACATATATTTTCACTGAAAAAGCAAAGGTTAAAGGGACATTATAGTTAGGTGACAATGCCACCTAAAACATACTCTTTTAAACTAACAAAACAACTGAAATTTAGCAGTTGTAGGTATCTCAAGTGACTTTAATTCTTATCCTAAAGAAACTATAACTTGTGGCCTCACCATGCACTGCAAATTACCTCACATATTACATCACTCATGAAATGTTCTATGGCATCTCTAAAAACAAAGCTGGAACATCTGAAATGGCACCCATGATGGCAAGACTGTGCATGGCTGGGTCTGGGGTTATAGTTACTTTAGGAAAGAGTTATAGTTACTTAAGAGAACTATAACTGGTGAATTTCAGTGGTTTCGTTAGTTTAAAACAGAATGATTTAACTACCATTTTCACATAACTATTATGTCTTGTTAACCTTTGTTTATCAATGAAAGAAAATCACCAGATATATTTTACAGAGCTAACTATAAATTGTGACCCTGCCATGCCCTGCTTATGGCCTCACATATCACGTCATTCATGACATGTTTAATGACATCATTGATGACGTCAGTGATGAGATCTCAAATGACTTCTTTGATGACATAACTGAGGATATCACTGCTGACACCATTGAACCTACTGCTTCTCAAATTACTCTATAAACCAACCTCTGTGAATGGCCTGAGCATAGCACAACACCCGCAACAGGCCAACTTCCACCACACATGACATTTGGGTGGCATGAAGTAGAGTTGGCAGTAGGGCCTTCACAACCCCCTTCAGGCAGACAACACCCCACAGATCCCTACCACATTTTTGTCAGTCCTGCCGCACTCCAGCACGAGTGCACAGGGGTTGTGATGGCCCCCAAGGGATCCCTGCGGAACCATGCCAACCCAGACTTTAAAAAAACTAATTTGTTCCCAGGGAGGGTTCCTCTTGAACCCCCAACACCCCAATTGTGGCTAGGGCATCAGGGTATACCTGCCATGTCCTTATATATATGTTTTAATCATTTTTAAGGACAGGATATCTCTTCATGTTGTGACTAGCCAATCATAGTTGTTATCCTTTGGGTCCAGTCAATCTTAATGCTTTAATTTGTTGGAGTCTCACCGCACTATATATCCTTAATTCTTTAACCTTAATAATGAATGAATAGATTTACACCAAATCCCAAAAAACAAATTTTCTGGGTAATGATCAAGCTTTCTACCAAATTTGATATAATTTTATTCAGCTGTTTTTTTTATTAATTGCCTAAATTTCCCTATGTAAATTGCATGGGGAAAAAGTGTTTTGGGATCTCTCCTTTTTCTCGGTTCCAAGTTGACGAATCACCCCAAACCTTTCCAGAAAGAAATTGAGGTGGATAAACTTTTTTGGGGGTACAAAAACACTCTTCCTATGGAAAGTCTGACCTCCCTATAACTACACAGTAGCGACCAAACTGTGGTTTTATATATTTATTTATATATATCTATTATCTATATATTTACCTACTTATATATATTACCTAGTGGCAGTCACCACTAGGTAGTTAGGTCTGCTTTTCCATAGATGGAGCGTTTATTGTTTTGCTAATAACTTTAGCTCAGTTTGATGAATCTTCCCCAAACGTTCCCCCAAAAACGTTTATCAGCCTCAGCTCCTTCCTGGAATGTTCCGGGGTGATCCATCAAGTGGGGGGCAGAAAAAAAGGGGGGTCCCAATATGCAACATCCCCATGCATTTTCCATTGACTTCTTTAGACAAGGCTGCAACAAAAACTGCTGAACATATTTTTATACCAAATTTGTCAGGAAACTAGATCTTGGTCCACAGACTGTGCTTTTTGTGATTTGGTGTAAATCCGTTAAGAAGTTTTTGTGATATTAAGGGTAAACAATATATAGATATTTGGGCACGCAAGAGTCTTCTAGACTCTCCCAGGAGTGCCAGTTTACAAATAAAGCATTTGGAATGGCCTGGAGAGGTTTATTTCCATCTTGCTCCCATGGGAGTCAGACTGCCGCGAGATTGAGCGCTCTGATTTGCTGCCAGCAACATGAGAAAAATGTTTCTGCCAGCCATTACAGGACTTAGAGACTTAGGGGCATATTTACATGAAAATGGCGCAGTCTGGGGCCTTAAGCAATTGTAGTTCACCAAGCTGCGTCATTTTCAGAGCAGGGATGCGTTGTATCAACAAGAATACGGTACACAACTGTGCTCATCCCTGCACCGGTGCTGAAAAAGCTGACTAGAGCCAACACAGGCACCCTTGCACTATGGTGTAATGGCGCCTGCGATGCAGGGATGAGTGTGGAACACCTTCCTGCACAAAAACAATCATTAATGGAGTTTTCCTCCTCCTATGTATGCTGCAGAAATGTTATGGGAATGGGGACGTGCAGCATCTTTCCCTGAGCCATTAGAGGCCCCGGGAATCCCACCCCGGGGCTGATCTTATGGGGTGCCCCACTCCCTGAGCCTCGGGAGGCTCAGAGGAGCTGACACCTGGGGCCAAATATAGTTTCTATGGGGAGCTCTGGGTCCTGTGGGATGGGGATCCCGGGGCTCAAATTGGCCTGGTAAGGGGGCCACATGCCCCTCCATATAAAGTGCATCAGACCCTGGGGATGGGGTCTGTGGGACCGAAATTGACCTGCGGAGGGCAGTTGCATTACTCCTCTACCCGTACAAATATCACTGGGCCCCAGGAATTGGGCCCCTGGGCAGAATTCTTCCCGGGGGTGCTGCATGCCCTTTCCCCATAAACATTGTGGCTGGCCCCTGGGGATGTAGTCCATTGGGCCGAAATTGGCCCTGGGAGGTGGGCTGTGTGCCCCCTTTCCTGTACAAATTGTGGCTAGGAGGGCTTCATGCTCCCATCCCACCTTTAAAAGTGTGCTGGGTCTCCGGTGATTGGGTTCCCAGGACCGAAATCATCCCAAGGGGCAGGGCCGTGTGCCCTCTCCCCATAAAAATTGTGGCTGACCCGAGTGATGGAGTCCGTGGGGCTGAAATCCGTGACGGGGAAGAGGGGCCCTCTCCAAGCAAGCACAATGGAATCTTGGGTATGGGGTCCCCAGGGCCGAAATCAGCCTGGGGGCATGTGCCCCCATCTCTCAAACAAGCACACTGGGGACCTGGTGATGGAGATAAAAGAGTGGCTCTGGGGGATGGGGATCCCAGGGCCTGACAAGGCTTGGGGAGGGGGGCCACACAGCCCTGTCCCCTTCATTTAAATAATTGGCATCGGGGGATGGGACCCCTTGAGGTCATTAAAGGCCCAGGGAAGGGGGCCTCACGGCCAGCCAACCTCCCTTTAATAAAAAATACAAAAACTGCCCTGGGGGATGTGTGACCAGGACCAGGTCCTCTGGCCAAGGCCAAGCGCAGCATGTGGTTGGTTGTATGGGGCGGTGTTGGATGCTGGGCATGGCTGCCATGCATAGTGGGGGTTTCATTTACATATGGTAATTGCAGATTACTTTACATTAAAAAAAACTAGAAATCTACTGAAAAAAACAAAAATTAAAGTAATGTTATACCTAGGTGTTATAAAATGGTCTTTTTTTTCAAACCATATAAATCCATTGAGAAAAACAAAGGTTACAATGACGTTATAGTTATGTGAATTTGTCAGTGACACCATTAATGTTTTGAACTAAAAAAACACAGAAATTCACAAGTTATAGTTAGGAGCACTAACTACAACTTGCACCATGCCATGCACTGCTTATGACCTCACATATGACATCACTCATGACATGTTCTAGGACATCATTTATGACAGCACATATGGCATATCAAATGGCATCATTGATGAAATCACAAATGATACGTAGGTTCATGTGTTGCCTCAAACTTTGCAGCAAAAAAGTAGATAGACAAATAAATATGTGTGACAAGATGCAATGTTTGTTTATTTTCTGTGTTGCCTCTTGGTGCATTTAACAGCTTCAGTGGTGTGGTACAAGGGGTGCAGTTCACGACAAATCCCTATCTGCCCCACCTGTAGTAATGCTTCTGAATACTGGAATTTCGAATAAAGTGTTTATATAAATGGGGATCTGGTTGGAAGAAAGGGCATTCTACTGTGAAAGAAATTGGGACCCCCTTCTTTCTTTCTATTGCATCCAATGATGAACGTTGGCTTTTCTACAAGGGCAGGATAGTCTTTGTGGCTAGTGGCTACATAAAGCAATAAGACTGAGAGCGCTCAGAATGATGAGTTAAAGGCATTAGAAAAGGCAGTACTTACATTAATATGAAACATACCAGGCACATATTTCATAAAATAAATGGCAGTCAGGATCGCAGGGGGCAGGTCTATGCAGCACATGTGAGGAAAGAGGGCAGTGGAGAGGGGAGACTGCAGTGTTAGGCATGCTAGGATTGCAATACCTCATAATTGAAGTGGATAAGAGTTGTATTGCTGGTTGATATAGATGGTATGTGCCTGATGCCAAGCAATAGAACACTTCAATGAAATGGAGCAAGAAGGTAGAAACCGGCATGTGAGGAGCAGTTTGGGGGTCTGAAATAGTGAGTAGGTCAAGGTCACACAATGTAAAGGTCATGAAGGTGAATTTTAGACAGAGTATTTCTGGGTAGTCCACGAATTGTTTTCAAGATAAAGAGATTAAATAGGTCTTTGCTGCTGGTCAGAAACCAACCAAAATAATCATGGATGGTTAGAGGTGGGCTCATGTTGAGGGAGAGTGGAAACCATTCAAATAGCACTGTTGATAACTATGACAAGCAGCGCCGGACTGGCTACCGGGCGTTTTGGTGTGCTGCCAAGCTGGGGGCTGATTTCACTGCGGTGGGGGCTTATTTTGTTGATGGGGACCTGCGTGTGCTTCTAAATAAATAAAGCAAAATGAATGGTTTTAAATACACGCAGGTCCCCATCATCGAAATCAGCCCCCAGCTTGGCAGCATACCAAAACGCCCGGTAGCCAGTCCGGCTCTGATGACAAGGCAGACATTTAGGCTATTCCAGCAGTCTAGGTTTTTCTTAATGAGAAGGATGAGTGTGTAAATATTAATTAGTTAACATCTAGCTACAGTAACCATAGTAGGCACACTGGAATGCCAAGATGTCTGGCAGAGGGGAAACTGTAAGGTTATCAGAGGGAAACAGGATTAACAGGGTAAAAGAAGATGGATATGTTTTAGGTGAGGCAGGAAAATAGATGATTTCATTTTTCATGGGTTGAGCATAGAGCTTAATGTGTTGAAGAAGGGAAACAGGCCAGTAATTCTGTAGTGACAGCTTTAAGGTGACAGTGCAAGCCAAATAAAAGCAAATGTTATCCAGGGGAATGGTTCCAAGCAAGAGTAGAGGGCCATAGATTGAGCCTGGAGGGGCATCCACTGAAATAAGGTTGGGCAAGGACAAGTGTGCATCTTTGGTTTAGCTAGTAGTATTGAAAGAAATAGCCCTCACTCAAGCAAAGATCTCCCCTGATGCCTCCATCCTCTTTTATTTGACAGAGGCGGTAGGGAGCACAGTAAGACAAGCCAAAGCCATCAATCACAACAGATTTCTCCTTTCCTTGCTGCAGCATTGACTTTTCTGCTCTATGGCCTCAGCGGAGCCAAGTGGCAGCGCAACTAGAAGGCAATTTGAGAAGAGGGGAAGAAAGAGCATATTTATTTGTACAAGCATGTTTGTATGGTGATGCATTTATGAGTGTATGAAGGTATAAATGGGTGTGAAGGCCTGTATGTGTTTTGGTAGGGGCTGCAGGATGAGGTGTAGCAGAGTTTGTGAGTCGAGTCAGGGCGTAAGGCAGATTGGACTGAGATTATGGTCTGATGTGGTCACCCTGGCGTAATCATGCATATAGCTGACATATTGTGATAATTCTTGGTTGAATTCTAGCTATCTCTGATACAATGGTGCCCTGCCCTTGACATATTGTAGACATTTATGGTGATAGCCTGCCCTTCTCTGACATAAAATCAGCCCAATACTGAGATATTGTAGGAATTTGTGACAACCTTTTGGCTACCCCTGATATAATGACTGGGTGGCTGGTTGCCTTGATGTATGGTGGGCATTCTTGGCAACATTCAGGCTAGCTCTGTCATAATGGTAACCCATTCTTGACATATTGCATCAATTCTTGGTGCCATTAGGGTGCCCTAGACATAACAACAGCACATCTTGTTCTATTATGAGCAATATTAACCACATTGTGGCTATCTCTGACATTACAGTGGCCCATAGAAAGAAAAACAGTTCCTGCCTGGTGGAATTATAGGAACATTTGTCTATATATCATTTGGTGCTTTTTCCTTTATTAGCAGAGTGTATTTTCCATAGTCTTACAGTATTTATTTAAAGAATTAATATATTGTTACATGATATTTATAAAACATAAGAAAAAAGAAATGAATAAAATGTGCAACTTTTTGTGTTGAGAAGAATTACACTAAGGATTTGTTTCCCATATTTATGTGCATGGGCTATGATGCAACTTATTGCGCTCTCTAAAGTATGAAGTTTTTGCTATAATTCCACCAGGCAGGAACTGTTTTTCTTTTTAGTGTTCTTTTCCCCTGGTCCTGCTTGTGTATAAGCGTACAATGGCCCTCTTTTGATTGTCCTTCTGATAACAGTGAAAATATTGAACTTAATAGCAATTTTAGTTCATTTTTTGATAAAAGGTCTGTTCTTATGGAAAAAGCCTTGATTGCTATTTGAGTCCTGAGGAAGGTGTTAAGGAATTCAGAGATACACCGAAACATGTCGACATATGGACTAATGAAATGATGTATTTTTTTTATATAATCATTCATGTATTGAGTGTATATGAGCAACATGAATTAAGAGAGGAGTATATGAAAAATAGAGTGATATGTTTACTGCTTTTAGAAACAAGGCACTATTGTAACAAAAACATTGGATGAAGTGCTACATTGCATTGTCACTGTGTTTCATTTGATGTAATTTTTTTATTATATTTTCTCAAAATACATAACACATATGTGAATTAATATGATTTTTAAATGTATTGTTAAATGTCTTTTAAACTAAATGCAAACTAAAGCAGGTTATTTTGCTTGCATTGTGTGGAATAAAGAAATTTTAACCTAATTAGACGTATGGTAACACATAGGGGCCCATTAGCATGTTGGGCGGATCGCCACCGCCCGCATGGCGGTGGCGATCCGCCCGACATTTGTGCCCACCCGCATGCCAATTCCCCCTGCCATATTACTATGGCGATGGGAACCTGGCGGACGGAAAGACCATCTGCCGGTTTTCCGCCGGTAGGCAATCCGCCTGATTGCCTACCGTGCGGAAAAGCTGTTAATATGGTGGCGGTGTCTGGTAGACACCGCCATTCATATTAGAATGCAGACGGGGACATGCCTTTCCGTAGCGGCAACGCCGCCACAGAAAGGCATGCGGTCTTTGACATTGGGGGCCCATAGCGCGGGCCCCCAAGGATTGTGGGGGGTGCACCTGCATTGCAATGTACAACGTGGCAGGCACCACGTGGTGCCTGTCACGTTGTGCATTGAAAAGCACAACTTGCTTTTGTGGCATTGCGGCGGGCGGTGCTTTCAGCCTGCCTCAATGTTACAAATGCGCCCGCCACACAGGCGGGCGCATCCTAATTGTAGGTGCGGTCCGCCGCAAGCATTGCGGGTGGTCCCGTTTCCCGGGGGTATGGCGGGCGGACAAAGTCCGCCCGCCATACTAATGACCCCCTTAATGTCTGAGTGCATCTTTTGGTTCAGTGCAAACTAAGAGAAAGGTTATAATTTCTGTTGAAAGTGTATTGTGACACAGAAGGGAATCCCTTTTTTTGACTTCTGATAACAGTGGCCCATCCTTGACATATTATTAGGGTTCTTGGTGACATTGAAGCTGTACCTCTGTCAGGTTCTCTGGGATGGAGGAACTTATTGAAAATCCTAACCCTACTCATTGAGTTAGTAGAAAGCATCAGAGAGAACACAAAGTTGTCCCATCAAGTATCATAATGGGGGCAAAGGAGGGAGAGAAATAGACAAAACATTTCAGTGGCAAGACTTTGAGCAGTCTCAGTTAGCGTAGGTAGATACATGTGAATGGATTGCTATGTGAATAAGTAGCTAGGTAAACAAGAGACAAATGCCTAGATCACATGATATCCAGGAAATCTTAAGGAAACCCACATGTAATTGTACAATGATTATGATCTCGCCTTACTAGCCTGTCACCTTTATGGGCAATGAAGAACATGGAAGAAGGCCATGAACTGAAATCCTGTACAAGGTATCAGCAGTAACTCACTTCCACAAGACATGAATGCACATAAGGAAGAAGTACAGAGCAAAAGAACCAGAAGCCGAGAGGAACAACGATGACTGAGCAGGAAACCTAGATTAGGAGAACCATCCAAAGGATAATAAGACTAATGTGAAGGAGCAGGGAGCATGGTATGTGAGCTCAACAGTGATCCAGTGTAAGAGGTATAAATATTTTTTGTTTAAGCTCTCAAATTACTACTTGCTCATTTATCCCTCTAACCTCACTGCCCCCCTGCAGCTAGACGGATTACAGCATTACCCTCACCACAGACACAAATGGTCCTCTGATGGATCTTTCTCCGCCAATAGGAGTGTTGGGAATTAGGATGTCAAAAACACAGCGTTACCCACCCAATGAGGACCATTATTTGGTGACAAACTCACAAGTCCGAAATAAGGTTCAAATACACTACTCTCAGGACCATACAGTAAATATAAAGTATCGCAATGGGGAAAACCAAGCTCCTAAAGAAGTTAAGTCTAACTAAAATGATACACACTAGAAGCTCTGCTTCTGCGACACACAATAGAAGAAGTAGAACTTGATCTTCTGAAGAGATTTGCAGATTCTCCCTACAAAAAATTAGATCAAAAGAGTAAAATAACTCAGTTTCAAATAAAGAACATAAGGACTCAATAATAGACTCAGTCAATTTTAGATCATTTAGTTACTGTATTAAATTTCCAAAATCTATTCAGATAAGCAATTTCTTAAGTGTTTCAGTCAAGAATATTAAAGCAGGTAGTGCAAAACTACACATCTAGTCAGAGGTTCAAATCCAAAGAGGATGGTTTAAAACAGATATGAGGTTACAGACTTCTACCATCCTTAAAGGCAGAAGGATAGTTCAGTTCTTTTTAACAGCATCTAAAGATTTAAAGCAAAAGGGTAAACAAATCATTTTTAAAGTTCTCTTAGGGCGAGTCCATGAGCATTAGCAAAAAGGAAATATGAGGCAAATATCAATTAGTTCGGCAACGAAGGTTTCCAGGTCTACTGCATAAAAGCAGCAGCATCACCAAAAAGGCGGTCCAAGATAGGGACAATTAGGGCGTTGCGATAAAGGACAAAATCTAAAGCGGAATAAGTTTTGTCCCACAGAAAGACAAATTAGCATTTACATCACAATATGGGCATCCTCTCATTGAGAGGAAAAGATAAATAATGGTGTTGCACCTCCTTTGGGGTTTCTTCTAATATAATGCTTATGACATCTTAATGATGTGGTGTCACTCTACTAGTCAGTCCATCATATGACTAGTTTACGTATTTAGTCACCAAATACATTAAATTACTCATGCATTCTTTCCCAAGCCCTTCATGTGAATGACTTGGCTTTTCGGGCCTCACAGGTTTGTCAGTGGTAAGAAATAAACAAAGTAACAGCCTATGGCATCGGGTTGGAGGTGACTTTCCATCGAGCAATCTCACAATGAATTTTAAAAGAATGTTCTTTATATGTAAAAATGAAATATGCACAGAACAAATAGTGCAACACTTGCAGAAATGCCAAAGAATAATTTTTCTTGTGAAGGGACAACTGCAGCTCAAGAAAGACCACGTTTAAAGCTTAAAATACATACATCAGATTTAAATGAATTAAACTTAATCAGCATCAAATATAATGCATCAATCATTATTTCATATCAAAAGAATAATAAATGTTTCACCAATGTATTAATGCACCAAAGGGATTAGTGTTAGCTATGGCCTCCTGCCACACATTTTTAAACAACCATACATGTAAAATATTCTTAAAAAAACATTTTAATAAATCGTGTCTTAATTTTTATAATCCTTAGGGCCTCTACTATCACATCTGTAAGTTTCAATTTCCTAACTAATTATATTGCATATTTGCACCTCAATCTATTCCTGATACATTTGCAATGAAAGGCAATAGAACTGTTAGGCCTCATCATTAGATTCATTAGTTTTCATCAGTACATGAACAGAAAACATCATTTTATTAGCCATCTTGTAATGAGAATCTAATATTAAGCATAATAACTATTTAGCAATGTATTTTCTCCTTTTATGACTCTTTCAAGCACCCTTTTACTGTGCTGTTTACTTAATTTGTCACTATTACTGTATTATTTAGTTCATTGTGTGCAATGTGCAAATTCAGTTTTTTTGTGTCTAAATCAATAAAAGCGTCAAGTAGGATGTTTTAAAATATTTTCCTTCATCAACAGTCAATGGGAATCATCAGCAAACAAACACAGTTCCCAGGAATGGACCTTTTTCCAAAGTTCCTTCTTGTATTGGAAAATTCTGGAAGTGTGTATCCTATTCTTGTATTACCCTAAATGTACATGGCGCTAACCACCCTTGTCGCATCTTTCATAACCCTGTGATCCGTAGACATCAACCATGTGGGAAGGGCTCTTTTCACTGTCCTGTAAATCTGGACCTCAGGAAACCCTTTAATGTTGCGCTTTAATGGCACCCAGCCACACACCCTGGTATGCAAGGGATCAATACTTAAAATACTGTAGACATTCTTGGTGATATATTTGGAGTAATTGTGACCCATCCTTTAAATACTGATGGCATTTGTGATGTCCTTGGGGCTATCCCTGGCATATTACTTATTCATATTTGACATATTGCTAGAATTTCTTGATGGTGTCTTGACTATCTCAGTCATATTATTTGCCCATCCTTGATATAATGTGGTACTTCCTGGTGACCTTGTGGTTATCCCTGGCATTATCATGACCCATCATTGACATATTAGCTATCTCAGTGACAATCTGAGTATATTGTGCATATTAGTGATCCATCCATGGAACTGTGTGCCTTTTTCACAACATTTCTATTAATACCTAGCATATAATATCCTTGAGATATTGTGGGCGCTCTTGTAGCTATCCATTGCATAACTGTGGTCTTTGCATCTTGATGGTCATTTTTGAGCTATTCTGGCTTATCTTGCTACAACTTTGCCTACATTTTGCATAATCGTGAAGTCCCTGACATGTAATGGAGCTCCATGTGTCACAGTGGTGCATTTGAGTGCTTGGTGGAAATGTCAGGCTCATGTTTGGGAATGAAACATTTATCCACCAAATATGAAAATGTTATTTCAAGAGACAAATGCCATTTTTTCAGGAAAATGGCAAGAGTCTGTTAAGGAAATCTTAGTTAATTTATTGAAAATGAAAACATTGCAAATCCTTTGCAAAAGCACCTATTTTCGTAAATTGGCATAACGAAGTCTATGGCTAAATTACTGCATTTTTGACATGTATTTAAAGCTAATATTTGAGTGAAAATGAACGCTGATTTTGAGAATTGTATTATTTAGTTTGACTTTTATTGTTATGTCTCTTCTTGCATGACTTCAATGAGGCATTTAATTATCAGCTATTTCTAATATTAAAGCTACTGCTCTTTGGGACCTAAGGATATTAGTTTGTTGTAACCTTTCTAACGTCTAAGGGGCTTATTTATGAAAACTGTTCCATCGCTTTGTGAAAACAGCGATGAAACAGTTTTCATTGCTCCCTCCTTGAGACATGATGGATGCATCATATTTACTGTATGACTCATCATGTCGCAAGGAATAACAGATACGTCAGTATCTGTGGGCGCAAAACTGGCGCATTGCTGGAGTTGTGTCGGAAGCATGACGCAACACCAGCAATGCAGGGGGGAGGGCTATGGTTGTAGCACTGCTTCAGTCTTACGCCTGCTGTGAGACAGGCGTAAGATATTGATGCAATGGCTTCCTAGAAGTAGCGACCTGAAATCTCATAGATTTCAATGCGCCACTTCTACAAGGCTTTTTGCGGGGGAACGCCCACCCTGAATTCATTTTACCTGGCACAATGTGGTGCAGGAGTGTACAAAGTGACACATCTGCCTAGACGCATCACTTTGTAAATAGGGTGCAACATTGCGCATTTTTCACTCCACTGGTGCGTTGCAAAAAGTGATGCACCGGCGGCGCAAAAGTGTTGCAAGGCCTCATAATTAAGGCCCTAACTTTCTAACATACCTAAGAGTTCTTTGTTCGTGAGCAGTAGTGTTGCTGTAGGAGCCTGTAAGATTTGTCTAGTTCTGCTGTCAAACGATTAATGATTCTCAGGTTTGTATATCTCTTGATTTGTCCACCTTGCCCTTTCCCCAGGATTTCATTGGCAACATATAACAGAGAATCTACTTGGAAGGGCATGATGGAAAAAAAGTGAAGAAAGATGACTCGCATTTTAAAGTCATTTTATTACCTATTTCACTATAGCACATACCAGTAAAATGATTAAAGCAACCTTTACATTAGAATTAGTTATTCTAACAAAATATTGTTTATTAAATATCTACTACCACAACATCATGAGGTTAAGTACTTATGAATAAGTATAAATTTGCTATCCATAATTTCACATATATGTACCATGACACTATATATGTTCAAGGTATGTGGAAGTGGAGTTAAAGAACTGTACATCTATACTTAGCTACATATAGATGTGCCTACACTATATTTTGGTAATCGATATTCTTACTATGATATTTTTACAGGACATGCATAGAATATTCTGACTTACAATTTTCGAATTACCCGATGGAACATCGTGAACTAAAGGTACAGAAACATAGAGCGTATTATGATTTCCCCTGCTCCCAATTAAATCTAGATGGGTTGGATTCTAAAGTAGTGTGAAGGAAAACCTCTCTCCTCTCTTTCTCCCCTAATTGTGCTGTTTGTAATTGTGTGTCGTAACCTTTGAAATAAGAAATAATTGTGGAGTTCAAATCGCAGAGAACACAGGGCATATTATCCAGGATGTGGTCCGCCGGCTATGGTGCTGGCAACCAGGGTTCAAACCTCGGGGTCGCGTCCACATCCTGTGATTCTTGGCAAATCACTTAATCTCCCCGTGCATGAATGTGTAATGTAAATACGGTGCTCATGTAAAGCGCTCCAATACCTTCTGGTCGAATTCGCGCTATATAAATATGCAAAAAAAAAAACATCATTGACAAATATTTTATGAACATATTTTTCACGTCATCTTCTTCACAGAAATCTGGCTTTACCCTGCCTCTGCACCAGACCTCGCCACTGCCATTCCCGAAGGTTACAAGTTAATGCAACCGAACCAACAGCTCAGAGGTGAAACCGCCATTATCTACAGGGATACCATCTGCTGCACAACATCCCCCGAGGACCCATCGCTGCTAATGAAACACCTAATTTCCCAACTCCATACAGATGGGAAAAGCACCATCAAAGGTACCCTTGCCCACAGACCAGCGGTACCATTTCCCAGCTTCTGCAAAACCTACCCAGAAATCATTGATCCACTCGCAATTGATTCCGAGCACATCTTACTATGGTTTCTCAACTTCCACCTCCACGACCCCAGTGCTGCCAACTACGCCAACCTCCTGGAAAGCATGAGCAACATCCGACTCAAGTAGCTATTCACCAACCCCATCCACACCGCAGGACACATGCTCGACCCCATCTTCACCTCCAGCGACAGAATCAGGTATATCCACACCACACCACTCACCTGGCCAGACCACCACAGTGTACACTTCACCATCTCAGGACCTAACTACCTCATTGCTGGATCCCTCAGATCCATGCGAAGAGACTGGAAAAAGGTACCAGAAGACCAGCGGAGCAACAAGCTCTGGTCCCACCTCCCAGACTCTACACATGACCCTGAACAAGCAGCAAAGAACTTCGCCCAGTGGATCACAAAATGCGGCGACGCAATCACCCCGCCAAGACAACCAAGGTCAAAGAACAAAGCAAAAAAGAAAGCTGGTTCACTTAGGAACTGCACTCCACCAAATGCAACTGCCTACAACTTGTAAGGAAGTGGCATAACAGCAAAAAACAGAAGACCACGCCACCTACAGGACCACTCTCAACCAGTACTACTGCCTCCTGAAAGAGACCAAAATGAACACCCGAGCAGGCCACATCGAAGCCAGCGCAAACCACAGCAAAGAACTCTTTACCATTGTGAAGGAATTCACCTATCCCGCAGCCATTGAGAACGACATCCCTCCATCACACAAACAGTGCGACAACCTCGCGGACTTCTTCCATGACAAGATCTCGACCATCTACGAAAACTCTGAACACCAACCCTGCTCTGCAGTCAGCATCAACCAGTTCACACCAACGAACACAAACCCCGAACACTTTCTCACCTACTGGGAACTCCTCGCCACACAAGACACTATCTCCATCATGAACTCCGTGCACTCTGAAGCACCCACCGACCCATGCCCCCACCATGTCTTCAACCTCAGAAGCAAGACAATTGGCAATGAGCTTAGGAAGGTCATGAACACCTCTATCTCCATGTCCTCCTTCCCTGATGACTGGAAACATGCCCTTCCTGAAAACACCATCCGCTGACCCAGCCAATTTGAAGAACTACTGGCCTATCACACAGCTCCCCTACCTGGCAAAAGTCTTTGAGAAAGCGATCAACAAGCAACTCACCCAAAACCCAGAAGACCACAACCTTCTGGACCCCTAACAATCCAGATTTCGAGCTAACCACAGCACGATACAGCCCTGGTTATATTATATCTATTTACCACAGCAAGAGGATAGGTGCCATTGATACATGATCTTGTAGTGTCCTTTCCAGAGCACAAGGCATTTAATCCCCACGGAATGTCATATCCTAATTGTTCCCACTCTACTCCTCAATTCTCCCTGCCCTGTCCCCACCCATTTTCTCTACTATTGGGCCCGCTTTCCAGATGTGTTCAATAGATTAGTTGAAACATGAACTTGGAACCTCTAATTACTTGGAAACATTTCAAATGATAAGTGTGGTCCAGTAGCTGCCGCCTTGTTATAGAGCTGAAATACACAGTATGGAATCAGCAGAGAGGCATATGCCTGTGCTCAGTAATTCAGAAACATTGTTGGCTTCGTTCAAAAGACTTAACAGCTCCCCTGGAACATGCCTCAGGATACACAGGCCTTGACATGCCTTGCCCTTAGTTTTATTGACAGTAGCTTATCTTCCCTTTTTCATTAAAACTTGAAGTTTCAGCAAGGAAATGTCGGCCTTATTGTTTCCTAGCAGAAATAATGAGCCTCTGTCTTTACAAGTGGTGGTTCTTTTTTGGCTTGTTGTAGATAATGTGCTAGTTAATGGTTCCTCAATTAGCTGCCTCTGCCTTTGAGCTTTTGTTGGCGGAGCAATGCCAACCCCTCACACTGTTTGAGATTAGAAAGGTATTGCCCTTTTTATTTCTCTTGGAAAATTCTGCACAGACTTCCAGACTCTCCCAGTGGCATCTCCCTGTGCCCTGGGTGCCAAGCTCTGCCTCTGTCCTTCTCCTGCAAAGCGGCACATTCTACTGCTTCTCTACTTCGGAATAGCAGTTGATACTCCCCCTCTGAGGGTGACAACCTCTGTTGATCCTCTATTCCTGAGTGACAGGCACTAATGCCCATCTCCCTACAAGCAAAATGCTCTACTGACCCTCTTCCTCTTCACGCCTGGGTGGCAGGTTCTACTGTTCCCATGCACTAAATATTTCATAGTCCACTGCTTCTATAATCCTTAGTGACAGCTCACTACCTCTCTTCCTGAAAGCAGCAGGCTTTATTGCCCTTGACCATTAGAGCCTCATACCCTGATGACTATGCAATACTGAGAGGTAGTGTCTACAGACTCTTTTCAATAGAGTTTTCCCACTCAGTTGCCTCAGTCATTAATGACAGCTCTACTGCCCCTTTTCTTATAAACCCTCAGGCTCTGCTACCAACCTAACCACACAGTAAAAGAAAGGGAAGTTCTGCTCCTCTTGATTTCTTTGAAGGGGATCATGACTAAAGCCGAAAAGTCTTAACAGGAAAATGTATTCTCTCAATCAAAATTAATTTCAGTTCATAGAAAATTAAGCAGTTATACGGGATAGGAAAACATGGCAGAATCAATTGTAATTAAAAATTACACAATCAGTAAAAAGGTGGTCTTGCCAAAGGAACATCCTTGTGTGATGATTTTGATTTGAAGGCAGAATTTAATACATTTTAAAAAAAATCTAGAGTTGAAAATTGATTTGCTTCCCTATATTATGTGCCACAGGTATTTGGTTTAAAAGAAGCAAACATTATTAATGGACTGGCTGTACTGCCCTTCACTGTGCTGCCATGCTCAGCTGTCTCTGTCAGTAGGGGTGCCATGATGTACTGTCCCTTCTCCAGGAAGCCATGAAGTACCTATCTCCTACAGCGATAGGATCTGTTGCAGCCCATCACCAGAGATGCCAGGCTCTGTTGCCATCTCCTTCTGGGTGCTAAATTCTTCTCAGCCAGAGGTGTCAGGTTCAGTTCCCCTTCTCCAGAGTGGTGTCAGGCTCACATCTCTCTAACTTCTGATACCCCTCTACATGCCCTCTCCTGCCTTTCTCCCCCAAGGTTACAGAATAGCTGCCAGGGAAGCACTGGCCTATAAAACAAGCAGACAGTGCCTGATGGGCTGGTCTGACAGATCAGTCTATGGGCTGTTTTTTGTCTGTTTGTGGGTCTGTCTCATGGTCTGCTGAGCTGTTTTTTACTGTCGATTTGGCTGATATTTAAACATACATTGCCTAAAGCAAGCTCAAATCCATGCAGTCTTCCACGCTTTGCACAACATCTATACAGCGAGTGTTTACAAGTTAAAAACTGACCCAGTTTGTAAACCTGGGCCACCTTTTTAGCTGTCTTGCTCAATAATGAGAGGCATTTGTATTTTGGTGCCTGGGCCTATTTTCTGTCCCAGTTCAACTCTGTAACCTGCCCCTCTACCTACATGTGTTAGACTTTGCAGGTCCATCTCCCTCAGCTCCCGGGATCTGCTGCTCTTCTCTACAGAACAAATAACAGTGGTGATCTAGGAAATAATTTAGTTAAGTAGTAATATTTCACTTATGATCATGTCATAATCATTATGAATGCACAATCTCATAGAATCCTAATCAAAGTACCACACCACAGTCACTTGGTGAGAGAGCAGCTGAAAAGGGGAAAATTGGAACCATACACTGTTTTCAGTTATACAAAGTAGTTTTTATAATGCTATATTTTTTCCTTATTCAGACTTTTATATGACGATGTCTGTAAGCAAACATACTTGCTAATGCCACCATGTGACACACAATGTTATATACATATAAAACAAAGTGGATATGCTTTTAACGACCTGCACATCAAAGTGTCTCCTTAGTATATAGTTCAACAACAGTAGAAATGAATTAAGTATTGAGTGCAACTTTGGTGTCCAACGCTCATCCACCTAGGGCGCCAAACTCTGCATCCACAATAAGTGGAACAGATATAACTTTAACAAAAAAAAACAGAGCACATCATGTGTGAGTTACTCTCATCCTCCGTGCAATCTGCACTCTTATTCAATGAATGTTCTTGTATTATAGAGTTCCCAATCAATAAGGATCACGTAGTGTAGATCAATCAGATTTTATTCCTTTATATAACATAGTGTTCCACAGCCGACGCGCGTTTCGCCCTATCAGGGCTTCCTCAAGGCTGTAAATCATATATAAAGAATGTCTTGTAATCTACATATCCATATGATATCTAAACAAAATATTTACATCTATACAAATATATATATATATATATATTTTTTTTTTCAATGTGGCTTTGGTTCGGATCGCTCCACAGCGGGTGCGGGTGTTGGGCCAAGCCAGTGGCCAGGAATCAATTTTCAAACAAATGACACTCGCACTCAGGAACCTTGACAGGATTTATTGTTTTAACAGAGTTCCCGTCTGTTACACCAAGGCGTTTCAGCCTTGTCGGCCTTGTTCACGGTAGGTGATTTTACTTCCTGTAGCGTTTCTAAAGCATTTCCTGTACAATATTTAGAGCCCCATAGAGTTCTGGGATTTGTAGTTTTTTGGATTTTTAACAAAACTAATCACCTAGTAACAGTGAAAAAAGACTTATTCGTCTGTTTATAATTACAAAAGCATTTGAACTATTGTCAATGACAGTTGAAATGAGTTAACTGGTATTAGTGACCAACCTCATAATTGAAAAAATATATATGTTTCACAAATTAATGATTAATAACAAAATGTACAGCAGGTATCAGTGACCAATTGCTGAATTTCGAGAAAAAGGAGGGGGGAGAGCTGCATTTACAAAATGGGTACGTCTATACCAGGATATCCTTATATAGGCTGAGTTCTGTTAGAGATGTACATAAAGTTCCTCATCCGAGTTCATCCCTCTCGGGTGCTTGGTTCGTAATCTTATGATGTATTTGGATTCAAGTTGTCGCAATTTTCTTTGTCGGTCACCCATCCTTTCATTGGTTTCAATAGAGTCAATGGCAAAGAATGACATGTTCATCCAATTACCTTTCTGGCATGCAAGCATGTGTTTGGCGGTGGCGTACAATAGATCTCTGTTTTTGACCGCTCTAATGTGTTCTAAGATGCGCTTTTTCAGCATACAGATGGTGCTGCCTATGTAGAGCATGCCGCAATCACCTTGAATCACATATATTACAAATGTCGTTGTACATGTAATTTTGTGTTGAATGTGAATGGTTTTGCCTTCTGGGTCTTTGAGCGTTCTCATATTTTTCCCAATTTTGCATGCTTTGCAATTGTTGCATTTCCTGAAGCCAATTTGTTGTATTGTAAGCCAGTTTGGTTCTACAGTTTGGATAGTTTGGAAGTGACTCTTAGTAGTGAGATCTCTGATGGATTGTACCTTCTTGTATGAAATCGATGGTTGTGTTCCAATGATGTTCACTAGATCTTGATCTTGTTGTAATACTGGCCAGTATTTTTGGATGATTTGTCGGATTTTATACGATTCTTTGCTGTATGTGAGTACTAGTCGTGGTGCTGCCTGATGGATGATGGTATGTTGGTTGTTCAATTGTGAGTGTTTTTTTACAAGGATATCGGTTCTACTCCTGGTTTTTACTCTGTCTATGCTTTTCTTGAGATCTCTCATTTTATAACCTCGTTTTTGTAATCTTTTGGTACACTCAAGGATTTCTTTGTTGGCATCTTCATCTTTTGAACAATTTCTTTTCATGCAAATAAATTTACCATAAGGGATACTTCTGAGTAGAGCCTTTGGGTGGAAACTGTCTGCATGCAGGATGCTGTTGGTGGCTGTTTTTTTCCTGAATAAAGTAGTTTCAATTTGATCATTTTCAATGTACACTGATATATCTAGGAAATCAATTTTGTGGCGGCTTGTATTGCACGTGAATGAGAGTCCAATGTTGTTATTATTGAGTGTATTGAAGTATTGCATGAAGTCATCTTTATCTCCATTCCAGATCAAGAACAGATCGTCAATATATCGCGACCACAAAACAATTTTGTCTAGTGCCGCGTTGTTCTGTGGACCCCATGCTATTTCCTTCTCCCACCATCCCATTGTGAGGTTAGCATAATTGGGCGAAAATACAAATACAAGACATGCACGACTGGGTGCGGAGATTTAAACGCGAATCTTACATTAAGGTAAGATACAGGAACCTCTGATTGCCCTCATTTATAAACACTAATGTCTAAACAAGATCAATAGTGAAAAAGCTATATCTACATAAAGTATTTTTCTTGCAGTACTTTGGATATTGGACAATGTATTTTCGAAACTCACACCATCAGAGACAAATAGGGTGTGAAATATATCGCCAGTGAGGTGAGATGATTCAAGTATATTTGGTAACTTCAATCATCACATGGGTGTAGGTGGTTTCACCTCGTTATGTTTTTAATTTATTAATGTTTATTTGTCTTTCTAAGACAAACACCTGGAATTTTAGGTCTTGGCTTTGACATGTGGTGGCTGTCCTATCTTTTTTGTGTGCATCACTATTTACGCTTGGAGTAGATCATGGGCATATGAATTGAAGTACAGGCATTGTACACACATGTTGGAAATGTATGTTTGGCGGTTAAGAGCCCCTTGTAGTACACTTTTGTATAATAAGCGATGTCTACATATATTTGTATAGACATAAATATGTTTGTTTAGATCTCATATGGATATGTAGATTACAAGACAATATTTATATATGATTTATAGCCTTGAGGAACCCCTGATAGGGCGAAACGCGCGTCGGCTGTGGAACACTATGTTATATAAAGGAATAAAATCTGATTGATCTACACTACGTGATCCTTATTGATTGGGAACTCTATAATATAAGAACATTAATTGAAGAAGAGTGCAGATTGCACGGAGGATGAGAGTAACTCACACATGATGTGCTCTGGTGTTTTTTTGTTAAAGACACACAATGTTATGTGGTGCTCATTAAAAGGTGAGCTCATATGACAAGTATAAAAACATGGGATTTCTGTTTAAGATGTCTTGGCATCAAACAACCTTTTTGTGATTTCTATTGCTCATCTCAAAAACAAAGTTGTTGATGTTTCGGCCATTTATATAGACGTCAATGGGTCCCATCAGGGCAAAGGGTGTGACATTTTGACTGCCCGCCTCTTTCAAGTGTTCCAAGACTAAATGACTGAGCTGGCCTTTTCTGTCTTTATATGGTAAAAACAGCAACTGTTCAATCCCAACAATAGAAAAAATGGGCAAAGACATATCCCTTTATGGCAGGAATGTGGGGGTCCGGGCTGTCAGTTACTGCCTCCAATAGAGCCCTGGACTCTGATGCCCCACTCTGCAGAGGTACCATACTCTTCTGCCATCCTCAGGGACTCCATGGCAGAGGTTCAGAGCTAAGCAACCACAAAAAGCTACTTCCCCTGCTGAAAGTTCCAACTCAGCCAAAACACTTTTGGACAACTTTTTCAGTTGCAACTTGTGAGGTAAATGTGGACTCTATGACTCCTATTACAAGATGGGCAGACCTGTATTGGATGGGGTGCATTACGGAATACTGTTAAAGGCAACCACAAGTGGTCCAGTGATTCTGGACCCAAAATTAACTTGTCTGGAAACAACGGACCCTATTTTACAGAGTCCTGATCACACCTGATAAATCCATTGGAGGAGAAGGAGAGGGGCTGGTACCCTGCACCACCAGGTTGGAAGCAAACAATGCCTCTCCCAAAGAGGCCTACCCCCCAGATATCCTCACAGGCTCCTCATGTATATACCATGACCTTCGCCAGCCCCTCAGATATTTAACACATGTTCAGAGCAGGTGGTAAACATCAGAGCTGAACTGCCCGTAAATGGAGATAGCCTGCGCTAAAGGACTTGATAGTTCCAGATGTTGCAGGTTATTCCCCATTCTGATTAGTTATATTTGTGATCTCTGCTAAGTTCCAGGTGTTACCAGTTAGAAATGTTAATTCCAGCACCGATGTATCCCTTTGGAATTAATGGGAAACTCGAAATGAGGAATGTGTGGAATAGAGATGTGATAGTCGGCTCTGCCTGGATCTTTCTTGGACCACTGGGCTCCAACTGGGAACCACTTCAAGGGCACATTCTAGACAGCCCAGATGACTGCATTGGCACAAGTCGCCAAGTCATACTCCTTTTGTCATTGGATTCCCTTTACTGATCCCAGAGAGGGCATGATGTACCAGGGCTCTGGGTAGCAAAGAATGTTGCAGGTATTACCTACTGTAGAGCAGCAGCATAGTTTATGTTTCTTTTAATTAGGCTGGGAAACAGTCCAAACCTTTCATCTTTTCGGAGGAAGACCTCTCGTACAGCATCTACTTCTATTTGCCATTTCAATTACTGAAGCATTTCTCAATTTATTTAAATAATGATACTACTGTCCCACTGCTTGGCATTCTTACAGAGGACAGCCATTACTTACAATGCATTTGCAAAGTGGAGAGGCAATATATTGCACAATTGATGTGCCAGCTGGACTACAGTGGAAACAATAAGGGAACGTCTGGCCTTAGAAACCTGTGTCTCTTCAAACAAGTTAAACTGCCTGAGAAATACACAAAACATGCCAAGATGTTCTGCCAATTATTGTTCATTAACTGACTAAGTCATGCATAATTCCTGTTTCGACATTTCCCTGAATCTGCTCCAAGGATGCTTTTTATTATAACAGAGTTTAATCAAGGAGTGTAGTTGAAGGGGAAGATGTAATGATGAGAAGCTGAGAGGGTAAAAAGAAAGAGACTGGCCGATTAAAAGAAATAAAGAGGGAAAAAGAGAACAAGAGTAAGAGAGAAAGAGAAAAGAAAGAGACATACTATATTACAAAAGAGAGAAGATGAAAACACGCCTGCAGGGGACTGAACATAGGACACTGCTTCAGGTCAAGAAAGGGGCAAGGCAGGAACTACACACACACAGAGGGTCGAAAACGGGGCATGAGCTCTGAATAAAGAAACCCCACACTCACCTGCCAGCGTCGCAGTATCATTATTTCGGGACCTGGGCAGTGGGCATGTCATCTGGCGACAAAGGTAGTGACCGGACCGGAGCAACTACGATTCCTGTGTTCTGCAGCGTTCATCTGCATCGGAGCTGTGCCAGGATACCCACCCTAGTCACTCCGTGGCCCAGTATGCACTGCGACTGCTCGGCTACAGTGAGTTTCAGGAATCCACCCCTGTTGCGTGTCAAAGGGGTGCCTCAGGAGTCCACTCTGACCACTTTGGAGTGAGGCTACTGCTGGGTCGACGCAGTAAAAAAACACTACGTTGTACGTCTTGCATGTGCACATGAGCACGCGCAAGATGTACAAAGTAGTGTTTTTTTCAATGAAGAAGGACGCAAGAGGATACAATGTAGTGTTTTTTCCAATGAAGAAGGACGCGAGAGGAGCAGTAAGGAGAGCGGGCAGGCAGGGGTGGCGGCAGAAATGCAGGAAAGTGCCTTCTTTCATCATTTTTAAAGAATTTGGGAGGGGGGAGGGAGCGGCTAACTCGTCTCCATAATCGAGGCAGGCTTTTGCCTACCTCCGCGTTCCCAACGGAGCACGGAGTAGGTAAATCTCTGCAAACTCTGCTGGCAGTGCGGAGTTACCCTCCCAGGGTTAGTGACAAGGCTTTTGAGGACATTCGGAAGGCAGTCACAGCCATGGACTACCTCACCTACTTTGATGTGTTCCTATACACTGAGCCCATGGTGGACGCCAGCCCAGTGGTAGTAGGAGCCCTTCTCGCCCACCACAAGCCTGGACGAGACTTACCGAGGTGCATTGTTGAGTAGGCAAGCAGAAGTCTGACGGACATAGAAAGGGCATACTCTTAATCAGCGAAAGAGAGCTTAGCAGTGGTGTGGGCATGTGAGCATTACCAATGTTCATCTATGGGGAGCCATTCACCATCGTGACATACTGCCAAACTCTGGTCACAATATTCGTCAACCCGAATGCCAAAATTCAACCGCACATTGAGAGGTGGGGGATACGTTTGATGGACTACGACTTCAGAACTGTCCACAAACTAGGAAAGGAACACAACCCTGCTGACTACATGTCGCGGCACCCTTTGCCACGTGCAACACAGACATTTACCATGGCGGAAGAATACCTCAGTTTTGTGCTGAAACAAAATACACTTGTTCCAATCACGATGGAGGAACTGGTTCAAGAAACAAGGGTTGATGTCACTCTGGAAGCAGACAAAAGAATTTTACAGCAACAAAGGTAAAGGCATGTGAACAATGACAGCCCAGTCAGTGCAGGGGTCAGGAGAGAGGAAAAACTTGCATTCAAACATGTGCAGGTGTTATGTTCCATATAGGTACCCCAATATAGGTTCACCTATCTCCTATATTCTCCCCTACCATTACACTTCATAACGGTTCTTAGTACTGACCTTTTACCTAGTTACAGTAAGGTACAAGGATGACATGGGGTTTTCTCCAAAAATCTTAAGCCACTTTTATTATGCATGAGGATTCTTGGAACCACAGCAGGACAGCAGGCCTCCATCTCCTGCATAATAACTGTGTATAAGGCTCGTTTCTTCCGTCATCCTAGTCCGACATGACACAGCTAGGCAAATCCCCAGGGGGTATCACCTTGGGAATATATACACCATAGCTTACTGAGGTAGTCAGAGGAGAAAAGGACTTCCCTGCCGACACACTGACACGAGACGTTGAGTTTCCTACACGCAGACACTCCAGCTCGCAGTGGTCTGACATCCCTTGTGGGGTGTCCATCTCGAGAACAAGACGGGGTCTCACAGTCTCTCACTTCAGGTAATAGGGCGGACTTTATCCTAGAGGGATTCTTGGCTTTCACATCCATACACATGCTAGGTACTCTTAAGTACATCTAGTTGGGGTTGCATCGTAGGAGTACGCATTTTTACTGCCATGTATTTTATATACTTGCCTGTATTCATTGTTTTAGCAGGATGGTAGAGATCTACCATCCTTTTACTCTGCTGGTGCTTATAATCATTTATATCTGTTACCGACCAGTGATTGTTTCAGCACACCTATTTTACACTAAAATGACGCTGGTTCAATAAATGCTTATTGAAAGACGTCCCCATCGTTTATTCTGTGTATCTCTCTGAGACGAAGTGAGCACGAGTGACTGAGCGAAAAGTAGTACACTGTTTCCACGGTCCTGAGGGATCAGGGCTGTCATGTTTGATAGTTGCCAAGAACTATTCTCTCCTTGGTAAGAGGGGTTTTTAGTTGTACTGTGAGCTGGCTGGTATACAGGCTGACATATTTGGTAGGGGTGTCCAGGATCAGCCTGACTCCAATCCTACAGTATATGTTGTCTAAACGCGCAGAACTGTCTAAAATGGAGCAGGGGATACTTCTTCGAGATACCAGGATAGTCATACGCAGACTCTTCGAAGGGAGACAGTCAGCCTTGCACATGAGAGCCACAGGGGAATGTTAGCAATGAAGAAAATGCTGAGGGAAAAATGATGGTTCCCAGGATTTTATTGTCTGGTAGAGGATATGATCATGAGCTGTCACCTCTGCCAGATCATAGGAAGGCCATCCAAGCCGGAGCAACTGTGCATGGCTGACCTCCCCGACGCTGTGTGGTGACACTGGCCATGGACTTCTATAGGCCATTTGACAGCCATGCCCATTGGAAGTGGAATTGGGGAGAAGAAGCAGGACCTGTCTGCCTCAGGTGGAAGACAAGGCCGCGCCAGACCACAGCAACATTGCTGAGCATGACCAAAAGGCCAAGCGGAAACTGAAAAGACAAGCAGATGCATGATGTCATGCAACAACTTCTGAATGAAGCCTGGGAATCTGGTCCTTGTGCAACAACGTCAAACACAAAAGTCAGATAGCCTCTTCTCTAGCCAGACACTGAGGATAACTAGCATCAAAGGGCCAGTGATCACAGCAGCGGTGGGATCTCACTCCATCACCAGGAACAGGTCTCACTTCAAAGAGTTCAGAGTGTCTGATGATGGAGATGGAAGCGCAGGTCTTAAAACAGAGGTCTCTGAGCGAAGCCACTGAAGAGCTGTACGAGTCAACTCCTCCAAGTGGTGATGGATCTCTCCAAACTGACGCTGTGAGAGAAGAGATAGGCCATCAGTGGTTTTGTGGAAAAGAGAGCCCATGCCCCATAAGAGTGACTCGGAAGCCCAAACGACTGATTGAAGAGATGTGATTCATGACCAATGGAAGAACAATGATGCATGGTTATGAAGAACAGTTGCTCTTGATAGCAGCTCTTGCCTATCTTTATCTCTCTCTCTCTCTTTTTTTCTCTCTCTCTTTATTCTCTGGGGGTATGCTTATTTTGTCAACAAAAGGGGGAGATGTCATAGTGACACAATGGAGCGGGACACTAGGATACAGCTTGCACCAGACTGCAGGGAACTGGGCACTGCTTCCGGTCAGGAAAGGGGCGAGGCAGGAACTATACACACACAGAGGGTCATATGTGGGGCAGGGAAGAAGTGACTTTATCTGCTCCAAATAAAGAAACCCCTACACCCATCTGTCAGCCAGTGGTGTCCTTATTTCGAGACCAGGGCAGTGGGGCACAACAACTTCCAGGTGATACCAGTTAGAAACATTAATTGCAGCACCTAAATCTCCCTTTGGAATTCATGGGAAACTCGACATGAGGAATGTGTGGCTCAGAGATGTGATAGTCGCATCTGCCTGGATCTTTCCTGGGCCACTTGGCTCCAACTGGGCTCCAACTTCAAGGGCACATTCTAGACAGCCCAGTCGATTGCATTGGCACAAGTCACCAAGTCCTACTCCTTTCGTCTATGGACTCCCATTACTGATCCCAGAGAGGACATGATGTACCAGGGCTCTGGGTAGCAAAGATTGTGGCAGGTATTACCTACTGTACAGCAGCAGCATTGTTTATGTTTCTTTTAATTAGGCTGGGAAACAGTCCAAACCTTTCATCTTTTCGGAGGAAGACCTCTCGTACAGCATCTACTTCTATTTGCCATTTCAATTACTGAAGCATTTCTCAATGTATTTAAATAATGATACTACTGTCTCACTGCTTGGCATTCTTAAAGAGGACAGCCATTACTTACAATGCATTTGCAAAGTAGAGAGGCAATATATTGCACAATTGATGTGCCAGCTGGACTACAGTGGAAACAATAAGGAAAGTTCTAGCGTTAGACACCTGCATCTCTTAAAACCAGGGAAGCAGCCTGAGAAATACTCAGAAATAAATGCCAAGATATTCTGGCAAATACTGTACATTAACTGACAAAGCCACACACAATTCCTGTTTAGCCATTTACCTGAATCTGCTCTAAGGATGCTTTTTTCATAACAGAGTTCAATCAGGCTCATAGGTGAAGGGGAAGATGTAATGACGAGAAGCTGAGAGGGTGAAAACGGAGAGACTGGCAGATAAAAAGAAATAAACAGTGAAGAAGAGCATGAGAGAGCAAGAGAAAGAAAGAGATATAGTATATTACAAAAGAGAGCAGATAAAAGCACACATGCACCTCCCTGCAAGTTTGGTTTGGGCTAATCCACAAAGACTTCCTGTCCATCTTGCAGAAAAATCTGGCCCACATTCATGAAAATCTGGCATCACAGATGCCAAGGACAGAATGCCACCTGCAAATATGTCACTTTATTGCCGCAAACTGCAGGTCTCGTCTCGTTTCACAATAGGGACTTGTGAGTGCAGGGAGTCTTGCTGTAGCCCCTCCAAGGAATTACCAGACAACAGAAGTAAGTTGAAGTAGGTTTATTTCTTGGCAAAGTATTCCCCTGCAAACGGAGCGTAGCACCCTGTGCTTAATTTGTAAAAAAACATAGTGCTGGGGCTCTCGACAGGAGGACACTAGAGCTTGCACCATCTGTTGCCCCTGGCAGCACTGCCAATGACAGCACCAACACTACTAGTAATCACACTCTTAAAAGTGTGACAATTCATACTATTACAGGCCCCCAAAGCTATAAGAATGGGTTTGGAGGCAAATAATAATATCTCGAAATTGAAATGGAAATAATAAACAGAAGTTTGTTGTGCTCTTACCTAAATTGGCAGACACCACTACCATGTGACAGAGAGTCATAAGCTTTGGTGCTGGCAATTAAGTGCCGGTGCTGAGCACCGGAAAGCACCTGCACAAATTAAGCACTGGACTAGCACCCCAGAGCCAGCCTCTGAGTAACTGACATGATCAGAACACCTGCCCCATACAAAGGATGCAAAACGTAGTCTGCCTCCACACTCTACATTCCCTGTCACAATCCTGTGCACCAGATCACCATAGACACAAGATCACAACAGGGAGGTGCTGTGGTCTTGGGCAGGGCCGGACTGGAAACCCAAAGCAGCCCTGGCAATTTTGTCAGACCAGCCATGGGGGGTGGTTGGAGGGGAGGAGGTGTAGGTGTGAAGCATTGCTGCTTTTGTTACTGGGGGAAGATATTGCAGCACTGCTGCAAAACCGGCCACCAGTAACAAACCCGGTCCCGACCGGTCCCCACCCTTCCAGCCTCCCAGGGACATGCCCAATGCCTGCTACTGCCAGTCCGGCCCTGGTGCTGGGTGCGGGCATTTGTCTCAGCGAGCACAACACATTTAAGCTAATTAATGGTTTAGTCTTCATGCTCTGCAGAGCATGTGCTGCAAAGCCTTCAATGTAACCAATTGAACAAGTCATACGAACAATCAAATTATTCTGAGAGCAGAGGGGCGTGCCTATTGCTCTAATAGGCATTTGATTACTTGAGTCCCATGGGTAAAGGATCAATGGCTTGTCTGAGTGAACTCCCCGCCTTCACCAAGGTGTGTCCAACAGCAGATTCAAAGCCTTAAAGGGCACTATGCGTGCATACACTGTCAATTACATTCTTGCCTGTAGTTAGGGAAGGAATAGAGTACTCATGTGTACACATAACCTGATCAAGGGAGTACAGGAGCTTTCAATGACTGCAGCAAGCATGTCCCTTGTCATCGCTGCATTGGCCTAAAGTAGTCCTATATGAATGTATAGTACTGCAGGCGAATGAATTTTGGGCCAAGTACGAATCTCATTGCAACACTTTGTAAGGGAGGGATGCAGTGAAATCTGTAGCAGACACTCCCAGGCCCTTTCTGGAAACACAGTTTTTGCCAATAGTGGTATGCCAGTGTATTTTGCAAACAGGTCATTTTAGAAATGCACAAATTTACCATCAATTTCAACATTGGCAATTGAACACATGGGGATGTATGCCAGTTAGCTGAAGCTGGAGAAGGCCTTTCAAATATTTGTATGGCCGTTTTATGAAAAAAAAATCTATTTAAAAAAAAAAAATAGAAGCCTTTCAAGAGGCATTATGATACAATCAGGTTATTTTCAGGTGAAATCTGCTGGCCTGTACCTTCTCGACAGACGTGTGGTGTGAGGGTCCAGGATAATTAACATCAGATCTTTTTCTTGTGAATTGTTGAACTTAAATATAGACTTAGCATTCTTTGAGTTCCTTTCTTTCCTGTTCCTTTCTTGTCCTTAGCAACTGCTGGGTCATTTTCTTGTTCCATATATAATCAAATGGGGAAATTTGAATGCTCGAACCCTCCTGACCATTGTTTTGCGCCTAGCTATAGTTTGCGTTTGCAAGGTTAATGTCATTCAGTTTAAAGTTATGCAACCACATCTTTATCTTTTCAGTGCTGTTTATGACTTGCTTGCACCTCCATGTATTGAACCTCAGTTAGCTTATACATTCTCATAGTATAATTCTACAGATAGCATATTCCATGTACTCTTAGTGGCATGTCGACTGCCCTCATGATGAGCTTCACTGTAGATGTATGGAGCCATCTTGATGATTGATGTTAGTGTAAATACCGGGTCTGGTGGCTCAGTGGACTAATGCATCCACTGCAGGGGCCTGTGTTCGACCTCATGGTCACAGGTTCAAATCCCAGCAGGTACACTCAGCCTTTCATCCATCTAAGGTCAATAAAATGAGTACCGTTCAGTTGGGTAACAATAAACATCTGTTATTCAGCTCCATGAGACCAATCGGTGAACGTGCGCTTTACAAATACATGTTATGTATAGTCCCTTGTTAGGGTCCATGTAGGTACCTTGCATTTCTTTGGTGCATGGGCATTCTCATGGAACCATAAGTGGGCTTTGACACCAATCCCTATCTACAAAGAATTTTAAAGAAGAATTTGCACCAAAATCCTGCGTTCCCTGGAGGATGGAGAAATGTTTTAATTTCTCCCAGTTTTCCTACTCTGCGTGTGTGCTGCATTGTGCAGCACACATATAAACCTTAAAACATGTTTTTTGCACTGGAAGGAACCCCTTCCACCACAAAACCTATGCATCTCAACAACAGAGACAGCCCTGCACTATGGTGCAGGGCAAAAGGTGCGTTGGAATATTGCATCCAAAAGTCTGTCAGCACAGGTAGAGAGCAGAACAGGGCGACATCTTAGTAGATATGGCGCTGTTCTGCTTTCTCCCGATCATGCCACCAGCGCAGCAGCTTTCTTTACTGCCCTGCGCTGCGTCACTGCTATGAAAATCAGCGCCAAGGTGAATAGGGCCTCCAACTTTTCTGATGCCTTTATTGTTCACTGAATGTGACCAGTACTGTTCCAAAACATTGAGGATTACAGTCAAAACAGGCAACCACCAACTCAATGTATGCCCTATGTCTGTACTGCAATGGGCACTTGTTTTTGCTTAATAACCCATTAACAACTGAATGAAAATACAGCAAACCAAAGAAGGTATTCAATGGAAGAAAACACTATGTGCCTGTCAAATTTGGGGCATATTTATCAATATGTGACGCAGAGCAGCAAACCACCTTGCTGCGCTGCGTGACAGGGAAAGGGCAGCAATTCACTGTATTTAACATAATATAGAGTATTCCTGCTTTTTCCTAGGCCTGGCGTGCAATGTGCTGCCCAGCACCATCACAGGCACTCTTGTACCATGGCGCAAGGGTGCCTGATTTGTAAGCATCAGTGTTTTAGTGCAGCAAGTGGTACCGTTCTCCACACAAAAATCCCCTAAGGCATTTTCTTCTTTCTATGTCTGCTGCATAATGCAGCAGACGTAGAAAGAGGAAAAAAAGATGAGAAATAAACATATTTCTCCTCGTTACGCCTCACCTGGGGAGCCGTAGCAGTTTTGGTGCATTGTCAGGTCTACCACTTATGGTAAATCTGGGAATGCATCAAAATCCATGGGTGTTGCGTGGGAACACTCACGCTCCACCCATGGAACGCCTCCCTGGGGCAAAGTAACGCAATGCAGCGATATGCACTGCTATGTGTTACTCTGGATTCATCAAGCGAGTCAGGGTCACACAACGTGGTTCGATAAATCGCACTCAAGGGTTGCATCGCGCAGGTACTCCATTGCGGGGGGGCAAAAGTAGTGCCAGCCTTTAATAAATATGGCCTTGGTGTACTTTTATTTACTAGGTTCAAACGTTCAAACTTTTTTGCGGGGGCAGTTACCATAGTGATTTCCTTCCTATGGCTCTATTTGGATAGCTAACCAGATAGCTAACTAGATAGCTAGATAGCTAGATAGCTAGATAGATAGCTAGATAGCTGGATAGATGGATCGCTGGATAGATGGATCGCTGGATAGATGGATGGATGGATGGATGGATGGATGGATGGATGGATGGATGGATGGATGGATGGATGGATGGATGGATTTTCTGTCAGTTTATTATATGTTCTTGTGATCACACAAAACCTAATACTGAAAATCATAATATTGATCAAAATAATGAGAAAAAAATCAGTAGGCAAATCAGATAAACAACACATTCTTCCTTAATAAGCAGCACCTCGTATTAGTGATCAAATATAAGCTAATATGTTAAGCTGTAACGTTTTGCTTTTCTCTGTCTGTTTTGTTGAGCCTTTATCTGGTGTGCAGGCGAGATGGCTAAACGGGAAGATTGTATGGGAAGGATTGTCCCAACGGATTGATTTAGGCAAATTTTAAATCCGAGCAAACACTGTTCATTGTAGAAGGTGGTTTCTAAAGCAAAGACTGTGTGCAATGAAGATTTAAATATTTAAGTGTATTTTTCTGGTATCAAAGAACCGCTGAGCTTGGAAAAAAATGTCAAAGAAATGTATAGCACCCTCTTACAGTCTGTGATGCTGCGACAGAGAAATGGGTAGATGCTATCTGAAGGGTTACAAAGGAAAGATAATTGTTCGGCTGGATGTCGAGTGATCTCCTTCAAGTCCTTGTAAAAATATGAAATACTGTAACATGAAAACTTGCTTTATTCATCTTGATATTAACATTTAAATTAAAAAAAAGTAGTTTTGCTAACTTTTCCTTTTTGGTGGCTATCTGTATGTGTAACATCTTTTGGGGCTGTATCTGTCAAAGGCGCTAAAAGCATTTACGCCTTGCGGCAATTATGCCAAGAGATGGTAATCACAAGTTAGCTGAAAGCACACTCTCTATATATAAAGTGAGTGTTGTCATGGAATGATTTTCAGTATGGTGTGCAATGCCTATGTAGATGAGAAGTGAAAATGTGCTCGGGGTTATTAAAACAAAATTATAACTGAGGTAATTTTAATTTCATAAAAAGAACAACATTTCGGGTGTGACAGCGCATATATGGAATAAATGCATTGATGAATAAGGTAGTAATAATAATAATAATAATAATACAGCCATTTATAGAGGGCGAACATCTACCTCCGATAGAGGTGTCCCTGCGCTATAACAACAGGTGGCACGCAGGAGACACACTAACAGGAGAGGCTCAAGCAGGTTATAGGAAACATATCAGAAGAGATCCCTTTGATATTGAGTGTGATAATGATCCTTTGAAATGTTATGAAAGATATGGAGATGTTTGCCAACAATACACTCAAAAGTAAACATGTAAAGTCCCTTTCTAAAGTTCTGAAAGGTTCCCGGAAAGGGAGCAATTAGCTGTCTTGACCCTCTGCACCATCCGACCATCAATGTGATCCGAGAGTTGAGAGATGGGCAACTATCTTGGTAGACACCTCTTCCAGCCTGGCTCGTTCTAATGGCCGACCTGACAAGCTGGGGAAATTTGGTCTAACAAAGTGCAGTCTGCCGTGCTATGGTCATGTGATGCCTCCTAAAATAGTTTTCTGGTCGGTTCCTTACAGTTTATGAAAGAAGTGTGACTTAACACTGTGATGTTACGTAATGCTCTGCAGGGTGCAAAGCAGGAAAACCATATAACCATTACATCCTCAATCCTTCCTCATCCCACTAATTACTAATTGAGGTGTGTCCAATGGCTTCCATACACCATTTGACAAAGGTAAAATTGAAAACTGTCCTCCTTCTCCTCCCTTTCCATCCCTTCCTTCAGGTCTCTTCTTTCATGAGGAAAAGAAAGGCTACAGAGACCCCCAGAGCGACCTATTTTTTGTGGCTGTTTCTGTAGACACTGCTTGAACATGGCTGGGCCAAATTGAATTGCCTATCATTGTTTTAATTTCCATTTTTTGTTTCTATATTTGTTAGAATCTGAGGACTGCTGCTCCTTCTGCCTCCTCTCCTGCTGCCTATGACTTCTGACTGAAAAGGTCCCTGTGCAATTCCTTCTAATTCCCCTAGGAGCCGGGATGGCCATGCAGAGAGCTGGGCAGGGCCCACATCGCTCTCCTCACTTTTACGTTCCAGGCTGGTCAGGGGGGTTCCTACATCTGGAAATCCCTCAAATGCAGTAGTAGCCTGGGAGCATTTTGGCTTGCTCTAGTTTAATTGAGTACTCTTTGCTGAATATGGAACTTCTGGATTAATACTCAATCTGGGTTAGTCAGCAGTCTCTTTGGTCTCTGAGAGTGCTCTTTGTTGGGTTTGGAGTTGTGGATTAACTCATGGAAAAGCACATTCCCTCTTATACTACCAGTTGGGATTGGGGCTCAATGTGGTAGAATGTGGGATTGGGGCTCAAGGTGGTAGAATGTGGGATTGGGGCTCAAGGTGGTAGAATGTGGGATTGGGGCTCAAGGTGATAGAATGTGGTCCATTTAACTTTCCCCTTTTACTTCTTGCTAGGCATGGATGATAAAGAGATAATTCATAGTAATTTTTTTGTATGCCAAACCTGAAATTTATGGTTTAATCTTTGGTGAAATTGCTTTGCTTGAGATGGAGGTTTTGGCTCTCCTAAGCACTTTCTTTAGGGTATGGAAGATGTAGTGGGGCTATAGCCACTTCAGTTCAGTTCTGTGAGCACTCCCCGGTGAGTCTGGGATTCTGAATTAATGCTTTGTGTATCAAAGTCCCTCTTATGGCCCTGCAGGGCTTGGGCTTGATGTTGGAACAGGCTTACTTCAAACCTTTGCAGTTTGTAGATTAAGCCATGGTCTAGCAGGTTCACACTTATGCCTTTTGCTGTGCTTGAGGTTGAAACTGGATAACTTTTAGCTTCTGCAGTGTGCCGATTAATCTTTGGTCTAAAAGGATCCCCTCCCTCCTATGCTGCTGTTGGGCATGAGGTTGGAACCAGCTTAATTTTAGCTTCTGCAGTGTGCAGATTCATCCTTGGTTCAAAAGGCTTGGACATGAGATTGCAACTGAGCTACTTTTAGTTTCTGAAGTTTGCACAGTAACCCTTGGTCTAGCAGACTTCCTCTTATGCCCCTGCTGGGCTTGAGGCTGGAACGGGCGTACTTTTAGCTACTGCAACTTGTAAATTAAGCCTTGGTTTAGCAAGTTTTCCCGGAGTTCGAGGTTGGAAGTGGATCTCTTTTAGCACATAGAAGACTAAATTTTCCTATATAGCATCTGCAGTCAGTAGTCTCTGTTGAGGTGGGAGGGTTTAGGATTAAGAACTGATCAATTATGTTCCTTCTTTTACTCCTTGCTGGGGTTGGGGACTGAGGTTTTTAGAACCAGCTCACTTTGCCGTCCACTGATGTTTTCTACTGGACATAGAAAATGGTGCTGATTCTCTGTGTGATCCCTGATGACTTTAAATCCCTGGGCATCCTGGTTCCCTCTTTTTCTCCTTGTTGAGCTTGTAGTTTTAGAACACAGCCACTTTTTTGGCTTTTCCTATTACTTCATCCTTGGCAATGATGGTGAAATGATGGGTTGCAGTCACTTTGGCTTCTGTTAGTTGTTGCTAGTTCCTGCTGACTAATTCTTGTCCAAACTGATCTCATCTTCTACTAATTGCTGGGTTTAGTTTTACAATTGTCTAAACCTGGTTACATTGGTTCCTCTTTATTGCTAGCGATAGAATATAGGTGGTCAAGCCTTATTCACTTTTGCTTCTGTGATGAGCCCATGTGGTTGCTGTATTCGCCTCTTTGGTTCTCTACTGGTATTAAGCGTATTGGAGTTTGGTTGTTTGTCTTCTTTCTGTACTCCCTGTTGGATAGAAGTGTAAGGTTTTAGACCATGGCCAGAATGCTACCTATGGAGTTGGAAAACTGAGTTTTTAGAATTGAGCACTCTGATCCCATTTTGTGCTCCATGCTGATTCTGAGGATTTGAGGTATGGGTTCCACATTGGCTGATTGGGAAGTGAGACTTTGCGTTTTGAATATCAGTAGGATTAGTGATTGTGCTCTTAGGAGTCTTACTTCTCCCTATACTACAGTGGATCTTGTGGGTTCAATTTTAGTATCAAGATCCTGGTTTTCCCCTTTAACTCTCATGTTTTTCTCTTACAATACAAATCCGCTCATATGATTTTGATCTGTTTTATGGCATTGTCTCAAGTGTTTGTTTATGCAGAATTTGTCAGTTAGGGTCTCATGTACTAAAAGGTTCAGGAGTTGTTTGATTTTCATCATGTTTTTCTATTCTCAACCTAGCTATAATCTTGTTTCTTCATTCAAGCGTTCTCCTGAGAAGAGTGATGACGACCAATGTTGACTTTAGGTTGGTTATATCTTTGCGGGGTAATTGAGGGGTTTGAATGGTTGATCTGTACATCTCTTTCTTGGTTCTGTCTTCCTGGGGATGATCCACTCCTAGGCTATGAGATCGTTCAAATTGGTAGGTCTTCGAATCCTTAACCCATGATCTCTGTTCATTCTTTAAAACTGGCATCATATTGCTGGTGGTTTTGGCCTTGCTTGGATGATCTTAGCTGACCATGTTTCCTTTACCTACCTATAGCTAAGTACTAGGGTGTTGAGCCTATATTCTTTCTCATGATAATCTTTTTTGACCCATGAGGAGCATCCATTCAGTCCCAAGGCCTGGCCAGGTTGCTCTGGGGGATGTATGACGTATTCACGCATGTGTTTACAACACATGCCTTTACAATGCGGGCAATACAATGAACGTGTCGTTACCAAGCGTTCCATTACAACGCAAGTCGTTACAACGACTTGCTTTAGGGAAGCGCTGGAGTTTGGAATGGTGTAGTTTACTATTCCAACTCCAGTCTGTGCAACAGTAGGGAAGGTGTTGGATTTAAAATCCAACAATGAGTTCCCTAAAGCAAGTTTTTGTATGACTTGCATTGTAGTGGAATGCATGGTAATGCCACGTTTGTTGTAGTACCTGCATTGTAATGGCACTGCGTTGTTCTAACAGAGTTGAAAACACGGTTACTCTGCTCAGGGCTCTTGTTTTTCAATTTAGAAGTTGGGGCTGGTGGTTTACTGGTTCAATCCAGACAAGATGAGTTTTCTTTCTAGGTGTTTCCTTCTTCATTGTCCTTAGTATGCAGTGATATGTCATTCCTTTAGAATCCGGCAACTCTTGTGTCTCTTCTGACATTAACTATGGTATTTCTATTTCAAAGAAGGTAGATGGTTTTTGGCAATGCTCATTTTGTGATATTACTGCTCTGGTACATGCTCAGTTAGTAAGAACTGGTACGAGGAAGAATTAAGAAATTACTCTGACTCTCCCTCATCCCAGAACATATGGCCCACCCTCTGTTCCATGATCACAACCTCAATCCTTTGTGTTTGGGGATACATGTAGATATGGGGGTCTATGCCTCCTTTATGATCCTCTTCAGAGCAGGGTCCTTACGGGAGGGACAGACAGGGAGTAGAAGGAGGTCAGTTTTCATGTTGCTCAGTCTCATTGTGTATGGGAGAAGGTGGACACACCTCAATTAGTAAGTACTGTGATGAGAAAGGATAATTGCAGTAATGTACATAACGGGGGAGTAGTCAGTGCTTTAGCCTATTCTGTTGGAAGACCTGAAACCCAGACCCTCTCTCTTGTTCCTTTTTCAGCTCGAATTTGACCCAGGAATAATGCATTCCTCTGTGATCTGCTTAATTACTCACTGAATATATAATCTCATCTATCTCATTGATTGGTGTCTGGCACCCCTTTCAGAACAGTGACTCTACTTCTGTGGTATTGTCCATCGGAAATAATGCACCTCCTTGTGTCCTGGTATTTTCCACTCTGGTATTGAGCACCAAACATTCTGAGTAATGACTCCCCATACCCTCGTAAATTGTGACACTGCCCTATTCGGATGTACATTATACAGCTGTGTGGCTCCCACTTCTATTAAATTTTACACACAGTAATGTGAGCCCTTCCTAATAATGCACAATGTACCCTGAACACAAAGGGAAATATTTACAATAAAATGTCAGAGTCCGGAGCCGTGGCAAAATTGGCAGCGCCGTGTTATGACATCTTCAAAACACAGGGATGCGCTGTATTCACAAGAAAACTGTGCACCCCTGTGTTTCCCCTAGCGCTGGCGTAAAACAAAAGCTGGTAAGCGCCAGCATAGGCACCCTGCTGCCATGTTTCAAGGGTGCCTGCACTGCAGGGATGATTGTTTATGTGCAGGAAGGGACACCTTCCTGCACATAATCAATCAATAATGGTGATTTGCACCTTCTATGTGTGCTGCAGAATGCTGCACACATGGAAAGAGCAAAAAACGAGGAGTAATTAGTAATTTCTCCTTGTAGCCATTCTGATGCCTGGTATTCCATGGCATTCGTTTTTGGCGCTGGCTCAGCCTTATAAATCTGGGGCAGTGTCAAAAAGCAATGGGTGTTGCGTTGGAACGCCCACCGCCATTGCATGCCCATTTGCCGCTGAGGACTTTGGCGAAAAGGGCCATACAATGTGGCATTAAGCCTTGCAAAGTGGCTTAGCGCCACCTTGTAAATATGGAAAATGGCACTGCACTACTGGAGCATAAAAAAAAGGGGCGCTCTGGTGGCAGTGAGGGCTTGTAAATATGCCCCATAGTGACCAATCTAATGAGTAATTTTGCAGGGCTAGCTCCTGAAAGTATGATATTGCCCCTCCTTCCTCTGTGCTGTTGTGCATTCCCAAATATCATGTCTAAACAAATATTGAGCTTTATTAGCGAACATTATTCATATAATGTTCCTACAGTTAAGCGCATGGCTCTTATTAATATGGTTATCACCGGTTGGCTGTTGCACAGAGCTCCCCCTTCTGCTGTGCATATCTGCCTTCCTACATAATGTAATTTGTAACAATTAACCTACAGTGTGTTGTACTATGTTATTAGTTTTTTATTATGTATGACTTTATCACCCAAGGGTTTGAAGGCACTCAGTAACCACAGGTATTCGGTTATCATGTTAATCCTGCTCACCTCTTGCTTCTACTCAACTGAGCTACACCCTGTGGAATGATGGCTACTGGGATAGGTCCTTCCACATTTCATGTTTTAGTTTCAAATAAGCTTGTTGTGACAATCATTGTGCTTATTCTTTCAATGTGTTTCCCTTCTCAGGTATTGAATCTTATTTAATGATCCCATGCCGCTAGTTTTGATCCTCCATTTTGGGAGCCTCTGCTGCTTAAGCTTCCAAATCTCTGACAGCTGTTTTTGGGTCAGCAGATGGTGCTGATTTAACATACTCACTTTTGTCCCCCGTTACTTAAAAACCCTATTACTAAAGCCATAAAAAAAAATTCTCATCCGGTCACTCTTTTAACCAATAGGTATCCTACTGACCCAGATGCTCCCTGAATGCCTCCTATTCTTCCCTCCTCCTTTCCCTCCTATCATGACTAGCCAAGCTGCCATCACACCCCACACTCAAAGCTTGTATTTACAAACATAGATTAGGTCCTTCGAAATAGGCTATGTCTCCAATTTTTACAGAAATGAAGCATAAACCATGAAATGATTCACTAACAAAGTGAACCTTGCCATCTTCCCTTCACGTTCAGGCAGGCCTCTTTTACTCTGCCCTGCCAGCAAAATATCCATACTTTGCAAACGTAAAATTCTGTTCCAGTCATGTTTTTCATTATAGACAACCTGCACCTTAAAGCTGATCTCACCATTTCCATTTCAGTATTGGTAAAATAATCTTATAAACTAGCAACTTTAATCTCTTGGTTTTCAAATCTATATTTTCTTTGCTCAGGGTATCAAAGATTTCTGTTCCCCTCTTCCCTCCTCTTTTATTGCATCTCCTTGAGCAGCTCTTCCCCGTGCTGAATGGCTGAAAGTTCAGCAGCAGTGCAGCGGGCTAATTCTTGATGCTACATCTTGTTAATTGAAGTATTTTGAGGTTTGTTGAATATATTTGGTAAACAGTCGGCCTTTCATTAGTATTTTGTGATTTATTTTTCCCTAATTGTTTATGATTCAGTTAAGCTTTATTTTTGGTTCTTACAGTGACTGATTCTTAATCCTATCTTTGTTGATTCCTTACTGGCGGAATCTTCCCTCTAAGGTATTTTTCTTAATGGTACCACATTTCCTGGTGATGGGTTCGCAGTTTTTAAATTCATTTCTTACTGTTTTTTTCGGGTTCATTTGTAGAATCACATTTCTGTACCAGAATCATTGTGTAGGTGAGTTTTTTCCTTCTTCCAATAAATACATCTTGGAGACGCCTAATGACATGATACCCCCTCAATACGTACTTTTCATTTTTTGCTAGTACATTGCTTGCTGCTCCATATGAATTTTAACAGGCCTGGTGATGACCCATAACAAGGCTAGGGTCGAAATATCATGGACATGAAGGGAAAATGGAACCTATATGATTGTATGTATTGATGGACCGATAATTAAATGGACATTAATGAACATTGGTTATTTACTCCTTGGGTTCCTTTGCTCAATTTATTTCTGTAGTCACTGCATTATTTGTTTGTCATTTATCACTGTGTGAACGCTCGTATACACTGAGTACTTTTTGTGTAGTAGTAAAAATTCGGGATACTTGTTTATCAATCTCTCTGCTCATTAATTGTGTTTTGAAATTTTTTAAATGATCATCTTTTGTTTTTTGTTGAAATCTGTCAAAGAACAAATTTCTTAATACATGGAACTGTTGTTGTTTGTCTAGCATATGCCCTAGTTTCTAGGTTTGGTAAAGTGAAGCCCCTGTTTCTTCTCAGAGTGTGACACTCTGCTCCTCTATCATCTTTACGAATCCAGAGCTTCAAGGCCCATAACGAGTGACAAGTTAGCTGTCACCACCAGCATCCATAACACAGAGATCCCCAATCTCACTGCTAGGATACTCTCTCCACTTCTTCACATTAAATGTATCTCTTGCCATATCCTTGACACCAATTTCACCTAAGCCAACTCCACAATCTGTAATAGGTTCAGCAGCCAGGATGTAAATGCCATGTAGATGGCCAAACTTCCATTCTGACTCAGATCCCTAAATTTCTGATGTAGGTAATATTTGAGACATCCCTCTCCTGTTGATGCTTCAAATCCTCCTCCACTTTGCCCCCATGACCGACTCACCTAAATGTAATCTCACCTCCTGGACTAAGTAACAGCCTCTATGGGACATTCAAGTTTGGGCATTCCTATAATCTTTTGCCTGGCCTATGTTACAATGTCCATCCTCTTTCACTTTAACTTGCAGTTCATCAATATGCTTATCATCAGAACTGAATCAATCTCTATGTATTGTCTACCCCATAATTGCAAATTAGCTTTGGCTCATCACATTGAGATGATAACTTCCATTGAGGAATTTGGCCTTGATATGCTGATCCTCACCATGCCTTTGTTCTGTCAGGCCCCACAAACAATCACAGATCTTCCCTTCTATCTAAAGTACTTAAGTTCATGTAAGAACAGGTGTTTTTCTGATCTACAAAGACACCATCAGCTGTTGACAAATGTATATCCAGTCCTTCTTTCATGCCTGGTGATAGAGATCAGAGACCAGGTAGGTCGCCCCCCCAGCCGCCACACGGTCCTCCTTGTGTCGCTGCCCCCGCTCTTGCTGCCACCTGCTCCGCCGCTGTCAGGTTGTGTTACCGCCTATTGCCTGCTTTGTTGCCGTATTGTTTCTTTTGCACCCTTATGAATACTTTCCATCCGCTTGTGGCCTGCATTTTGTCACTGTATTTATCTTTTCTTTTGTACCCCTGTGACTACTTTTGTACCCTTCTGTGCCTCTTTTTCCCCCGTATTACCATTGTGTCCTTTTTTCCCGCTCTTCCCTTCTGTATCCCCTTGCGCCGCTGCGTCCCCGCCCCCCCGCTGTTCCTATTCGCCACCCCACTCCCGCCTCCCAGCTGCTCCGCCCTCCCACAACCCCTCATATAGAGGCCGCGCGGTGGTAGAGGGAGCGACCCTTGACCCTGTAACCAGGTAGGTCACCTCCCCAGCCGCCACACGGTCCTCCTTGTGTCGCTGCCCCCGCTCTTGCTGCCGCCTGCTCCGTCGCTGTCAGGTTGTGTTACTGCCTATTGCCTGCTTTGTTGCCGTATTGTTTCTTTTGCACCCTTGTGAATACTTTCCATCCGCTTGTGGCCTGTATTCTGTCACTGTATTTATCTTTTCTTTTGTACCCCTGTGACTACTTTTGTACCCTTCTGTGCCTCTTTTTCCCCCGTATTACCATGGTGTCCTTTTTTCCCGGTCTTCCCTTCTGTATCCCCTTGCGCCGCTGCGTCCCTGCCCCCCCGCTGTTCCTATTCGCCACCCCGCTCCCACCTCCCAGCTGCTCCGCCCTCCCACAACCCCTCATATGGAGGCCGCGCGGTGGTAGAGGGAGCGACCCTTGACTCTGTAACCAGGTAGGTGGCCCCCCCCAGCCGCCACACGGTCCTCCTTGTTTCGCTGCCCCCGCTCTTGCTGCCGCCTGCTCTGCCGCTGTCAGATTGTGTTACTGCCTATTGCCTGCTTTGTTGCCGTATTGTTTCTTTTGCACCCTTGTCAATACTTTCCATCCGCTTGTGGCCTGCATTTTGTCACTGTATTTATCTTTTCTTTTGTACCCCTGTGACTACTTTTGTACCCTTCTATGCCTCTTTTTCCACCGTATTACCATTGTGTCCTCTTTTCCCGCTCCCGCTCTTCCCTTCTGTATCCCCTTGCGCCGCTGCGTCCCTGCGGCCCCTCCCCCCCCGCTGTTCCTATTCGCCACCCCGCTCCTGCCTCCCAGCTGCTCCGCCCTCCCACAACCCCTCATATGGAGGCCGTGCAGTGGCCGCGCCGCTGGCGCGCCTAAGGCGCGCCAAAGGCAAGCCCGTCTGCGCCCGTCCGCGCCTGGACCGCGCCCAGCGCCAGAACCCCTGACCCCCGCCGTAGCCAGGCCACCCGTCTAAAGTGCGACTCCGCCGCCCTCAATGCACTCAACACCAGACGACCGCCCGCCTGCTACCGAGCCACCCCGAAGCGCACCCACGGACCCTTCACCTGTCAAGCCTGCAAATTCACCTGCCCCTCGCATGCCAAACCGAGCAACAACAACCACCTCAAGGGCATCCTCCTTAACACACGCTCCGTCCACAAGCACGCCATCGAACTCTGGGACCTCCTCGACACAACAGCACCAGACGTCGCCTTTCTCACAGAAACCTGGATGAACGCTTCCTCGGCCCCCGACATCACCATAGCCATCCCGGACGGCTACAAAATCACCCGGAAAGACCGCATCAACCAAACGGGAGGAGGAATCGCCATCATCTACAAGAACACCATCAACGTCACAACCAACGCCGAAGACACACTCTCCGCTGCAGAACACCTACACTTCCAGATTCACACCGACCCCAAAACCACTCTTAGAGGAACACTCATCTACAGACCTCCGGGCCCGCGCACACAATTCAGCGAAACCATCGCTGACTTCATCAGCATGCACACCCTAGCCTCACCAGAATACATCCTCCTGGGGGACCTGAACTTCCACCTCGAGAAAAACAACGACAACAACACCACCACCCTGCTCGACAACCTGGCCAACCTCGGACTCAAACAACTGGTGAACACCCCCACTCACCTCGCTGGACACACGCTCGACCCCATCTTCTCCGCCAGCAACCACGTCTCCTTCAGCCACTCCACCGAACTACACTGGACCGACCACAGATACATCCACTTCAGCTTCAAAAAACTACTTCCCACCACCGAACGCAACAAATCCCCCGTAGATGCTGGAGCAAAATCACTACAGACCAACTCCTCTCATCACTAAGCCAGTACCCGCCAACCTACACCGCTGACACCAATGACGCAGCCCACAACCTCGCACAGTGGATTACCATCTGCGCCGACGACCTCGTTCCACTGAAGAACCACCCAGGCAAGACCAGCAACAGGAAAACCCAGTGGTTCACAGACGCCCTGAAAAACTCAAAGAAAACCTGCCGAACACTCGAAAAAACCTGGCGCCACGATCGAACTACAGAAAACATGACAGCCCTCAAGAACGCCACCCGCGAACACCACCAGCTGATCCGCACCACCAAAAGGACATCATTCAAAGAGCGACTAGACAACAACACCCACAACAGCAAGGAACTGTTCACCATCGTCAAAGAGCTCTCCAACCCCAGCACCAGCAACAACGACATCACACCATCACAAGAACTCTGCAACTCCCTCGCCACATTCTTCCACCGAAAGATCGCAGATATCCACGACAGCTTCGGACCCCAGACTCTGCCTCCAGTCACCGAACCAGCGACCCCCACCACCACCCTCAGCGCCTGGACCCCCATCAGCACTGAAGACACCACCAACGTCATGAACTCCATCCACTCCGGCTCCCCCTCGGACCCATGCCCCCATCATATCTTCAACAAAGCCGACACCATCATCGTACCCCATCTCCGGAACGTCATAAACATCTCGTTCGCGTCAGCCGCCTTCCCCGAGAGCTGGAAGCATGCAGAAATCAACGCCCTCCTGAAGAAACCCACAGCGGACCCCAAAGACCTCAAGAACTTCCGCCCCTTCCCTTCCCGGCCAAAGTCATCGAGAAAACCGTCAATAAACAGCTGACTGCTTTCCTCGAGGCAAACAACTTGCTCGACCCATCCCAGTCCGGATTTCGAGCCAACCACAGCACCGAGACTGCCCTCATCGCAGCCACCGACGACATCAGGACCCTGATGGACAACAGAGAAACAACAGCCCTCATCCTCCTGGACCTCTCAGCAGCCTTCGATACCGTATGCCATCGCACCCTAATAACCCGCCTCTTCAACACTGGGATCCAAGGAAAGGCCCTGGACTGGATCACCTCGTTCCTCTCCGACAGAACCCAGAGAGTCCGCCTCCCTCCCTTTTGCTGAAGCCACTGAGATCATCTGAGGCGTACCCCAAGGCTCCTCGCTCAGCCCAACCCTCTTCAATATTTACATGAGCCCCCTCGCCACCATCGCACGCAAACACAACATCAACATCATCTCCTACGTCGACGACACCCAGCTGATACTCTCCCTCACCAAACACCCAGCCACCGCCAAAACCAACCTACAGGAAGGAATGAAAGACGTCGCAGAATGGATGAAGCTCAGTCGCCTGAAGCTGAACTCAGGCAAGACGGAGGTCCTCATCCTCGGACAATCCCCATCTGCCTGGGATGACTCCTGGTGGCCCTCAGCACTGGGCTCCGCCCCAACACCCTCGGACCACGCACGCAACCTGGGATTCATCCTGGACTCCTCCCTCACGATGACCAAGCAAGTCAACGCCGTCTCGTCATCATGCTTCAACACCCTGCGCATGCTCCGAAAGATCTTCCGATGGATCCCCACCAAAACCAGAAAGACGGTCACCCAGGCCCTCATCACCAGCCGACTGGACTACGGAAACGCCCTATATGCAGGAACCACCACCAAACTTCAGAAACGACTACAACGCATACAGAACGCCTCCGCACGACTCATCCTTGACATCCCTCGCCACAGCCACAAATCCGCCCACCTGAGAAACCTGCACTGGCTCCCCGTCAACAAGAGGATCAAATTCAGGCTCCTCACCCACGCACACAAAGCGCTCCACGACATGGGCCCAGAATACCTCAACAACCGCCTCTCGTTCTACACTCCCACCCGCCAGCTCCGCTCCGCTCCGCCGGCCTCGCCCTCGCCACCGTCCCACGGATTCGCAGAACCACCGCCGGGGGAAGATCGTTCTCCTACCTGGCAGCCAAAACATGGAACACCCTCCCCGCACACCTACGAATGACCCAGGACCATCTCACCTTCAGGAAACTCCTCAAGACCTGGCTTTTCGAGCAGCAGCAGCACCCCCCCCCCCTTTCAGCACCTTGAGACCCTCACGGGTGAGCAGCGCGCTCTATAAATGTTCTGATTGATTGATTGAACCCTATCTCTTGCATCCTCTAGAATCAGTATCATTGGCCACACACTCAGAAAAATTGGAAATGTTATTGATGCTGCGTAAAAGCTGATTATTCCTTACATGACATAAAAAACGATTTTGACAATAAAACTCTAATATGCGCTTTGTACACGTCTAGGAAAATAACACTGAAACTGAGAAAAGCTGAAATACCAGTACCGTTAAAGTGTGTTTGGATTTCTAGAAAAGAAGAATTTTGAGAATAATTAATTTAACATGTTTATGAATGAATTACTTTTATTATTTTAACAAAGTCATTATTTAAGATTGATGGAAAAGCTTTCTATGATGCAAAATACAAAAAATACTAAAATGAAGAAGTATATCTATGTAACAAATGAGCCTTACACATGATTGTGCAAATAACAATGATAAAGCCTATCATCTCTATTGCCTTCATTGTAATGCACCTTAGCAAACGAAAAATTGGTGCAAAACAGAATTGCTGCATTGTATATGATTGAAACTTTCAACATAAAAGCTTGATAATATTAGAGTCTTAGATTTCCTAAAACGATTTTATGATAATGGTTTTTAAGAATAGTTTTCATATATATGCTTTTAAATTGTGGTAGTAGGCCATATTTAGAGTTGGACATTTCTATGCAATAATCACTGACAATGTTACAATTATTTCTCTATATGATATGCTTGATTTATTTCATTATTCTTTAATCTAATTATGAGTTTATTTTACTAAATAAGACATGCTGCCTTTAGACTGCATTATATTGCCTCTTTCCTTAGGCTGCATTATTTCATAGCCTGGCAATGGAATTTTGTTACATTTCTTCAGAAGTTGCTTTATCTGTCCTTTTATTTGCAACATCCTTAAATCAATAGACACTTTTTTGGTATTGCATTGTGAGTGGATTGATGGGAACTTGACCTTTCAACCTAATACATAAAGAGCAACCAGGGCCAGACTGGGAACCGAAACTGGCCCTGGCAAACTGCTCGGCCGGTGGACCCCCTGGGGAGAGGAAGGGGTGCGGCCGAGCTGTTTGTTGGGGTCGGTTTCGGACGATTTTGTTACAGGGGGCTGATATTGCCGACCCACGGTAACAAAAACGGCCCCCAGGGGCCCGAATCAGGCCCTCACCCTGATGGCCTACCGGGGAAACGCCCGATGCCCGCTACGGCCAGTCCACCCCTGAGAGCAACAAAGTAAATAGGCATTTTGTAAACTAACCTGTGAGGATGGAATAAATAGTTGTTTCTCATGACCAACATGGGAAATTATGTTGGAGTATCAATTTTTTACCTGGTGAGAGGAAGAATGGGCACATGATGATCAGACCATCGTATGGTGCTAATTGATGTCACAAATGAACTATTTGGGGTATAATAAGTGACTTTCTAAGGAGGAGGGATGGGAATCTCTCTCTTGATTTCCTATCTATCAACTATTGCATCAGACTTTCCATGCCCCTTGCCTTTTTTCCCTTTGCTGATGGACATACCTGCTGGAAGATTTGGAGCATGTCTGTTCAGACACCAGACTTGAACTTTCTTGTTTATAGCTCAATTTCCCTTGCCCATGCCCATGGACTTTTCCTTTCTCATGCTAAGAGAACTCTTCTGAATGATCCTCTCACCTTTGCTCATGGTAGGAAACTCTAATCATAACCATCATCTTTAAGGATTCTTTTATTCCGCAATAGATTTACTTTGACTAAATATATGGTTTTATATTTCGGAATTTAAGACTCATGACTGAACAGCATAAAATGCTACTTATATGCATTGATTTTGAATCTTTAATACAATAGCCAAATTATCTAAATTTTATCTGACTTTTATTATATGTGTCTTAATGTTCTTTCCATAGAAACTATGCTTACAATTATCTGATTCCTAATGCATGATAGAGAGAGTCATAGATAATTTTTAGAACATAAAGTTATTTTTCTCTTGTTCTGTGTAGCCACAGCAGAGCTTCTGGTATGCATGATTCTTATTAGAGGGAACTTCTTTAGGAGGTTTGGCCCTTCCAATTGCAATACTCTGTGTCTTTAGCATGGTTCTAAGAGTAGTGTAATTAAATGTGATCACTAATTTGTGAGTTGGCTGCTAATTATTGATCCTCATTAGGTGGCCAACAGTTCGACAACCTGATTTCTCACCCCCTCACTGCGACTAAACAAGGTCCATCGGAGGACCAATGCCTCTGTGTGTGAAGTGTAGAATCTGAGTAAAGTGACAAAGTTGTAAAGTCATTGTGGGGCCCAGAAATTAAAGAGAAAAAAAGAGAAAAAGCTTCCGCTGCACCATTATCAAGCAATGCATCAACCTTTTGGCATAACAATTGACATTTAATATTTCTTTAGGTTCCTTCTAAATTTGCACGTGATGATTGCCCTAATAGTGCTATTTCTCAGAGCACTGACCTTATACAACACTGCCACAAACCAATTCTTTAAAGGGTCCATTCTGTATCCCATTATTTCAAATGTTGGAACCTTCAATGAACTCACACAAATTGATTGTTTTGATTACTTTCAAGTCCCTTGCTCTGATTTATTTTGGCAAATAAAACAAGGCTCAATAAGGTGGGCAAATAAAACAAGGCTTAATAAGATGGCACAATTTTATATTGATTTAGACATTTTAGGTGACTGAGTGAACGCCCGTCTGGGTTCTTGTTTCACTCTCCTGAATGGCAGCTCACTCCTCACCTGTAACAATGGCATGCCTAAGATCCTTAATAAACTCGCCCTTTTGAAAAGAAAAAGATGAAAATGAAATTGATGCTATGGTTCTCTGCAGAACCAGTTATGGAAAGCAAGATTGTATGGGTATTCAAACAAAAATAGCACCATAATCAATCTCCATGTTATTCGACGAACCTGTGGGTCACTGAAAGAAGCTATAAAACATATCTACAAGACTACATCCTCCTTTCTAAAAGCTCACGTTTATACTACTTCAAAGCAGTGATTTCAAGCAGGCCTTGAAATCCCACTCCAGTAGTCTCTCTAAAACCCACATGTCTATGACAGGTAGCTGTGCATCAAGATGTCATTAGAATCAGATGTTTAGCTACTGTGACAAACCCTAAATACCATTCTAGCTAGAGTTTACAACACCATCTTAAACTAAATCATCAGAAGATAGAATTATTTATCACCTCTTTAACATCCTCTAATCTCCCAGTTTAGTCTTCATTTTATCATTTTTTTTCCAATCCTTAACATGTTAAAAAAATAGAAAATGTCATTAGCCATAAGAATATTCCATATTACAGCAGCAGAAAAAAACAATATTTAAATACAACATTCTGATATGTGTGAAGGAATAAATAGGGTTAGGTTACGTAAAAGTATATGTATAAATAAGGATTTACACTCTATCATATCATATGATCAATCATTGAGCCCCATATCTTTAATCCTAATTTCCATCTACGTGGTCCCTTAAGTGAGCAGAGACTGTATTCAAGATTAAAAAAAGGATAAAATCTAGCTCTCCATATCTCAAAGGCGGGGGTCTTTTGCAGCCACGAGGAGGCTATACACAAACGTGCCACTGCCGTAGCCATAAAAATCAAAAAACTAAATGTATCAGGAGGTTGTCCAGTTATAGTTCTCTCCTCTATACCTAATAGCATTGTTATCAGCTTGATTTGAATTTCCACCCCGGTCAGCTCAACCAGGAAAGTTTAAATTTCCCCAAACAATTGACTAAGACAAGCACATGCGTAAAAAATATGCAAAATGTCAGCCTGGGGCGCCCCCCATCTAAAGCATTTCCCATCGTTCACACACCCCCATTTATACATTCGAGCAGGAGTGTAGTACAGATCAAATACAGTCTTAAAGTGCTGGGCTTTCAGACTAGCTGAGACCAATCTATCCTCTGTGATTGAGATAGATTCCTCTAACATTGACTTCTGCATTCCCAGCCGCTTGTTCCATTTAGCATTTTGCACCTCTAAATCATCCTGCTGCAGCTCAACTAAAGACTTATATAGCACACCAATCCGATCATTGTGCCTAATAGCCTCTACCAGGGGGTTTGAGTTCTAATCCCCTATCCTTCAGTCTCCTGCATAAGAAATCACAAATCTGTAAAAATTTAAAACACTCAGCTTTTGGAAGATAATACTTTCCAGCTAGTGCTGAATATGTAACAATACCTTCATGATTGTAAAAATCACCAATAACATGTATCGCCTTATATCTCCATCTGGCTGTGATTGTATCCTAGAAAATAAGGGGCAGCACAGTGAAGCGTCCTTGAGGGTGTAATAACAGACCCTCTCAATCTGAGAGCATCTCCGTACCACGTTCCAAAATTTAAAGGCTGCCATCACATCCTTGATTTATACTTGACAAGGGGAAACCCGTGAGGTAAGAAGGACCTAGGGTACTTACTAATTTGAAAAACAGTAGGTCCTTCAAAAGCAATTCAACATAAGAGAAATATAGACCACAATCGGCTCTATATAATTATACAATGCCCAGCCGGACATTGAAGTTTAATGATCCAAAGAACGGATAATATAGACATACGTGTGAATATCGAGTGGGACACAGTCCTGCGTCCTTCAACACTTAACACAATTACATACAGTGACACAAAAACGACATTTATCAGGCTGCAAAGAGAAGCTTATTGCCGATAGCAATTACAAAGGCAAGCTTTCAAGACGGTACAATGACATGCACAATTTTTAACATGTGTGTTTAACATGCATGTTTGTACATAGGGTCGACGACGTTTCGATCTATCTAAGCAATACATAGATCATCATCAGGACTAGTAATAAACAAGCCTGATAATAAAATTCCTGTAAAAAGATGAAGAAAAAGGAAAGGAAAGGAAACATCCATTAAAAACATCCTATAGATAATGAGAATACTCAATAATGGCAGAATTTATGCACAACATATCCTAAATGAATCATAATCCAGAGTAAGCATTTGTAATGGCGAAGGAATTTGTTCTACAGTTAAAATAATAGAGAAAGTGATTACGGTAGGAGAAGGGGGGAGATTCCAGTAGTGCAAAACCACAATGACGTGAAAACCAATTGCGGATGGAAGGAGAATGTGTGCTATAACCGGGAGTTGTTATTCTTCAAGGATTCAATAGCCTTCTTTTCCTGAAAAGATATGTTAAAGATTACAATTACCACACTTGACGTGTCCAACCAAAGGAGTAAGACCCCAATGGGCATTCAATGTTGTAGGAATCTTCAGACAATTCTGATTCAGGTGAGGGTCCCAGCACCTCTTCTAGGAATCAGAATCTTTTAGGAAGAGGCCAGACAGAATTACCAAAACGGGAACGAGTCAAACGGGCGCAGAGATGGTACAACCCACCAGGCGAACGTCAGACCAGACAAAAATTTTACCAATGGTAGACCCTGTTATCAACACTGCCTCTCAACTGACTACGATTCCCATTTTTAATCTGTCATCTCATAACTTACTCGACACAGAACTCTCTCTGCTCAGTAAAGGGCTTTCATTTGTCCCTACCACGCATCCCAACTTCCTTGACCTACAGGCTGAACTCCTCAGATTTTTCAGACGCCTTCGGCTTCATGCTTATTTTCTGAATAATGCTACACCCAACCCTACTTCCTACACACCATTCCGCCCCCCTTCTAATTTTTTCCCCACAGCCAATATGGTACCGGTGGAAATCATTACCTTTGAAAAAATGGTGCTTAAAGACCTCACTGCACTCAAAGACAAGAAGAAATTCATTCCGTTTAACATATCTTTTAAGGAAAAGAAGGCTATTGAATCCTTGAAGAATAACAACTCCCTTATCATTAAATCAGCAGATAAGGGTGGTGGTATTGTTCTGCAAGAACTGGATGATTATAAAACTGAGATATTCCGTCAACTCCACAACACAGAACATTACTGCAGACTCCCTAGGGACCCCACTAGTGAATTACAGGCCCTTATACTTCAAATCACTACTGAAGCCAAAGATGAAGGTTTCCTTAGCCCTAAAGAATTCCAATTCCTCAATGCCAAGTCACCCAGATTACCGGTCATCTATACCCTTCCAAAGATACATAAACACCTCACTTCCCCTCCTGGCCGCCCAATAGTCTCTGGTTGTGGTTCTATATTAGAACCACTAGGCCAGTATGTTAATTATTTCATCAAGGATTTCGTACCTATGACTCAGTGCTACATTAGGGATAGCATGCACATGATCAATTTGATTGAACATTATCCCTTTAATTCTTCTGAACACCTACTCTGTACGCTCGACGTGGAATCACTTTATACAAATATCCCACAGACCTTTGCCCTACAAGTGATTCAACAAGTCCTGGACTCCAGACCTAGACCACATACAGTCCCCACATTATTTCTTTTAAAATTACTTGAAATATGCCTTACCACGAATTTCTTTTGTTTTGATGACTTATTCTTCCAGCAGGTGAAGGGCACTTCGATGGGCGCTATTTTTGCCCCGAATTTGGCCATTCTCTGCATGGACTTTCTTGAAACTAACATCATCCTGTCCCCCACTAACCCCTTTATGTCTGGGGTTAAAATATGGCGTTGATACATTGACGACGTTTTCTTAATTTGGCATAACAGTGGTGATATGCTTACTAACTTTCAACATTGGCTCAATAACAATTGTCTAGGTCTCCAGTTCACACTTTCTACTGACTCCTCATCCATCCCCTTCCTCGATCTCACCATATACCACTCAGATGGTGAACTCCTCACAACACTCTACAGGAAACCTACCGAACGAAACACATTGTTGAGATATGAGAGTCACCACCCCAGGGCCCTGAGAGATTCTCTACCTTACTCTCAATTTTTGCGTATTCGGCGCAACTGTTTTTCTAAAGAAAACTACTTCATTGAGTCCGCAGTTCTTTCCGATAAACTTAAAGCTTGTGGTTACCCTAAGCGACTTGTCCGCAATGCCCAGAAACGGGCTTGGTACTGCCCTAGGGAATCCTTGCTCACACCTAACCCCAAAAAAGAAACTAAAAGAATTGTATGTGTCACCACTTTTTCGGTTATTTCCAACCCTGTTCGCAAATCTGTCCTTAAACATTGGCCCATACTAAATGCGGGTATACTCAATCTGGAAAGACCATTGTTTGCCTGTCGTAAAAATCGAAATTTGAAAGACCATCTAGTGCGTGCTGCGATCCCTAGAAAAGCACCCCCTACAACATTGAATGCCCATTGGGGTCTTACTCCTTTGGTTGGACACGTCAAGTGTGGTAATTGTAATCTTTGCGACTGTACATTGGAAGGTAAAACTTTCTCTTTTGGCAGCATTGTTATCAAATCTAATGGTTTCTCGAACTGTAACACATGTAACGTGATTTACTTGATCCAATGTCCATGCAACAAGAACTACATTGGTCAGACAACTCAGAAGATCAAAACAAGAATCGGACAGCACCGCAGCAGGATTCGCTGTAATGTCCCAAATGAACCATTAGTGGAACATTTCAAATTGGCCAACCATCAAGACAATGAGATCAAATGGACAGTTCTACGACCATCAAGCTTCCTCCAAGAGGTGGGGATTTGGCCCAAATCCTCAATAAAGAAGAGTTGAAGCTCATTATTCTTCTGGACACTATCCGTAACGGTCTCAATAGAAATGAGGACTGGCTTGCCCTTATTTAAAGAATCAAGGTCATTTATTCTAACTTTCTGACAATTGCCAATCTTCTCATTCTGTTTTGGAACAATTTAACTCCTTATTCTTCTTTATTATTCTGTCAACCTTATTGACCTGTTGTTGATTTTTCTTGCAGGCTCTTATCCCTTCTCTTTCACCCCTTGTCACTTACACTGACCCAATATGGCCGACAATATTCCGTCACGTCCGCCGATATTCACACACATTGCACGTCCCGTCACATGACACGGTCGTTGCTGGTCACGTGGCTCTCCCTGGTTGGTTCAAGTATCTGGGTCCCTTCTCCGTTTCTACCCTGCGATCGTGCAGTTACTGGATCCCTGGTAAGTCCTGTCCCGCCTCCCTTGATTCGTTCATTGGCCCCCTCCTTCCCTGACTCCCTCCTTCGTTCTCTCACAGGCGCATCCTGGAATTCCATACCGCCCCACCCGGAAGCCCTTCATCCTTGCAGCTCCGGTTAATCCCTTCTCCGACACGCCGTCACGTACAAGTGGTGAGTTTCCTTCCATAGGCGTGTTCCTGTTTTGTTGCTCCTATCCCTTCCCCTTATCCTATGGTTTTTGCCCCCTAGATACAGCGGCTGCCCGCCAATTGATATCCGCTTCTTGGTTGGGTTGTCCTTCGCACAGCAACTCCATCTGGATCTTCCCAATTGTTAGCTACGATTCTGTGTGCCAACAACCTAGGTTAGTTCTCTGTCTCCTGTTCAATTGCCACTGGATACCTTACGTCAGAGCTTAATTTGTGCCGGTGCTTTCCGGTGCTCAGCACCGGCACTTAATTGTCAGGGCCGGGTCTACACGCATTGAGTGCACTAAATTGATTTGATAGTCATTAGTGGCACAGAGTGAGTGCTGCTCTAACGTAAGTGCTGCTATTACGGTTACAGAGAGTTACGTACTGTGCATGCTTGTTGTTGATGTTGAACTTGTTTCTGAGTGACTCTGATTCTGTTCTTCACGTCTTCTCAATCTAAATGTTGTTAATGCAGTGGGCGGCACTGACGGCCCAGGCTCAGTTTTGCCGGCCCACTGGGCGTGACACTGAGTTGGGCAGGGTTGGATTTTGGATTGGGGCTGTGCACGGTAGCAGCCAGCATGCGCAGATTTTTTCAGATTGCGCGCGCATTTGCCGCTTTGCCACGCCCCAGCATACCCGCCCTGCACGGCTGGATCTCACCACCGGCACCGAGTCATCGTGGTAGTGGTTCTCAACTGCCACCGCCGCCGCCGTTCAAAGTCAGTCACTGTGAGACTGAGTTTCTGAGAGTGCAACCTGGTCGTCCACGATGAGGCGAACCTTGAGGAGTAACCAGTTACACAGCTTGAACCAACAGCACCAGGTGAGGCAGGGCCTGGTGGTAAGCCTAATCATCAGTTAAAATATTAAAGCTGCACAGCAGCCTAAGGCAGTGCAGTGTACTGCTACAACATCACCGGGTGAGGCAGGGGTCAGGGCCTGGCTGGCAGGCTCCGCGGCCTAATCAGTTAACGAAGCTGCGCAGCAGTCTAAGTCAGAGTCCCGAGTGAGTCAGTCCCAGATTCCCACAGTCTGTTCCACTCAACATACTGGTCCGGGTTCCACAGTCAAGACCCTGTGTTGCAGGCCCTGGGCACGCTTGTGAGCCAAGAGCAGTATGGAGACTGAATGAATGAATTAATCTATCTCAATATATCTCTGACTGGCTGACTGTTTGATTAGAATTAGATCCAACTGAATTGTTGATGATCATGATGGCGTGGGGGCCGCGGGCCCGGCCCTTAGTTTGATGTTGCAGCGGCGGGCGGGCTGGCCGGGATTTTGGTTTAAAAATCGGCGGGGGTAGAAGCTGTGCGCGGCAGGCAGCGTGGGCAGATCTTTTCACACTGCAATGCGTGCGCATTCGCAGCATTGCCAGTGCCACTCACCAGCATAACCGAACCGCGGCCTCACCCCACCTCGGAGTCATTATCGTGGTTCAACGGCCGTTCAGTCAGCTGGCAGCATTCACTTTTCACTAAGTGAAAGTCTGAGAGCCAGCAGCAAGCGAGGCCGGGCGACATTGTGGCAGTGCGACTATTGGCGACTTGGCGTAGTGGAGAAGTAGCCACTGCCAGCAGTGAGTACTACTACTAGCCAGTTCCGCCATTAACATCACCAACCACGGCAGGGCCTGGCAGCGACAGGCCTAATCAGGTTAAAATAAAGCTGCGCAGCAGCCTAGGTAAGGCTGCAACCTGTACACTACTGCAGTCAGTGTGCCGGCCCGAAACGGTAACTTAAGTTTTACTTAACAGTGACACACAGTGATTGCACTGTCTGTTACTGTAACAGTAGCAACTTTACTGAAGTTAATTTAGGTACCGTAGGGACGGTAAAGGTAACTACTACTACTAGTAGCATATAAGCCGCCATGTGATGCCACCATGATCACGAATATGCCGCCCATGGGTGGCGGTGGTGTGGCGGTGTGGCCCATGCCAATTGCCAAATCAACCAACGCTGCTTTTTGTTTGGGTGCTGCTGCGCACCGTACGTGCCTCCCTCCACCCTCGGAATCCATCATCAGACAAAACACACACACTGAGAGGACAGTGAAGGGCAAATGAAGCTGTGACTGGGCCCAGTACCAAAGGTAAGCAGAGAGGATTAACCCAGCACTTGAGTGGAAGTGAGTTGACGTTGACACGACCCAACTCAACTCTATATTCTCAAACAATCCGAGGAAAGAATGAGTTGCATTGCTATGAACCCAGAGCCTCCAATGCTTAACACTGAGCGCTTTCTCATTCTGTATGTGCCAATATTCTCAGAGTCATAGTATACCAAGTATTTATTCATGAATCCATAAAATGTAGCACCTCTGACCCTTTCAAGTGATTGCCGGATTATTTGTTCTGTACATGAATGAGACACCAGTGCTTCCATTCATAAATCCATGTTCCAGGTTCAGCAAGGGCACACTCTGCCATCACTGCTTCAGGGCCACCAAGGGCACACAAGTTATTTTTTACTACTGATGGCATCATCATACAATGTGTGTCCAGCACCCCCAAGTCCTCGCCTTTGTTTTTGCACCATTATGAATTTCCAAAAGCCTTTACTCCGGAGCCATGCTTTTTTCTCTAGTAAAATATTTACAAATCTGTCAACTTTGCTTTACTCCATATAACACAGATTTCTCAACCAATCCCTCTTCACTCTTCCATGTAAGACGAATCCCTCACCCAAGTTCTGTTTCAGTCTTCCTTGTAACACAGATCCCTCACCTAAGCTCTCTTTAAATTTTCCTTGTAACATGGACCCTTCACCCTAACTCTCTTTCACTCTTCCAATCTCTGTTTCATTATTCTCAGCGAAGCTCTGTTTCATTCTTTCATGCAACACTGTGGGGGCGTTAATTTGCCAGTATATTCTTGCTTAAAAGCACCTGCTGCCGAATTCCTGGCCTCCAGTATTATTGAGACATCAATTAAAACATCAATATAACTCTGGTGATTAATCGTCTTCCTGGAGAGAAACAGTAGTTTTGTCTAGGGGAAGTTTTGACTGTGTGTAAGGTAGTGCAGAGGGTTAATATGCCTGCTGCAAAGAACGTTACCATGCAGATCAAAAAGTGCATATAATGTGAAATAGGTCAGTGTGTTACTGCTTCTGTCAGAGAGATCCTTTTGTTACTTGCAGTTTGTAACTTAAAATCATATCATAGAACAGCAAGCTATTAACTGTCATCAAAGAGCTGCATGCAAACTGCAAGTTATATATTAGAGCTAAGTTTTTTTGCCCAATCTTTCATTATCCGAATCTTGCAAAAAGGGTTCATTTGGGTAGAAATCAATTCTTATTGGAGAGAGCCCCTAACAATGCTGTTATATTTTAAATTCTGAATTTGTGCTTTTCCAGACTTAGAACTCTTAAACTATATTGCCTACAATCATGGATGACATGTAACTCCGATACCTTGTAGTCCTGTCTGATGTAACATTCCCTATATACTGAGTTACACACGTATGATTTTAACTGTGCAATGTGTGTATGATGCAAAGTGCACTGACACCTTACACTGGTATGAGTGGTGCTATAAAACTAAATTAATCTGAGAGACAGTGGTTATGGAGACTTGAAGGACCGTGTTAGAGGATGGTTATGAGGGAATGCGTGTGAGGGGTGGTCATTGGGGGGCGCCAACAAACAATGTCGCACAGGGCGCTACCAGTGTTAAAGCCGGCCCTGAGCGAAGTAACCTTTTGCCAAGGGTAGGCATAATGTGCAGTGTGGTGGTGGCCTGAAGGTCGCAGCAGGCCACGTCACCGTGTGGTAGTAGCAGCATTACTTTTTGGTGGAGATTGCATTTTCCTGAGCTTTATGGTAAGATACAAATCTTTAATTAAAAAGTCATATTTTGAATATATGCCTCTTTTCTAATCTCGGTCTTGTCTGTATGATACATAACTACATCATTCCATGTTTTTTTACCATTCTAAATGCCTAATAAATGCACATATAGCTCCAGGGGACTAAGTTATAGTAACAAGCCCAATAGGTAATCCTCTTTATGTTCAATTGTTTCTCTAACAGAATACTCTACAATACTAAATAACCCCACACCCCTTGGGCCACTGGAAGTGACAGTGACTGGCTCATTCAAGTGTATTGCATGATTTTATTCACTTTATCTGTTTAGAGTGCTTTCACAACATTTTGGTTTGTTTTGCCACATAAGCTATGTAAAAGTTGTATCTTTGAAATCATAGACTCTGATAAAAATGGCATACCCTACCCCAGTATTGTCCTTTCCCCAAATCAGCTCATACAGCACTGAAATTGTCCCTTTTTAAACGCATTCGTGATTTTAGCTAATATATTCCAAAATCGTGTTTTAAATGCACTTTGATTTAATGTTTTTCAAAATGTTCACAGGGCAGGGTAGCCTCCTATCAAAACCTTACTATGAGGAAGGCTCCCTTGCTGAAATTCTGATCAGGTATATATTAGGTCTGACTTATAGCAGTGCCAGTTGAAGATGTGGGTGGAGCTAATATAGTACGTGGGTGGAGCCAGTTCAGGAAGTGGGTGTAGCCAGAGAAAAGTGTGTGTGGCCTCCGACAAACATCTGAGCACCTGCACTTCATATTTTACAAATTAAGCACTGCCTTACGTCCCCGATCGGGTTCACCCCTTACCGCCAATCACTCTCGTTGAGTACTTCACCAGTTCACACCGTCCTGGTTATACTTACACGTGCACCTAGTAATACTGCGGGTCTCTTCACAAATACGGCCTTAATTTACCAGCTAATCGTTCACGCCGGTTGTAGCACACATTCTCCTTCCATCCACAATTGGTTTTCACGTCATTGTGGTTTTGCACTACTGGAATCTCCCCCCTTCTCCTACCGTAATCACTTTCTCTATTATTTTAACTGTAGAACAAATTCCTTCGCCATTACAAATGCTTACTCTGGATTATGATTCATTTAGGATATGTTGTGCATAAATTCTGCCATTATTGAGTATTCTCATTATCTATAGGATGTTTTTAATGGATGTTTCCTTTCCTTTCCTTTTTCTTCATCTTTTTACAGGAATTTTATTCTCAGGCTTGTTTATTACTAGTCCTGATGATGATCTATGTATTGCTTAGATAGATCGAAACGTCGTCGACCCTATGTACAAACATGCATGTTAAACACACATGTTAAAAATTGTGCATGTCATTGTACCGTCTTGAAAGCTTGCCTTTGTAATTGCTATCGGCAATAAGCTTCTCTTTGCAGCCTGATAAATGTCGTTTTTGTGTCACTGTATGTAATTGTGTTAAGTGTTGAAGGACGCAGGACTGTGTCCCACTCGATATTCACACGTATGTCTATATTATCCGTTCTTTGGATCATTAAACTTCAATGTCCGGCTGGGCATTGTATAATTATATAGAGCCGATTGTGGTCTATATTTCTCTTATGTTGAATTGCTTTTGAAGGACCTACTGTTTTTCAAATTATCACATCCTTGAAGCGTGTTTTTTTGTAGTAGCTTGGCTGAAGCATCCTAAATAGGCAACATTTGACCTCTGAGCTAAGAAACATCTGGTAAATAGAGGGGGCTTCTGCAATGTTGCCGACATCATTCCCAGTAAGTAAAATCTGCAAGTTTTGCAGCATACAGGAATAATTATAGAGTGTAAAATTGGGGACTGCCCACACACTTCACGTAGGGGGTAATGTCATAAATTTCCTTGCACTGCGTGGTCTCCCCTGGCCCCACAGGAATCTACCACATATTGCCTGTAAGTCCTGCAGCTGTACCCTGGTCAATTCAAGTGGTACCAATCTAAAGTAATAAAGAACTTTAAGTAATACGTTCGTTTTGAGCACGTTATACCTTCCTACCAATGAGAAGTGGAGCGATTCGATCCTATCTAGTTGTTTTTTAATTCCAGTCAGCATAGGGCCCCAATTAGCTTGTACCAGTTCTTTCAAACACACCAGAATCTTAATGCCAAGATATGTGACTTTATCAGTGATTCTGAGATCACCGCTACCAATTGGGGTAGGACAAATGACCTGCGTTTTAGATGCATTAAGTTTATAGCCAGATGCCAACCCATACAAGTGAGCTAACCATTTCATCTCAGGAACGGCAGTTGCCGGATTGGAGGTTACAACAGGATTGTCGTCTGCATAGGCAAATGCCCGAAAACATTCCTGTCCAAAAAGCACGGGTTTGGTCCTCGGGCTCTCCTCCAGCATATTTAAAAATGGATTGATATATAAAGAAAATAAAGCGGGGAACAGAGAGATCCCTGCCTTGTTCCCCTAGAAGTGGCAAACAGCTCTGATTCTATACCCATCATACAAATCCTAGCTGCAGGGGTCCTATACATAACCTGGATAGCTTTGATAAAACCACTCCCAAACCCCAGATGTCAAAGGGTTGCCCATAGGAACTCCCAGGAAACACAGTCAAATGCCTTTTCGACATCCAATTAAACCAGCCTAGGGTGGCACGCTGCACACTGGCAGTATCCAGTAATGTCACCACCCTATAAACATGATTGACTGTGCCTCTACCGGGTATAAACCTGTGCTGTCGGGTGGAGACCAGTGGAGTGATACCTCTGGCCAAGTGCATAGCCAATATCTTAGCAAAGATTTTCCCATCAGCATTCAGAAAAGAAATTGGTCTATAAGAGCCAGGTAGGGTGGGCGGTTTATCTTTAATTCTGAAAATAATGATGTTAGCCTCATCCCAAGAGGGAGGTGCGTTCCCACCCTGTGCCTCTTGAAATGTAGCCAGCATGTCAATTTTTAATACAAAAAAAATGGCTTTATAGACTTCTAGTGTAAGTTTAACCGGATTAGATGCCTTCCCCTTAGCCAATGAGTTTGTTGCTTCCTCTAGCTCTTCCATTGTGATGGGTGTATCCATCAGGGACGATTCTTCATAACCCAGCCTTTCCCTACAAGTATTCTGCAATAGCGCTTCCCCAGTGTGGCAGTCGGGGTTACATTCTGTGTAGAATGCAACAAAGAATTTACAGAAAACTCTCAAGATCTCATCTGATGTCTACACTGTCTTAGCTGTTGAATTTATCATGGCTGCAATCCCTTGTGCCGCTTCCTTAGAACGGAGCCTTTGCGCAAGACATCTTCCTGTAGCCTCCCCAAATTCATACATATCATCTCCATATACTTTATATCTACATGCAATTTCTTTGCTCCAATGCAGGTTAATCTTAGCCTTACAGCGGGCTACCTCGGTTTGAAGTGTCATGATAACCGTACCATCGTGCACGCCTTGTATAAGATTCCGTTTGGCCCTTACTAGATCATCAAGGAGGATGCATCTTAATTTTAAGTTGTTTCTGCTTATGAAGCCCAAAACTAAGAACCTCCCCTCTGAACCCGGCCTTAAAGGTGTCCCATACCAGCAGGCATGCAGTTGAATTGCGCTTCTCATCAAAATATTGCCTGATCTGGTTTGATATGGCTGATAAAAGTTTCTTATCAAACAAAAAAGTTCTCAAAGGTCGAAGCATGCCTTTAACCGGAAAATCTAACAACAAAGGGCCGTGATCAGAAGTTATCCTAGGGCACACTTGAATTTTCGACCCTGAAATTAACGAGCTGGACATGTAAAAATAATCTAATCTAGCAAATTTATTATGTGGGTGCAAAATAAATGTGAATCCAGGGTCCGGGTAAAACAATATAGACTACACATCTACAAGCCCTTAATCAGCTACAAACTGCTGTAATGTCTTAAAAACGTTCAGTTTCCTGCGCCTATAACTAGTGACATCTAGATATACTATCTGACAGTCTATATGAATGTTAATATCAGCACATACAACCAGGGGTGTAGGCCATGATGCTAGTTTTACATTTAGGCCTTCAAATACTTGTGGCTCTTCCAGATTCGCACCATATACTGAACATACAACAAACTTGGCATCGCCTGCCCGGCATTCAGCTACAGCCCACAGACCGTATTTATCTATCAGAGTCCTACCCAGGGCTTAATTTGTAAAATATTATGTGCCAGAGCTCTGACCAGGAGGCCACTGAGGCTTGCACCACCCATTGCCCTAGTCATCGCTGCCAAAACAACTACTAATGATCTCTCTCGCATGTAAATGCGACAGTTTAGGTTATTCCAGGTCCCCAAAGCTAAAGGAACAGCTGGGGAGGCAGGTATTTGCAATTTTATATGTATATTGCATACCTAAACAACCGTTGTTCTGCTCATCTCTAAATTAGATGAGCAGCGCCACCATGTGGTAGACTGTTCTAGGAATGGTGTTCACAATTAGGTGCCGGTGCCGAGCACCTGAAACCAATTAGGTGCCGGTGCTTAGCACCGGAAAGCCCCGGCTCAAATTAAGCACTGGTCCTACCTACCCCGTACATGTGTGCCACTAGGAAAGCCATCCCCGGGTTTATTACCTTGTTGAGTAACTGCAATTACCATATACTCAAGATCTGCTAAAGTGCTGCTTTTATCCCACGGAATGTGAGTTTCCTGTATGCAAATCACATCAGGTTTCATCAACCTGAGCTCAGCCGCCACCGCTGCCTTTTCCTGCTATTGTTCAAGCCATGTACATTGAACGTACAAATGCATACCCCGAGTAATGACCATATCCCCCATTGATCAGTTCAAAAACATTCCGATGGCTAACCCCCTAAGCTTCATGATTTCAGCATACCCATCAAGTAACCACATGCTATGGATTAAAATTCTTTACCACCACCCCCCATCTGAACCACCCCAGTGCTTCCCACACCCCTCCATAGACCCTGCACAGGGGTCTTTGCCTGCTCCCCATCCCCTCCCAAAAACAAGGCAATAGAATTCAAGGTCCAGAGAGATGAAAAGCTCCCTAATTACCCGGGTCCCCCCTTCCTCTTAATTGTCTACCTTAATCTAAATACCCTTGCCCGCCTAGAGTGACTGTAAATATTCTTTGGCTTGCACTTCTGAGGGGAAAAACCGACTCTGCCCATTATGGATGATCTTCAACTTTGCTGGATTCAGAAGGAAAGCCTAAGCACCCTTGCCCTGAAATTTTGGGTTTAGTTGTCAAAGCTGCCAACGTTTTTCTACGGTATGATGACAGAAATCGGGTCTAACAAAGAACTCATTCCCCTTCCCATGCCTCTTCTTATTCAGTCGCGCGAGTTAGTAAACCCCCTGGTGAGCTAAAAAGTTATTTAAAACAAATTAGAATTGCCCTGGGTCTAAGATTGGTTTGTCCCAGTCTCAACTGTTGTTTAAAAGGGACTCGATGTGCTCTCTGTATTTCCTGATTCCAATTTCATTGAGAGAATACAGGCAGGGCTTCCGCAAAGAGGTCAGTGATAAATCTTCTAACATCCTGTCCTTCAATGCCCTCCGGTATACTCAACTCTGGGGTTATTCTGTCATTGGTGATTCTCCAACTCTATAAGTTTCCATTGTGTGTCTTCTTTCTCAGAGCGCATCGCCTCAGTTCAAGATTTTTGAGAAGCAAGTTTGTCTTTCAAATTTGAGATCCGTGCTTCTGCTACATTGATCCTATCCACAAATTCTGAACAGGCTTTGACGACGGTCCTTATAGAGTTCTGCAGTTTTCGACAGGCTCCATGCATCCTATGGCTCTCCGTGGGGGTCTCCTCTCTATGAGCCATAATATTTTGATGAATCATAGCCAAGGATATTTCCTCAGGATCCACCTGCAGTATCTCTGCCGGATGATTAGATGTGGGCCCACCGACGGCTCCAAGCCCAGATGTAAAAGAGTAGTCCCATTGCAGGACGGCTGAATCCCCAGATTGTACATCTCCCACAAGCCTCTCATGTCTCTTCCGTACCGTGGCGCACCTGTTTACGGAGTTACCAACAGGATCATCCTCAAGATGTATGCTGCTAGTTTCACTCCAGCAAGCTGCTGGGTGACTCTCCTCTGGCACCAGGTCTAAAAATAGAAGGGGACTTATCTCCTGATGAAAGGATGCGATAGAGAGAAAAAATTGTCCCCAGAATGTATCTCTTTTACAATGCGTTGATTGCCGGTGTGGCCCTTGGCCCCTGCTCATCATGTATCAATACTTTAGATATTTTTGTTTTCTTTGTGGAAGATCTTCGTGAAACTGTACCACTTCGGTTGCTGGGCTCGTTGCACTCACTGAGTGTGCCAGCGCTCAATACTGCTCAGAAAGAAACTTGCCCTGGTCCAGTGTTCCTCCTGGGTCCGCCATCCGAAATTAAGGCCCTAGAACCAATTTCACTGTTGTCATATTTGCTCTGTTTGCCTGAGATCTCATTATCCAGCGGGGCAGCCTCAGCCCTCTGCACGGGGGTGGCCGGCCTCCACAGGTAGGTTCTGGTTGGAGCCACCTTCAGCATCCGGCAGGATGGTGTGATATCCAGTTCAGATTTTTTTTGCAGTGGCACGTATATTAGGGGATTTTTGTTTTTAACCGAAGAGAACATTGGGGAGATGCCTTTATTCCCCCCTGACTCACCTCCCTGAGTTCCGTTCATTTTTCCAGCCGAAGCTTTCAAGGTGCTGGCACCACTGTGCAGAGAGCCAGAGGATCCCTTGACTGTCCCAGAAGTGTCAGGTATCCCATGAGGCTTCCCACCTCTTGCAGCTTTCGGAGACATTGCAGTCCTGGAAGCTGCTGCATCCGCAGCGAAGCAAGCAGCACTGACACCGAAAGGGCGTGAGTCCCGCCAAACACACCAGGTAACACGCAAGTCCAGGGAGGACCGCAGAAGAGACACTGGCAATCCGAATCATCCCAGCTAAGGGCAGGCCAGTGGGTCAGGGCACTCAATAAAGTCCTGGAAAAATCCCAGAGGAGGAGAGGGGGTCCGGGAGCAGCAGCTACGCGTCTGACACCACGGGCGCCATCTTGCCTCCACTCATACTAAACACATCTCCCAGTTTAGTCATTGTTATCTGCCCGCTCTGTACTTGACATATCCCCCACCACCGTAGATAACATAAAATCCCTAGGCCTTGTTCTAGACATTACATTTGACCCACACCAACATAATAAAAACACTGATGAAATATGAAAAAAAGAAAAACTTCATTCATGTGGCAAACTTCAAGATCTCCATCCAGGCTCTAGTCCTCCTGCCCAGACTAGGTTATGGAACCTTAGGGGAATAGATCATGGAACATTAGTACACCCTATTTATGGCCATCCCTAATGTTCAATTAGTTTCACCCCAGGTGTCCCTAAATGCAAATGCTATCCGGTCTACAGAACATCTCAATTTGACAACATCCCTTCCCCTACACTCCCTTCCATGCCTTCTCAAATGTTCATTCAAAGGTGCCTAGTTCACAAAATTCTACACTCAAACTCCTCTCGCTGCTTAGCTCAGAGGTTGACCAACTTGGTGCATCAGAAATCTCTCTGCAGTATTGAAGGATTCAACCAGAAACAACAGGTTTCAAACAGCAACACACTCTGGCACAAAGCTCTTTAGTATGTACCTTAAGGGCATTGAGTATGATTTTCCCAAGACTCCATCTCACTGTCATTTTCTTTCTTTGAAAAAGACATGAAATGACTACTCATAAATCCTCTTAATCTTCACCCTTACAACGTTATTGTAATTGTGTCTTTATTGCAGAAACACATGTCTCATGTTTGGACTATTCTTTCTCTTTGAACTGTAATGACCGTCTCCTAATGGCCCATGCACTATCACGTATGAATACCACATTCTTTGATCTACATATTTTTCTGTTGTTGAACTGGTGTTAGCACTTTGCCTATACACTAAATACAATAACATAAATAAATAATTAATTAATGCAGTTCAGTAAGCAATGATTTCAAATGTTTGGGCAGAATGCCACATTATTCAGAAATCACAGTATCTGAGTAAACTCAATCCTAAGGCAGTGCTGCCAACTGTGTACTCCAAATATACGTGCGGCACTCATTTACGTACTTCAATTGTGATGTGAAAAACATTTGTGATTGATGTAGAAATAATCCTTACTAAGACATGTATGTGCCTTAGGATCTTGCTTTCCTCAGCAAGGATTTTGCTCGAGATGGTTTTCCTCAGTTGGACTCTTCCTGACTGTGCTTTATTTCAATGCCTTTGGTATGTGGTGTTTAACCTAGCTAGACGTTTACTGTGTGTATTCACACATATTGCAACACAAGAGTGTCTGGAGTTAAATAATTTTTTATCCAGTTACCCTACAGAGTTCATTTAGAGTCATTGGTCAACAAGAGATTATTTACTTCTTTGAATATTTGGAAAGGTTAGAGTGTACATTAGATAAGTCACTATCTTGAGAAGGGTTTCTGAAGAATTTCATGACCGTCAAAGAACTCATTTTTACTGTAGAAAGTGAGTTGGCATGGCATGAGATGGCCTTCCAGTGTGCCAGTTTGGCTGTTGACAGACATGTAGTCCAACCCCAACAGAGTGATTTGTGGGGCACTAACTGGAGAATTTCCAGGTGTAAGGAATGTTCTCCAGCAAGGGAAAGCATAGGAACTTTGCTATGCATTTTTACATTATTGCTTATAATTTCTATATTATAGCATGTGGTACACCAGAAGATTTAGAAGTCAGGCTACATTTGTGAATGCTGTTAGTAGTGACAAGAAAGCACACACTTATAAAGGTCAAGAAGACAACTTGTTGGAGATAAATTTAAAGAAGAATGAGGTATAGTTCATGGTTTACTTTAACATCAAGATGAAGGCATTGCTGGACTCTATTGCTGCAAAAAAGCCAGTTGGTAAGTTGTTCCTGAGTAAAGGTGGACTGGTGGTAAGGCAGAGTGAAGTACACATGTGTAGTAAAGTAGGTAAATGTTGTCAAGTTGAAATAATTAATGTTTGGAAGGACCATGAGTGGTTATAAAAGAAAGTTAAGGTTACCCGGTTGCCAGAGTGCATCTATCAGTGCCTCAGTATGGCTCAGCAATCCCTCCACTTTTGTGTGTTTCCTGCAGATGTGCAAGGGTGAACCATAAGGCAGATTCTTTCTAACATACCTGGGTAAATGCTTGTGAATGAGATTAGGACATTCCCATCCATCTTTTTTATATTTATTTTCATAATGAAACGGTCATTCTCAGGAGAGATTGTAAGGGATCCAGACAGGTAGGTTTTTTTGAGAACCTGAGGAGTGAACTTCAAACTTCAAACATGTTACTTGCATCGAGGCACGTTAAAAAGTCCTCAGATCTTACAGTGAACCTTGCAAGATTATAAAAAGGTTAGCAATGAACCTCTTCCAGATCTGGATCTGGGAAAAGAAACATTTGAGGTATTTGAGGATGTGTGTTCTCTCAAATTTTGTCTCATTTGGAGCAAAATACATTCCCATGAAGGTGCCACTGGGTTTAAAGGGGCTTTGGTCTTCAATATTGTTTTACTTTTTGTGGGCATCAGGTGAAGGTAGTTCATCATGCAAAAGATACAGGCACATAATAGCCTCATTCAAATGTAATGAAAATATCTTTCACAGCTTCTAGAGTAGACCCTCTAGTTAATACTAGTGTACTATGCCACAATGTCTAGAACACCATCTATTTCAAACCTGGTCAAAGAGCAAATCATGCTGGATGCTAAGCACGTCTTGTCTCCTTTTCAAAAAATTACATTATTATTACAGGCCCCCACAAGAAAAAAATGGCAACAGTGCTAAAATAGACCCAGTCTGGGAGATGATCCTTCTTCCAGGAAGTGCGCTGTGGTTCTTGTAAATGTTCTAGAGGATGTAAATACAGAGCTCCTAAAATATTGTCCATCATGAAGGCAGCCATCTTGGATGAGACCCGTATCTCTTTTGCAAGCGTTAGCAATCAGGGACTTTATCAGTGTCTGCAGAGTCAGCAGTAGCTTTTCTCAGGCGTCGTAGTGATTATTTTATGTACAATGATAATTTAATGAGATCCATTAATCCACCTTTATTGGCTGGTTTAATAACCAGTTCTTTGTTGTTAGATGAGGGTGGTTAATCCTACTGCTCTAAATGTGAGATGTTACTAAAGTGTGGGATTCCTCCAGAATTTTAATGTCTCAATTTACTGCCTTTTAGAAAAAGAAAGACTCAGGTGGTATTGCACAGTGCTTCATTTGTAAATTAAACAGTGCTGGTGTTCAAAGCTCTGCTCTGAAACATGCGGCTGGTTCAAGTAAATGTGTGCAAATGGAATTCCAAGGCTCTGTATTCCTAAATCCACCTAATTTATCTTAAATTCGCTAACACACTCCCCATTCGCCTGAATGTCACTTCTGCAGGTTTCTGATTTTTCACTATATGACTGTTTATGTCTTTCTCTACCTCTGTCTTTCCGCTTTTTAACATATTTTGCTCCCTTGCTCTCTGTAAACGTCTAGTGCAGATAAATAAGTGCCAGACCACGAAAATAAGTGCCAGTGCCCCCACCGGAAGCCACCGGCCCAAATTTAGCACTGGTGTTGCATGAAAGGAGGAGTAAATGTGGAGATATTGTGAAAACTTTGTGTTGCCATCAAAAGCGTTGTCACATTTTTCAGAACAGGTGGGTAATCTCAAGTTGACATTGCATGGAATTGTGTTCAGTGGTGGCCATACAAGCACAATACTTTTTCAGCACCGATAGATCTATTGATGTAGGTACATATTCTGAGAGGCGGATAATCAATGAGGTCTCATTTAGCACCCCTTGCTCCTTTATGCTTAGGGTAAAATGCACCCTTGCTAGTGGTTGTTGGGCCATCTTTGATACTCTCCCCAAACCCTGAATGAAAAAAGAACGTCTGTGGGTATGAGCTCCCCCTGTCCTTCAATGAAGTGGTGATCATGATGCGAGAAACAAGAATTTCCTCATCTTTGTTACATCTGCTTGTGAAAGCCCAATGTTTGGGTAATCCTCCTAGTACTAGGGAAATATTATTGCACTTGTATGCATTCATGTATTTGGTATTTCTTTAGTGAGAACCTAGCCAAAAAGCAGTGGAGCATTGCACAGGGTCAAAGACAAGCAAAATATCAATGTGTGCGCAGTTAATGCATTGTGATGTAGTGTTCTTTAAAGAGGTAAGTCTTCTACCCTTTCCTAAATTGGAGCAATGTGGGTGTGGTCCTGATGCAGACTGGGATGTTGTTCCACATCCTGGATGTACGGATAGAAGAGACTTGCTGTCTTGCTTTTTCTTTTTTACTCTTCTTATTTCCACATCCTGGGTGTACAGATAGAAAAGGCTTGCTTTTTCTTTTTTACACTGCTTATTCTTCAGTCTGATGGTCTCCTGGCCATGGGGGTGCCAAGAACCATTAAAGATGGTGCGCTTCTCTGCAAGATAAGCGGGGTTCTGGTTGTGATGGCTTTGCAAATGATGCAACTAGTTTTAATGATGGTGCAGACTGGCAATGGGAGCCCCTGGAGTTTCATCAGGATGGGGATGATATGATCATATTTCTTCAGGCCCTGGATGAGACATCCCGCGGCATGAAGGATGCCCTTATGTGTTGTGCCAGTGTGGAGTCAGAAAGAAGATGAAGCTGGGCGTTGCCACCATCCAGAAGAGAGAGTAAGAGGGATTAAACAGCAGTTCTGAATTGACTTTCTAAAGAAATGTTTTTAGTTTAGAAGAGAAAGATGGTAACAGGTCTTCATTGTTTTAATTTTTTTTGCAATGTGTTTCTTGGGGGTGAGATTGGTGTTCAGGTTGAATCCAAGTGACATGGCATTCATGAAAGTTGGGGTTCAAAGCTATCAAGGTTTATGTTTTTAAGCAATGTTTGTACTGTTACTTGTTTGTCGTTCTTTGCATATATCCGGAATTCTGTCTTGGTTGAATTCAATTTCAGGTAGGCTCTGGAGATCAAGGATCTGGATGATGTGCATACAGTGTTTTGGGGCGTTGGATGTCTGAAGCAAAGGAGACTTTCAAGTAGAGTTGTGTATTATTTGAATATTGTTAAATCTTGAAGGATTATCTGTGAGCACAGCACCAAGCACCTCCTTGAGGATGACTATATGGAATCCTGATGGACTCCGCAGGTGGTAAGGATCTGCTGTGATGTGAAGGTGTCTGTGTGAACAAAGTTCGAAAGGGAGGATGAGAACCAGTGAAGAACATTGTCAGTGAACCCCATTTGAGACTCCTGGGTGAACATGAGAGTGGAATAGTCGACTGTGCTGAAGGTAGCTGTGAGGTCCAGAAATATGAGGAGGCAAGGACCATCTTCATCAGTTGACAGGAGAGTGAGGTTGTCAGGGTCTGGTGTAGGTTTGCTTAGGAGTGGGAGAATCTACCGTGCCTTGGAAGCTTCTGGGAAGATGCCTTAAGAGAGGGGGGCATTGACAAGGGTGAGCAAGGGTGAGAGACTATCCCCAGAGAGAGCTTTGATGAAGGGCAAGGGTAAGACATCATCTTTCTATGTTTATTTTCTGGTTCAGAGGTAAGTGTTTGTTGGAAAGCTCCTCATTGAGTTATTTCAACATCTCTTGTTGGACCAGTGCCTCCTCTAAGTTACATTTGGCTCTGTAGATGATAACCATCAACCAATTATGAGTACTTTTGTTTGTGATATGCCTGGCCATTGGCCATCAACCTCACCATTTGCTTAATGCCCTGATCGAATATATCATTTTTCACATTAGTTGTGATGTGCGGTATAGCAAGTGAAGCTCTTGAAATGTGCTATAGGTAATATGCCTGTTTGGTACCCGGATCTGATTGTAAATTACTATTTTGTCCAGAAACTCTGTAGCCAAACAATGAAAGACAAATCAAAATGTGCACAGGAACAAATACAAAAGATATTCAACCAATGGAACCCAGGATGCATGAAAAATGTAAAAAGAGAGCATATTGCAGCATCCCTAAAATATGCACTACAAACACCAGAAAATGTGAAAAATTCAGACTCACCATATTACCTGTGTCCAAACACAAACTATAAACCTTATGTTTCTCTCTGGTTTAAATCAATGAAGATACACCAGGACTAGCAACAGAAAAATGAAGAACAAACCATAGCACCAGAACAACAGCTATTCAAAAACGAGTTTCTTACCTAACAATGTCAGTCACATTTCAGGACAAAAACAAGACAATCAATCATCACTTAGTCCTGTCAAAGGTAAAATATAACAACATTTCCAATATTTTAAATACAACAACTCAAAGTGAAATTCAACCCAAAGTAACATCATCAACAATATAGCCTATAATCAACCTACCATCTACAAGTAAAACTTTCAACACCGTTGTTACAAGTCCAACTATCAATTATTCCTCAATTAACATGTGTAGATCTACCAATATGTTTAATCACTATCAGACATGTAACGATTAAATACACATGTCCTACTTTTTACTTACATGGCACCCTGCCCTTAAGGTTACTTAGAGCCTACCTTAGGTGTGATTTTTATGTAATAAAAAGGGGGTTCAAGGCTTGGCAAGTAGTTTAAAATGCCAAGTTGAAGTGACAGTAAACTGCACACACAGGCCCTGCAGTGGCAGGCCTGAGACAGGTTTGAAAGGCTACTAAGGTTGGTGGCACAATCAGGATGCACTAGTAAATCAAATATGCAATCAGGGATACATCCATATCATCATGTTTAGGGTAGAATCACATGCACTTTAGCACTGGTTAGCAGTGCTCAGAGTCCTAAGGCCAACAAAAAGAGTTCAACAAAAGGAGGCGGAAGGCAAAAAGTCTGGGGTGACCCTTCAGAGAGAGATATTATATTTCCCAGTACAATAAATTGATTCATTTACTTAGACAATTTTTTATTTGCAATGTGCCCATCTGTCTCCAAGACATTTCACAGCACAGCGGGAAAGGGAAGAGTACAAATGACAATTTATAGAAATTTCAGAGATTGTTGCTCATGGACAAGGAAATAGACTTGGTGCTAGTAAAAGATGGGCTAGGACATGAATGCCCTATTCCAAAAACAAAGATTGGGTCCAAAAACTTCTGCTTATGGATCAGAATTTTCTATGAAAAGTTTTGGCTTTAATGATTTTTCAGAAGGATGATACATTTGTCTGAGAGTGTCCAAAGAGGAAAGGATCCAAAACATTAGAAAGAGCAGTGCCTGAGCTCACTAGTTTTGATCGGTGCTTCTACCTGCTGTATTTGGAATATCAATCAGATCTGAGGTTCCGTTTTAGATGTACGGAGGGGTCACTTTCCAGAAGCAGCCAATTCTAGCTCATCAGAAGGACTTTAAGATGGTGCACAGTACCTTGAATGGAATTCTTTGTTAAACAGAGAGCCAGCATTGATTTAGAGTTGGGACAATATGGCTATTTGCACTTGTGTTTAAATAAAGGGCCCGACTTAGACCTTGGCAAGACCATGGCGGAGTGGGCTTTTTTGGCGGACTTCACGCCCATCACCCTGGTGGTCCACCCACCTGATTTAGATGCTGCCTGGCAATGGGATAAAAGCCCACCGCATTCCTGCCGACTCCACCAGGACTACGGCGGGATGGGCTGCAGCAGGTGGCGGCGGGACTCCATCCAGGTTTCCCGCCCTCCAGATGTGGATGTGGGCTGTTTCGAAGGGAATTCCAGCAGAAATCCCTCCTACTTTGAGCTGGCAGATTGAGATGGAAAGGGGTGAAAACTCACTTTTTTCTGGGGTACAGCCTGCGATTTCCTCTTCTACTCCTTCACCCAGGTCCACCCTTACCTGCTGCACCTTGACGGCAACGGACCGTCACCCCATTTGGACAGACCCGAAGGTAGGTGTTCATGGTGTGTGCGGGTATACCTTGCATGGTGTGTGTAGGCTGGTGGGGTGCAATGCAAAATGTACAAAATATGCTCACTACACATAACCTAAAAACACATATGTACACATACACGACATATATGTGTTTTACGTAAATAAAAAACTGTTACCTGTCTCCCCACCACGGTCGCCCCTGTCAGTACACTGACGCCAGCCCAACAGGAATATCCAAATCTGCTCGGCGGGACCCTGCCATCAAGTTGGCGATGGTGGGAGGTTCACCAAAACAGAAGACTGCCATGGCTTTTGGGTATTGCATATACATCTAAATACAGTAGGAGGAACATGTCAGCCTGGCTGAGTACTCAATCCCTCCGCAGGCCAACGGTCGGACCACCGAGATCTAAATCAGGCCCAAAGTCTCCCCTCTGTTTTGAAACCTCTAGAGCTTTTGGGCAAAACTTAAGTTGGACAATTCAGATCACTGAAAAAGATTTGTGAGCCAGGCCCATGCTTTGTTGACAAAACTATTTTGAAGGTGATATACTATCTTTAGGAAGCAGCTGATTTCAAAGCATGGAGGCAGGAGTTTCTTTTCTTGAATGGGCTTGAAAAGTTGATTCTCAGTTGCAATCCCAGGCGCACAAGACTCCTGAAAAGCTGAGCCCCTTTTAACAAATGGATGGTTGCATATAATCCTTAACTGTGTAGATGTAGTTTAGTCTTCTTTGCTACATATATGGGATATGTTGCTTCAATATGGATTAATTTCTTTCTTTTGTTTTGGTTTATTTTACTTTGCACGTCTAGCAAAAGAAAATCACTTTTGTCCAATGGATGCCTTCACTGTGTGATAACTTAATTGTGATGGATAATGGCACTCTGTTGTATTTCTGATACTTCCCTAATAGAAGAAAATGCATACAACCCTTGAAGACTTACCAATTGTTGCAACAAATTTCAATAACCTTAAGCTCTGAAATCATGACCTTCCAGAGGAGTTGCTTCGTTCCATCCTGCAAACAAAACACAAAGCTAAATGTTTTATTCAGAATCTTTATTCTCTCCAGAGATATAGGGCCTGAGTCATAAACTGCACTTCGTACAGTAAGTTTTGTAGTACTGCAGTAGTACTACAGAACGTACTACAAGATGCTACTCGCAAGCTGCACTTTTAAAAACGTTTACTACGCTTTTGTTGTAACTAACACTTTTGTAGTAAGTCCTACCTACATTATTTTCTATGGGAGGGTGTTGCAGTACCAGCGGTTGGCCATGTGTAGTGCTGGACTTACTTAAAAAGTTTAAGTTAGTACCCAAGTGTAAGTTACTACAAAAGTGAATACCGAAAAGTAGTAACCTTTTTTTAAAGTGCAGTTTGCGAATAGCATTTTGTAGTACGTTTCGTAGTACAACTGCAAAACTATAGAAAAGTAGTAAAGTTAGTCATATCTGTGTAAACTTACTCAAAAGGTAAGTTACCTTTGTGAATCCAGGCCAGAGTTTAGAGCAACTACTGTGAACCTGGGCCGGATCATTGCTTCCTTCAAGGCAACTTGCCGTTCACATCATAAAACACTATATTCCGCTCTCTTGGGGATTTCTAGGCCATGTACCACACAGTAAATATAATCACACTGTCTCGGATGACAAGTGTTCGAAATCTTTCCTCATCTTGTGGTAAGTGCCTGGTCTTTTGCTTGCCATTATTTTTCATAACACAGAAACCTTGTCATGAAGCTCAATCAATAACTGCAGGAGACCAGCCAACAAAGCATCTTTAAGCAATACATTGTTTTCCCCCAGGACAAAGTATCAAAGGATAAAACAATTCACTGAATGATATGATTTTGGTTATGAAATAGATTTATATGACAGTGACCTCGTTTAAAATACGTGTTCATCCTTCAGCTTTTGTAAAGGCGCAATCCATGGCTTTTTGTTCTCTTTTAACAAGACGCTTCTTGGGGGTCAGCATTCACTATCCACTATTGACACAATACAAGAGCTATACAATGTTCATACGGGAGTAAAACTAGATGTGCTTAATCTACACATTGCACGAGGAAATCTGGAGGGAGATTTTACAAGTGGGTCCACCTTAGTGTTGTCAAATGAGTAGCCAGGGAAATGAAATGCAAACATGAAGGAATGCACGTCCCATTCTTATCTGGAATCCTCACTTCGAGCCAAATGGATTTCATATTTGTTTAGTGTGTGTGTCGAAGACTTGGTATATATGCTAAAAATCTTTAACTGGGAAAAAACTGGAATGAAAAGAAATTAACATTTTACCTAACTTTACGCATGCATGAGCTATGACCTGCATATGCATGAAGGGTTCCAGTCATATCTACACATGCATTATTTAATGCCTGTCTGGCCAGGGAATTAATATATGTACCCCAAATAGTGAACTACATTCATATGCAAGTCTAATTCATGCAGTGCATCACTTGCTTGTCTAACGTGTATGCGTGCATGGGTCAGTCATTGGAATGGAAAAGAGTTACTCTGGCATCCCATAAATTTGGTGCAGCATCATGAAAAGCAGAGCCAGTGACAATCAGCCTATGCATTATGTTTGACAATTTCTGCACCAAAGAAATTGGCAACAAGGAAAAATGTGATAGTTAAACTGTTCTGCTTTACTTAGTTGGTCACAGACAGACTGCATTAAGATACACGAGGGAATTAAGCAGTGATTTAAATGGGTGGTTTGAAGAGGAATAACTAAAGGTGTAATTACCTAATTAATAACTGTTTACATTAGGTGTAGTCTCTGCAATTAAAGGCATGCAATTATACATGTGGCTTAGGCTTGCTTCTCTTTCTAGAGATTCTCCTCTCCCTCTTCCTACTGCTCCTATTCCTCCTCCTCCTCCTGGTCCTTCTGCACCTTAACATCCCCCACCTCATGTTCCTCCTCACCGCTCCTGGTGCTTTTCCTCCACTTCATGATCCTTCTGGTCTTGCTCCTCCTTGTTCCTCTGCTCCACCTTGTCCTGTCCTCCTCCTCCTCCTCTTCATGGTCCTTCTCCTTACGGTTTTTCCTCTCTTTCTCTTGGCTTTCTTCCTGGTGGTCCTCATTGGTTAGGCCCTCCTCTCTGTGCTTGCTCTGTACAGGTCCCATTGTTCTGTACTTGGTCCTCTTGGCCCTCTTCATACACCTTTCCCTCGTCTGCACCATGTTCCAACTGCTGCTGGTCTTACTAGTACTGTGCTTCACAGTTCTCCTGGAACTTTGGGCCCTGACCTTCTGGCTGTGACCTTCCTCATGCTCTTGAGTATCCTTTCCCTTTTAGTCCTCCTCCTCCTGGTCTGGTTCCTCCACCTCATATTCCTTGTGTGCCTACCGGTCCTCCTCCTGATTCTTTTCATCCTCCTGGTGTTGCTTCTCCTGGTTGTACTCTTCAGTCACCTGGTCCTGTTCCTAGTCCAGATGTGGTCCTATTGGTCCAGACCCTCCTGACTCTACAGGTCTTGGTTTCCCTGGTCTTCTTGGTTCTGTTCCTCTGGTCTTCTGTGACCTGGTCTGTCTGACCTTTTTGCTCTTCCAGCTCGCGGTTGTGTTTCTGGGTTTCTGGTTGTTCTTCTTGTCCTTCTGGTCCCTCGGTGGCCTTTGTTTCGGTGCTTGAGGCCTGGATCCCTAGTTCTTTTTCTGGTCCTTTTGGTCTACCTAGTTTTGATCCTCCTGAATATGAATTGTTGCTCCTGATCCTCTCAGTCCTTCTGGCCCCCTTTCTTTTTGGTCTTGGTTCTCCTGCTCTTGATCCTCCTCTAGGTTCTGGTCATGCACTCTCTTCTACTCATCTTGGTCCTGTTCACGGTACTGGTTCTGTTACTCCTCCTGGTCCTCTTTGTCCAAATCCTCCTGATGATAGTTTTTCTGGTGCTTGTACCTATAGCCTTGGTCCTCTGCTACCTGTCCTCCTGAAGGCCCTGGTCCAACTGGCCATGCCCCCCTGCCCTTGACCTTCCGGCCATAGGCTTATTGGTCCTAGTGATTGTGGTTCTCCTGACCCTGGTCCTAACAGGATTAATTTTCTTGATTCTCCTGGCCCTCTCTCTCCTGCCTCTCTTGGTTCCTGGTTTTCCTGGTTCTGTTACCCCTGTTCCTCCTGATGCTCCTGGTCCTGCTAGCGATCCTTGTCATCTGGCTTACCCTCCTCATCCACCTAGGTTTCCTCCATTACAGCAAGGTACCAGGTTCATGCTTGACCGGTTTTAATATTTCTATTATTTTGTAGTTTGGGGATTTTTAAGTTGAGGGCACATTGATTCATGCACTTCCTTCAAACAGCAACATGTAACTGTCAAGACCTAATTGTGGAACCCTTGTAATCTTTAACCCAATTGTTCCTTTAAATTATTTTCAGTGTGTGGTACTACATACCTGTTAATCAATCCCAACTATATTACATACTATATGAATAGTTGTTATGAGTGTATTTCAGCACATAGACAGATATAGCTGATATTTTCACAGAGCATGATGCTCATTAGGGTGGGGGGTGGGGACAATGTGGGGCCGGACAGATTAAGATATAATGGTTGCACATTTTAGGTGGGCAACGTGGAATGTCAGTGGACTCATCTCCTATGTTAACCAATATATGATACAGTCGTACCTCTGCCGGCTGGGCATAGATATTGCTCTGCTGCAGGAGACTCATTTGATGGAGGTTGAGGTGCAGAAAGTGCAAAGAAATGGAGAGGGTTACTATACTCAGCTATGTACTCTATGCCCGGAGGGTTATGATCTGGGTTGCCCCGCAGGTCCCCTTCCAGGTTTGTGGATTTATGGCTGATGTTGAGTGGAGGTACCTCTTGTTGTACGGTCTACTGGACAGTGTGGAGGTGAGCCTGTTGAATGTATACACACCAAATACTGCTGATGGGGGATTTAACCTCGAGATAGAGCGTGAGTTGTTTATGTTGAAATCCCTCTTTTGCGGCCAGGACTGCCTGTGTAGTGTCCCTAGATCCGCTTTTGTCAAATTGAATAGCCTCCTGGTGATACTAGTGTGGGCTGGTAATAGGAGCAGAGCAAAGATGGAAATACTGACAGGGAGATGGGGAACTGGGTCTACCGGACCTGCAATTGTACTATTTGGTGGGAGTGCTATAAGACCTTGCCAGTGGAATGGGGAGACGGCGCAGATCTTCCAGGTTGCCTCATGCAGGCAGCCAGAGTCCGGGGGATTGCCCGCTTATTCTAAGACATGTAACGGAGGACCAGAGCAGACAGTCACGCGTGTGTTGCTTAGGGCGCCCTAAGCCAAATTACTACCCCTTTGGCGACTGCTGCCTTTCGGCATATACAAACAGTAATGGATATGTCGCTGTGGATTGCTGGAGGCTGTGCCATGGCTGGAGACCTGTACCTGCATGGCACTTTCCTCATGATGGGGGAGGTGCAGGGTTTGTTTCAGCTGCAGTGGGACCAACTTTAGCAATATGCCAGGGGGTCACGGAGGGCTTCAGATGTCTGGATGGGTTTTCCGGCAGAGCTGGTGGATTCACAGATGCTGTTGCTCCTGCTGGATCTTGGCTCCACCAGGGAGTCAGATATCCCGCATTTATAAAGCTCTGAAAGGGGATTACATCACAGATATGACAGGGATCAGAGATATACGGATGAGCGACTTATCTGGACCACTTTCAGAAGGCAAATCGAAACGAGCCTTGACACAAATCAGGGAAGTAGCTTCAACACACAGTTTAAATGTACCCAGTTTTATTATTTGTATTGCACTTACCTTAAACCACAAAGGTTGCATAGGATTAATGCATTGACTCTGCTGCCTGCCTGAGGTATGGGTCGGATCCGGCAGCGTTCCTACAAATGATGTGGGAGCGCAGTAAGCTACAGAGCTACTGGGAAGAGGTGCTATGGACACTTCGGGAAGCCACATTCATCCAGGTGGATGCCTAGGTCAAACACTGCCTCCTGAGGGTGCTTCTGACCCCAAAATGAGGGGCCAAAATGAGACAAAGGTTTTCCCATTTGAGACTGGTGGTGGCTAAGTGGTGCCTGGCCATCCACTGGATGCAGTCGAGTCTGCCCACGGTCCAGAAATGGATGACTGACAGACGTGAGGGGGGGGGGGGGGGTGGCAGAGGAACAGAGGTTGCGGTCGGTACACACTGATGAGAATGCTGAAAGGGATCTGGAAATGTGGGGAGGACATGCTTGAATATCTAGTGGCTGTGGAGTCACTGGAACATGACTCCCCCCGAGGACACCCAGGAGCCGGGAGACCCTGTTGCAGAGACATAGGGTGTTGAATTCCAGAAAGGCTGTGCGTGTGCATGCATGGGTGCCCGGATAGAGGTGCCCAGAGTTTAGGAGGTGCTGTCGCTTCCCACCCCTTGCTCCTGACTCCCCTTCCTCCCCCTCCGGCGCAGCCCAGGAGCCAAGGGGGAAAAGTGCTACTACGGATGTCCACTGCTGCTGATTAGGAGTGTAGGAATTATTTAGTTGGTTTAATGTACATTTTTAGATCATTTATGTCAAGTATGCTGATAGTGTATGGCTCAGCTAGTGCTGAGCTGTCTACTGAATGGGAGTTGTGCAAACACTTGACAACCATAATGAGAGAGGGACAGTACCCGACCCGGGAAGCCTTTCTATTGATATTCACTCTCTTCTAAGAGGTGGCTGTTGATTTGTAATATCTGTACCAATGACAATGCACTATGCTGCCATGTTTTGTAACTTGCTATTTTCAACAAAGACTTTTTTTAAAATGCATTACTGGACTATGACCCTGTATTCCAGCACTTCAGTCTCGATTTTAAATATAATAATACTTGCACATCTCTAACAAAACAAAAGTTCTCTGAAGTTGCAAGTATACCAACCACCATAAGAAAGGATTCAACAATTAAGTTACGCGACACAGTCACATGATATCAAACCTTTGTAAACAATTCATTTCAATGACAATATATATCACTTGACCATAGATAACTAGTAACATAGTCCATTCCTACTTTTACCACATTATGAATTATTTGAATTTCCTCAGACAGGTAACTGTCCAGAAACGTTTTGATTCACAGATCATGTCATGTTACTTGGTTCGGACTGTTGCTATGCAATCAAATACTACTGAATATCGACCACCAGCATATCGTGGTACAAGCATATCAAACAGCTAAGGCTCTTCTGCAAAGGCAGAGGAGTGTCGCCCCACTGCTTTCAGCAGTGAATATAAGCGTTAAGACGCTGCCAACAGAAAAGAAGCTGTCCTCAAGAGGAGCACTTACGGAAGAGATTATAACCACGTCTTCAGATCCTTATAGAACACCATGAGAGAGGTTAAGCTAGCAATGTGGATCAGCAGAGTGTTTCACAATTTGGCAGCTGCTACTGAAAAGGTGCGGCCACCCCATCTGACCTTCTGAAACATTGAAAGAATCACCTTCCTCAGAGAAGAAGACCTTATAGGAAAATACCACTGAAATGCTAGCCTGAAGGGAAGCGGTCCCTGATGGTACAGTGTCAAATGGACCATGCACGGCGTTTTGAAAATCAACCGCTTTCTCACAGGTAGCCAGTGTAGAGAGCGCAGTCAATAACAGACGTGCAGGCGCATTTTGAATAACCTGAAGTTTATTAATTGAGGATTTATCAATATTTAAATTAAGAGGATTGCAATAGTCAAGGTGAGAGATGATTCATGCAATGACTACTACAGTTCTATGAACTCATGGTCCTATTGACCTGAATAGCAAAAGTGAGAGCGCTATCAAATATGACTTCAAGATTTTTTAGCAGAGGCAACTGGAACAGGTAGGGGGCCACATGTCTCTGGCCACCACAGCTCTAACTATACTGATTGCTGAGCTCCAAAAACCAGGACCTCAATCTTCTCTGTATTCAATTTCAGTCAATACTCCTTCATCCAAATCCCAATGTCCAACATGCTGAGTTTGAATTTCTCAGCCACTATTATCACATCGTAAAACACCGAGACAATAATCTGAGTGTCATCGCAGTATGACAAAACCTGGAAGCCAAATGACCACATCTGAGTTAAAATGAGGAAACAGCAAAAAGGCAGTGGACCAGAATAATGCCGCACACACAACCAATATCTCCCAAGACCAAACTTTGTTGAGTCAAGCAATTTGAATTTGAAAATGTGTGCACATACTGCAAGCACCCTCTGCCCAATAAGTGACAAACTAAGGTGAAAACATGTAAACAAAACAAGAAGCAGTGCACCACTTCTACAAATACAATTCGAATTCGAAATATAGCCACAATATTCCGGCAATAGTTGAAGTTCTTCTCTTTATTGTTGCATCATCATTGTCTATCAAAAAGGTCAGCCAACGCGTTTCGTCCACATACATGTGGACTTCTTCAGGGCACAAGGAAGATATGAAGTATACGTCCCCATATGAAAGTAGAAATATTTAGGTCCATTCATCAAGGGTCGTAGAAAGAATAGTGTCAATTCTCGAAGACAGGGGAGTCCATCCAATAAGCGTAAAGCTTGGAGAGACAATGGTGACATTTTCGAGGTCCCTGCTTGTTAGGACACGTCTTAAAAGCACTTTGTCTCATTTAACAACCTGTTAGTGCTTATTCCTTCAAGATAAGATAAAGTAAGATAGAAGAGGGGAAAGTATCCGCCCCTCATCCAACACTACGATTGGTGTGGAACAAGCCTGCAATCTTGGCGCTCCATGTCAGTTTAAAAAAATCGCCACCTCACTTGAATTGCCAGTGGTGCCACATATAGATTAAACCATGTGGGGCTTAGCGATACCCCCTGCGGCACCCCACAAGGGAGACAGAAGGGTTCCACAATTAAGTCACCGCAACTGACAGTCTGAGTTCTGTTAGTGAGAAAGGACACCGCTAAAGTCAGCATGGTGCCACTCACCCCAGTCCAGCACAATTTTGCACCAAGTGGGAGGGGGACACCGTATCTAATGCTGCTGAGAGATCCAGCATGACCTGGATGGCCGTGCCACCCTGGTCATGCTGATAGTGCTGACCAAGCTATCATATGTATGGGATGTGGACAGTGAGGGCATTGTATGGCAGAGGTAAAAGTCTAAAAAGGACCAAGCCAAAATGACTATGACACAGAGGAGTTCTGAGGGGTTCAGCAAAGAAGTTACCACTGGGCCATTCAACGGTTAAAGCCCCATGAAATTCTGATTTGGTAGCTTTGTGCTGGTCCACTGTGTGTATCTCGCACCCTTCCTCTTATGGTTACTTTACTATATCCACAAGAAGGGTTCTGATCAGGGTTGGACCTCATTTTGATTATGAGCTTTATAACCATATGTAAGACATGACCGTTTTAATACCTACTCACTTTATTGCATTGCACTACCAGCCTCTTTAGTCACCTTCTTTTCTCTTCAACACCATAGGGCTGTGGCTTCCTGTATTTCTTTCCTCAGCTTGAGGTGTGAGCTCATGGTCTCGGCTCCCGGTGTTGTGATCCCCATGTTATGCCACTAACGTGGCCGTATCCTTGGCCTAGCCCAGTACTCACTCTTGGAGTCAACATCTGTGGTGCGCCAGCTTATTGATGTGCCCTTTAGCCCATTTTGATCATTGGAAGTGACAAATGGACATGCAGGAGCACATAGTGGACCTTTAGTTGAGGTTGTTTGCCCTCCTCACTTTCCTCTTGATTTCACTTCAAATATGTAATATCGCTATTTGGACGTCACGGACAGGGGTATGACAAGGCATGGTAGTGCTCTTTATGAACTGTCTTTATAATGTATGGTAAAAGACACTGCAGGATATTAATTACATTTTATTGTATATTTTTATCGTTAGTGTATGGTCTATTTATTTAAATTGAATAAAGTTTATTCTGACAATAACACAACTGTCAGCAAATTAAGAATGTTCTCTGCTGCTTCTAAAAGTGATCCAGTTGTAAAATATATGTCCTTATTACAGGCAAAATTGCTTGTCCACACTGTGTCCAGATCAATTATTTCCAGATATGCTGAAGTTGTGTGAATTGACAGGGTTACATAAACTGGGTTATGGTTTTCAGTGGTAGGTTCAGTTCATCTTACTACTGATTAGTTAATTAAGCAGTTAATGCATGTTTAACACATTTATTAACAGTCATGCATGTGTTCATTGAATGCTAAATTCTTGTGGAGATTGGTGAAACAGTGAGAGGTTGCATGATTCACCATTGAGAGGACACCCAAAGAGTTTGCAACTTTTTTCATCTATTGTCTTGAATCCTAAAGTATAAACAAAGACAGTACTATGCTGTTCTACCATCTCTTCCTTATTGAAAACAGGCATTTACACTCGTCATAGATTGTGATATTGAACCTAAAGGCAAGTTTTAGAACATAATTGGAATGGACCCGATACATCATACACACCTTTTATTACAGTAAGTAAGGTTCATTTTATGCAGAGTGTGATATTGTATATGTTTTATACAATGTATTTCACTCCTGGAGCAAGAAAGGACGTGGTGTCATGGGCGAGCTGCCAGTGGGAAACCAGGTTCCTCTCTCTGTGTCAGCTCAACATCCTGTGATTTTGGGAAAAGCACTTCATCTCCCCGTGCCTAAAAACATGAATGTGATTTTGTGTAATATGACTAGTGCTCATGTAAAATGCTCCAATACCTCGCGTCGAGTTTGTGCTATATAAAACTGCAAAAAAAAAAAAATGGTGGAAAAGTATCATTCTAGCACTTTCATGAAGAAGGCGCATTCTCAACAGGTTTGTTAATAACATTTTAAACACTATCTGTTGAATGTCAATATTTTTTTCTTTAAGAAGCCAGTGTATTTGCAATGGCATTGGTATTCACTTTGAAAATAGTAATTTTTCTTGATGCAAAATGTTGGCAACTTTGTCACATAATTTCTTCCTCCTAGTTCTGCATGATCTAATTGACCCTACTTGTAGAGCAGATCAGGATCTGACCCATCCCTAGAGCCGACCTCCCACAAATCACTGGGGGCATATTAACAAGGGCTTTATCTCCGCTTTTTTGGCTTTAAAAGCCAAAGAAGCGGAGATAAAAATATCGCCCTACCAACAACAGGGTGCTAACATGCAAAATCGCATGTTAGCACCCTTTTTCACTACGCTTCCCTTTGCATCTCTAATGAGATGCAAAGTGGGCGTTCCAGAGCAAAATAATAGGAGAAATGTCGCTAAGCGACATTTCTCCTATTATCAAGCTTCACGCTAACCCTGTTAGAGACAAAAAAAGCAGCGCTAACCACGGTTAACGCTGCTTTTTTACGTCTGCTAATTTTCAGATTTAGCCATGTAACCCAATGGGAGGTGGATTACATGGCTAAGTCCACCATGGGCTATCACCAAGGATATCCCTATCCTTGTAGTTTTATCGCTGCATTACCAGCGATAACCTCCCAAAATGCCGCTATCGCTGGATTTTTTATCGCCTAGGCGGTTAGCGTTGTTAATAACATGATAATCAGGCGATATTATCCAGCGATAGCGGGCGTTAAAAAAATTAACGCTAAGCGCCCTAAGCGTTAAATTTCCCTGTTCCTTGTTATGCCCCAAGACACGTAACTCTGCCTGTGCACCTCAATCACTCACTGCAGCAACAAAATAATGTATCCTGTGCTTCTTGTATGTGAACAGCACTACCAGTACACCTCATCTGCTCACTATACCAACAGCGACTTCAGATCCGTCACAGGGAACACGAAGCGCTCTACCAGTGCAGCAGCATTGTTTTTATTCTATCACTGGTAAAGTCACAACTCTGCTAGTGCAACACATCTCTCTCCAGCTGCCGCAGCACCTCTGCTACCTCACTATTGTGAAAATACAAAGCTCTGCCAATGTACCTCAGTCCTTCCGTGCCAGGGGCATAACGCATGACTGTGCATCTGCCGCAGGTGGCAGGGTGTGTCACAGACCTGGGCTCCTGCTCTCTGGGGTGCAGGGACTCAGCCACCTATCATCTTCACCTGCATGTCTTCAGGTTGTATTCTGCCATTTAGTAAAGTGCAGCTTTGCAAGTGCATAGCAACCCTTCACCAGAAGCACTTCCTTATATTCTGCTAGTGGGAAGTACACAAATCTATTAATGAACAAGAAAGATAGTACCTTCAGAAGCAGAGATTTTACCTGAGCAGTTCTGTATTATGTCTGAAGTAAGCAAGGCCCTTAGAAGAGAAGGTGATGGCATGAGGTGTGGCTCAGCGTGCTCTTCTGTATACTTCCAACAGCATGCATTTCTTCTTCTTTCAATACAATCTACATTTTTTAGAGTCAATTAAAAAGTACTAGAGTGGTATTTTTACACAGTTTGCTTTATTAAAGTTAAAATGGAACTGGGGTCTTCTGGAAGATTTCTTGTGCTGGACAGAATCAGTGAAGTGTGAGGCAAGCCCCAGCTCTACAGGCCGTCCAAGGCCCTGATTTCTTGTGAAATTGGCAGACATTTCACAAACGGCCAGTGCACCTTGGAGGTTGAAACAAAACTGGAAAAAAATGTTATCTTTTACTTTTCTCCCACTACTTGCTGTAGTAGGTGTATATGATGAGGGCTTGGATAGGTTGTTTGCCTTCCTCCTGCTAATTCAATGAACAATGTTTACATGCATGAAAAATTTACATGCTGCACATGGAGCTCGTACCTAAAGTCTTTATTCATCAGCGTGCAACACTCAACTGAACTTATCATTATCTCCTAACTGTTAATAACCACACCTTAACACCTTCTCAAATGGTTACGTAATTCTCTCCTTGAGTCCGCCCAGAACCGGGCACTCATAGTCTTAAAACACCACATCAACCCACTTGTTCAATAAAAAAGGTGTAAACTACAACAGCATTTTATATTTCTTCTATAAGTTGTCTAGGTGTTCACACTGCTCAGCCAGATCTTGTGGTCTGAGGTAGTTGAGGTGCATCCTGAGTGGACACCAAGGGTCAGGAGCTGACGTTTGATCTAGGCCTTCAGGTGGACCAGCCCTATCTGGGATTACAGGGGCTGATGAATGTCGAGATAGATGTCTGAAATGTGCAGAGTCCCTTGTGATGGATTTGCCAGGACATTGTGCTGTTATCATATGTCCCTTGCACATCACAACTAAAAGTGCTTGAAACCCCCCTGTGGCACAGGATGCTGATGTTGCTGTGGGATGCTGAGTGGGGACTACATTGTCCACAATTCCTAGAGCCCGCAGAGGAGGAGGAGTGTTTCCAATGTGACTCACACTATTAAAGCGCGTGAATCTCCCTGTGGCATGGGATGCGTGCTGAGTGTGACCGGGCATGTGTCTGGGTGAAGACCAGCCAAGAGCAGGCTCACCTTTGCCATTCATCACCCAGAAGAGGCTGCACCTCTTGGCACCACAGTTTATGTTTTTTGCCTCTCCCTTCCGCTGCTTAGGTATTGTCTTGTGCTAGTGTCATTTGGTCTCATATTCTTCACTGTGTTCTGTAATTACCCTTGATCATTGACTAGCATTTTTAGGATGGGCAAGCGCAAGACTGAAGCTTATTTGCCCAAACTTCAAATGGGCTCCCTCCTTGATGGGTTTATTTAGTGATCTGTTGGGGACATTACCAAAGAAATAGAACTTCTGAATAACGCTCATCTCTTACTACTGATCCCCAGCATGATCCATTTGCTCAACAGTGGAGATTTCAGAGTCTGTGGGTTCTGCTACCAGTACTGTATCTTAATTCCCTAGTCCTGCCCTCTCGTGACCTTGGAGCCAACAACTAATCAGCTTTGCTCAACAGCAAAAGGTCCGCCTACGAAAAGGGAGAGACACCATCAGAGTGTAAAATCCAAGAATAGTCGCCAATCAACCTCAGCCATAAGAGCTTTAGCTGGAGGTAGCGATGTTGATTCTGTCAATTCTGAAGGCGTTTTATGTTGAAACTGACTGCTATTTTACAGACTAAACAGAAACCATGCAAAGTGGAATATTACATTAAATTTTATAAATTTGGGGATCCGGAATATTTATTTCCGGGCCTGCACTACCAAATATTGGAATATTCGGGAGGGAATTACAACCGATAGGGAGGAAGGCGTATCCTACATGCTGATCCTTTCCGGTCTGGATGGCAAATGTATTCTTTTCAATATAACTTTATTGACATTCGGTTATGATAATTTTTTTACCAGGGACCGTTTAAGGAAGAATTAGGTATAGTAGATATACACTACATATTTGTTAGAACTTCAATTAAGATTGCACAGTGTTGTTAGCAATTTGTTATGTTCTAAGGTGAACCTATGTACATATTATTTCAGTAAATAATTTCAATATATCATGTTTAAAACGTGGGAACTGAGCAGTAACGCTCACTCAAACTACTAGCTAACGGTGTGGATGTGGTTATTACAAATGTCACATTTAGGATTACCAGTATAATGCATATTTAGTCCGAATTTAAGCATGGTAGAATTGCAACTAAGTGCATGGGTTTCCATTGCACGAATTTGTTTTAGTGTTGCCTATACACTTGGCATCTTCACAATTCAAGTCACTATGTGGTGATCACACAAATCATGATACCACATATTACGCTAAAGCAATTTTCGTTCTTTGTACTTCTTTTAGCCCTGAGGAAGTCGTGGGATAACAAACTAAATAAATAAATAATGCATTATTTAGGAAGTCGTGAGATAACTCTCCCTACAGTGCAACGAAACACGTGTTCGCTATGTCTAAAGGCTAAGAAGTCTATGTTTATGGCTATGAAGTAACACAACTGAACAAAAGAACAATAAAAAGAAACAGACAAAGAAAATTACCACGTGTAACTGTGTTTACTTTGTATTGAACTCATTTGAGTGTGCTGGGGTACTGTACATATGTTGTTTTGTTGGCTCTGACCGCAATTAGGGAGGAGGGTGGTTCTCTCTACCTCTACAGCACCACTACTCACATTCTCTGTGATCTACTAAAACATCTTACTTTGCGGACTTTCCCTTTGGGCGCCATTTCCCCACACACTTACCGCCATCCTTAACAGTACCAAACAGAAACCTATTTATGACAGGTTGGGAGCCATTAAGGCGGAACTTCTTAAACTGAAATCTGTTGCGCTGCCTCTGATTTTGCCCTTGGTTCAACCTGATGACCCTGATTTGGGAGGTGCCTCCCCCCTCCCCCGAACTACATGTCAATGTCGTAGACAATGCCAGCATGAACCTAAACTGCCCAGCGTGCAAGGTGATGCTGAGGCCTAACTGTTCCTCTGCCTTTGCCCCTGTGAGAGCGATAACGGTTGGCCCTGGGGATGGAAGAGGTGTGAAAAAGGAGGTTGGGGTGGACAGGAGTCTAGCCTCCCAGAGGTCATGGTCCCCTACGGTAAACCTTCCACCTAAGGTTTGTCCTTTGTGTTAGCATTGGCAAATGCCCCGTGCTTGGCTCCAAATAGTGTTTAAGCTTTTGTTCAATCAAAAAACAAGGTTCTTCACTGGCTTCATTCCAGTGCAAATTTTCTTTTTTCGTGGTATCTGAATTATTAATGGTTTATAGGGTGGGCTGGGTGGGCCCATTGATAAAGAGTTTAGCGGGTGATTGTGTGAACATTACTTTTAGGCACCCTGTCACCTTTCTCACCAATCTGGGCATTGCAAGCATCTATTATTCCACTCCCTTTGGATTATATTTAACAACATTTACAGCCAACACCTGTGATTCCACCTCCACCAGGGTGCTCCGTCGCATAGCACCACTGTTACCTGTTCTTTTGCGCCCTATATCCTTTCTGGAATTGATTGACTTGTTTCAGACAAAATTGCTTGTTATCCTTTGATTCTCTCAACACCCCACTGCTGAAATTCGGGTCCTGGCTTCCCGAAAATGGTTACCAGCAAAATGAATGTTGCTCCTGCTACAGGACTCCCAACGACAAATCTTGGATTGGCACCTGAGTCTTCCATTAGGATACCTGTATTTTAATCGCAAGCGATTGTTGATTATCACGATTTGGTTGATTATCCATTAGCCGATTCATGACTAGTAGATGCATTCACTTTCCTCTCTTCATTGATAATGTTACTAATCACTATAGCTATCCTTAGCTGGAATATGGTTGAAATAAATTTCAATACTATGGGAAATGGAGTAGTGTCAATTAATTGACGGCGATGTGGACTACTGTAAACATTTCTAGAAGTCGATTGAAGATTTACTGTATCCCCGCTGTGAGGTCCTCAGCAAGATGACCATCTGGCGGTTTACTCATCTAGTAGTACACTGCATTGACTTGCTCTGTAGTAGAGCCCCCACTTTTGCCACCTGACATCCAAGGACTGATTGCTACTCTGCGAAAGGGAATATCCCTTTTGTTAATTAACCTCCGTAGCTGAAGTTCTGGCAACCAGAAGGAGTCTCTATCTATCCGCTTATTGGATGAGATTTTAGCTTCTTATGGTGGGACCCATCACGTCACTGTGGCAGGTGACCTGAATTTAACTAATGGTATCTTAAAGGACTTGTGGGGTGATGAAGACATATATTGGGGATTGTTCTTACACCAAAAGGAGTAGGGAACAATAAAAGGTCTTTGTCTTGTGGTCACATGCTGTGTGTCTTAATACTGCCCTCACTCACACGATTGTGTGACATGCTTCATCATAGGGCTGCTACAAAACACCCCGGCACAGCCAACGCCTGGGGTGGAGCAATACGGTGGGGGAAGACAATACAACACAAAAGAGAAACAATGATTTCAAGAGTGACTGGGAACACCGGAAGTGAAAGTGCTGTGTGGTGTAGGTTAAAACTAGCTTGGAGGTGTCGCTGTGCCTAAACTTTATTCCTGGATCCTCCAGCCAGGGTTAAAAACGTGAAGGATAGTGGTGATAGGGAGATGTAATGTGCTCCTTACACCCCTCCTTACTGCCAGGTGGTCGAAATGTTTCAGCCGTGTGTATGTGCCCCTCGATTGGGGTCACGCCAGCCTTCTTCAGGACTCGGCCAGTCCCAGTGTAAATATGCAACTTTCTCACCTCTGTTCGAGATGAGAGGGTGTCAGAACTCCTAATTCTGTGTCCGAAGGAATTCCTTACAAATAGTTGTAGAATTTACTGATAGGAACAAGGGGATAAGAGACATAACAGGTAGAGAGATTAGAAGGAATGATCGTCCTCGTGTTTCTAAATCTATATGTATAAATATACATATAAACTAGGGTGTAACCTCTTTGATCACTCATTCCACCACAGACCTGGGTACATGACTCTAAAAAACCCCTATGAATCGGAGCAAAATTAAGAACTCTTAATCAACCATTCATGCTTGCTGGCTACTAGGTAGGCGTAAATACCAGTGTTGCGTGCACCATACTATATACTCATACACACCACCAACTGCAACAGTAGGGGTTCGGTGTGGCATCACTCACCGAGTTTCACCCTAGTTCATATAAGAGACACAGACTTTTTATTGCTCCCTACTCCTTTTGGATTAAAAAGTATTGACTGGGGGTTCGGAGTAGGTGAGTCTGTTACACTCTCCCCTCCCTTTTGTGTGTACCAATATATTGGGGAATTCCTAAGTTAGCATCTCCTGAAAGGGTTGCTCTCCAAATGGTGGATTTATCTTTTACACACAGTCTCCGAGCATGTAATGGCACCCTCTGACGTGTTTCTTACCTCAAACCTTTGGAGAGGGACATACACAAGCCAAATTGATTACATCATTCTAGATATTAGGATATGGAGTTTCATGCAGGGTATGAAATTGGTAGAAAGGGAAGAGAGTGACCATAATCCACTGATTTTAATTGTGAAGGATCTATTACCACGTGTTACAGAGACACCTCCTCAGTGTTAAACTTATGGATTCCTTACATCACTGTTGTCTCTAACGCGATTGCAGCTGGTGCCTCAATGTCTCCTACATGGAAAGGGGCTGAGATCGTTCTGGTCTTTAAAAATGGAAGTCCTAATATCCTGATTCATTATTGTCCTCTCAGTCTCCTAGATAACCTGCAAAAGGTTTTCTGCAAGTAGGTGCTGGGGAACTTTTTACAATGGATTGCTGATAATCAGATCCTTTCCAATCTTCGGGATGGATTTAGATCTAAGATTGGCACAGTGGATCAAGTATTCTGCTTCCTGATGGTCAAGTGTAAGACTGTGGATGTTGGTGGGGGGCCTATTTCAGCTTGTGTCTGGAAGGTTTCAAAGTGTCCTTTCATGCGGGGGCCAAGAAATAAAGGGTTCCCAAAACATGTTTTCCCTTGTTGATTCCCATATGAGTCTACAGCCCGAACCGCTGGATGGAATTACACTAAATTTGGCAGAAAGATAGATTTTGTTCTACAGATCAAACCTTTGGTGATTTGGTGTAAATCTGTTCAGTAGTTGTAGAAATGTTAACCACAAAAACATGTTTGTATCTCTAGGGATGCGGAACCTCCACGGATCTGCCCGTGGCCGTGGGGGATCCCCAGATCCATATGCCAGAGCAAAGTCCTGATTAGCTGGCCCCTCTTTCACATAAAAGTTGTGCCGTCATTTTTTTGTCTGGAAACGGTCCCCGGGGCTGAAAATATCTGAGTGAAGTGAATAAAGGGGTCAGAATAGTGGTACTCTGACCCCATGGGTGTGTTAGAGGGGCCAGAGAGACCCATAAAGGCCAATGAATTGCCTCATAATGTTTTTTTTTATCAACGTGTGGGAATCCACTTATCCCTATGGAACCACGAATCCTGACCCAGCTTATCAGGGGTCCCGCAACCTTCACCCACCACCCTGCAAACGCGCCTCCTGGCTGGGGGATGAACTCCTCTTGGCTGCTGAGGGTCGTTGGGGGCCAAGAACCACAAATACCCCACAGTGGGATTGCTGAGCCCTTCTCAAGGCCTGCCCCCTTTCTCCACCAATCTGCAAGCACATCTGCTGGCACACTATTTGTTGGGGGATTAAGTCCCCATGGATGCTGAAGGTCCTTGTGAGCCAAGAACCCCTCCTGTAAGTCACACACAGTGGATTGATGAGAGCTCGTCGGAGGCTCTTCCCCCTTTTTACACTACTCTGCAATTGCCCCTCGTGGCTCACTACTGGCAGGGGGATGAACCACTCCTGTTACCACCAGTATGTCCCACACTGTGGGATTGCTGAGATTTCATTAAACGCCCCACCCCCTTTGTCCAGCGCTATGCCAACACACCTCCTGGCGCACTACTGGCTGGGGGATGAAGTCTCCTTGGATGCTGAAGATCGCTGGGGGCAAGAACCTCTCATGTTACCACCAGTAAGTCGCACACAGCAGGATTGCTGAGAGGTCATCGGAGACCCCGCCCCCTTTTTCCAGCATTCTGCAAACACAGCTCCTGGTGGGTTGTATGATAGAAGCACAAATGGTTTTACTACACATGCCTCTACCACGCAGCTCAACCACAAATGCGTCTTAACCACGCATTCCTTTACCACACATGCCTTTATCACAAAATTTTGTGGTATAAGCATGAATGGTAAAGGGGTATGTGTGGTTAAGGTGAATATGACACATTACAAATCACACGTTACAACTCGTGTCATTACAACATATTTTTTACAACGCAAAATCCATTACAACGCATGTCGTTACAACGCATGTCATTGAAACGCTTAATCCATTACAACGCAATTACTATTCTAACTCTGCTGGGACGTTACTTTGGGGAATGCGTTATAATGGATTATGCGATGTAATGACATGCGTTGTAATGGATTTTGTGTTGTAAAAAAGTCATTGTAATAAGACACGTTGTAACGTGTGTGTTGTAAACGATGTTTCCTGGTTAAGGTTGTCACTACCCCGCCTCCCCCGACCACCCTCCACCCCGTGGTGTCCCTTGCTGTCCCTTTAACTACCCCAACCCCTTCCACTGCCATAAACCTACCCTGACCCCAACCCTAAAAACTACCCCAACTACCCATGCCCCTCCCACTGCCCTAAGGCCTAAAACCCTCCACTACCCAACCTCCCTGCCCCACGCCCGTCCCTTAAACTACCCCATCCCTTTCCACTGCCCTAAAACCTAACCTGAACCCATCCCATCCCTAAAAACTACCCCAACTACCCCTCTGACTCCCACTGCACTAAGCCCTAAAACCCAACACTAAGCCACTCCCCATCTCCATGCTAACCCTTTAACTACCCCAACCATTTCCACTGTCCTGAAACTTACCATGACCCCCACCCTAAAAACTAACCCAACTACCGATTCACCTCCCACTGCCCTAAGGCCCAAAACCCTGCACGCTAACTTACACTACCCTGCCCACACCCCCTGCGCTGTCTCTCAAACTACCCCTACCGCTTCCACTGCCCTAAAACTTGGCCTGACCTCCTCCTAGCCCTTAAAAAAACCCAGCCCCACTCACCTTACCTCGGCGTCTTCCTGCTTCCATCTTCCTGCAGCTAGACTGCGCACTGGCTTAACCACTCATATGCGTGGGTAAAACATATGCGTGGTTAGGCATGCGGGGTATAGCTTGCGTAGTCGGAACACTTGTGGTTCAGACTGCGGTGTTTCGACTGTTTCCACTCCTGGTGCACTATTGGTTGGGGATAAAGTCCCCTTGGATGCTGAGGGACCTTGGGGGCCAAGAACCACTCCTGTTACCCCCAGTAAGTCCCACAAGGCGGGATTGTTGAGAGGTCATCAGAGACCTCGCCTCCTATCTCCACCACACTACAAACGCGCCCCCTGGTGTACTACTGGTTGGGGGATGAAATCCCCTTGGATGCTGAGGGTTCTTGGGGCCAAGAACCCCTCCTGTTATCACCAGTAAGTCCCACACAACAAGATTTCGGAGAGGTCCTTGGAGGCCCTGTCTGCTTTGTCCAGCACTCTGCAAACACACCTCCTGGCACACTACTAGTTGGGGGATGAAGTCCCCTTGGATGCTGAGGATCATTGGGACCAAGAACCCCTCCTGTTACCACGAGTAAGTAACACACAGCAGGATTGCTGAGAGCTCATCGGTGTCCCTGCCCCCTTTATCCACACACTGTACAGACCCAAAAAGCCACTCACACACCCATCACAGCCCCTTACAGCCAGTTAAAAACCCACTCACACATCCAAACAGCTACTCACACACCCACTCACACAGCCATACAGCCACACATACACCCACTCACAAATCCATACAGCCACCTACAAACCCGCTCACAAGCCCACACAGCTACTTACACACTCACTCAGACACCAACACAACCACTCACACACTGAGTCACAGACCCATACAGTCACTCACACACCCACTCACCAACCTATAAGCCACTCATAACCACACCCTGAAAGGTTAATCGTTACAGTTAGGAAATAAAATTTCAAGAAACCTTCAAAATTCACAAAAAACAAAAGGTTACAGGACATTATAGCTAGGACATAGAATTTAAAAACCTTAGAAATTAACTGAAAAAAACCATAGGTTTTAGGGACGTTACAGTTAGGTTCAGATTTCACTAGCACAAAACCATTGAAATTCAGCAGTTATAGTTACCTGAGCTAACTATAACTTACACCCCCGCAATGCACTGCTTATGACCTCACTCACATATTACATCACTCATTACATTTTTCAGTGACATCACTGATATTTAAAGCAACAAGGGAACCAAAAATGGTAAACAGGGACCCTGGGTTTCAGTAAGTTGCAAAAACAGTAGTCCCTGACAGGGGAATCCATACAAGAAAGAATGAATATAGACTCAAATTAAGACTATATTAATGCTGTCCAGCCGGACAGTAAAATTGTAATGATTTTAAGTTATAAAAGAAGAAAAATAGTGGGACACAATCCTGCATCCAATGCAATACATGAAACACCAAAACAAAAACAAACGCTCAGGCAGGGCAGAAGGCTTGTAAGTTGTACAGAAAATAAGACAAGTGGAGTTAAATAGCAACACTGTTACACTTGAATAACAAATTGAATTGTGTATGCGGTGTCAAATGAATCGACGAGGTTTCGATCCAGTTGAGAAAATACTGGGATCATCATCAGGACATAATTAGTACATACCCAAGAAAAGATTTTGCCTGTAAAACAATAGGAGAACTGGGAAAAAGAACAGACGAAAAAATAGTAAGAACATAAAATTGTCCAGAGCATTTCCTTATCAACCCAGTGTAGGTGGCTGATGACAAGTGAAAAATTAGGTGCTAGGTGTCAGAACCTAGGAGAAGTGGGAGGAACGTGGTGAAAATGGATCAGTGAGAGAATGGGTCGCTACCAGGTGAATTTGCGAGGTGAATTTGCCTGAATACTAGCAACCAAGGGATTGCTTAAGGTCAAATAGTTGTGAACGAAGCGAGAGGCGTGATGAATACTGTTTGTAGCAGAGAATTGCCAAGGGGGAGCTTACTGTGCATTATGCACTAAGCATTGATGTGAGGCAATCCAGAGACGATGCTGGGAAGCAAGCCGGCCAGTTTGGGATGGGTAGTGAGGAGTCAGTCTGGGGTGAAAGTAAAAGGGATATTAGTGACTAGGACCGTGCTTAAAGAGCAACGAAAGGGCAGTGATGATTAAAAACTTACCATGGCATCTGTGCTAAGGGTGAAGAGGTCAGTGTGGCGGTAACAGCAGAGTATGCAGCTACAATGAGTTGGAGGTACGATGGGCTGCGAAGGAAGGGCGGAAGGTTATGGAAGCTAAGGTGAGCTAAGCAAAGCTAGTCTGGGGATTACCTGAATTGCGACCCTGATGTGGTCTGATGTAGAGTTGGCAGTGTAGGCGGTTCGTGGAAATTTACGCCGGGATAAGAGGGTGATCGAAGGCACGGTGACCTGGATGGGAAACGCAGGGAAACCGTGGAATCAGAATATAGCTGATGTGGGGCTCTTGAAAACGGGGAGGAGGTCACGAGCTGGGGGCTTACCTGCAATGGAGGGTGTCAGAATGGGACCCAGACAAACATAGGAAGGCTGTCACGCGGTGGGGGTTCAGCCGAGCAAGGCATTGTGACCTAAGGTGGGGTGGGTGAAGAAGGGGACTAGGATGAGTGATGAAAGCAATAAAAGAAGTGCTGGACCTGGTGTAACAGGTGGGAGTCTTACTTTGGGAACGGCAATGTGCGTGGAGGCTCAGTGGATAGGTGCTCATGCTGAGGTGGAAGGCAGATATTAGAGGTGGTGATCATGTGAGGCATCACGTGACGAAGGTGATTGGATGATGGCTAGCACTAAACTAGCGGCCATATTGGAAGGGTGTGACAATGCTTAATTTGGCAGGGCAAACGGGACAGACGGACATTGTCGGTGGGAGTTGGATTAGAAAAAGGGGGTAAATTAAGTGAATACTAAGGCCAAGGTAAAAATACCATACAAAGCCATGCAAACCAGTCGAGAAGCCTGATGGAGCAGATAAAGAGATGGCTGGCATAATAGTGGCAGCCATCTTGAAATGATGTGATTGTGCTTAAAAAGGGACGTTTATGACAGAAAAGAGGAGTAAAAAGGCAATATATAGCATGTAAACAGTGGACAATGCCAACTGAAGTTACAGACAATTAATAATACAACAAGAAGATAATGTGTGAGTAGCGAGAAAAAATTACAGTAGGAGACAACGAATAGTCTGCTCAAAAAGAGTTTTGAAGGAGACTAATTTCAACTCTAGTGAACCATAAATAAACATTGCAATCAATTAAAAGGTCAAGTGGAACAATTTTGTGCAGAATTAGTAAGGAGGTCAGAGGCTAGGTCAACTGTCTTTGTTGTGAAGTATAACCATAGGAGGGACAACTGTGGCTATAAGAGGGCACTACATGCATTTATAGTAAAGTTGTCCAATCCTCGAGCCTGTTGAGTCCATTTTTGATACTTCCAGTATGAAGAATCCATTTGAGTTCTTCCTTGTTAAGGAGTTGACCAATGTCTGCACCTCTCAGCGGGGGCTTGACCACACTGATTACTTTCCATCTCATGTCATCTTCGGTGTGGCCTGCAGTAGAACAATGTTCCAGAAGAGGGGCATTTGGAGTTTTGCACTGGATTCGGCTGCGGTGTTGGCAGGTCCGATCCTTACTTTTTGAACCGTTTGTCCAATGTAGACTTTGTTGCACGGACACAAGATCACATAAATCACATTGCATGTATTACAATTGGAAACAAGTTTAGACTGTATCTTGACATTACTGAAAGTGAATTATTTTCCTTCAACAGTGAATTCACACACACTACAGTTACCGCATTTGGCATGACCGGTAAGGGGTTCTAGACCCCAATGTTCATCTAGTGTGGCAGCTGATCTAAGGTTAGGAAGTGCAGCTTTGACAAGGTGATCCTTTATATTCCTACTCTTCCGAAATGCAAAGAGCGGGCGGTCAATTTTCATATTACCTGTGTTTAGGATTCCCCAATGTTTAAGGATACTCTTGCGTACAGTGTGAGAGACAAGTGAAAAAGTTGTGACACATACCATATGGTTTTGGTTAGACTTGGGTTTGGGGGATAAAAGACAGTCTCTGAGGCAATACCAGGCTCTTTTTAATGAGGGACGCCAAAGTCTGCGAGGGTAGCCACGGGCCTGGAGTTTGCTATAGAGGAAAGTAGTCTTCTTTTAGAGAGCAATTTCGTCTAATCCTCAGGATTTGTGAGTAGAGTGGAGAGTCACAGAGGGCTCGAGGGTGGTCGCTCTCATATCTAAGGAGAGTGTTGCGCTCAGTGGGTTTCCTGTATAGACTCGAGATTAATTCTCCATTTAAGTGATGTATGGTGAGGTCAAAGAACGTGATGGAGGTTCTGTTGTATACGAGAGCAAAGTTAAGGCCCTGGCAGTTGTTGTTGAGCCAATGCAAGAATTGTTTGAGGGTGTCTTCACTAGCATGCCAGATCATGAAAATATCATCAATGTATTGTCTGCACAAGGAAATTCCCGTGTGGAACGGATTACTTGTGGTAGAATTCATCCACCATTTTCTGGACCTGTTCTAACACTTTTTTACAGTCGGTAAGCAAGCTAGTGTTTCTGTTTTGTTTTTCTATGTCATTAATCTCTTCGGTAAGTTTCTGTAATGTTTCAGTGGCAGTATCAATGCCCAGCAACATCCAGTGCCGGGAACAAGTTGTACCAATGTAGCTAAAGTTGGTTGTATATTTGGTGTTGTCGGTGAAGACCCCTGGTATGTTTCTAACTTGTAAGCCCACTGGTATAATGTTTGCCTTCAGAGATTCCGTTAACATAACATGACTCACATGGCCATGGAAAAAAAGGGATGGTCACCTCGCCCTAAATAGGCTGGGATAACCCTCACTGTGACCTGGAAGCCCTTTGGTAAATGGATCGCCTTGTCAAAAAGTTTACACTGGCAGAGGCAGCGGAGGCTCCGCCGGCGTAAAGCAAAACTTCCCACAACTCAAAATTTAGGTTAGGAACAGTGAGCTTGACATGCATGGAGTAAAGCTGATTTGTGGCAATCATTTTACTGCCACAAATTTTGAATTAGGCATAACAGTGCTAAAAAATATCCTTCTCAGGGAGTGGTCCTATGGTCTGAAACTCCATCCTTCCAGCCATAAGGACAAATTCTTCTCATGATACCTTTAAAAAGAAGCATGGGGCAGAGTTATTATTTTTAGTGCAACAAAAGTTGCTGCTCTGCGTTTATTAAGTAAGAGAAAGCAGCACTGAGACATATTTATTAAGATTGCCCTGCTACTGCAGCTACTCACTACCCCTGTGCTGGCACACGATCAGGTTGGCTAGCATCATGCACAACATTTGCACCAAGTTGCAGAGGTGTGTGCTGTCTAGCCTATGTTTTGTATTGTAAACATACCATTCCAATAAAAATCCTATGTGTAGGTGAATTGTTAAACAACATCCCACACATGGAATGTGTGCTGTACAGTGCAACACACATGCAATGTGAGGAATGTTTGGAAAAATTGAAACATTTCTTCTCGTTAGTGGCTGCTTCAATGGAGTGTTACTGTTGACATGAAGCCAGGTCCAGCTATCTTAGTAGATTGGACTTTCCATAAAAAACTATGGGTGTTTGCGGTGATCTGTTCAAGTAACACCCAAGTAATGCCACCTTGATACACAGTGGCACAATGAAGTGTAAAGTGCAATTAGGGCTGACAAAATGGCACCTTCACAGCACAAAATGTATTTTGTGCTAGAATGTAAATACCCTTTCAAGAGTTTACACCGTTGTGCGTGGTTTCGGCCCAGAGTAAACCTTTAGCAAATCCTGCCCTAAGACTTGCTGTTCCAATGCCAGTTTGCAAATTGAGGGACTTGTTTAAAAAGTATATGACCCCTTATTTACACATAACATTTTAATTATCTTAGGGCCCACTTATATGAAAAGTAATTAGTTTTTGCTGTTGATTACTTTGATCTATATTTGCTATAATCATTTCACATTTATAATGTAGCCAGTTGAAACATATCTTGAAACTTGCCTCATGTGAAGGACTCTGGTTTAAGTAATATATCACATAAGCAAAACAAATTAAAATGTTTTATTATGAGAGAAGACGAAGGTTAAACACTAAACTTTTTTATACGTATCTGGCACGCTGTTTTGATTTTCAGGACATCAGTGTTTCACTCCCCCTCTCATCTTCAACACTTTGTAATAACCTTTGGAACCTTGTTGAATTAAGTTTTGGGATTGTATGATATCACAAGTGTTTCAGGAAGCTCAGTACAATGGAGTCCCCTGAGTGCAAGTGTTAAGGTGTTTGACTTTCAACACTGAAAATGCTAACTTAAGACATGCTCTATTTTACAGGTTGGGGCTGATTACAGCCTTAGGGCCTAAGTACAATTTCCTCGTAATAATCTGACCCATGTGCAAACTCCTGTTTATGAATAGGTCGGAATTATGAGCTTGAAGGTATTTAACGCATCCTATAATTATCGGATGTTCTAAATACCTCAACCAGAGTTACATTTCGGCAGGTCAAACCTGCTGAAATTTAACAGGGAAAAACATATGGGGCATGAATCACAAAGGTAAACTTACACTTTTGTTTAAGTTTATGATTGTTTGATATTCACAGAGGGATTTACTAGTAGTATATTTACGAGTGCGGAATCACTGCACATAAAAAGATAGAAAGTGTTTATATGCTGAAACTCCGCACTCATAAAGATACTATTCACAAATCCCTTTTGTGATTAGCAAACAATTGTAAACTTACACAAAAGTGTAAGTTTACCTTTGTGAATCATGTCCACTGTATTTACCATATCAGTGGGTTTTGGAGTGTTAAACACAAAAATCTGCATGTTATTCCCCATGAACTCAGGTGTTTATTGCACCTGGTAAATAACATAGCCCATGGTATTGTTATTTATCAGGGGTGCCATAGCTCGTAATCAAGCCCTTAAATGATTAAAGACCTGGAGCAGCGGTATTTTACCAACTAGAGCAATGTTAAATGGTTGTTAATCACTGGAAACCTTAAGGGAATGTGCTGCGCTTGGCTGGAAATGTAGCAGCTTTTGTCCACCTCTCTTTAGTGATTACAGAGCTTAACAGACCACGACAGATTACCATAACACAAAGCAAATTAAAACAAAAATAACAGAACAAAATGCAACTCTGAAAAATTGAATGCGACACAATCACAGTCCATCACAACAATAACAGAATACAATAATACATAACAAGGCCACAATAACACAGAGAACAACACAACATATCATAACCACTACAAAATCAAACACAACAAATATTCACAAATGTTCTTTGCAACACTTTATCACCCCCACAAACTTGCTTTTATAATATAGTGGTAAAAGGTGTTTGCACCAAGCACTGCCTTACTTTTCTTCAAGGACAAGTCTGTCCCTCAGACCGAAAGATCTCTACCTGTTCCTGTGACTGTTTTAAAGTCTGTATGCTCATAGGTTGCTTGAAGATTGTGTCAAATGGGTGATTTTTTGATAGTTATTAGTTTGGAAGAACGTGTCAAAATGCTTTGTTACATAGATAAAATAAAATAAATGTGTCTGTTACATTACTTACTGTTGGACCTGGCCCTCTCTGGAGGGTCACCCCAAACATTTTGCCTTTTACTCTCCAATTTTTGTTGCATTTCTTTTTGTTGGTCTTAGGAATCTGTGCACTTTACCACTGATAACCAGTGCTAAAGTGTTTGTGCTCTGTCCTTAAATCATGATAGAATTGTTATATTTAATTTACTTATAAGTCCTGAGCAAAGTGGTACTACATGTGCCCAGTGCCTTTAAACTAAATGCTATTAGTGGGCCTGCAGCACTGATTGTGCAACCCACTTAAGTAGCCCTTTAAACATGTCTCAGGTCTGCCATTGCACAGCCTGTGTGCATTTTAAATTGTCATGTCGACCTGGCAAAATAAATCCTTTATCAGGCTCAAACCATCATTTTTAATACACATAAGTCACCTGTAGGATAGGCCCTGGACAGCCCAGAGGCAAGGGTACAATGCATTTAAAATAATAGACATGCACTTTTAAGGTTTACATGTACTGGTAGTGAAAAACTCTTACATTCATTTTCCACTACTGCAAAGCCTAGCTCTCCCATAGGATAACACTGGAGTTGCCTTATTACATTTTATATGTGTAATTTCCAAATAGAAAGAGATAACAAGTTCATGTTTGGTGTCTCAGGAATTACAATTTAAAATCATAATGTATGGTAAAGTCAGATTTTAAATTGCAATTCTGAAAATGCCACTTTTAGAAAGTTGAAAACCATGTGAGGATGCACTCCTTCCCTTATTCGCTGGTTTGTGGCGTTTTTAAGGAAACACATATATAAGGTAAGTTACATTGGTCACAGGGCAGGGAGGGAAGGGTGAGTGTTCACAGTGAACGTGGGGGTACAAAATGTGGAGAGACGGGCTTCTGGTAAATTCGGAGGCATCATTTTTTAAAGTTTCTTTTAGTGTTTTTGAGGTAGCAGCATGTTTTTTTCAGAACACAAATTTCACTGGGGTTATGGGCTGAGTAGGGGGTTCAGGTTGCTGTATTTAGGCTATATAGCATATATTTTCTAGAGATAGGTTTGACGGTCGTTTTCTTGAGGGCAGCATAGGGCATTATAGTATTGGCTTATACACATTGTGATTGTATTGAGTAGTCAGCTGAGCTGTTTTTTTTATTATCTGTTCTAGAGACCCCTGAAGAAGAGCCACACAGGCTCGAAATGCATTGGGTGAATATACGTACCTACTTCACAATATGATTGAACTTTATCTGTCATTGTACGAAGCTTCATGGGCATACAACTGACATTAGAAAAATTTGAATAAAGAATTCAAATTCAATCACGCTATCTCCGTAGTTGTGAAAATAATAAGGATAAAACACAGAGTAATAACTTGAAGTAAAATTGGTATAAAGTGTTTACATTGGAATACCTGGATAAATTAGTGTATAGGAGAGAACATTTCCCACAACACAGTGCGACAGTTTGGTGCATGAAAAAAGTGCCTTTTGGACTACTTTAAGAAAGTTGGCATCTTCTTGCCTTAGCCATTTTCTGCCTGTAGCCCATCTTGGGTCACATGACTGGGTGTAACTGACAGTTAGACTTTGTGAATTCCTCCCAGACAGTCACACAATAGTGGGATTAGGTGAGCCTGAATGCGCCATCTGCTGTTGGGATGGGGAGGGGCTTAGCACAGCCTCACTTGCAACTGAATAGCCTGTGCTCTGCCTTCACACAAAGGGGCCTAATAACCCCACACTGTTACTGCAGCCAGCTTTGAGCCCAGGGAATTCCAAGTACTTCAAAGACACTGTCTAGAAGCGTCTCCCACCTTCCAGATCCAGGGCACCAGGGTATAAAAAAGGGGACCTCAGACACCAACTTTTCAGTAAACGTCTGGACCTGTGGCTACACTGTGAGGAAGAAGGACTGCTGTGCTGCTACGAGGACTGCAACTTTGCTGGACTGCAGCTGTAAAAGAAACTTCTGCCTTACTGGCTGACCTCTTGCCTTCTGCCCTCTTGCCTGGGGAAGAAGAACTGGGCCTGCTACTTCATCTTGAACCCAGGACCCCAGAGTGACTCAAAGGGCTAGTCTGCTGGCCTCCTAATCTGGGTTTCAGGGACATAAAAGGCTCCCCAACAGATCCTGGACTGTCTTCAGCGAGTTCATGACCCCCTAGTGGTGCCTCTCAGGTCACGGACCTTTGGTGTGGCTCATGAGCTCTTGAAATCAAGCTTCTGGACTCTTCGTGACTGCGAATCTGCATGTTTGTGCCGGAACCACGCCACTCACACCAAAATACAGCGTGAGCCAACACCAGCCTGCCTCTTCACACAGCAACGTCGACCGCACATGGGGGACAGCCAACGCAAAGCTCCAACCCGAGTGTCCTTGACGTCTGGCCTGCACTTTGCACCAGGCCGACTGTTGCTTGTGATGCTCTCCTTGCTCCTTGTGACCCTCTCCACCACGAACGGGACTCTTGGTACAAAACTTGAGGAGGTAAAACATTCAGCTGGACTAATCTGGGATTGTATATGACCCGCTCTCCATTGCAGTCAACCTGCACTTTTGACTTTGACCTGGTCCAGTGTGACCATATATCCCCGGTTAATGCTTTATTCTTTTAGGCGCAATTTTCCACTCTATTCTTAACAAATTCATAACTCTGGCTTTATTGATTGTATTTTTGTCATTCAGGTCTTGTTTTATTTATTAAATTAAGCTCTATTTTTCTAACCTGTTATAGGGTCTTTGTCACTGTTTTACTGTTTGAAGAATTGCACAAATACTTCACACATTGCCTCTAAGTTACGCCTGACTGCTCTGTGCCTAGCTACCACGGGGTGAGAGCAGCTTAATTTGGGGTTTTCTTTAAAAAAAAAAAAATTACTAACATTTTCAATTACAACAATATCTGCCATACCATACGGTTTCGTTGTTACATATATCACATCTACAAACTGTAGCCATACCATGAACAGCAAGGATTTGTTCGGAAACATGTCAGGTTTTTGCTCAACCGCCTCTTTACCCACATTAACACGTGATATATTAATATCTCCTATTTACACCTCAGCTAGTCGGAGTCGATTCTTCCAGTGGGGGATCACAAATGTTTCCATGATATTCATTCCATTTCCCCCAGACCCGTGTCCATTTTTTGGGGCATCTTCTATGTATGTACACTGATTTTTCAGTTACCATTAATTCGTTCATACCTCGTCACCATCCACTTAATGTGGGGGTTAGTCTGGCTCCCCATAGTTGTGCTATATTTCTTTTCACTAAAGCCATACCAAGCACTACCCAGGTTTGTGCCGCATGATTGAGATCTGTTGGTTCCCAGATGTTGAGTACACATCTCTTCGGCTCCGGCGCAACCGTTATACCTGTGACCTGCAAGATTGTGCACATGATTGCTTTCCAATATTTGGCAATTTCTGCGCATTGCCAGAGTGTGTGCCAGAATGTGCCTTGTGCCCCACATTGTCGGATACAAAGTAGTGTATCTGTCCTGTGTAATTTGTACAGTAATGTCCTGGTGTAATATGTACGATGTAGAACCTTCAGTTGTACTAATTTGAATCTAGCAGGGATCACTACCTCCCTGGGGGATGCCATAGCTGCCTGCCAGTCAGCCTCATCTAGTTCACCCATGTCAGTCTCCCATCTAGTTTTCAGGATTTTTATCGGGTCCGGTTGGTTGTTTACTATTTTCTTGTAAGTAATGAGATGGCTTTTTTCGTCATGTGATCGGTAAGTAGCCTGTCCTCGAGGGGTGATGATTCTGGTAGTTGCGTGCCCTGCGGGATCAGTGCCGTGAGTGCATGTCGTATTTGCATGTATCGGTAAGTCTCTGTGTCTGCCAAGCCGTAGTTCTGTTGCAATTGTGTAAATGGGATAATCTCACCCTTCCGCCATAGGTCCCCCACCTTCGAGATGCCGATTAGGTCCCATTGTCTGAAACCCTTCGTATTTCGTAGCTTGCCTAGCTTTTGTGTGTCCCATAGTGGCGTTGCCTGCGTCACAACTCCCTCCCATCCCAGGTCCTTCTGCGCTTCATGCCAAATCTTAATTGTATGCGCTGTCGGCCCTGTGAGAGTCTTTGTTTTTTTCCTAGTATAGAGTTCCCCCATCATACCCTCCACACCCAGGAGATGTCTGTCCATGCGATAAGCTGGTTCCTCCTGCGCGGCGTGAATACAGTGATTTATTACTGCCAGCTCGGAAGCCCAACAGTATGTTTTGATATGTCCTTTTGACCAGCTTTTGACCAGTTTGTGCATAGCAATACTGGTGGCCTTACCATCCCACAACAGCTTGTTTACTTCATTATTAATTGCTATGAAGTATGATGGAGGTACCTAATTTGGGGTTTTCTTGAACCTTACCCTGCCTAGGATTGTGGTTGCTGCTTGACCAGGACCCACACGCCAGTCAACCAGTAAGTATCCCAATTTCTAACACTTATCAACTATTATCCTTGTTACATTCTCTCAAGGCATAATTGTTGAAATAACATATGCATTAACATGAAAAAAAATCCTATCTCTCTTCGTCCCACTCATTCTCTCTCTTCTACTCTCTTCCTCTTTCTTTTTCTTCTCTTTCTCGCTCCATGTTAAATGTATTTCTTATCAGGATACACTGAAGTCCATTTTTAGTTTTATATAATTTCAAAAATCACCATTTTGAAAAGCAAAGTGTGTGGTCTAATAGTTAAATAATTTGGCTAATCTATCAAATAATTTAATTAATGCCTTTTCGAATAAATTGATGAATGAAGGACATTTAGAAAGAATGGCTGCTGGCCATAAAGCGAGCCTAACACTGCGGAAAATACAAGTTTTCGAATCCATACTGAACTGGATATGATTAGAGATATAGTACACATTTGAGAGGAAGGGCGCAGAGTGTTCCAGTGTTTAGCAGTAAGACAAAACAACCACCAATGCATGTTCTAATGCAAGGTACAACAGGATTATAGGCTGCAGCTGAGAGGAATGCCCAAGAAGGGGTATATAACACCGGGCAATGCTGAGTAAATAAGTCCCTTTTTGTGCAAGGCCCAATGTCAAATGCACAAAGCCTGGAATACAGAACATGAGACAAAAAGGAGCCATGTAAATACAAGCTGGGAGCTTCAACAGCCGGAGTGCAACCACATTCTACATTGTTTGAAGCCTAGAGAGCCAAGTATGAGGGATGACCAAGATAAAGAGAGAAACTGAAAATTATAAGAAAATTCCAACAATATTTCCCTATTTTTTTTACATTTGAGACACTTTGCGCTTAAGTCCTTTTTTCATCCATATGTTGGTTATTGTATAGATACCAGGGGCTCTGAGAAGTTAGACAAAATACGACTCCTAAAAAAAATCGAAACAAAGAGTAGAAAAGAAGAGAAACACTAATGTTTGTCTTATAGGGGACATCATGACATCTTTAGCTGTTTTCCTCAGTCAAAAGACAGAATTAAAATATTAACAGACACCTTAAACCTATGGCGCAAAACGTATACAATATATAAATATAACATTTTATGTTGATAAACAGGACTTTATTACAGTATAACTTTCATCCATAAACAAAGTTAAAATGGAATGCAATTACTTCATAGTAATATTCTGGACATGACCAACACAAATGCAGTTAATCTTCAATTATAAAAAATAAATATTTATAATAGTTGCCAGTGGTCATCCATGGTAGTTTGCAGCGAAAATCTGTAGTAATGTTGTACCGCCTGGAGCATCTTTTCAGATAACAGAATAATGTAATTCTCAACACAACATGGCCTGCATTTTTAGCAATAAGCACCATAGAATGTGTTATGAATGTGCACATCTCATTCAATACTCCAAATTTCCAAAACTCCTCAGTTTTAGCTGGAGACCGCTTTTTGTAAGCAGAAAAATTATTACATATTTTTTTTCACATAATGTGATCCTGGATAAACACAAAATACATGGTATCTGAGATCGTCGGATTTTAGACCATGTACCGACAGTGGAAAAGTGTACCTGATATCTTACACAGGAGATAATATAGTCATATTGTTATTTTCCACTGAGGTAGTTTTAGGGGAAGACTTTAATACAACTTTCGACAACAGGGAATTTGATCCAGAGGGAGAGGAGGATGAGCAGTGGAGCATTCCTTGTCTGGAAATACTCCCAATCCAAAGATGGACAGAGGCAGCATTGCAGATGAAGACCTTAAGCCTTGAACACGGCCTAAGGGTAGTTAATGGAAGAACAAGATCTGACAAGCAAGGGGCACACACGTTTAGCAATGGCCATGATACAAGCCGCATTGATTACGTGTTAATCAGTTTAAAAATTTGGCATACCTTACAAGATATGGTCGTGATGGACGGAACTGAGAGCGACCATAATCCACTTTGCACCATGTTCACATTTAAGGATTTACAAGAGCAATCACAAATTTCAAACCTCACTTACAGGTGAATTGGTACTGACCAATGATATGCGACACCTTAAATGGCCAATGGTAATCAAACGACCAGAAATACTATCAGCTATCAATTCTCACTTGGAACATACTCTAGCTGAGAGGGTGTCCTCTGATTGTGATTCCCGCCCATCGAAAGAAATAATACTATTACATAACACTTTTTTCAAAAGAATACGTTTACATTTCCAAATTCCCCGCCGGTCTAAGGAGAAGGGAAGTCAACAACAGCCACATTGGTATAACAAGGAGTGCAAACAAGCGTATAGAGCTTTGGGGGGCAATAAGATTAGGAGACCAGTCTAGAGTCCAATACACAAGGAAGCTTTACAAGAAAGTGATCTTGTCAGCAAAAAAGGCCTGGGACGGGAAAAGATGGCAGGATCTAAAAGAAACAACTAGTGAGAGGAATATGCAATGCTTTTGGAGCCTGGTAAAATGAGGCACGGATGGAGTAGTGCAATCTCCCCAAAATTACGTGGACCCTGAAACATGGGTAAAGCATTTCTCAGAACAATACGCAGACAACAACAATAAGGACTATGATCCTTCTTGGGCTCACTCCAATTCATCCGATACTGTTTTTAATTTAGCCAATGAAAGCATTGCACTGAGTACAATTACTAGTGGGAGAGCCCCAGGTATTGATAATCTGCCCGCTGACATCTTTTTGGAGGACAAGGCCAAATGGAGCCAGAATATAATGCTTCTAGCACACGCTATCACGGAGCCCCGATTTGGGATACCTGGCGGGGAGGCGAGAACATTCCGATATATGAAAAAGGGGACACATTTTTATCCGGGAAGTATAGGCCGATAAGCCTTATAGATTCAATCCAGAAAGTCGTAGCACGACTTGCTTTAGCTAAAAATTCAAACTTGGATTGATGATAATGACATCTTGAGGCCCCTCCAGGCAGACTTCTGGTCTCACCTAAGCACTATTGACCAGGTCTTCCGGTTTGTATTAATCTAGTGGCGGACAGTGACCCTTGGAAAAGGCAGCATTTATGCTGCCTTTGTTGACCTTAAGTCCGCCTTTGACTTAGTTTCAAGTAAACTGTGGAGGGTACTCCAAGAGCTTGGGCTGCCCCTTGATCTCGTCCACAAAATTAGTTGGTTGCATGAAATCAGAAGCTCCCTAACCTGCATGGGAATGCCATCATTTTGGGAAGCTCCTAACAGCACCCAGTTCCCATCAAAGGATCTAATGAAGCAAAGGTATTGGGAACTGACTGTACAAGAAGCCAACAGAATAAGTGATGCCACAACACTGATAGGAAAGTTCTTGCAAATAAAATCAAGCCCGGCTGTTGAGGATTACTGGGATGTAATCTCCAAGCCTCTAGACCGCAAACTGTATTTCCAGATTAGAGCAGGATGCTTACCCCTGAAGTCTTTCACTGCTGAATAGTTTGCCACTGTCGATGACAAATGTCCAAATTGCATCGACTCGGAAGAAACATATGCACACGTGTTGTTTGAATGCCCTGCATATGTTGCACCTCGTAAAGCTTGGCTGGCACCGATTTACAGGAACATGGGTACTCACCAGTCGAGTGTAGCTATGAGAATATTATGTACCAATCCATCTGTACTGTATGCAGTATCAATGGCAACATTTTTAAGATGGATGAGGATAATAAGATCTAAACTCCTTCCAGCAAATCAATGAAGGAAGGCTCTCTCTTTTAATGTCAATGAATTATATTTCAGTCCTGTTAATTATCTAGTTGCACTAATTTGTAATAATAATACTGTGTATATGATTTTTAACTTTTTAAAATCTCTTCTCGATTTAATATAGATTTCGCTGTACTGATTTATTTTTAAACTGTGAAATTTGACTTTTATGCACCCAGCTTTTGTGACATTTATTGTCGAATAAAGCTTATGTTGCCTTGATTATTTTGGGTTGCCTTTATGGTTGCAAGCTCCTCTGTTGATGCAGTTCACATCTAGCACTCTTGCTTAGTTTGTGGGGCCTGCAAACTGTGGTCCATTTTCTTGTAGCACCTTGTGACTTCTTGGGGCTTGATTGCAGCATCAGAACTCACACAGCCCTGAGTTCCTCAATACACTCCATCTTCGGGGTACTTAGGGCCTGATTATGATCTTGGCAGATGGGATAATCCGTCACAAATGTTGTATTGCATGTTCCACTACATCCTATGGCAACTGTAAGATGGTAGATGGGATATTCATTATGTTTGATATCACATCAGCCAAGATCGCAATCAGACCCTCAGTCAGTTCACATTGGGGATATATAGAGCACTGTTGGGCCTCACCCTGACAGACTGGTGCGAGTCCTCTCATGGTAGAGCAGTGGACACCTGAACTCCACCCTCTCACGGCTCCTTCTGATGTTGGAAATCTAGGAGATGGGAAGCGCAAACAAATTTTTAAAAATTTGGTCCCACCAGGTTACAGGTTAGAGACTACGATGAGTTCATTCTGTAAGATGTAGGAGCCTCTGGGAAATCTGCATAAAGAGGCCTCAAGTTGTTTAAAAGACTTAGAAGGTGCACACATCAGTTAAGTTGAAATACAAACAGCATTCACGGTTAAATGTTTATTTTTACATGATTCACTCTGTCCACAATATATGGAAGTGCTGATTTTCTAAAAGTGCTGATTGGCCTAGATCACTGTGCTCAGTATATTGCTCTTAAAAAGTGTTGGTACGTCACAAAAGACATGTGGATAGTTCATCTGATTAATTCATCAACAGTCAGCAATATTTCCCCTTTTCCATTTCATAACCACAAATTGATTTATGAAGACAACGGCCATTAAAACCAGGAATTATGTAAATCACATTTCTCAGCCTCTCTAGCAGGGTTCTGAGTTCTAGAGTAACAACCAGGTAACAACTCACCCATTGACATGTGCTACTATTAATATTATGTTAAACAATCCTAGAGTTACTAGCAATGGTGCCCTAGAGTGCAGCTAGAAGGCCATATTTCACACACACTTTTGTTCCATATGTATGTAACCTGACTCATGTCCATAAGTCATAATCAGATGCTCACCGTAAGCACGTGGCAGCCAATGAATGTCAGGGATACTCACCTGATGCCCAGATAACAATCAGAAGCCATTGATTACAACCCATGGTGAAAGAGTGGCACAATGCTTAGGTGCAGACTGCCTACAATTCCTATAAAAGAAACACCTTCTGCCAACAAGCAGATGGCAAGAGGAGGTTGCCATGAAATGTCAAGGTAGTGCCTTTAGGTACATATATACTCTTCTCTTTCCTTTGCATCCCATTCATTGACTCAGGCCCACAAAGGACTGTATCCACCTTCTCACACGATCCAATCCAATCCAATCCAATCAGTGTCTGATATTGGGGCCACGTCAAGCTCCACTGTTGGAAACCTAGTGGCTCCCCTGCCTCAATGTGTGTGGTGACCTTGAGATGGGTAGGTGGGACATTTGCTGCTTTTGAGATATGCCCTATTTGCTCCCATCTCTGTATTATCAAGTTAGACCTGGGGGTCTCTAGTTGGCACAGGTATGCACTTGTGACAAATAGGGACCCTCTCCTCTAGTCAGGGTAAGGGGGTACACTCCTAAAATAAACCCTGCTCACCCTCTTGGTAGCTTGGCACGAGCAGACAGGTTTATCTCAGAGGCAGTGTGTAAAGCATTTGTGAACACATACAGTAACCAAGTGACAACACTACAAATGGACACCACACAGGTTTTATATTAAAAATAAGGATTCTTTATATAGATTTACCACAAGACCATTAAACAACAAAAACACACAATACTGTTACTTTAGATGGTAGAATTTTGCTTAGTTCTCTTTAGTTCTTAAATGCGACACTTTAAGTCAATGTACCTTTTAGATGCGACACGCAGGGCAACGAAAGTGTTGCAACGATGTTGATGCGATTAAGTTTTTGGTGCAAAGAAATAAAGACGTGAAGATCTTCCAGATGTGCTACGCTTCTCCGATGTTGCGAGAAGACTCGACTCGATGCTTCAGCTGCAGCGGCGATACACTTTACGCGCTGCGACGAAAGCGGCCTTGGCAGCGGCATTCTTCTCCGACGTTTGCGAGACGCTTCCGCTCGATGCAATGTTGCAGCGGTGACACCCCTTTATGCGATGCGACGACAGCAGCTCCGACGGCGGCACGCTTCTCCGTGGATGCGAGGCGCTTTTCTTGATGCGGTGCAATGCGACAACTACGATGGCTGCGATGGTGACACACTTCTTCCTCGATGCGAGACTCTTCTCTTGATGCGGTGCAATGCGTCAGCTACGATGGCTGCGATGGCGACACGCTTCTTCGGCTTTGCGAGACACTTCCTGGATGATGCGAGACGCTTCCGCTCGATGCGATGCTGCAGCGGCGACACACTTTACGGGATGCAACGACACCAGCTCCGACGGCGCCATGCTTCTCCTTCTTGAGTCGCGCTTCCAACTCCTTGCGACACGCAGTCCCTCAGAAGGCCCACCAACAGCAGCAGGCACTTCCAAAGAACTCTGGAGAGTTGGGGGCCTTTGCCCAGTCCAAACCAGTTCCTGAGCACTCTGTTTACCAGACTTCTCCTTTCCTTTCACAGTGCAGGGCAGAAACATTAGATGCCCCACAGGAGGTGGAGCCAGCATCGTGGAAGGCAAGTACAGCCCTGGAGCACTTTGTTGACAGGATTCCTTCTCTTCATTCACTGTGCAGGGCAGAGACATCAGCCGCTCCCCAGGAGGTGGAGCCAGCATTGTGGAAGGCAGGCACAGCCCTATTCAGGTCCCAGGTGCAACTCCTACCACCCATCTAGAGGCAGATCTCTCTATTCACCACTGGGGCCCCTCACCCTGTCTCCTGGAATTCTCCAGCCCTGTCACTCAAACTCCAGACAAAGGAATACACACAGCCTAGCAGAGGCAGGTTTGAATGGTTAGACAAGAAAATGGCTACTTTCTAAAAGTATATCAAAGGAGGAACAAGGGCACCCAAAGGAATTAGACAGGGACCTTGGGTAGATACGTATTGCAGGAAACAGTGGTCCCTGAAACCAAACGATAGAGCAAAAAATGAGTATAGTCAAAATTGGAACTATATTATAGCCAATGTCCGGCCGGGCATGGCAACTTTAATAAGTAGAAATTCTTGACAGTAAACAAGGAAATGTAAGTAGAAATTCGGTGGGACACAAGCCTGTATCCTCTGACTTACATACCAAGTAGACAGAAAATGACAAAACACATTCAGGCAATTACAGTGATGTTTCTTTGAGAAATAATGAATAGCGAAACATCTGATATTCAGATTGCCACCTTCACACTATATTACATACAGCAATATTTAAGGTGTAGGGTGGGCAACAGAGTCGACGGCGTTTCGATCCTTATGAGAAAGATACAGGATCATCATCAGGACTAATTTAGTTAAATTGCCCTTATTTTGAATGCCTCATGTTGCCATGGAGGCAACGGAAAAGATGCCGATTCACGAAAAGGTAACGTTGAGTTAAGGTTTACGGTAGGACAATGCCTACGCACAATTCTTCCGGGAGGAAGGACACGGATAGGTCTCAATCAACTTGCAGAAATGGGTTCCGTGGCCATGCAGTGTGTACGGACGATGCCGGATCAACTGTGATCCGGCATCGTCCGTACACACTGCATGGCCACGGAACCCATTTCTGCAAGTTGATTGAGACCTATCCGTGTCCTTCCTCCCGGAAGAATTGTGCGTAGGCATTGTCCTACCGTAAACCTTAACTCAACGTTACCTTTTCGTGAATCGGCATCTTTTCCGTTGCCTCCATGGCAACATGAGGCATTCAAAATAAGGGCAATTTAACTAAATTAGTCCTGATGATGATCCTGTATCTTTCTCATAAGGATCGAAACGCCGTCGACTCTGTTGCCCACCCTACACCTTAAATATTGCTGTATGTAATATAGTGTGAAGGTGGCAATCTGAATATCAGATGTTTCGCTATTCATTATTTCTCAAAGAAACATCACTGTAATTGCCTGAATGTGTTTTGTCATTTTCTGTCTACTTGGTATGTAAGTCAGAGGATACAGGCTTGTGTCCCACCGAATTTCTACTTACATTTCCTTGTTTACTGTCAAGAATTTCTACTTATTAAAGTTGCCATGCCCGGCCGGACATTGGCTATAATATAGTTCCAATTTTGACTATACTCATTTTTTGCTCTATCGTTTGGTTTCAGGGACCACTGTTTCCTGCAATACTTTCTAAAAGTGGCATTTTCAAACACAGAATGTTAAAACCAACTTCACTAAAAGATGTATTTTATCATCCTGAGTTCAGGCATATTAAATTCGAATTTCTACCATATTCTCTGAGTCAGTTAGGATTATAAGATGAAATAACCAAACTGCCCGTTCTGGCCTATGGAGAACAGGTAGCCTTGCAATAGTGAAAAACAAAAATGGCTGTAATTCACTATTAGAACATGCCACACATGCAAGGGCATGTTCTACCTTATCCTTACAATGGACCCTGCCTTGGGCCTACCATAGGGGTGTCTGATATAAAGGTTTAGTGACTGGCAAGTGGGTGCACTTGCCCAGTCAGCATGACAGTACCAGACTGCATGCAGGCTCTGCAATGGCAGACCTTAGACACATGTTTACAGGCTACTTCTGTGGGTGGCACAACCAGTGCTGCAAGCCCACCAGGAGTATTTGGATTACAAGCCCTGGGCACTCCTGGTGCACTGTGCTAGGGTCTGACAAATAAACCAAACCAACCAATCATGGAATCACAAATCATACATCAATTTACAATAGGGAGCACTTGCACTGTGGCACTGGACAGCAGTGGCACAGTGCCCTGAGCAACTAACACCAGCAAAAACATATGAGGCAACAGCGAAAAATGGAAAGGAGACTCACGCCAATGTGGCAGGTCTAACATATCCCTGTGGCTTAACATTGTGATGCTTAGTCACAAGTGAGAGTTTGTTTAGTGGTAGCTCATCACTGGTGACAATGAGGCCTTTTTAGATCCCTACCAAATGTGTTAGAATGATGGCCCATGAAGACTCAGATTCCTGAAGAAGGAACGAAAAGGAATTCGGCATTCAGTATCCACGGCGTCCTGCTGGACTGAACTTTGACAAGCAGGACTGGATCAACCATTTCACCAATTTACCCTTGGGATAAGCAGATTAGTCCTTGCTGTTCATTTGCTCTGGTTATATGTTGGGTTGAGTTTCGAGTGCCTTGAAATCTACACAAGGTGACCTGGTTGCTATGAGTTGCATGCAGTTCAAGCTGCTAGTTCATGAGCGACTGGAGAGCTCACAGATAGCAGTCATTCCCACGCCATAGGCTCTCACTGTGGCTCAGTTGTGGCTCAAAGATCCTTTCAGCAGATATCTGGAGTGCAGTGGCTATTCTTTAGTGAGCTGAACGGGTTACAGCATTTACTGATGAAGCTGCCTGGGGGTATTCAGAGTACTTTGCATTTATGGGGTGAGATCTATTGTTCTTGTGTGCATGTAAGAGACTGCCCCCCTAGGCTGGCTTTAAAACCAGAATGTAAGTTTCTTCTTGTTCCCTGACTTGATTTACTCATGGTAATGTCTTTGATACTTCAGACACTGAAACATATAGCTACTCAGCTGTTATCCAAAATATGTTTTCCCTCTATTTTTGCATATTAGAAACTTACACTTTTGAGTAAAGTTACACTTTTGAGTAAGTTCGTGGTAAGTCCAGCACTGCACATGACGATAGGAACTTACTACAAAAGTTTATGTTACTACAAAAGTACTATTTGTAAATAAGGAAAATTACTAAACTTACTAAAAAGTGTAAGTTACTACAAACGTAAGTTAGAATAAAAATAATACAGAGGTGGCTGTCTATGCAAACTAATGCTTTGGTAGGGCATATCTAAAAGGTTCTTGTAATAAACAGTGGCATAATTAAATAAGCTTTGGCAAAGCCAAAAGCTGTGCACCCAAATGTCACAGGCACCCGATTTCTAAACAATGCAAATAACAAGTGTTACTATTCCTCAATGTAATAATAAATCAGTTTACCAACCTTCGGCGGATGAAAGGCTGTGTTGACCTTTGCAGGGATTCAAACGCAAGACCTGCAGATCACAGCACATGTTGTTAGCGAGCGTTAACTCACTGAGGCATTTAGCCTTGAAATTCCCAATTTGTGAATACTGGAAAATGCGTACTTTTCCTGTGACTATTTTTGCACTTAGAAGTTTAAATAATTTTTCTAGTTGTTCATTTGTATGATGCACAAAACAGACCAAGTTCCTTCTTGACGCTATGTGCTTAACATTTTTTTTTTTTAAACTTGACTGTCCAAGCAGTCTAGAGGAAATAAAGTGACTTTGAAGATTTTCATAGTCTTCTGAGACAATATCAGAAGGACGCGCATTTTTAAGCCATGGGCAATCCACAAAGCAGAAGCTTGAGCCAAAAAAAATTTCTTTCGCTCCACCTTTGAATTTAAGTTCAGAAATACGTTTATTAAGAGAAATGCAAATCTCAATACAAAGAGCAAAATAACATTACATAGTCACATGAAACATCTCGTGAATACAAGAAGAAGGTAGGTATACATACAATTAAAACTGGTCCATCTGAAAAAGGATTAATAATAAATCTCAGAATGCGAAAACTGTAATGCAAGAGGTGAGTAATTCTGCAAGTGAAAATTACAGTAAAAGAAAGTCATGGAGGTTTGGAAACTTCTTGTTGTACAGGAGTTAGGGAAGATGAGCGTCTAGAACTAGTTTCGATGAATGTTGTAACAGGTAGCCATAAACAAAGACGTTTTGTGGCCATAGTAATGGGGTACACAAAAGATGTATCTAATCTATGATTGTAACAGATAGCATACCACCAAGCTTGGTAGGATAATTTGGTAAAGTCTTTCCAATTTTCAGTAATCTGCTGAAAGGCAACAGCCAATAAAAGGTCTACAGTTTGTGTGTTAGAAGTGTGGTCTAACCACACCGGGGATAAACTTCCCCCAAAAATGTTGGAAATAGAAAAAGGATAGTTTGAGTGAAAAATTAAATTGATTTGGGCCCAAACCCTGTTCCAAAATCATGGACAAGTGGACATGTAAAAATTAAGTGATGGAGGTCCGCATGAGGGGAAGAGCATGACCAACAGTTGTTGAGTGACTGACCAGAGTGATAGTGGGAGGATATACAGTTGGACCTTTTCATGTAATTATCATGTAAGCTCATTTAAGCTCCTGAGGTTTGACACAGGAAGATACATTTTGAGTTCACGGTCTCTGCTGAGGTAGTACCAACCACATCTGATAAACACCAATACTGCAGGATGCAATCTTTACTGGATGCAGTATTCCCGCCTTCTTCCAAATTTTCTTTCTCAAAGTGAGGCATAACATGAAAAAAAGTTTTTTCTCCAAGTACTGCAGGTTTTGCTTCTCTACTGTGCTCCACCTCCTGTCCCACCGATGTGCTGTACTGTTGGCACTCCCGGCTTCACCACCATGGGTCTCAAGGGCCAAGGGCATGGGTCACTGTGCCTCTGCTGTCCCCAGCTGTCATATGCTTGCATCGACCTCAAAAGAGCATGTGGCACTCTAGCTGCTTCTCGCTACTATCTTCCCCCCAATTGTGCCCGATCGCCTATCCCACACTGGAGTAAGAGAACCAGACGCCCCCCAACTGCATGTATCTGAACAGCAGGGGTGTAGTTTCGATTGGTGCAGTGGGTGCAGTGGTAGCAGGGCCCAAAGACCTGAGGGGCACACCAAATCCTGATTATTGCTGTATTTTAAATTCATACAACAGCCGGAGGGCCCATGACACACTCTAAAATGGAGTAAGTCTATAAACCTGAATGTTAGACACCTCCCTTTAACATCAGACAACCCACCTAGGTTGCCCCCTTTTGCTCAATTGAACTTTGCTAGTGAGTGTAAACTGCAAAAATGTATACAAGCAATAAGTGTGCATAAATTATGGAAGTATGCATGCAAATTGTCAGACCGTTCCGATAGCTTACTCAGTGAGTTAGAATATTTGTAGTGTCATTATAATTGTTCCACTACATATTTGAATTTACCAGAATCAAAAGTCTTATTTCTTCAAGTTAAATTATAACACTGATTGCACATCATATTCATTGTGCATTTTGCATGTGCTAACTGAATACGATGTTCTACCCCACACCAACCTTCAAAAGTCAGCCTTGATTTTTCAACCTATTCCATTCCTTGGAGGCCAACAGTTAAAAGGAGGTGCCAAGCAATTCACCGAGTTTGCCGTAGTTTCGAGTTCCTGTGGTACCTAGGACAGCAGGCAACAATTTTCACAGGGGTTTATTCAGTCCCCTTTGGGTCTCATAGGCCCGTGAGAATTAACTTGACTATAGGGATCAAAGGGAAAGTAACATACTACTCTAGGGGTAGCAGCAGATGATACCAGTTATTGAATTTAGTATTTTTATTAAGGAGACCTATTATGATATTATTATTTTTGCAGTTTGATATAGCCCGAACATGACCCAAAAGCATCAGAGCTCTTTACATGCGCATCAGATTACAATACATAATGTCAGATATTTTTTTTAAGGCGCTGGGAGATTACATGATTTGACCAGAATCACAGAATGTTGTGCTGAGGCTGGGACTCGAACCTGGTGTAGAGTGCCACCCGGCCTCTACGATAAAAAGTATCCACTTGTTATTCCTAGGGCTGGCCTCGGTCCTAGGAGATAAATAAACAGGCAGATGGTCGATCTGGGCCATTCCCGACACTATAACTAGTTGTGTGTACGTGTCCTGTATTTTGGTGCATCGCAGTGATGCCTACCTGCATCACCGCGGCCCAACCAGCCCGCTACGCCTGGTTCCCCAGTTTCAATGTTGGTAGCTCAGGTCATTAAGCCACATCCCCTCCCCATCATTCATAAGCAATTGTTGTAAAAGTGTGCACTTTTATATTTTTCTCAATGTAGTACACCTGTATTCATTTGACACCTATATGAAATATTTATTTTTAATGGACACAGATACTGACTGCTCCTTTGTGATAACTTAATCACAGTTCTTGTTGATTGATTGGTCTGCTTCATACAGTCTAAGACTTCATGTGCTGATTGTCGGAGGAGATATGATCTAGTAACAAAGCATCATTTCTGGAACCAGCATGTCCACCCTGAATGCTACACTTGACAAGACTGTGCACCTGGGAAGTCACTTGATATTTCTGAGTGTGTATGTGACTGGGCGTAGAATATGGCATGTAGAGTGTTGCGTGTAGCAGAACACAGATTACCGGAGCTAGAATGAAGCAGTTTGGAGAGGCATGTAGTAAAGAGCACGTGGAGGCCTTTCTGGGGTCCTTTTAAAGTGTAATGGGGGGCTGGAGTTTCTCTACCTTTTTTCACATGGGTGACTTTGGAAGCGAGAGTGCCAGAGAGTTGGAAGGGACCAAGGATTACATCTCTTTATAAAAATATTGACGACGAAAACAATGCCAATTCTGGATTTATGGATGGATGGATGGGGTAGTAAAATCGTATTCTAAATTAATTTTGCATCATATCTCATTGGGTACATAGGAATGAGACTATTCCATATAAAGTAGAAGGATTTCTATCCAGACATTCCAGTGTGGAACCAGAATATTGTTTTCCAAATATCTTCTGACATAAATATTGTGATCTAACATCACCAACAAATATATTGCACCATCAGTAATGGGAAATCTAAAACAAATGCTACAATAGTGTCATTGAGGATATTTGGGACATCATATTTATACAATAATATGACATACAGCCAAGCATTTTAGGACAGATCATTGCCATCAATGTGATTCACCAAAATGCCTAGGGTAGCGGAAGTGACATCACATGCCCTTTGACATCACAGGGTGTGACTTCAAATTATCTTAAGCTGTGATGAAATCGTAGAAACTGGCATCATGTAATGTTTCGCCCTGATTTAGCTACATGAAGTGACATTTAATGAGTGGACGTAAAATTATATAATTAAGCCATGACAGACTACTGACATAAGTTCTTGTGATTCCTTCTTTCTTTGATGCAATTTGAGGCTGCCACATTTTGTATATTTTACCAACATGGCTGGTATTATATTGACAAGGACTGACTGGCTGTACCAAGCAATGGGCGTTTTCCTGGAAGAGAGGGAGGGGGCGGTTTTGTGTACTAGGGGTCAGTTTTGCAGCTGTGCTGCAATATTGCCCCCAACCCTCTAGCCTCTCAGGGAAACTGTGGGCCATATTCTCAAGGAGCTATTGCTGAGTTAACGGCACTTTAGCGCAGCCAAACTCGCGATGAATTCATCACCCCATTCACAAGCTGGTGCTAACAGCTCATAGCATCAGTTTAACTGCGATAGCAGCCGCAAAAAACATCGCCACAGATGTTCCCGGCAACTATCGCTAATGAGATGCAGAGTAGGCATTCCCGTGCAAAAAGCCGTGACAACACCACTCCGCAATATTCTCAACGACCAGCTACATCAGTGAAAAGACCACAAAACATGCGATAAGGCGCGTTAGCAGCAGAAAATTAACACCTGCTCTGACCTGGTGTAAAGTCGGACGGCAGCCTGCACCACAAAAGGGAGCCTAGCCCACAGCCACACCTGAAGAACAACAGATGCCATGGAGCCACTGAACATGCGTGCCGGACACCCAAGAGGGCAACAACACTTACCGTCACCACACCCAGGACCACAACCCCCCCCTGGAACCCCCACCCCCGGACCACCACAGAGGCAGCACGGACAAAGACATCGGACCCACAGGAAATGCACCAGCCTCACAGACTTAACACCAGAGGATGACATTGCCCACCACAGGCTCAAAAGGACAACCATCCAACGCATCCTGACCATCATCGCCCCACAGGCCGATAGCAACAACACAGTGGACAACCAACATACCACCCCACACAAGCTGCTGGCTGTGCTACACCTGTTGGTCTCTGGTACCCCCCAACCAACACGCGCCAGAGTTGGAGGAGTCTCACAGCCAGCCACATCCAAGTACCTCACACCTGTCCTGGATGCCATCATCAGCCTGGAACCCATCTACCTATACGTCCACCACAATGCGCATGATCCGCTGGAGACCAAGCAAGGACCATACGCCATTGCTGGATGCACGCACGTGTTGGAGGCAATCCACAGCACACATGTCCAACTTGTGCCCCCTGGTGACACAGGACACATCAATGTGCAGGCAACAGCCGAACACCATGGAATCACCACCAACGTCGTCGCAAAATAACCAGCCAGTGTGCATGATTCCGTCATCCTCCGACAGTCCATCACCAACCAGCGCTACCAGGATGGCACCAAGGGAAATGCACAGCCCCTTGGCAAGTTCCACATTAATACCCCACACACCTCAACTCCACAACCATGCAACTCACAACTCTGGCAATGCACATGTCACAAAATCACATACAACATGCAAAACAATATGCCCACCCACCAGACACGACAGAACAACTCACAATGGTAACCTGGGCAAGCATGAGCCATCAACGGCATGGAACCTCAGCCACACAATAGCGGAATATGGGGGGAGGTGGGAACCAGGCATGTGTGAAGGAGGCAGGAGAACCATGATTGGGAAAGTACACAATGCCAAGAGTGGCAGCGATGTGCTGGACAGACCGCAGTATGCAGAACACACCCATATCCATGGTGACATACACCACTGGTGTATGGAGTGTAGTGGACAGTGGATGCAACCATGTCACCCCAGCCAGTGGGGGAGTATCCGGAAATGTTGCCTGTTACGTTCCCCCAGTAAGCGTGAGCGGAGTGGGATGGCCCGGCGTACGCCAGGCCAGCATTGGGGTGTGAATAAAACGCACGTAGCTCTGGGCGTGGTCCTCTTCCAGAATGCCTAACACCTCTGCCAGGGCGGCGCCTCTCACCCCGCCACGAGGCCGATGCCAACCTCATGAGCGGAGTTGCCTGCGATCCTGTGCGCCTGCCATACCCCGGCCCGCTGGACCCCGAACCCGTCAGGCCCGCCCCTGCGCAGCGAGGCCACACTGATCACGTGCTGACACCGGTGGGTGTCAAGGAGGGCCCACCACATGCCGGCACAAGCTCCAAGCCCGAGGCCCACGACCCGGGCAGCCTCCTAAGACCATCACGGCACCCACAACACAGGCCCGCTTTACTCCTTTCTCGTTGACATACTCTACTGCTGCACCCGGCCTACACAACGGTCAAGTAGGTCACACATTTGGAACTGAGTCTTGATTACATGATGGCAGAGTACACATGTTCATGGCAGATTTTATATCAGTGTACTCCCTTCGATGTGGTGCCACCAACTCTGTGCATGGCATTCTTACGACACATGTCTGTTGTCCCCTGCTGACTACTGCCTTCGGCCTACACTACAGACAAGTAGGTCACACATTTGGAACTGAGTCTTGATTACACCATGGCAGTGAACATTATTTAAGGCAGTGTTTATGTCACTATACTCCCTTTGATGTGGTCCCACCAAATCTGTGCATAGCATTACAACCACACGTGTCTATGGGCCCACGCGGACTACTGCCCTCGGCCTACGCTGCGCATGAGTAGGTCACAGAATTGAAGTGAACATCGATTATTCAAAGGCACATATTATTGCACGCAAGGAGAGCAAGAGGATGACGCGTTGCAGTCCAGAGGGAATAGGATCTGTGGCCCACTGCTGACCGCTGCCTCCGGCCTACACTGCGGTCCAGTAGGTCACAGAGTCTTGATATAGCAATGGCGGAGTTCAAATCAGTGTACCGGCATCATCTCAGACTGCATCCCCTCCCAGCCCTGGAGCCACTAAGTCTGTTCCCCGATATTCATGGACACTCTCTGGTCGTACATTGGTGGCGTCTGAGTCTATGGACTTGGGGGTAGTTTTCATCCACATGAGGCTGATACCTAATTGGTGTTGGCAATGAGGCTGTCGCTTTCCTCCATTTGTTGCTTCCGGACAACATCAAACCTCTGCATCATGCCCTGGAGGACACCTTCCACTGTCCCCTGCGACCCTCTGCCACATACACCTCGGGCATTGATGAGGACCCGCTCAGCTTGCGGGACCCATCTGACTGCACCACAAGTCAACGTCCCGTGGCGGGGTGCCTGTGCTGGCCGCTGTGCATCCGGGGCCACTAACTCTGTGCAGCTCACGTCAGGGATCCTGTCTGAATGAATATTGGTGGACCTCTGTGACGGTGGTCTTGGGGTCATCTACGCCATGTGCATGTGGCCGTGCGCTGTCCGCTGCCTCCAGCCTCAACTGCGGACCACCAGGGCTAACACATCAAATCAAGTCCTGACCGGCCCGGACGGCGCATCACCGCAGGAGGCACATGCCACCATCGCACGGGCCAACTCCATCCACCATCTGCCAGAGTTGGAACAGTGGCTCAGGCCTGTCGTGGATGCTATCATCTGCCTGATCCCCTGCTCAGTCCTCCAGGTGCCACTGACTCAGTGCACCGCAACCCATGGACCGTTACTGATTGAGTTTTGTGCTGTAGAGAGGTTGCACAACAATGTCACCTTAGGCAGAGTGGGAGACCTGGGACGTTGATGAGGAAGTTGATGCAGGTGTAGCACACCCCACGGCATCTGCATTAGGACTAACCCAAAGGGACACAATCCTAGCAATTTCTTCACATGAGCGCGCTCATTTCTAGTGCCCCAACCTCAGTGCACTGCAACTCACGGACACTTCTGTTTGAATGTTCGGTGACCGCTGTCCTTGCTCCGGCTCCCTCCATGTTGCTCAGCAGTTGACTCTGTTATGCAGGTGTTTTCTGTTTCCATTGCACTGGTGTCCACTGTTCAAGTTGTTGCCAGCACCAAGCACTCCGTGCGTGCTGCCTTATACTCACCACACGCACACATCCAGCACAGGCGTCACTGTACATGTGGCCCTGCCAATAAAGGGGCCAGGCGCACATGCCCGTAGCCAGTTCAACATGATATCTGTGTGTGTGTCTGTGGTCTTGTTGTATGCATGAGAGCCCTGGGCCCTACGACATTACATTGTGCTGTGGACGCAGACATGTCACCGCAGGCAGCAGGTTAGAGCTTGGACATGTCGATTTGTCGTCACCCACTAAATTCGTAAGGGGAGTAGACTGGGCCGTCATATGCAGAGCCAACGTGTGTGTGTGACTGATATGTACGTGCTTCTGGGCGTGGTCTGTACTGGGAATGTGCATCTGCATGTGTCTCAATGGCAGTGTGGGTCTCCTTTGTGGAGTGTAGGTGATCCTTGAAGGGTAATGGACACCCATGTGTGTATACTAGTTCGCGTTCCATGGGTTTGGACACCCCCACACCTGTTGGGCTACCTCCTTTTGGCGTTCCGACACCTGGCATTGGGGTGCCATGTGTGGGTTGGTGAAGTGTTGTGAGCCAGCCGTGGTTGCGGGTACTTCCTGCTGTGTGATTTGTGTAGGGGCTCGGGTCTTCTCTATGTAGCTTGTCTGCCCTGTGCGAAAACTAAAATTGTGCAAAAACTAAAATGGCTCATGATTCCACACTAAAAAGCTGCATATGGTCATTGTTAAACAATCCAAGCACTTCCTGGAATACATTTTTAATATTCTGCTTGGATGCTCTAGAAGCGTATAAATTATGGGCAAGCTCGTTGCCCACAGGGGTGGTTGCCAAAGTTCTGACTAAACAAGCAAAGATCCTCTCAGTGGAACACGATGCATTAGCCGTGAAAAACCTATCCTATGGCAGTTGGGCGTCAAAACTTTATGATCTTAATACATTACCGCATTATCTGTCATCCTCTATGCAGCCATCGGTGAAACACCAGCTAATGAGACTACGTTTTGGCCTAATTCCCCTGATGGCGTATAAGTATGGCTGTAGGTATAAGGCAGATACGCCCTTGTAGTGTCGTTTTTGCAGCAATGGGGAAGAAAACGTAATACATGTTTTGTGCATCTGTAGAATCTTACTCCCCTTTTGAATTTTTTGGTTGCGCCTCATCTGGAGAACTCTTAATGTGCGGACATGCCAAGAAGCCCTAGAGGAGTGTATGAAGGGGGACTCAGCTCAGATGGCCGCCCGATTTGTAAAATTCATGATCAAAATAAACTCAATTTTACCAGTAGACGTCCCCAATGAACCCCTGCTGCGTTAGCTATGAACTTCTTTTTTCTTTCTCTAAAAAATAAAAAGATAAATATATATATATATTTTCCCAACGTTTGCGAACAGCCACCGCACTCCAAACCAGCGGGTGCGTCGTCGAGCAGACCTCGCAAACCAGGTCCCAAATATGAATAAATACTCCTTTTCAGCACAGGAATGACGACGCCATTCCTGTGCTGAAAAGGAGTATTTATTCATATATATATATATATATATATATTACCTACTGGCGGTCGCCAGTAGGTAGTTATAGTTAGGACCACGTTTCCATAGGAAAACCTCAACATTCTATTTTGAATAACTTTGGCGCCGGTCGACGAATCCTCGCGAATTTCTCAAAATAGGTGGGGCGCTACGCTCCGCTCATACCCTGAAAGTCTCGGGGGGATTCGTCAAGCGGGGGCTGAGATAAAAGGGGGGTCCCAAAACGCGTTTTTCCCATGCATTTTTCCATAGGACCTTTAGAACGAGCTACAGCCCGAACGGCTGAACAGAATTACTCAAAATTTGGCAGAGAGGTAGTCCCTAGGTCAAGGAAGTGCCTTTTGTAGGTTTGGTGTAAATCTGTTCAGTAGATTCTGAGAAAATAGCCTTTAAATCAATATATATATCTGAGCCCGCTTACGGTACGCTTACCGTACGCTTACGGTAAGCGTACGGTGGCGTGCGCGAGCGCGATTCTGATTGGCTCTTAGATCTTAGTAAACATTCGAATCGGTCGAAACCAGGAAGCGGCGGCCGCCATTTTGTGTATTTCACTCTGAAAAAAAAGAGTGAAAACAAGGAAAGGAGGCAATGAGGAGAGTTACAGACCCCCTAACATTTGTAAGGGGGTCAAAGAAGGACAGAAAAGTACAAAAAAAACATTTATTGATTTTAAAAAAAATCACGGGGTACGCGTACGGTAAGCTTACGGTAAGCGTACGGTAAAAAAAATAAAAATAAATAAATGAAAAGCAGATTTAAGAGTTTAGATATTAGTGAGCTCTAAAAAGAGCTGTTGTGTTTATGAAGTCATTTTTTTAGTGGTACCTACAAGTAAGTACCGATGCAGAGTCTAAGGTTCAAGAGGAAGACTCTGTTCCCTTCATCATTGAAGTGCACACCATCTCCTCTATAAATGTCTTGCATGTCATAACGCAAGTTGTTGTGGTAAATGGCACCCATACCATAGTCACGGAGGAAAGCAGAAACAGATTTGTTGACGTGCTTTCTTGCTTTGTCAATCTGTGGACAGAAATGATTGGACCAGTTCCATTTTTGCCTTTGGCATATGTTGGAAAACACAAAGGCAGTTTTAGGGAAAAGTGTAAACAGTTGTGCAAAGGTGTCCTTCATAAGCATTTCCAGACCTACCCCAGTCAAAGTGCCTAGGTCATTGCCACCACAGTGCACTATTATGAGGTCAGGGTGTTGGATTTGAATGAAGGATTTCACCAATGGCATCAATTGGTGCCACTTTAACCCTCTCTGACCAATCCATTTAATGTCTACATTTGGCAAAGCAAGGTCTCTCACCATACCTGTTTTCTCTGCAAACTTTTCACTCCAGAAGACATAGCTGTGCCCTACAATCCACACTGTGAACATCTTCAAAGGAGAACTGGATGCACTCAGGAGGTGTCTTTCAGTAGAATGGCAATATGAAAAGAAAGACAGTTTGGAAATGGAGGCATACATATTTTTTTCAAAACAAAAAGAACTGATTGGCTGTTTCATACCATTCTAGAATAAAAACTAGGCTGTATGTGTAAATTAATAGAAGCATGTTTTGTATTGGTAAAAAAAAATGTGTAACCAAAGAACAGTACTATGGATTTGCTGTTAGGTTTGAAAAGTCAAGCACTCTTGCTCTGTGGAATTGAAACATTGTTTGGCGAACTTCTGACCTAACTCAACACAGCAGTGTTCCATGAGCTGTTGCTATGGTAGCAGGCAGAAGTCAAGTTGGTGGAAGGGTACTAGGCAGAAGTCAAGTTGGCGGAAGGGTACTTTTGGAAAAGGTTTGGTTTTCAACCAATAGAAATGTGTGATTACATTTGAAAAAAAGGGGGAAGCACTGAGATTTGAAACTTACAAGTATATGTGTGGAAAAATAGAGGGAAAGTTTGCCATTATCTGGTTCTGCTGAGAGGAGAGAGGTGAACACAACAGAGATCCTGGCTCTGATAATCTGCTGTTTGAGTGTCACATTTCTTTCACAACTAACTAATTTTAAAGGTGAGTTTACAGTTTGAGAGGGGATGTATGTGGTAACTTAAGAAATGAATAATAGAAATGGAAATTGTTTTTGTTGTAGTTACACAATGGTGGTTTCATAATGTGTCAGTCTGTAAAAGTGATTTTCACTTGCCCCGAAAAAAAAAAGAGCAGTAAGTGTGCTTTCAAATTGGCAAAGAAATTTCGTTTTGGGACTAATGTGAAAACATGACTCTGTGTGCAGAGAGGAATTATAGGCAGAGATTTATTGCGTATTGCTCTGGTGATTTCACAGTTGCATTAGATGGAAAGGGGGAGCGAATTTTTGGAGGAAGAAGCAGAGTCTTAGCACACACCCATGTGCTTGCCATGTATAGTCATGCACAGTATTTACAAGCGAGTGGGGTTTTCAGGTTTCAGTCTGTAATGCAAATACATTCAGCATCACTAAGGCTGGTTGCCCTTGCTGGAGTGTAGGCAGTCACCGAGAATACACATGGTGGTGGTCTGAAAAAACAGTTTGGACATGTGCATTTAAATAAATCAAAAAAAGTGGTTTCATAATGTGTCAGTCTGTAAAAGTGATTTTCACTTGCGCCGAAAAAAAAAAGAGCAGTAAGTGTGCTTTCAAATTGGCAAAGAAATTTCGTTTTGGGACTAATGTGAAAACATGACTCTGTGTGCAGAGAGGAATTATAGGCAGAGATTTATTGCGTCTTGCTCTGGTGATTTCACAGTTGCATTAGATGGAAAGGGGGAGCGAATTTTTGGGGGAAGAAGCAGAGTCTTAGCACACACCCATGTGCTTGCCATGTATAGTCATGCACAGTATTTACAAGCGAGTGGGGTTTTCAGGTTTCAGTCTGTAATGCAAATACATTCAGCATCACTAAGGCTGGTTGCCCTTGCTGGAGTGTAGGCAGTCACCGAGAATACACATGGTGGTGGTCTGAAAAAACAGTTTGGACATGTGCATTTAAAAAAATCTGAAAAGTGGTTTCATAATGTGACAGTTTGTAAAAGTGATTTTCACTTGCCCAAAAAAAAGAGCAGTTTGTGTGCATTCAAATTGGCAAAGAAATTTCGTTTTGTGACTAATGTGAAAACATGACTCTGTGTGCAGAGAGGAATTATAGGCAGAGATTTAATGCGTCTTGCTCTGGTGATTTCACAGTTGCATTAGATGGAAAGGGGGAGCGAATTTTTGGGGGAAGAAGCAGAGTCTTAGCACACACCCATGTGCTTGCCATGTATAGTCATGCACAGTATTTAGAAGCGAGTGGGGTTTTCAGGTTTCAGTCTGTAATGCAAATACATTCAGCATCACTAAGGCTGGTTGCCCTTGCTGGAGTGTAGGCAGTCACCGAGAATACACATGGTGGTGGTCTGAAAAAACAGTTTGGACATGTGCATTTAAATAAATCAAAAAAAGTGGTTTCATAATGTGTCAGTCTGTAAAAGTGATTTTCACTTGTAAAAAGTGATTTTCACTTGCCCCGAAAAAAAAAAGAGCAGTAAGTGTGCTTTCAAATTGGCAAAGAAATTTCGTTTTGGGACTAATGTGAAAACATGACTCTGTGTGCAGAGAGGAATTATAGGCAGAGATTTATTGCGTATTGCTCTGGTGATTTCACAGTTACATTAGATGGAAAGGGGGAGCGAATTTTTGGGGGAAGAAGCAGAGTCTTAGCACACACCCATGTGCTTGCCATGTATAGTCATGCACAGTATTTACAAGCGAGTGGGGTTTTCAGGTTTCAGTCTGTAATGCAAATACATTCAGCATCACTAAGGCTGGTTGCCCTTGCTGGAGTGTAGGCAGTCACCGAGAATACACATGGTGGTGGTCTGAAAAAACAGTTTGGACATGTGCATTTAAATAAATCAAAAAAAGTGGTTTCATAATGTGTCAGTCTGTAAAAGTGATTTTCACTTGTAAAAAGTGATTTTCACTTGCCCCGAAAAAAAAAAGAGCAGTAAGTGTGCTTTCAAATTGGCAAAGAAATTTCGTTTTGGGACTAATGTGAAAACATGACTCTGTGTGCAGAGAGGAATTATAGGCAGAGATTTATTGCGTCTTGCTCTGGTGATTTCACAGTTGCATTAGATGGAAAGGGGTAGCAAATTTTTGGGGGAAGAAGCAGAGTCTTAGCACACACCCATGTGCTTGGCATGTATAGTCATGCACAGTATTTACAAGCGAGTGGGGTTTTCAGGTTTCAGTCTGTAATGCAAATACATTCAGCATCACTAAGGCTGGTTGCCCTTGCTGGAGTGTAGCACTCTGGACATGGGCTTTTTAAAAAATCTGAAAAGTGGTTTCATAATGTGACAGTTTGTAAAAGTGATTTTCACTTGCCCAAAAAAAAGAGCAGTTTGTGTGCATTCAAATTGGCAAAGAAATTTCGTTTTGTGACTATTGTGAAAAGAAATGTAGTAATATATTTAAATACAATAAAGGATTTTTTTTTTAGTTTTTTTCAGGTATTGCTGAAGAGCAGTGAACAAAATTTAAGATGCCTACAAAATCCAGAGTTCAAAAAACGCGAAAAAAAAAACTATATTTGAAGACAACTGGAGGACCAAAGTTAGTAGAAGATGCTCATGTTGGGAAAAAGAAAAAATCTTCTGGTAAGCAGAAAAAACAATTTCTTAAAAATATATTCAAAACAAAGAAAAATGTACAAAATGTCTGTACTGGAAAGAATGTTACAAAAGGAAGAGAACAGGAAAAAATTGAGAATTTTAGTTAAATTTAATCATAGTCTTTATAAAAGGTAAGATAATTAAATTAAAAATATGTTAGAAAAAAAAAAAAAAAAAAAAATTAGCATTTAAAAAACCTTGCAAATTCACTGAAAAAACCATGGGTTTCACACACGTTATAGTTAGGAATTAGCATTTAAAAAACCTTAGAAATTCAGTGAAAAAACCATAGGTTTCACACACGTTATAGTTAGGAATTAGCATTTAAAAAACCTTAGAAATTCAGTGAAAAAACCATAGGTTTCACACATGTTATAGTTAGCTGGACATTTTACTCGTAAAAAACCAATGAAATTGCCCCGTTATAGTTAGTTCAGCTAACTATAACTCGCGCGCCCGCAATGCACTGCTGATGACGTCACATATTACATCACTCATGACATGGTCAGTGACATCACTCATGACATCACTGATGACATCTCAAATGACATCACTGATGACATCACTGATGACATCATCCTTGTGATAGAGTGGCAGACCTCCTCTCACCCTAATATAACCTTTGACACACACATTCAAAAATAGAGACTAAAATTTTCAAAACAATGGACATACCAATACCAGTTACAACAACCTCTTCAGTAATTCTAAGATCCACATACACATCCACTCATTCACCAACAGTCCAATACAGTCACTCATACATGTACTCACTCATCATATGTACTCATACACCTATACATCCTGTTACACAAAGCCACTCATCCATAGAGTTACTCACACACATAGTCACTCGTACTAATAAAGAATCAAACATACATTTACTTGCATATACAGTTATACACACACCACCATACTTACTTCTACGGAAACTTACACATACTTAGTCTTTTAAACAATCACTTATAGAAACACATACTTATTCATACAGGAACTCTTCCAATCTCTCACCCTTGCATATACTCACATATATACACCAATAGTCACATATACTAGTTTTAAACATATGTAGTTACTCATAAAGACACTATTGAGACAGTCATTCACTCACTAACACACCCATACACACACTCATCCACCCATGCAGTCCTGCACACATGGTCTGTTCAACACATACAAACAGTGAGTCACTCATTCATGCACCTATGCACTACGTAATACCCCCCACCGAACCATGCAGACACTCAGACTGATACTCAAAAAACCAACTAATAACCTATATAGACACCCATGTAGCTACTCACCAACCCATGCAGCCACTTATACACAAAGTGAGAGACTGATACAGATATATACATATTTAAACATTACTCACTAAAACATGTATTCACTATGATACACTTAATCAGTCAGTTAAACAATCAATTTTTCAAAAACAAATCATCCATTTAGACACTTATATACCCATTTATTCTTCCATCGACCTTGAGATATACATATATAAAACATATTTAATTTTCAGAAAAACCCACATTCACTGGATGATGTCATCAGTGATGTCATTTGAGATGTCATCAGTGATGTCATGAGTGATGTCACTGACCATGTCATGAGTGATGTAATATGTGACGTCATCAGCAGTGCATTGCGGGCGCGCGAGTTATAGTTAGCTGAACTAACTATAACGGGGCAATTTCATTGGTTTTTTACGAGTAAAATGTCCAGCTAACTATAACATGTGTGAAACCTATGGTTTTTTCACTGAATATATATATATATATATATTATCTACTGGCGGTCGCCAGTAGATAGTTATAGTTACAACCTAGTTTCCATAGGAAATCTCAAAATTCTATTTTGAATAACTTTGGCGCCGGTTGACGAATCCTCGCGAAATTTTCAAAACTAATGGGGCGCTCCGCTCAGCTCCTACCCTGAAAGTCTCGGGGTGATTCGTCAAGCGGGGGCCGAGAAAAAAGGGGGGTCCCAAAACACGTTTTCCCCATGTTATTTTCCATAGGACCTTTAGACACAGCTACGGCTGAACAGAATTACGTGAAATTTGGCAGAGAGGTAGCCATAAGGTCAAGGAAGTGCCTTTTGCAGGTCTGGTGTAAATCTTTTCAGTATTTTCTGAGAAAATAGCATTTAAAAGCATATCAATATCTATACGCGCGCACTGTGCGCGCACCCTGCCGTGCGCGAGCGCAATTCTGATTGGTTGTTAGATGTCGGTAAACATTCGAATCGGTCGAAACCAGGAAGTGTCAGCCGCCATTTTGTATCTCGCAGTCTGAGGGGGTGAAAAAAAAAGGTGGAGAACGTGAAAAGGGGGCAGAGTGGACAGTTCCTGACCCCCTAGCCTTGGTCAGGGGGTCACAGAAGGATCCCCAAGGGAGGAAAAAACAATCTTTTTTATTTTTTAAAAATCGCAAGGTGCGCGCACCCTGCGCGCACGGCACGAACTGCGAACCGTGGGTGCTCGGTGCGGGAAGCGCACAGAGTGCCCACAGCGCGCGCACGGTGCGTGAAGCGCACCGTGCGCGCAGGGTGCGCGCACATCGCGATTTAAAAAAAAAAAAAATTCACGGTGCGCACACGGTGAAAAACCTGAAAAAAAAAAAAAATTAATAAATACATAACTTAGCATTTAAAAAAACGTACAAATTCACTGAAAAAACCATAGGTTTCACACACGTTATAGTTACGAATTAGCATTTAAAAAACCTTGAAAATTCACTTAAAAAACCATAGGTTTCACACATGTTATAGTTAGCTGGACATTTCACTCGTAAAAAAACAATGAAATTCCCCCGTTATAGTTACTGCAGGCAACTATAACTCACGCGACCGCGATCCTCTGCTGATGACGTCAGATATTACATCACTGATGACATATGTGTCTTTATAAAAAATAAATATTTGTAATATATGTATAGCTAAAGATTAATGGAAGACGACATGGGTAAATAAGTGTCTAAATACAGTGATGTAATATCTGACGTCATCAGCAGAGGATTGCGGTCGCGTGAGTTATAGTTGCCTGCAGTAACTATAACGGGGAAATTTCATTGTTTTTTTACGAGTGAAATGTCCAGCTAACTATAACATGTGTGAAAACTATGGTTTTTTAAGTGAATTTGCAAGGTTTTTTAAATGCTAATTCGTAACTATAACGTGTGTGAAACCGATGGCTTTTTCAGTGAATATATATATATATATATATATATATATATATATATATATATATATATAAAATCATTGCAATTCATACAAAAAGAACATAAAAAGCACTTTCCACTCTCAATTAAAAAGTTCATGTGAGGAAAAAAAGAACATAAAAGCACTTTCCACTCTCAAATGAGAACTTATATATATATATATATTCACTGAAAAAACCATAGGTTTCACACATGTTATAGTTAGCTGGACATTTTACTGATAAAAAACCAATGAAATTCCCCCGTTATAGTTACTGTAGGCAACTATAACTCACGCGACCGTAATCCTCTGCTGATGCTAATACTGTATTTAGACACTTATTTGCCCATGTCTTCTTCCATTAAATTTTAGCTATACATATATTACAAATATTTTTTTTTCATAAAGACACATATGTCATCAGCAGAGGATTACGGTCGCGTGAGTTATAGTTGCCTACAGTAACTATAACGGGGGAATTTCATTGTTTTTTTATCAGTAAAATGTCCAGCTAACTATAACATGTGTGAAACCTATGTTTTTTTCAGTGAATTTGCAAGGTTTTTTTAAATGCTAATTCCTAACTATAACGTGTGTGAAACCTATGGTTTTTTCAGTGAATTTGTACGTTTTTTTAAATGCTAAGTTACTTTACGCCATTTGTGGCGTGCGCGCCCACTTAACGCAGTTCGTTCCGTGCGCGCACGGTGCGCTTCGCGCACCGTGCGCGCACAGTGAGCACGCGGTGCGCTTCGCGCACCGCGTGCCCACGTTACGCTAGATGGGCCATGAACGCACGATGCGCTTCGCGCACCGTGCGCACATGGAGGACATATGATGAGCATCGTTGTGACAGGTAAAATATATGTTTTGTTTAGCTCTAATAAGCCACGTTCTGCAATGGTCCGCTTTCTGCCTCATTTCCTGCCAGCGATCAAGAGCTTGATTAGCTCGAAACGTGTATGTCTCTGTGAATGCGTGGGGCATGCTATCGATGTTGCCGCCTGAGGCTTAGTGTGCGACTACCCTGAAGTGTGCGACATCCTAAAGGGCAACCTTGTGGTACGATGTTATGCGGCTGGTCCGGTCGCGTGGATGTCCTGACGCCATAGGCGTTCCCTGGTGTTTGTACTTCAAGCGCCGTCGGGGACCGAAGGGGCCTTGAACTTCTTGGAGACTTGGCAGCATTGATGGAGGTGCCGGCATGCTTTTCACCCTGATGGAACTGATTTTAATTGAGGCATTAGCGGGTAAGCCACTTGGCGAGAGAACAATCAAAGTCTTTAGTGGCAGTATTTGGACTACATTAACCACAATGCCATTGTTGACGCCCACTGGGGCGGGACTTTAGATTGATTAAAAGCACGTTCTGCAATGGTCCGCTTTCTGCCTCATTTCCTGCCAGTGATCAAGAGCTTGATTAGCTCGAAACGCGTATGGCTCTGTGAATGCGTAGGGCATGCTATCGATGTTGCCGCCTGAGGCTTAGTGTGCGAATACCCTGAAGTGTGCGACATCCTAAAGGGCAACCTTGTGGTACGATGTTATGCGGCTGGTCCGGTCGCGTGGATGTCCTGACGCCATAGGTGTTCCCTGGTGTTTGTACTTCAAGCGCCGTCGGGGACCGAAGGGGCCTTGAACTTCTTGGAGACTTGGCAGCATTGATGGAGGTGCCGGCATGCTTTTCACCCTGATGGAACTGATTTTAATTAAGGCATAAGCGGGTAAGCCACTTGGCGAGAGAACAATCAAAGTCTTTAGTGGCAGTATTTGGACTACATTAACCACAATGCCATTGTTGACGCCCACAGGGGCGGGACTTTACATTGATTAAAAGCACGTTCTGCAATGGTCCGCTTTCTGCCTCATTTCCTGCCAGTGATCAAGAGCTTGATTAGCTCGAAACGTGTATGGCTCTGTGAATGCGTGGGGCATGCTATCGATGTTGCCGCCTGAGGCTTAGTGTGCGAATACCCTGAAGTGTGCGACATCCTAAAGGGCAACCTTGTGGTACGATGTTATGCGGCTCGTCTGGTCGCGTGGATGTCCTGACGCCATAGGCGTTCCCTGGTGTTTGTACTTCAAGCGCCGTCGGGGACCGAAGGGGCCTTGAACTTCTTGGAGACTTGGCAGCATTGATGGAGGTGCCGGCATGCTTTTCACCCTGATGGAACTGATTTTAATTGAGGCATAAGCGGGTAAGCCACTTGGCGAGAGAACAATCAAAGTCTTTAGTGGCAGTATTTGGACTACATTAACCACAATGCCATTGTTGACGCCCACTGTGGCGGGACTTTACATTGATTAAAAGCACGTTCTGCAATGGTCCGCTTTCTGCCTCATTTCCTGCCAGTGATCAAGAGCTTGATTAGCTCGAAACGTGTATGGCTCTGTGAATGCGTGGGGCATGCTATCGATGTTGCCGCCTGAGGCTTAGTGTGCGACTACCCTGAAGTGTGCGACATCCTAAAGGGCAACCTTGTGGTACGATGTTATGTAGCTGGTCCGGTCGCGTGGATGACCTGACGCCATAGGCGTTCCCTGGTGTTTGTACTTCAAGCGCTGTCGGGGACCGAAGGGGCCTTGAACTTCTTGGAGACTTGGCAGCATTGATGGAGGTGCCGGCATGCTTTTCACCCTGATGGAACATGATTTTAATTGAGGCATAAGCGGGTAAGCCACTTGGCGAGAGAACAATCAAAGTCTTTAGTGGCAGTATTTGGACTACATTAACCACAATGCCATTGTTGACGCCCACTGGGGCGGGACTTTAGATTGATTAAAAGCACGTTCTGCAATGGTCCACTTTCTGCCTCATTTCCTGCCAGTGATCAAGAGCTTGATTAGCTCGAAACGCGTATGGCTCTGTGAATGCGTAGGGCATGCTATCGATGTTGCCGCCTGAGGCTTAGTGTGCGAATACCCTGAAGTGTGCGACATCCTAAAGGGCAACCTTGTGGTACGATGTTATGCGGCTGGTCCGGTCGCGTGGATGTCCTGACACCATAGGCGTTCCCTGGTGTTTGTACTTCAAGCGTCGTCGGGGACCGAAGGGGCCTTGAACTTCTTGGAGACTTGGCAGCATTGATGGAGGTGCCGGCATGCTTTTCACCCTGATGGAACTGATTTTAATTGAGGCATAAGCGGGTAAGCCACTTGGCGAGAGAACAATCAAAGTCTTTAGTGGCAGTATTTGGACTACATTAACCACAATGCCATTGTTGATGCCCACTGGGGCGGGACTTTACATTGATTAAAAGCACGTTCTGCAATGGTCCGCTTTCTGCCTCATTTCCTGCCAGTGATCAAGAGCTTGATTAGCTCGAAACGTGTATAGCTCTATGAATGCGTGGGGCATGCTATCGATGTTGCCGCCTGAAGCTTAGTGTGCGACTACCCTGAAGTGTGCGACATCCTAAAGGGCAACCTTGTGGTACGATGTTATGTAGCTGGTCCGGTCGCGTGGATGACCTGACGCCATAGGCGTTCCCTGGTGTTTGTACTTCAAGCGCCGTCGGGGACCGAAGGGGCCTTGAACTTCTTGGAGACTTGGCAGCATTGATGGAGGTGCCGGCATGCTTTTCACCCTGATGGAACTGATTTTAATTGAGGCATTAGCGGGTAAGCCACTTGGCGAGAGAACAATCAAAGTCTTTAGTGGCAGTATTTGGACTACGTTAACCACAATGCCATTGTTGACGCCCACTGGGGCGGGACTTTACATTGATTAAAAGCACGTTCTGCAATGGTCCGCTTTCTGCCTCATTTCCTGCCAGTGATCAAGAGCTTGATTAGCTGGAAACGCGTATGGCTCTGTGAATGCGTGGGGCATGCTATCGATGTTGCCGCCTGAGGCTTAGTGTGCGAATACCCTGAAGTGTGCGACATCCTAAAGGGCAACCTTGTGGTACGATATATATATATATATCACCAACAATCCCGATAAAGGAGAAGGCTGTCAGATAGGGCGGTCCGAGTTGGGGTAATCAGCAGCCCCAATTATAAAAACTCCAAACTTTTCTTGTACGAAAGTAAACACGGACTCCCAGGAGATTTGCAGTTCTAAAGCTTGTTTAATAGACTGCACATAACACAACGCGTTTCAGCTTTCGCCTTGTTCACGCTAAAGAAAATATTGTTTCAATAAAGTGTGGAGGTTTTATAATTGGGGCTGCCGATTACCCCAACTCGGACCGCCCTATCTGACAGCCTTCTCCTTTATCGGGATTGTTGGTGATTTACTTTGGAAACGAAGGCTGACCTCAACCACCTCCCTTGCTGCTGCTGTGGTGTTTCACGGTAATTCCACTACTACGGACAACAGTGTGACTTGGATTAAACGCTGCGTTCTGAAAACACCGTGTGGTGAGTGACTACAGTGGGACTGTTGTCCTTGAAAACGAAGGCTGACTTCTCCTTTGCGTCTGCTGTGGTGTTTCACGTTAATCCCGTTACAGCGGACATTAATGCGACTGTGATTAAGACGCCGTGTTTTAAAATCGTTGTGCGGAGAGTGACTACAGCGCTGCAATACTTCCTTTGTTATCTCTAAGGAAGCGAGAGATCTCTGTACACCTAAGCCGGTGTCTCTCAGTGCTACTGGGTGTTTCGTTTACGAGCATCTTTGTCGCAGGGGTTTGGCTCCGGTTCGGTGTGTGTGGTCCTCACGTGTTTCACGTATTGAGGTGTTTACGAGTAGGGAGCCGACTGGATATTGGGACTGACAAGTCTCACTTTCTCGGCGTTGGAGATTTGAAGAAAAACAGCTTGTTGAGTATGGCTGCAGCATTAGAAGCAAAGCGCAAAGTAACGGCCAACAAACTCTTCTTTACACAAAACAATGCAAATGGTGATTCTGTTAGCCCAGCCACTGTCATTACGGAAGAAATTAAAGTCCAGCAACTCTACATTCAATTGGAGAAGTTATACAAGAAGGAACTCTCTAAATGGTGGGAGGCAGAGTTTTTACAAAGATACATAGATGTAGCCCGAGTGCCTCGAGGGCTACGTATTTTTACTATTCCCACTTACGAGGACCCTGATCCGGAGATGCTGGAGGAATGGTCCAATAATTCTGCTGCCTGTTCCTTTACGATGATGCATATCTTAGTCAAATTTGCATTAAAAGATCGGAGCAAATTATTGGCAGAGATTGACCAGCTATCAGCCCAACTTGAAAAGTTGGTGACTAAAGAAGCACTAGAAACCTTCATGAAAGCCCTATTATAACGCATGGACAAGTTAGAGGAAGAGATCACGGCCAAAAAACAACGCAAATTCCTAAGAGACTTTAAGGACTATCAATCAGGCCGGACTCTGACTTTTCATAAGAAATATGATCACTTGTATGATAAAAATGGTATTGTGTTCATGCCACCATTAACAGCATCAGTTAATGTTGACATCATTGAGAGTGATGTCTCAGACGGCAGCTTATCGGACATACCTATGTCAGTGGCTGGCAGTTTGGCGAGTCAAGATCTCCCAAAAAAATCGAATTTTTTAGCCCAGTTCCAGATGTTAAATCAGGGACGGACAGAGCAATATCAAGACCAAACTGGTCAGAGAGGCAGAGGGCGAGGCGGCAGAGGAAGAACCAGAGGAACAAACAGGCCAAACAGAGGAGCAAGAAAAGAAACAGGAAGCCCAATGGGAATGGTGACAAGGGGCAAGAAAGTCCAACAATGACTGTCATCAATCTTTCTGAACGAATCCTGTCCGATGATGAGAAAGACCTCCTTGGACTAGGTTTGTCCTTTTGCCCTACTTCCAATTTTAATTTTGTTCAGACACAAATTGATCTATTTTATTTTTCAGGCAAATTGAAATTGAAAAAATGGTTTGAGACCAAACATAATAAGATTGATACAACACCTGTGATTATGCCGTTGAATAACCTCAATTTTGATGATATTGAAGTGTTACATGCATTATCGACTATGTCTAATCTAGATGATTGTAATGTTGATTCATGTCTGAATTTGGATGAATTTTCTATTGATACTAATATCAATCCAGGCAGCCATTTTAAACCCAAATCTGTGTTTCTACCGATTATTGAGTGCGACGCCATTGAAGTATTTGAGAGGGGTGTTTTACATGATTTAAAGAAACTTAGATATGGCAAAATTCCAGCTTGTGAGAAAAATCTTAATTGGCGTCAAATACAGGCATTGCAAAAATTGAAGGCAGACAGTTCCATCGTTATTCGACAATCGGACAAGGGTGGTAATGTTGTTATCCAGGACAAACTAGCTTATTTGCGAGAAGGTTTCAGGCAACTGAATGATCAGACATGTTATGAGGTTTCCGATAGGAGGGCTATAACACTGTCCAATACCAAGTATGGAGAATTTCTAGTAGAATGGAGGGGAAAGGGGTTATTAGAATGGGAGGAATTTAACTGTCTGAGATGTCCTCACCCTCAGATTCCTGTGCTATACTTACTCCCCAAGTTGCACAAGGACCCCATTAACCCACCAGGCAGACCCATAGTTTCTTCTATTGGGTCTCTGTTGGAAAATACTTCCCGTTATATTGATCACTACTTAAGACCATATGTAGTTGCCTTACCAGCTTACTTATGGGACACCACCCATTTCTTAACCATTATTGATGGGATACACTGGGAACCTGACTATACTTTGGTTACCTTGGATGTTGGCAGCTTGTATACAAGCATACAACACCAGTTGGGTTTAAGAGCTGTGCAACACTTCCTTAAAGCCCGTTCTATTTCTCTCCTACAACATTCAGAAATGATCATGGCTATGATCATATTTTGTTTGACCAATAATTTTTTTCTGTTTGATGATGTCGTCTATCGGCAGTCGCAGGGCACAGCGATGGGCACCTGCTTCGCCCCCAGCTATGCCAATCTTGTCATGGGCTGGTGGGAGGAGCGGGTGACCTCGCAGCTGGAAGAATTTTCCAACTGTGTCTTGTGGCTCCGATATATTGACGACATCTTTTTAATTTGGAAGGGTGACCTAGACTCTGCCAGTACATTTGTAAATAATTAAATGACAACCCATATAATTTGGTCTTCACCAAGCATGCCAGTAGGACCTCTGTTGAGTTCCTAGATGTTAGGGTGGAGATTAGTGATCAAACTATACATACACATCTTTACCGTAAAAAGACCGCCGGTAACAGCATTTTAAGTGCATCCAGTTCCCACCCTCGCAAATTGATATGCAGCATCCCATATGGGGAATTATTACGCGCCAAGCGCAATTGTAGTACAGAGAGCAGCTATCTAAATGAAAAAGCTAACATGGTGCAACGCTTTAGAGACAGAGGTTATCAGTCACAGACCATTAAAGAAGCGTGCAAAAAAGTTGATACCGTTGCACGGAATGAGTTGTTACATCCAGCACAACGAACATCAGAAATGGAAAGCCTTCGTTTTATCACCACATACTCGGGACAGGCGCATGACTTGCGCCGTGTTCTGGATAAACACTGGCATGTTCTGCTGACTGACAATAATCTCAAGAAACATTTGACGAACCATCCCCAAGTCACTTTTAAGAGAAGCAATTCTTTGAGGGATGAGTTAAGTCCTAATGTAATTACCAGTGACACTACTTTAAAGAGTATTGGCAGGCCAGGATTTCGCTGCTGTAAAAACTGCAAGGCTTGTAGAAACAGTGTGGATTGTACAGAGGTACAATTTTCCAGCATGAGCAAAAAGTTTACCATAAAAAAGCCCTTACTTGTAACACTATGTACTGTGTTTATGCACTAATATGTCCTTGTAACAAGGCATATATTGACAGCACCATTCACCGTGCGAAAAAAAGAGTGCTAGAACATGTAAGGGCGTTACGCCATAACAATAAACAATACCCAGTGGCACGCCATTTTTTCGAGCTACATGCTCAAAATGAACAACTGCTTAAAATGGTGGTATTAGATGCTGTTATGGATACTGTACGTGGAGGGAACAAATTACTCCATCTGAGACAATTGGAGTCCAGATTTATTGTGGACTTCGATACGATGTTCCCTAAAGGGTTGAACTCGAGTGAAGAGTTATCTATACATTTGCATAACTAAACTGTCATATTTTTATATTGTATTCACTGTGGCTAGAATCATGTTATACTAAAATTTGCTTTTGTTTTGTTTTATTATATTTTTCAGGGATTGGTATCATTATCATGCTGAGGCCCTTGATGAACTTGAAATTCGAATTACTCTTAACTGAATTGATTACAGTACTGTACTTCTCTAATTTGCCCACTTGGGCTCTATGTTTAGGAGGAGTTTGTACACGGATGACCCTAGCTTATATAGCAACAGAGATCTGCCAATTAGGCCAATAATTCTGTATATGAAGTATCCATGACTGCGGTGGTTTAGCATTTGTGAGATGCCCCCTAGGGCTATAATTTTGTACATTGCTTGAGGTACAATGTATGCACATGCCTAATACTTTTTTGCTATTTATAGCGTGTGGGGTGCGACTTACGCTGTACAATCACATTTACTGAATATATCATCAAGTTGTGACAAGCGAATTCTATCACTGCCATTTTTCATTTAAACCTTTTTGTAATGTTATTTTACATTACAAGCCTCTCTGAATGAATTTTGTACTAGGCTAAGATGGCCGCCACGTTACCATTTCCCTGTAACATTATGTGGTCGAGATGAGTCTGTTGTTTATTTTGCGCACAATGAATTGTATTTAACTTTATTGAAACAATATTTTCTTTAGCGTGAACAAGGCGAAAGCTGAAACGCGTTGTGTTATGTGCAGTCTATTAAACAAGCTTTAGAACTGCAAATCTTCTGGGAGTCCGTGTTTACTTTCGTACAAGAAAAGTTTGGAGTATATATATATATATATATATATATATATATATATATATATATATGCAAACCAACGGTAACCTATTTGAGACGCACTCGAGCTGAGATGAAAGGTTACCAGCCTTTAATGAAAGGTATGGACACAGTTCAACATGCCAAACAATTTAAAACAGCCTTATGTAGCCTGATGCGTTTTGAGAGTTTTCTCTTCTTCAGAGGCGAGATAAGGTGCGTGCTTCGGCGAACGCTGACATCCCCTTAATTTATGCATGATGACACGCCCCCATTGGGGCTGCTCCAGTGAGACAGTGTACAAGCATTCTGGGAGTTGCAGTGTTCGTAATCCCTCCATTTAAATATGCGCACTCATTACTGTTCGTGACAATGCATATTATATATATAAAGTTCTCATTTGAGAGTGGAAAGTGCTTTTATGTTCTTTTTTCCCTCACATGAACTTTTTAATGGAGAGTGGAAGTACTTTTTATGTTCTTTTTGTATGAATTGCAATGATTTTAATTAATTGTGCAAATAAACATATCTATCTATCTGCCCTGGTCCTGGTGGCGGGTTGCGTGGGATGTCCATGGGCTGTTGTTGGGCGTCGGTGTCAAAGTTGTGGTGGTCGTCTCAGGCATCTCAGGCATCACTGATGGGTTTGTCTGGTCTGCCCTGCTGGAGGTGTTGTTTGTCCCTCTGCAATGTGAAGGGAAGATGCATGTTGACATTGTGTTGACATTTGTGTTGGCGTATTGTTCTTGTAGACAGGCAGACTGTGTGACAATGTACATTGTGCCTGTTTGGGCGGTGCTGGCAATTTGAGGGTGGACAGTGGAAATTTGGACTACATGACTGATGTGAGGTTGTGACCGTACAGATGCATCTCACAGTTCCCTGCTCTGTCCAATGTGATTGGCCTGTTTCTGCGCATGGGCAGACCCAGTTGTGTCCCCTGTTCTGCAGTGTCGGTGTTGCACTTTGTGCCACATTGTCACGGGATGTACTATGATTGCTATGTGTGTGTGCTGCAGTGTGCCACCGGGATGGGGGACATGACCCTGGGTATTTGTGCTTGTGCAGTGTGCTACACATCATTGTGCATGTGTGCCCATTGTGCCCATCTCCCCCTGTCCCCCCAGTCCCTGATTGATCCTCACCCTGTTGTTGTTGTTGTGTCAGGTCCTATCGAGCTGTGTCGGTACTCCCACCTCCTTGCACCATCTCCACACTGATGACTGGCCTCCATTTCCTCCAGCTCATCCTGTGGCGCAGGACCCCCACCTTCTGTCGCCATTGCTGCCATCCTGTTGGCAGCGGCTTTGGGCCTGGTTTAGGTTTTCACATCATGACAGCGTCTCTTGGCCTCCTCCATTGGCCACCTCGACACTCTGGCTGCATTAACGGGAGTCTGATTGTGGGTCAGTTGCTGGTAGTGTTCTGTCACCTCTGTGAAGCTGGTCTTGTTTTCCTGTGGACTGCTCCCCGTATTCCTCTCACTCCTCTCCTTGGCCTTCCCCGACCCCGTTGTTCCTTGCTGGTGGTCTGTGGGGCTTGTGAGGTTCGCGTTGGCCTCTGCGCTGGGTCAGGGTGCATCCATGTTGCCACACACTTTGGATTGTTTCTGGTGTGTTGTTTGTGTTGCTTTCATAGTGCATTTTCCTGCGAGATGCTTGGGATTTGCAGGCCTGCCACTGGTTTTTGCGGCCTTTTGTATAGCGATCGGCCTCTCCGCAGCTTTTTGGGCGTTTGTGTTTTGCATTTTTGCTGCGTGGTGTTGATTTTATCGCGGTCATTTGACGCATTATATGGTGACTGTCGCATGGTACCGCCGTGTTGTGAATACTTGGTTAACACAGCGTAAATTTCCCGCAATAGACTACGATGTTGTAGGTTGCGTTAAGTTACTTTTGCGATGGTTATCACACGTTATTCAGAACATACCCCTGTGTTTTATAACTTGTTATGACTTTAAAAGTACCAGCTGCAGAGCTCCTTGTATATTCAGGAGCTTTCAGATAACAATAAAAGTGCCAAAATATCTGTGGCGATTAATGTTCCTGCTGGAGAGAGATTAGAGTTTTGTCTAGTGGAAGTTTTGACTCATTTAAAGAGGTTTAGTATGCCTGTTGCAAAGGATATGTAGCATGTAGATCACAGAATTGTATTTTATGTGCATAGCTCAGTGGGTTACTGCTTTTGTCACAAGGACACTTTTGTTTCTTCCAGTCACTCCTTATATTTCCCCTTTGTCATATGTAACATTTTGTATACACTGATTCACACATGTATGATTTATTGTCTCTGTTGGAGGCCAGAGTCCCAGTCCCGCACCACTGTCACCAGATGCGCGATACAGGACTCCCCACTCAACGTTAGGCCAAGTAAGGACACCGTTTGAGATAGCCCTACTCACCCCCTTAGTAGCTTGGCACGAGCAGCCAGGCCTATCTCCAAGGCACGAGTGTACAATATGCGTAACCACGCCCACAGCAACCCACTAGTGGCACCACAAATGGACTCCACACGAGTTTGATAAAACGAGTATAAACTTTATACCAAAAGATATACAATCAGACCACACAATACAAAAGCCAACATATAATAAAGGGTAATATTAATTCCGGCTGGCTGGTAGGTGCAAATCCTAACCACTGCTTTTAAAAATCTATGCTGGTCGCAATGCTAGAATCACACATGTTGCAATGAACAAACAATAGTGCGCTGTGTAACGATACAATCCTGTGCTGGGCAAAGGAGAAATAATACAATGCGTAACGATACACCCCGGTACCTTGCAATGGGAGAAATAATGCAATGCGTACCGCTACAATCATGTACTGCGCAATGAAGGAATTAGGCAATGCGTCACACCCCAATCACGTACTTTGCAATGAAGGAATAATGCAATGCGCACCGCTACAATCATGTACTTTGCAATTAAGAAATAATGCAACGCGTAGCTACAATCAGGTACTTTGCAATGAAGAAATAAATGCAATGCGGGCCGCTACAATCCTGTACTTTGCAAGGGAGAAATAATGCAATGTGTAGCGCTACAATCGTGTACTTTGTTATGCAGAAATAATGTCAGGCGTCATAAGACAGTCCGGCAGTTCGTTAGCAGCAATACTGGCAAGGTGTATTACGACAGTCAGCCTCTTCAATAACAGTTGCCCCCACACGGATCAACGATGACATAAAGCACAGCTTCTCACTCTGGCCCCAGTACTGCTACTCCTTAGGTCAGTACGGGCCCCACTCTGAGCTGAAACAAAGGCTCATGTTGCCCGAAGGAATGAGAGGCCGAGAGAGTGTTCCTCCGAGCCCGCACCCGGCCCAGGCAGTGATCCACGATACCTGGGGGCGCGACCCCACTCTCCTCTCCTCCTTCAACGAACTGTTCCTTCCGTGTAGAACTTCCTCAATGGGCCTCGGTGGCTTGGCCTGGCAGCTCAGCTCCTCCGGGGCTGCCGGTCTGGGCCGCGACTGTTAGGAAGGTCTCAGGCGGGCGCACACCCCTGAGATTGCGTTACTCCAGGTGCACGTTCACCACAGCCCCCTGTGTGTCTCCTCGGGTACAAAGCCACTCACACAATGCTGACGAGTCTTCCTGTCGACTCTGAGTGTACGTTCACCAGGCACTCCTTCCTGCGGTCTCAGTTGGCACCAAGATACACACACAGAGACTCACTTTCTTTCAGTGCACACGATGATCAGCCGATCACCTCCACAGTCCCAGGTTGCACCAAATCACGCACACTGCTTCACTGAGACTTACTCCATCTCCGGTGCCCCGATATCCAAGTGCTCTTCACCAACGTCTTCGGCCGCACCACGACACGCTCACCGTGTCTGACCCTCACTTCTCCTCCGGTGCACTTGATGACCAGGCGCTCTGCACCAGCGCCTCCGGTGCACCCCGACACGCACCCTGCACGTCCGAGACTCACTCCACTTCCGATACACACGTTGACCAGACGCTCTTCACCAACGCCTCCAGTGCACCATGACACGCACCCTGCGCGTCCGAGACTCCTGTCACCTCCGATGCACACGCGGACCAGGCGCTCTTCACCAGTGCCTGCAGTGCACCACAACACGTACCCTGCGCGTACGAGTCTCACGTCACCTTCGATGCACATGCTGACCAGGCGCTCTTCACCTACGCCTGCGGTGCACCATGACACGCACCCTGCGCGTCCGAGACTCACTTCACCGTCGATGCACATGCTGACCAGGCACTCTTCACCAATGCCTCCTGTGCACTGCGACACGCACCTAGCGCGTCCGAGACTCACTTCACCATCGATGCACACGCTGACCAGGCGCTCTTCACCAACGCTGGCGGTGCACCACGACACGCACCTAGCGCGTCCGAGTCTCCCTTCTCCTCTGTGTGTCCAAGATCACCGGGCACACCTTCTGAGGGTCTCAAGCTGCCACAACACACGCCCACCGCGTCACTTGAAACTTCTCCGGAAACTTTTATGTTCCTGTGTTTACAAACAGGGAGCCAGCTCACCTCAGGCCCTTGGGTTTACAAGACACAGCACAAATCACAGTCTTCTTCAAGCAGGGGGACCCAGGCGCACGAAGCACAGTCCCAACAGCCTCTTCCTTGGTTAAATCAGCAAACTGCAGACCAGCCCCAGATCACGAAGCAAGGGTTGGTCCTTCCCAACAGTCTCTTCAGTTGTTCCTTCCTTAGCAGAGGTTCCTCTTGACCACGAAATGGGTCCAAGCCTTTTCAGTCTCAATCCATTTCTATTCCAACGTTCAGGGGCCTCAGCTCTCCTAGTTATACCCCTAAATGTCTTTGAAGTTCGTTGTGCTCAAGGGTCCCTGACCCCTGCCTAAATCAGTTCTGGGTGTCTCCCTCCCAGTGTCACCTTTCTCCCTTTGATACTGGGGGTCTGGATCCTTAATCACTCATCGGAGATGGGTCAATTGTTTTATAGCTGCAGCTCAGGCCTCTTCACCTCCCGGGGTTTCTCCTACGCCCCCTCTCCAGATGCAGGTCAGCCTGGTGCCATCTCACCCCCTCCCTTCTCCAGACAGTCAATCCACATTCAGCAGAGACACACAGAAATACCTTAAGCACAAGACTCAGCCACTTTCTAAAAGAGTGGCTTCTGAACCCACAGTGACAAAACCACTTTCATAGAAAGATGTGTTATGACACTGTGAGTTCATACATACTAAACTTCACCTTGCCATTTTAATCTGATGAGAAACTAGGCTAACAAACACAATACCCAGCCTCCCCCATTCTGTCCTATGGGCAGGATGGACTTTCAGCAGTGAAAAACGAAATGGAGTGTTTTTCACTGTCAGGACATAACACACACCTCAGTATATTTCCTGCCTTATACTTACACTACACCCTGCCCAGCGGTTACCCGGGACCTACCACAGGGGTGCCCACTGTGTACGCAAAAGGGAAAGTAAGGCCTGACAAGTGGTTGCACTTGTCAGGACAACATGCTAACTTAGCAAACTGCGCGTAGGTCCTACACTGCAGGCCTGAGTTCCCTTCCCCATGCGCCTTTGCATTACTAGCCCTGACGCACACAGTGAACATCACTAGGGAGTTTACTAGTAAGGCAAACATACCAATCATGGCCAACCAATTACCATTACACTTTACACAGGGAACGCTTGTACTTTGACCCTGATCAACAGTGGCAAAGTACCCAAACCATCTTAAAGCAAAGGAGGTAGAGGCAAAAAGTCAGGGGTAATCACGCCAAGATATGCCAGGTCTAACAGTCTCTTTATGTGTGCGATGTAAACTGCTCCAACACCGTGCAGTGGTATGAGAGGCACTATGAAACATATATCATACAAGTGAGAAAGGGGCTATGGAGAACTGAGGGAAATGTTGGAGGGTGATAGTGAGGGAATCATTGAAAAACCCCAACAAAGATTGTTGCACTGTCAGTCATCAGCACTAAAGCCGGCCCTGGCCCTCCCATAGCAAGAAGCTCTCTGCCCGCAAATTGCAGTGAGGTGACCTTGTCTTCCAAATAAGACCTCAGAGTCTGGGGGTAATAATTGTCCAGTGTGTAGGACTTGATTGCTTTTTCAGTCATTCCTGCGTTAATCGCTTAACGATTCAGTAATTGAGGAATACATTTATTGTAAATCACTGCTATACAAATTGTGGTGTGATTAGAGGATGACATGATTAACAAACGTTGTCTTCTGTGTTATTACATCAATACAAAAATTATTTTTCTACGCGCCTATAGTGTCATTTTTTGCACAATGATAGCGTGACTCATTGTAAGGGAGTCTTAACTGCACTTTAATGTATCATATGCAGACTTTCTAATTGGACCTATAACCCACACGTGAAAAAATGCCTAATTATAGTTATTTAAGTGGCTGGGTATCCAGGTGCACCGTAAGGTCATCATTTACTATGCATTAAAAGCTAATACAATTGAAAATATTATGAAAAACGTATTGTGGAATGCAACGTTTTTGCTATTTGTTCCTCAAATTTTCTGGGGGAGAGAACCCCGCCCCCCTTTAACCTCTCTCAAGCCATCCTAGTAGTGGCCAGGCCTCGTATTAGAGCTAGTCTGACAACATTTGCAAGGGCTGATTGGGTTTCCTAGTTGGGCCCTGGCCAAAGTCTGTGGGAAAATAGAAAAAACAGCTGGTTGCTTTTCCACGTTGAATTCTCCAACAGTTGACACAATAGGAATTCACTTCATAGTATTTTAAAGCTTTCTAAACTCACTCTGTGTGATTATGAATACAGAAAAACGTAGAAATATCCTGTAATGGAAATAAATAAGGCATTTCACACAACTTTGTATCGAAGTACCAGACATGGCTTATCAAAAATCGTAAAAAAACATGAGCAAATAGCCTGTATTACTTTATGATAAAGTTGGCCACTCTAGATTCAGTCCAGTGAAAAATACAATAACCCAGAGCCTGCAAGATAATCAAAGCTGTGCTTGGTGGAGCCTGGGGCATAGGAGGCCTCAAAGGGAGTGTTGCTAAGCAACAACCAACTTGATGGAACTGTGCACCGTCCCAATGAGCCTGGAGCAGCTACTGCTTTATGGATAGAACAATCCCAAGGTTGTGTTTATTTTCTAACACTAAAGGGCTGCAGCTTTTGTAACCTTAGGCCAGGGGCCGCAAGGGCGGTGTCAGGGCTGGCAGGGAACTAACCAATGGGTTCATCTGCAACCCCTGGCGACGCCCAAATGGTGTCCATGAGTATTGCTTTGCCTTATGGGTAATATCCTGACTGTCAATAGCTCAAGTAACTTAGCGAACTTTGGGGCAGATTTACAAGCCCCTTGCGCCGCTGGTGCATCACGTTGTGTGACGCACCGGTGGCGCAGCCTGCTGAGTGATATTTACAAGCACAGGTAAAGTCACCCTGCGTGACTTAACTTGTGCTTGTAAATATCGCCCCTGTTCATGCAACACTTTGCGTGTTGGGGGCGTGACATGGGTGTTGCTGTGGGTGTTCCCACGCAACACCCATGTCCACTGATGCAGTTCCAGATTTACGAGAAATAGTAAATTTGGAAATACGTCAGAATGCTACGCCACCCTATGGGTGGTGTAGCGAGGTGCCACGAGGAGAAATGACTTCATTTCTCGTCGTTTTTTTCCTCTTTCAATGCGTGCTGCATTCTACAGCACACATTGGAAGAGGAAATCACCCCAATTTATTGTTTTTGTGCAGAAAGGTGCCCCTTCCTGCACAAACACAATCTCCCCACGACGCAGGCATCCTTGCACCATGGTGAAAGGGTGCCTGCATCAGCGCGTGGCTGCAGTTTGTGCATCAGCGCAGGGGGAAGCACAGAGATGCGACATATTGTTGTAAATGTCGCATCCCTGTGCTTCGAAACTAACACAGCGCAAAATGACTTGCAGCACCGCATTGCGTTAGTTTCTTGTCGATCTGCCCCTTTCTGTTTTGTGGACTTTGAGGCTGTCTTTGACCTAGTTAATAAAAGTACCTTGTGGGAAGAGCTTTGGTTGGGAAATATTCACAGAGGTTTGTTATGAATCTTGCTGATCCTGGATTCAAGAAATTGGATTTGAATAGAACTTGATATTGAGGGCGAAGTATCCCATCTGATTGATGTGCAAAGAGAGGTTGTGACTGCCCCCTTTATTGTTTGATCGCTGCCTGGTATGTCTTCCAAAAGCACTAGAAGAAACCCTTTCCTTTTCGCATAAGATGAGACAGAATCATGAAACTTGTTTGCTACATGCAGATAGTTTGGTGGTGACAGATCAAACTGCTGTGGAGTTACAGAGAAAACTTGCTTGAAGATTACAGAATCAAAATAAACTGATAAAAAGTTTATTGACAAATCTGATGTACTAGTAGCTGAATCTAACACACTGGTAAGATGTAAAGTCTGTGATCAAATTCGAAAGAGGTCTTAGGTTTTCAGATAGAGTCTCAGAGATCACCCCTCATATCAGGCAACTGGATTTTAAGTTCAAAAGGTAGCTTTATTGAAAAAGAAAAAAAAAAAAAGAATATATAAAGGTGTCAATACATTATTCACAATGTTAAGGTTGAATCAGTACATTGTAGTATATTACAGTAGCAAAGAACAAATGAATTGGATTGATAATTACAAGCATGGAAAACAGAACAAAATGAATGGAGCATCATAAAGAGAAAACATGTAATATTAAATAAGCTAGGATCGAATAAGGGAATCAAGGGGGTTTAAGAACTTCTTGCTGTTCACGGCATGTTAAATGGAACATGTAGCAATTCGCACAACTCTCCTTTTTTAAAAAAAAAAAAGATTGTTTATAAAGCTCGCTCGCATATATGTAACATAAGAATTTACAATTAACATGGTGGCTTTGTAAATCAAACGTTAAAGTATAAGTCAGACAATTACAATTATTTTGCATTAAATCAATAACAGTGCTAAGCCCCTATTGGGCTAACCAATCTTCGAAAGGGGTCCAAATCTTTTTACCATTGTCGAGTCTACATCCACCCCATCTTTCCCCCACGGCAGTCTCCATGTTATGCAAGGACAGCATCCTTGCCCTCCAATTAAAGAAGGTGGGAGCCTCAGGACTAATCCAGTCCGAGGTTATACAAAGGCGAACCATAGCTATTGCGATTAACACTAAAGCTGAGGTATGTTGAGAACTTTCGTACAGCATACTGCTTTCAAGCCCACAAATCACCAATTCAGGGGAGAGAGTAACAGGTATCTGAAGCCTTAGGTTGATAAATTGCTCAACCTCACCCAAAAAATGCCGGAGTTTTATGCATTCAAAAAACATGTGGACATCATTTGCAGCCAAAAGCCCACATCTGGGGCAACCGTTTAGGCTATTACCCCCCCACTTAGAAATCTTAGCCGGAGTGTAATATAAGTCATACATGGCCATATAACACTGAGACCACAAACTACCGGAGATTAAGACACTCCCGGCCAGTGCAAGAGCTTCTGGTAAATCCAAACCTGTTACCCCCAACTTGGCCTCTAATTTACACGTGTGCGCTGCAATATCATCTAGTAGGCCAAAAAGTAGGTGTTGATAAATTACCCCTATTTTCGAACGTCTAGAGATTAGCTCCAGCAATGTAATCTTGTCAAACAGCACCTTTGGAATGACCTTCAATCTATCTATGAAACTCCGAGTTGCAAATATTTAAAGAAATCTTGGGTGCTAAGCTGATACCTATCCTTAAGCCAGGAAAAAGATGCCAAACGGCCGTCCTGTCCTAAATCACCCAGCTTTGCCAACCCTCTTTCAGTCCATTTAAAAGTAACCTGATCACGAAATACTGGGGGTAAAGACCAAGCTGAAAAAGGGGTATAATAATTCAAGTTAGAAACCGCCCACTTTCGACGAACCTTACGCCATACTGAAAACATAGACCATGCCACCTTGAACTTAGTTTTCTTGTAGTAGCTAGGTTCCAGTACTCGCAATAAAATCCCCCTTGCATTTTCACCTAATCCTATTTCGAAGATTGAGGGCCTACACGATAATGGTGGCCCGGCAACATCCCCAAACAGTGGTAGTCCAAAATGCTGGATTATGGAGGACCAAAAATAATATAAAAGATTGGGGACCGCCCAGCCTCCCCTTTGCCGGGGTAAGCACATCCACTTTGCCGCCCTGCTTGGACGACGATAGCCCCACAAAAACCTATTGCATATTGAATCTGCTTTGACTAAGCTTTGTTGAGAGAATTCCAAAGGGATAGTACGGAACAGATATAGAAATTTGGGAAGCATTAGCATTTTAAGAACATTGCACCTGCCATATAATGACAGATGTAAATTATCCAAACGAGTTAACAATAAATTAACTGAACTAATCATAGGTAAGATATTCAATTCTGGAATAAGATCTACCTGTGGGGTGATTTTAATCCCTAAATAAGTAGCAGCCTGTACTATTGGGGTGGCTGAGATAGGCATGGTTGCGGATTGAATTACCTGGGTTTTGGATGTGTTAAGTTTATAGCCAGAGAGCTTCCCAAATTGATCTGCTAGGGCTATTATTGCAGGGAATGCTGATGCCACCTCCGCAGTCAAAACAACAATGTCGTCAGCATAGGCCAACACCTTATAATCAATAAGGTTGACCGTAACTGGCAATATGTCTTGGGCTCTCTCTATTAAGCTTATAAAAGGTTCAATATACAAAGCGAAGCAAGGGGGAGCATGGACAGCCTTGGCGGGTACCCCTGCTTATACCGAATGCCTTTGAAGACAGCCCAGCCACTGACACTACTGCTTTGGGGGAAATATATAAAGATTGCACTGCTAAAATATATTCCGGACTAAATCCCTTCCACTTCATTACCATCCACAAAAACGCCCAGGAGACCCTGTTAAACGCCTTCTCGGCGTCCAACAGGATCGCCCCAACAGATGCCTGAGTGGCCTGGGCCCAGTCCAAAAGTGCCACTACGCGAGAAATATGATTAGCCGTGTCCCTCCCGGGTATAAATCCATGCTGGCGTAGTGATACCAAAGGGGCGATTACAGCTGACAGTCTGGAGGCTAGTATTTTTGAAAATAATTTGTTATCTGAATTAATAAGTGAGATTTGCCGGAATGAAGACGGGTCCAGCTCTGATTTACCCTTTTTTTTAAAGAAAATAATATTGGTATAGCACCATGATTCAGGTATTGAGCTCTCTTGTGCTGCTCTAAGAACAGATAAAAAAAACCCGACGAATCTCATGCGAGAATTTTTTATAGAATTCCAGCGGGATGGCATCCAAGCCAGCTGCTTTGCCATTGGCCAAGGACTTAATTGCAAGGTCAACCTCCTCCCATTCTATAGAGGCAGCAAGGATTTCATTCTGCCGAACCGAAAGTTGGGTCGATGGGATTCCTGACAGATATAGAGGCACCTGCTGGGGCAAGCCTGGTTCGCCTATAGCATCACCATTATAGAGGTCTCTATAAAATTGATGAAACACCCCTAAAACTCCTTCAGGTGTTTCCATAACCTGTCCCTGGGCGTTGCACACCCTCAAGACTCGGTTAGCCAGACTCTTCTGTTGAAGCCGCTTGGCCAAAACCCTGCCCGATTGTTCCCCCAACTCAAACATCTCAGAGCGATATTGCAAAAATTTAGCCGCTAGATCTTGACTAAAAAACTCCAGCAGGGATGACCTAATTTTGGCAATCATTGCCTGACTGTAGTTAGTGTCCCGTCCCTCCTTAATTGCATCTATTAATGAGAACTCAGCATCACTGAGTTCAGCCAAGTGTCGGATTATTTGCTGGTGAGCAGATTTACGCCGATGAGATGAAAAGCTCTTTGTTTCGCCTCTCAGAGCAGCCTTAAAAGTGTCCCAAACCACCAAATCTGAGGCTGACCCAACATTGAAATTAAAAAATTCCTCCAACCATATCCTGATATGATCAACATAGGGTTGCTCTAACAAAAGTTTCCGCTCAAATGTCCATGCCCTTGAGCTCGGGGACGAATTTGGGATAAAACATTCTATAACCAAAGGGTTGTGATCAGAAAGGATCCTGGGGTAGACTAAGATGGAAGATAGTCCTATCAACTGCTCAGACAAAAAAAAATAATCAAGGCGAGCCATTTTATTATGAGGTGCCGAATAATATGTATAGCCATCCTGCAAACGGTTATGATAAAACCAAGAATCAATCAAAAAATGTTCCTGGACCAGAGCCCTCAATGCCCTGAGAACTCTAGGCTTCTTACCCACATACGATTGAGCCGCAGTCAGATCAAAGCTAGCAGACAAATTAATATTCAAATCCCCACACAGCAGTAAAGGGTGAGAATATAATGCCAGCTCTACATTCAAATAATGCAATACTTCGGGGTCGTCTGAATTAGGGCCGCAAACCGTACAAATTGTGAAAGGCTTGCCATTTATTACTATCTCTGAAATAGCCCACCTTCCCGCATTATCCTGGCTAGTCCTCCTACATAAGCCAACCCCACGCCGCAACAGAATAGCTACCCCCCTAGTCTTAAATGATTGATGAGAACAACCCACTAGATCAAATCCTGGAATACGCAAAAAACCTCGGTCGTTCCATGTAACATGCGTTTCTTGTAAGCAGATCATATCTATGTGCAATGCCTGAACTATCTTAAAAAATAACGCCCTCTTTTTCCCGTCATTCAACCCACAAATATTCCAGGATACTATTCGAACCTTAAATTGCGCCATTAGCTTGCTGGTAAATTCTTAAGATTCGGCTGTATAATTTGGATTCCTTGTTTGAAAACAAATGTAAAGTGCCAATTGTCTAGATTGAGACCAAACTTAACAAAAATGCCACCATTGCAAACTGACCACAAGCTTTTTTTATAACCTTTTGTACCGCCCCCCACCCCAAGTCCCTCCCACCCCCCCTCCCCCAACAAACCCCCCCCCAAAACCCATCCCCTGAACTACCCCCAACCCAACCACCCCCCACTAAATGCAACAGGACCATGGTCCTTATGATAGCAGAGCTGGTCTAGGCCCCCTTCCTCCGACACGACCCCTGCCTAAATAGCCAAGTTTGCGGGCCTCCCGGGATGTACAAAGGGGACTAACTGTTTTTTTTTTTTTAGATTAAATGCAAACACACAAAGTTGATGACCCCCGTCCACTCACCCAGGCAAGCCCACCACCTCACGAGAAAACACCATATTCCAGCGTCCCTTTGCAAACCCTTTACAACACTTTGTACATTCCTTACGAGAAATAATCAATCATGAGAGAGCGAATTGCTGACCAACTGACTGGATCTATATCAATATCATGATTCTCTCAGAGTGAGTTCAGGTAGTCCTTTGCTTTGATTTCCGACGTAAAAAACTTCACTTGCCCCTGATGAATTATCTTAAGTTTGGAAGGGTAGAGCCCCCTTTGACTGAAACGGAGCAATTAGTTGGCGAAGCTGCCACCTCTGTTCAACAGTGGCAGGACATAAATCAGGCCGTACAAAGAATTGACAACCTTTTGCCGATCGCTTCCTATCCGGTCTAGCCAAATCATAAATCTTTTCTCTGGCTAAAAAATTATCCAATTGGCCACCTTAACGGGTTTTAAAAAACGGCTAGATGAGCTTAACAAAGACATCAATGAATATAAGGACAACCTAACTCAAAGTAAGGTGAACCAATTCCAAAAGGATCTTAAAAAGGTTGAATTCAATAAGATCTACCCTTACGCTGATCCATCTTTCGTGGCATTGCGCAAAACTGAGACCTACACCTATGGCTCTGAGGATGAGTCATCAAATAGTAGCGGCTCAAGCAATAACAGCTTCAGACAGGCAAGAAGGGGTAAACAAAGGGGTAGAGCACGCCCCCCTCTCAATCAATCCCCTTGGCTGAACTTCCCTCCCCAACAAGGTATCATGGGGTCACATCCTATGCAGTTCCATTACCCATTCAATCCACAAATGGGTTGGAATCCTGCGTATACGGCCCCTATGTATCCACAAAACCACTTTACACCGCCTCCTTTTTTAGAGAGAGGCCAAAGGGGCAAAGGTCGGCGGAGAGGGCCCAATCAAAGGGTCCATTGGACACAAGACGACCCGGTGGGCAACCACACCCGGAGCAAACAACTACAGGATCAAGCAATCGCAGGCCCGAGCACCTCGACAGCCTAATTGTCAACCTATCTGACAAGATGCTAACTACCCAGGAGACAACAATACTGGAAAAAGGACTGGGATTTGTTCCGTCAGCTCGTCCTGACAAATTCCGTCTCCACTGTGAACTCTCGGCTTTCTTCAGAAAACTGAAATTGAAAGCCTTCTTTGAGGAACATTCTTCAGAGGTAGCAGACTCTGATGTAGGTGATACACCTCTACGACCCAAGTCAACGTTCACACCCCCCCCACACACTATACCAGTTGAGATCGTGACTTTTGAACGAGCTGTATTTTCTGAAATTGAGAATATGGATCCCCCTTCCATTTTCAAAAATCTCAAAGCTGATGAATTCAGAGCCATCAATTCGTTACGACAGGACCCGAATCTCACCATCAAACCGGCAGACAAGGGCGGAGCCGTGGTCCTAATGAATACTGTTGATTACGACCTTGAGTGCCGTAGACTCCTTAGTGACCGCAAGAATTATACACCTCTTCCCATTGACCCCTCTAATGATCTTAAGATCCAGATCGAGAGGATAGTCGAGGAAGCACTAACTGAAGGCACCATCACCAGACCGGAAGCACGTTTCCTTACCGAGAGCCAAGGGACCATACCATATTTCTATACACTCCCTAAAATTCACAAGGGGAGACTTCCTACCCCTGGGCGCCCCATTGTGTCGGGGATTGGCTCCCTCCTGGAATCATTATCTCGGTTCTGCGACCATTTTCTTAAGCCTCTGGTCCAACAATCATCGACGTATCTTAAAGATACCAAGGACCTGCTCAAACTACTGAATGGTATTCAATGCTCTGAGAATACTATCCTGGTAACATTGGATATTGAGAGCTTATACACCAGTATCCCCCAGGACGAGACCATCCGGGTCCTGGGTGAATCTCTCAATTCCCATCCCTGGGAGTATAGGACCTCGAAGAACTTCATTATCCAATGTGCCACTCTGGCACTGAAAAGGAACTTTTTTGAGTATCAGGGACAACTTTATCTGCAATCCACGGGTACTTCCATGGGGAGTACCTTTGCTCCGAGTGTAGCAGGTCTATACGTGTACGATTTCGAACAGAAGTACATTCTCCCTGATACCAATCCTCATCTTCTCTCCATAGGCCTATGGAGACGTTATATTGATGACGTGCTTCTCATATGGCACGGTGACACCAACGCCCTCGAAACATTCTTCCAGTGGATTAACACCTTGGATCCGAATCTGAGATTCACCTACACTTATGACTCTCATGAAGTCGTATTCCTAGATGTCTTGATCACTAACAAACATGGTTCTTTACATACCAGGACACATTACAAGCCTACTTCTAGAAATAATCTTCTAGAATTTACAAGCTTCCACCCTCGTGCACTGAGGGAGAATCTGCCTTACGGGCAATTCCTCCGTCTACGACGGAACTGTACCGCTCTGGTAGATTTTAAGGCACAATCTAGTGATCTGACTTCTAAAATGACAGCCAGAGGGTACCCTCTCCCCCTCCTTTCAAGGAGTTACAAACGGGCCAGAAACCAACCCAGAGAAGCCCTGCTGGAGGACTCTGTTAAAGACGTCACATCTATACCACTTACATGCGTCACCACTTACAGTTCCCTGTCCAATGCCATGAAAAAAGTTGTCACGAAACATTGGCGTATCATCAACAGTAACAAACGGAGATGGGAAAAACCTTTGTTCTCCTTCAAACGGGCTCAAAGCCTGCGTAATAGCCTAGTACAGACGCGTCCCATTATCAGACCTAACACTACTCAGAGATCCATCACAGAAGCATGGGGTCTTCCCAAGGTTACGGGCCATTTTCCTTGCTCGGATTGCAGTATATGCCATCAGACTTCTCACACTACCAGTCTTAAGCTGGAACCAGGCAAGATTTGGACCCAAAATAGCCACACCAACTGCAACACACCTAATGTTGTCTACCTCATCACTTGTCCCTGTGGCCTACGCTATGTAGGGATGACCACCAGGAAAGTGAAACTCCGCATATGTGAACATCGGAGCAACATTAGGTGCAAAAAAATCACTACTAAACTTAGTGAACATTTCCTGTCTGTTAACCACACCACCAATGACCTGCACTGGACAGTAATTGAAGAAGTCACTGCATGTAGAAACACTCAGAAAATCCTTTTCGAGAAGGAACAAAGATGGGTGTACCGTCTGGGTACTAACCTCGTGGGTCTTAATGACAATATACCCTGGGTCAACATACTCTAAGTATGCACTTATGTTTGCAGCTACTTTGATTGTACCACTGATTTACAGTGACCGTTACATCTACTGGGTTGGGTCACCTTGTGTGACTTCACCTTTGTCCACCCAGTAAATAGCCCTGTTCTGACCCCCTGTGCTGTACCCCATTACGCGATTAGCATTTACCGACTATACCAGGGGCACATAACATGCAGTGTCCCCTTAACATACCGCTTCCCAGTCTATCACTGGCATTCTCCTCTGAATGAGCTTGTGGACGTGCGCTGCATAGACCGTCCCCCCTATCTGCATCTAGTGTTTAATACAGACACACGTCTTTGTTGTGTCAAGCGTGCTCATGCTTTTCCGCTTTGCACCGCATAAAGTTTCCTTTATCGAGTTGTCCCTTTTTTTTTTTTTTTTTAAACAACGGACGAGCCTCCTTTCATTCATGCGTTCTATTGGCTGTGTCTTAACCTATCATTGCACAGCTTGGGAGGTCCCGTCCCTTTAATGAATTGACGAGCCTTTTGCCTCCACGCGTCCTATTGGCCGGGGCTCATCCAATCACATCTCAGCATGCGATGTGCTGCCCAATCACCGACGGGCTTCCTTCTTGCACTCTTGCTTTTAGGAACCTCGCACCAGGTCTCTTCTCTCCCTGGACCCGGTGGCTTGAGGCGGTGTAGGTTCCTAACGGGTGCCGAGCAGCGAGGGCGTAAGTGTACCTTCTGGCTCCCATTTCCTTTTGGTAAGGCTTACAGTATTGTTCGGCTTGTGTTTTTACTATTCAGCCGCTCGTGGCCGCTCTTTCTTCCTTGTTTCTTCCAGGGTGTGCCATATTTGCTCGCACCTCCTCCCCGGGATCCCTGAGGCGACGAACAGTCTAGCCTCACAGTAAGAACCTCTCTACTCCCCTCGGCATTTCTACCTACCAGGAATGCTTCACGGGCCGCGCTCATTTTTCTCCTGGCCCTTGCTAAGTTTTTAGTCTCACACGTAGCATTTTGACTCCACGTTGATTCCGTGATACATCGCTAGTCACGCTATTCAGGTGAAGTCTTTTACTTCCCTGACACCAGTATCTGGCTAATTCTAGGTGCACTGTTAGCACACTGTTGATGCACCTGAGGTACGGATTACTGTCACAGTCCCCATCCACGCACTATGTTTGAGCCTATAATATGGCGCTTTATAATGTCATGACTACGCACATTTACGATTCTTTTGTGTTTTGTCTTATGTATGTATGTCTCTTTTCTCATTATAGAGTAAACTCGTTTCTCTCCACCATTATAGTTTTTGGCGGATTTTTCCTGTGTTTAGATATCATTTTTCACACAGCAGCCCACGGGAGGGTGAACCTTAGCGCGTTCACACTACCGGGGCACCCACACTTCCACTCTGGTCCTGATGAAAGCCTGTAAATTACACATAAAGGCAGAAACATGTTGACCGCCATGGAGTGAACCCGGTCTGTTATTTTTTTGACCATCACTCCTTTTTATTATGTTTTAATTTTCCAATTAGCAAAACGAATAAAATACTTTTTTGACTTAATTGGGAATTTTAAATTCACTGTCACCACACACAACCCCGCTCCGCAGTAACCTGGCGTTGCAGCACACTGGGATGGCATTCGGCCATGCCCGGTGGAGCCCGATGATGAAGCATGTCACCAACCAGGTTGGTGAGTGAGGGCTTTTCATACATAATTTGTATTACCTCCACAGGTCTGTTTTCCTCCCTGTAAGTGATTGGGTAGGTTCTGACCTTGGAGACCGGTGCTTTCTCGGATGGTGAGTGCATTCTTAAGATTACGCTGACTTCGTTGGTTTACACTAAAAAATTATCCAAACATATGAGAATGGCACGAGGCTTGACTTCGGTTAGACCGGACTTCTGCTTGAATGGAAAGCGGTGAGCGCGCTGAACCTCGCTCTGCCAGTACCACTGTTTAACCTCCGGAAAAGCTTCCGTAAACAGCTCTATGATAAACAACCTTTCGTCTGGCCCTTCCATCCCTTCTGGAACACCCAGAACTCGAAGGTTGTTCCGGCGCGATCTATTTTCAAGATCTGTCAGTTTCCAGACAATGTCCTCCCTTTGTGCCTTGAGACTCTCAGTGATATCCTTTTGTACGACCATATCGTCCTCCAACGTGGAAATTCGCTCCTCGACCACTCCCATTCTAGAGGCAATGTCCGAACAGGTCTTAGCGACCCTCCGTATGGAGTTCTGCATTCGTCGGCAAGCCCCTTGGGTGCGAGCGCTCTCCTGCCGAGTCTCTTCGCAAAGAGCCATGATTGTTTGGTAAATCACTGCCAACGTCATTTCACCTGTAGGAGGGCCCAGGGATGCGGAGTCAATAGCAGATTGATTTGCACCAGGATCGTTAGGGGGGGCCTTAGGAGCAGGCTGCCCTGAGAAAGAGTAATCCCAAGCCAGAGATCCTATATCAGGATGTGCAGAGTCAGAGTTATGTAAAGGTTTTCGAACTGTTCCAATATCTGGCCTCTCAGTGCACCCCCACTCCCCAGTCTCACTGTCATCTGACCACTCCTTCGCACCCTCCAATTCTTCCTCCGAGGACACTGTATGGTCCGACAAAGAAAATAATTTATCGCCTCCCGCGGCGTCATTCCGCATAGCTTTAGACATATCCCCCAAGACTACATCTCCCAGAATGCCACAGTGCTGCTGGATATTGCATGGTTGAAGCAGTTGATCCCGTTGTGTATTAGTTTCAGAAACTGCAGGGCTAGCGCTAGATTCTGTCAATGCGTTAACACCAGCCTTAGTGACTGGGTTAGTGATAAGCGCCGTCGCAGCAACAGCCTCTGCGCGTTAATTTTTACCTTTAACCGGTTGCGGGGAACCAGCCTTCTCCAATGGCCTGCGAAACATTAATGGCACCGTCTGCGATGTTCTGCCTTTGCCTTTACCTCTATTCGGCTGATCCCCACTAGCAGTGGCATCCGGAACAGCAATCAGCGATGTGGAACCTAACAGACTGGAGTCAGGCTCGCTAGCCGCCCTGGAAGGACCACCGGAGCGGGATGAGCTTCGACCCACTGCTGCTCTCGAAGTTGAAGCACTCTTCGCCTGGGGCCGACCTCCTGCACTTCTCAGCGGCATCTCAGTCGGGGGCAGGAAAGAGCCGGTACACAGATGAGAAGCGCAGTTGAGCCAGGATTTACGAGCCGCCCGACCGGAGCGGTAGGACAAAATCCTGTTAACCAACAGCAGCGCAGAATTCAGCTGCAAAACATGCCGCCACAGCATCTCAAACGTTCCGAAAATGAGTGCTGGAAAAGTCCTGGTAGGTCCGTTTAAACCGTTTAATACACTCCGCGTATCTTGGGCTTTCTAGGCGCGTGTTAGCATTAGCACCATCCGTACTGTGGGTCGGACGGAGCGGGGGCCTCACACCAGCTCAACCGGCCAGGAGAGCGGCCGCCATCTTTTTGCCTGTCCCGTGTCAAGACCCAATTCGCACAACTCTCCAATGTAGAATGCACTGTGGAGTATAGGACAGGCCAAAAGTCACTGCTTGAATAATGAAGAATGCAGAAGTGTACAAAGCACGGCAGGTGTATAACTAACTGACCGGACAGTGGGACAGAAATCACTGCATGAATGATGCAGTAGAGTAGGGCACAGATCAGGGAATGTGAGATGGTACAGGACACAAATGACTTCATGTATGGCAGAGATCTTTGCTAGTAGAAAGGATAATTCAGCAGGGCAGTAACTTATTAGTTTTAAATGCCCATATTTATGTGCATTGAGAAGAAAAAAGTATTTAGCGAAATGCCTACATTAATCTTAGCCATAGGTAATTATTCTCGACTGCATTCAGAGCCAGTGGTGTGGTGTGCGGGTCGGGGGAGGGGGAACAGGGGTGGTTGCCCCGGGTGCACAATTGTTAGGGGGCGCAAAATATTCAAAGAAAAGAAATTCGTTCTACCAATGTTTTTCCTTTTAGGGGATGCAATACTTGCCTTTCCCCGGGTGCTGGCAACCCATGCTATGCCGCTATATAGAGCCATTACGTTTTCCTAACTGTGCCACTCTAGACAGGGACCAACTGTCAGCCTCGGTCCTACATCTATGCCATAGCATCCTTGAAAATGAACACAAACAACCTCAGACCGTTTTCTTCCCTTTTCACCCTCATTATTGAGATGCAGCCTAGAACCTGTGGCAAAGTGATCACCGGATCTACTTTTTGATATACCTTTCACACTTAAGGCAACTCAATATGGATAATTAAATTAAAAAGTGATGGGTGGAACACTTGAGCTGATCTGCACCACTGGCATTTATTATGTATCATCTTCCAATCCGTCATTTTTTTGCTCACTCTGATGCGAAAGACAGGTACCAGACATATTCAAATAAGTCTTGAAACTGTTCCAGAAGAATCAGTCCAACCCCAGAATGGGCATGCAAGCAATCCCAGATTGCTTTTGTTTTTTTGTTCCTTAAGAGTAAAGTACCTCTTAAGAGGTGAGGCACACTGAGTACTGACCCATCTCTAGGCATAACCCTTACACTTAGGGCATCTCACTTAGAAAAACAAAAAAATGAGAGGTGAAATGCATGTATTCATCTTAGCCGCTGGTAATTAGGTCACATTTCAGAGCATCCTTTTTTTAGCTCAATGTGCTTCTACAGACAAGGACCAACAATATGCACCTCAGCTTTGGCCCGGTTATGCAGAATGATGTAACTCTCTGAATAGAGATAGGACTTTAGGCATAATGTGCATCCTTGTCTATGTATCACCGCTCCATCACCCAAAGAGCTTACCCCAATGGTATCAAAACACCATGACTAATAAGAAATATTGATTTAGTTTAGGTTAAAATTCTGTTCACAGCATCAGAGTCAGGACCTCGGACTGGACTTTGATCAATGATTTGGTGTGTTAGGCACTAGATAACTCCTGATGGCTGTACCTAGTTCCTTCCTGTTTATCCTCTTGCAGCAAACCTGGATGTTTCCCATCCCATTCTTCTTCTTTTGACATCTTTGAAGAGCCCATCGACAGCAAATGTTCTGTCTCTGGTGGACAATTGCAAATGCCAGTCGTCCCTCTTCTTTCCTTTTGAAAGATTTTCCCAGAGACAGCGTTTTTAAATTGCTTTGCTCACAGCTGTGGCACGGACTAATATCTTTTTACTGCTGAAGATCTTTTCAAAAGAGCACACCACGGGAGATTAAGAAAACTCATTTGCATTTGGCTGAGAACGAAAAGCTATCCAGGCCGAATCTGGAATGATAGGATAATGTTTCATATCTTGCAAACATACAGTAAACTCGGGATGTTTGCTCATGGTGCCTTCTTCACCTTTTTACCGATGCATCACAATGTAGTTTTTTTTTTAAGTTAAAAGATACAGCAGTGGAATAGATTGCTGTTTATATGTTTGAAATTTTACACAGTTCAAAAGTAAGAACCTCATTCACGCCTGTATGATAGTGAAGCGGTACAAAAGGGGGTGGTGATGGACGGAGCATCAGAACCTGTTGACTGGGTGTGAGTGTTTGATTGGTTCTGATGCTCCGTCCATCACCACCCCCTTTTGTACCGCTTTGTTCGCCATAAGTTGGCAGGGTATGCTCAGACGTTGAGTCCCTTGCTCACTTTGCCACTGGATTCAAGCAAGCCTGGCTGAAGACGGCTGAAATGCCAGAAACCGGTCTTAGGAAGCTTGTTTCAAGTCCAGGGAAGGCATGGCTTGGCAGTTCGGGCTGGACTGTTCCCATGAGGCACAGGGTCAGACTGATTTGCATATGGCCATGTCTGAACTGGGGTGGCAGAGTGGGCTAAAGAACGGTGATGGATCAAACCCAGATCTGTTGACTGGGTGTGAGTGTTTGATTGGTTCTGATGCTCCGTCCATCACCACCCCCTTTTGTACCGCTTTGTATGATAGTGAAAACAGTTATTTTTAGCCATGCCAATTTACGATACAGATAGACCCCAGGCAATACAAACATGTAGAACCAGCTGTACATCTTATCAATAAAAAGTAACTTTTTGTCCCCCTTCCCCCCCAATCCCTAACAAAGGAAACAAAAGAAAGAAAAAGGACAAAAAAAATTAAAAAAACAACCAAGAGCAGCCAATGGTATCCTGTCAGCGAGAACATATCTATCAGGTGGGGATCAGGTTTAAGAAAGTAAAAGCAGTTTAAACCTGGAGCGATTTATCCTCATCACAGTCTGCTGATACAGACGAATGTACAAGACACAGTGCAATATGCCCTTCCTCCCTGTGGAGAGCACAAGATACATTTCTGCACTGTGCACAGTTTTAACTAAACATGAGAACTAACAGGACTATTGATAAAACTGTCAAGTGGACCCATGTTAAGCATGAAGCCCATGGGCCTCATTTATGAGAAGTGACGCATCGCTAAATGAAAGCAGCGATGCATCACTTTTCAGTGCGCCCTCCTTGCGACATGATGGATGCGTCATATTTACAGTATGACGCATCATGTCGCAAGGAGTTACAGGTACGTCAGTATTTCTGATGTATCTGTAGGCGCAAAAATTACGCATTGCTGCAAAAGTGACGCATCTCCAGCAATGTGTCCTTTCACATGGGGCAAGTCCCATGTGAAAGGGCCTGCGTCAGTCTTACGCCTGCTGTGAGGCAGGTGTAAGATATTGACACATTACACCCTAGAAGTGGCGCAGTGAAATCTCATAGATTTCACTGCATCACTTCTACGATGCTTACTTACGTTGTAACGCCCACCCTGCATAAATGATACCTGACGCAGGTATAATGTAGCGCAGGGCTTTACAAAGTGACGCATCTACCTAGATGCGTCACTTTGTAAATATGGTGCAACAAGGTCCAATTTTTACGCCGATGGTGCGTCACAAAAAGTGCCGCACCGGCGGCGCAAAAGTGCCGCAAGAACTCATAAATGAGCCCCCATATGTGTAGGCATATATTATAATGGTGGTTGTGCGCTTATATATTGTGTAGCTGGCTGCAAGATGGTAGCTGTGTTGTGATTTGATAGTGAGTGAATTTGCATAAGAAGATGGCCTGCTCCTTGACGAACAAAGAATTAGAAACCTCTATGTTTTTTTCAGAAACCTTTCTGTGATCTAAACATTCTGTGAATTTTTAGATTAATAACACACAAAGCTTTCAGAGGCAGGGCTACTACGATTAGTCAAATTTGACTATCAATGTCTAAATGGTGCTGCGGTGTTGGTTGTGTAGGGTGCTCATTTTAGTTTAAGAAGGAGTTTGATGCTGCAAAGAATGATTGCTGGGGCCGGGAAATAGATTTGATGGTGTGGTGGGGCTGGAACACTAGGTAAATGTAGATCCTTAACTTTGACATTTCTATGGTGAAATCAGAACTTCCTCTTAAAATTAGATTTTGGCGTGAAAATGTTAAAATATAACAAATAAGTATAAATAAATATATATATAAAACTATATATATATATATGGGTGAAGTGAGGAGCAAGCAATAACTACATGTCCCAGCATACATTGCGAAGGCGCGAAAACTACTAAGTGCGCACACCTAAGACGGCCACTACTTTAGGAAGCTGAATCATGGGACTGTTGGGAGTATTGCAAATCCGCCATTCCATTGCCCAAGAGGAAGGAGCGGACAGCTCTGAAACGCGTCGGCTAGCAGTTACAATGACGGACTGAAACGATCTTCAAATGCCTTGAATAAATGAAGTTTTCTTCTACTCTGCTGTCGAGTGCTTATCCGAATGCAGAGCCTTTGAACCAAATTAAATTGCACGACAGCTTCGTCGTGGGGGTAGCACCACCTGTTGAAAAAGAGGGGCCGCCAGCAGGAATTCTTCGTGCTGAAGAGGCACAGCAGAAGGCTTCACTAATGAAGAAAGCTTCAATCCGGAGCACACTGTGTGTTTTTAAACCACAGAGGATGCGTACTTAATCACTGTGGAACTGAAGAATTATAATGGAACTGCGGAACCCACTATGGGTGAAGTGAGGAGCAAGCAATAACTACATGTCCCGGCATACATTGCGAAGGCGCGAAAACTACTAAGTGCGCACACCTGAGACGGCCACTACTTTAGGAAGCTGAATCATGGGACTGTTCGGAGTATTGCAAATCCGCCATTCCATTGCCCAAGAGGAAGGAGCAGACAGCTCTGAAACGCGTTGGCTAGCAGTTACAATGACGGACTGAAACGATCTTCAAATGCCTTGAATAAATGAAGTTTTCTTCTACTCTGCTGTCGAGTGCTTATCCGAATGCAGAGCCTTTGAACCAAATTAAATTGCACGACAGCTTCGTCGTGGGTGTAGCACCACCTGTTGAAAAAGAGGGGCCGCCAGAAGGAATTCTTCGTGCTGAAGAGGCACAGCAGAAGGCTTCACTAATGAAGAAAGCTTCAATCCGGAGCACACTGTGTGTTTTTAAACCACAGAGGATGCGTACTTAATCACTGTGGAACTGAAGAATTATAATGGAACCGCGGAACCCACTATGGGTGAAGTGAGGAGCAAGCAATAACTACATGTCCCAGCATACATTGCGAAGGCGCGAAAATTACTAAGTGCGCACACCTGAGACGGCCACTACTTTAGGAAGCTGAATCATGGGACTGTTGGGAGTATTGCAAATCCGCCATTCCATTGCCCAAGAGGAAGGAGCAGACAGCTCTGAAACGCTCTGGCTAGCAGTTACAATGACGGACTGAAACGATCTTCAAATGCCTTGAATAAATGAAGTTTTCTTCTACTCTGCTGTCGAGTGCTTATCCGAATGCAGAGCCTTTGAACCAAATTAAATTGCACGACAGCTTCGTCGTGGGTGTAGCACCACCTGTTGAAAAAGAGGGGCCGCCAGCAGGAATTCTTCATGCTGAAGAGGCACAGCAGAAGGCTTCACTAATGAAGAAAGCTTCAATCCGGAGCACACTGTGTGTTTTTAAACCACAGAGGATGCGTACTTAATCACTGTGGAACTGAAGAATTATAATGGAACTGCGGAACCCACTATGGGTGAAGTGAGGAGCAAGCAATAACTACATGTCCCAGCATACATTGCGAAGGCGCGAAAACTACTAAGTGCGCACACCAGAGACGGCCACTACTTTAGGAAGCTGAATCATGGGACTGTTGGGAGTATTGCAAATCCGCCATTCCATTGCCCAAGAGGAAGGAGCAGACAGCTCTGAAACGCGTTGGCTAGCAGTTACAATGACGGACTGAAACGATCTTCAAATGCCTTGAATAAATGAAGTTTTCTTCTACTCTGCTGTTGAGTGCTTATCCGAATGCAGAGCCTTTGAACCAAATTAAATTGCACGACAGCTTCGTCGTGGGTGTAGCACCACCTGTTGAAAAAGAGGGGCCGCCAGCAGGAATTCTTCGTGCTGAAGAGGCACAGCAGAAGGCTTCACTAATGAAGAAAGCTTCAATCCGGAGCACACTGTGTGTTTTTAAACCACAGAGGATGCGTACTTAATCACTGTGGAACTGAAGAATTATAATGGAACTGCGGAACCCACTATGGGTGAAGTGAGGAGCAAGCAATAACTACATGTCCCAGCATACATTGCGAAGGCGCGAAAACTACTAAGTGCGCACACCTGAGACGGCCACTACTTTAGGAAGCTGAATCATGGGACTGTTGGAAGTATTGCAAATCCGCCATTCCATTGCCCAAGAGGAAGGAGCAGACAGCTCTGAAACGCGTTGGCTAGCAGTTACAATGACGGACTGAAACGATCTTCAAATGCCTTGAATAAATGAAGTTTTCTTCTACTCTGCTGTCGAGTGCTTATCCGAATGCAGAGCCTTTGAACCAAATTAAATTGCACGACAGCTTCGTCGTGGGTGTAGCACCACCTGTTGAAAAAGAGGGGCCGCCAGCAGGAAATCTTTGTGCTGAAGAGGCACAGCAGAAGGCTTCACTAATGAAGAAAGCTTCAATCCGGAGCACACTGTGTGTTTTTAAACCACAGAGGATGCGTACATAATCACTGTGGAACTGAAGAATTATAATGGAACTGCGGAACCCACTATGGGTGAAGTGAGGAGCAAGCAATAACTACATGTCCCAGCATACATTGCGAAGGCGCGAAAACTACTAAGTGCGCACACCTGAGACGGCCACTACTTTAGGAAGCTGAATCATGGGACTGTTGGGAGTATTGCAAATCCGCCATTCCATTGCCCAAGAGGAAGGAGCAGACAGCTCTGAAACGCGTTGGCTAGCAGTTACAATGACGGACTGAAACGATCTTCAAATGCCTTGAATAAATGAAGTTTTCTTCTACTCTGCTGTCGAGTGCTTATCCGAATGCAGAGCCTTTGAACCAAATTAAATTGCACGACAGCTTCGTCGTGGGTGTAGCACCACCTGTTGAAACAGAGGGGCCGCCAGAAGGAATTCTTCGTGCTGAAGAGGCACAGCAGAAGGCTTCACTAATGAAGAAAGCTTCAATCCGGAGCACACTGTGTGTTTTTAAACCACAGAGGATGCGTACTTAATCACTGTGGAACTGAAGAATTATAATGGAACTGCGGAACCCACTATGGGTGAAGTGAGGAGCAAGCAATAACTACATGTCCCAGCATACATTGCGAAGGCGCGAAAACTACTAAGTGCGCACACCTGAGACGGCCACTACTTTAGGAAGCTGAATCATGGGACTGTTGGGAGTATTGCAAATCCGCCATTCCATTGCCAAAGAGGAAGGAGCAGACAGCTCTGAAACGCGCTGGCTAGCAGTTACAATGACGGACTGAAACGATCTTCAAATGCCTTGAATAAATGAAGTTTTCTTCTACTCTGCTGTCGAGTGCTTATCCGAATGCAGAGCCTTTGAACCAAATTAAATTGCACGACAGCTTCGTCGTGGGTGTAGCACCACCTGTTGAAAAAGAGGGGCCGCCAGCAGGAATTCTTCGTGCTGAAGAGGCACAGCAGAAGGCTTCACTAATGAAGAAAGCTTCAATCCGGAGCACACTGTGTGTTTTTAAACCACAGAGGATGCGTACTTAATCACTGTGGAACTGAAGAATTATAATGGAACTGCGGAACCCACTATGGGTGAAGTGAGGAGCAAGCAATAACTACATGTCCCAGCATACATTGCGAAGGCGCGAAAACTACTAAGTGCGCACACCAGAGACGGCCACTACTTTAGGAAGCTGAATCATGGGACTGTTGGGAGTATTGCAAATCCGCCATTCCATTGCCCAAGAGGAAGGAGCAGACAGCTCTGAAACGCTCTGGCTAGCAGTTACAATGACGGACTGAAACGATCTTCAAATGCCTTGAATAAATGAAGTTTTCTTCTACTCTGCTGTCGAGTGCTTATCCGAATGCAGAGCCTTTGAACCAAATTAAATTGCACGACAGCTTCGTCGTGGGTGTAGCACCACCTGTTGAAACAGAGGGGCCGCCAGAAGGAATTCTTCGTGCTGAAGAGGCACAGCAGAAGGCTTCACTAATGAAGAAAGCTTCAATCCGGAGCACACTGTGTGTTTTTAAACCACAGAGGATGCGTACTTAATCACTGTGGAACTGAAGAATTATAATGGAACTGCGGAACCCACTATGGGTGAAGTGAGGAGCAAGCAATAACTACATGTCCCAGCATACATTGCGAAGGCGCGAAAACTACTAAGTGCGCACACCTGAGACGGCCACTACTTTAGGAAGCTGAATCATGGGACTGTTGGGAGTATTGCAAATCCGCCATTCCATTGCCAAAGAGGAAGGAGCAGACAGCTCTGAAACGCGCTGGCTAGCAGTTACAATGACGGACTGAAACGATCTTCAAATGCCTTGAATAAATGAAGTTTTCTTCTACTCTGCTGTCGAGTGCTTATCCGAATGCAGAGCCTTTGAACCAAATTAAATTGCACGACAGCTTCGTCGTGGGTGTAGCACCACCTGTTGAAAAAGAGGGGCCGCCAGCAGGAATTCTTCGTGCTGAAGAGGCACAGCAGAAGGCTTCACTAATGAAGAAAGCTTCAATCCGGAGCACACTGTGTGTTTTTAAACCACAGAGGATGCGTACTTAATCACTGTGGAACTGAAGAATTATAATGGAACTGCGGAACCCACTATGGGTGAAGTGAGGAGCAAGCAATAACTACATGTCCCAGCATACATTGCGAAGGCGCGAAAACTACTAAGTGCGCACACCTGAGACGGCCACTACTTTAGGAAGCTGAATCATGGGACTGTTGGGAGTATTGCAAATCCGCCATTCCATTGCCCAAGAGGAAGGAGCAGACAGCTCTGAAACGCGTTGGCTAGCAGTTACAATGACGGACTGAAACGATCTTCAAATGCCTTGAATAAATGAAGTTTTCTTCTACTCTGCTGTCGAGTGCTTATCCGAATGCAGAGCCTTTGAACCAAAATATATATATATATGTGTAGGATTAAATTTGGATCACCACTCTTGATTGTTGTCTGGTTTTTCCTGAGAGCGTACTAACACGAACTTTTGCTGTTGGTTGGATATTCTTTACCGGCACGCTCCGCCGGAGTGTACGCCACCTTCCCATGGGGCCCAGTATTCCAGTAGGAGCTACGTGACTTTTGTATATATATATATATATGAGAAGTGTACTTGATCTCCCAAAGCTTGCACTTCCTTTGCAGCGGTAAGAGAGACCCGGACTCCAAAATACGTGGCAAAATAGGCTGTTTTTATTCTTTCAAGCCGTTATATGACGCGTTTCGAGCACCTCCGTGCCCTTGATCACATATATATATATATTTTTTTTTTGCCTGACATTGAAAAAGCCAGTCGGCGAAACGCGTCTGTCAGCATTTCGGGGGAATTACGGGGGGGAACTTGCTAAATAAAGCATCTATGCTTTAAGAAACATTGTCCCTGGATTTTGCTTCGAGTGCTCTTCGTTTTACGTGTTGGTTGTTTCATATATATATATATATATATATATATATATATATATATATATATATATATATATATATATATCGTCCCACATTGTCCTTGCATTAAGACGCGCACTCCTCCAGCTGGTAGGTCACGAACCTTTATTCTTAACAGGACAGCATTACAAATCCAGCCATTTCTGTCCATTTGCCTTACGCGTTTCAGAGCAAATGTGCTCTTTCATCAGAGGCAGTTTCAAAGCACATCCTGTCTCGGGTTTCTTCACAGAGTTCCTTTGCATTGCGTCATTATATAGGCTTCAGGTGTGCCTTTTCCGGTTAATCCGGTCAACACATTAAAGTGCATGCTGGGACTCATAGTTTGATACCCTGCTAATTACCTTCGGTGGGTGCGTGCTAAATGAAACAATTTCATGGACCAATATAAATATAGTGAATCCTTTTTTAATTGATGTCAAAGTATGATATTTATGTAAATAATGTTTCTGTTTTTTTATCTATGTTCAGTGTCTATTAGCCCATAAAATTGAGATCATTTTGAAATAATACATGAAAATCCTCAGTTATTATCTATGCTTTAAGAAACATTGTCCCTGGATTTTGCTTTGAGTGCTCTTCGCTTTACACGTTTTACGTGTTGGTTGTTTCATATATATATATATATATATATATATATATATATATTACCTACTGGCGGTCGCCAGTAGGTAGTTATAGTTAGGACCACGTTTCCATAGGAAAACCTCAACATTCTATTTTGAATAACTTTGACGCCGGTCGACGAATCCTCGGGAATTTCTCAAAATAGGTGGGGCGCTACGCTCCGCTCCTACCCTGAAAGTCTCGGGGGGATCCGTCAAGCGGGGGCTGAGATAAAAGGGGGGTCCCAAAACGCGTTTTTCCCATGCATTTTTCCATAGGACCTTTAGAACGAGCTACAGCCCGAACGGCTGAACAGAATTACTCGAAATTTGGCAGAGAGGTAGTCCCTAGGTCAAGGAAGTGCCTTTTGTAGGTTTGGTGTAAATCTGTTCAGTAGATTCTGAGAAAATAGCCTTTAAATCAATATATATATCTGAGCCAGCTTACGGTACGCTTACCGTACGCTTACGGTAAGCGTACGGTGGCGTGCGCGAGCGCGATTCTGATTGGCTCTTAGATCTTAGTAAACATTCGGATCGGCCGAAACCAGGAAGCGGCGGCCGCCATTTTGTGTATTTCACTCTGAAAAAAAAGAGTGAAAACAAGGAAAGGGGGCAATGAGGAGAGTTACAGACCCCCTAACAATTGTAAGGGGGTCAAAGAAGGACAGAAAAGTACAAAAAAAACATTTATTGATTTTAAAAAAAATCACGGGGTACGCGTACGGTAAGCTTACGGTAAGCGTACGGTAAAAAAAAAATAATAAATAAAAGAAAATCAGATTTAAGAGTTTAGAAATTAGGGAGCTCTAAAAAGAGCTGTTGTGTTTATGGAGTCATTTTTTTAGTGGTACCTACAAGTAAGTACCGATGCAGAGTCTAAGGTTCAAGAGGAAGACTCTGTTCCCTTCATCATTGAAGTGCACACCATCTCCTCTATAAATGTCTTGCATGTCGTAACGCAAGTTGTTGTGGTAAATGGCACCCATACCATAGTCACGGAGGAAAGCAGAAACAGATTTGTTGACGTGCTTTCTTGCTTTGTCAATCTGTGGACAGAAATGATTGGACCAGTTCCATTTTTGCCTTTGGCATATGTTGGAAAACACAAAGGCAGTTTTAGGGAAAAGTGTAAACAGTTGTGCAAAGGTGTCCTTCATAAGCATTTCCAGACCTACCCCAGTCAAAGTGCCTAGGTCATTGCCACCACAGTGCACTATTATGAGGTCAGGGTGTTGGATTTGCATGAAGGATTTCACCAATGGCATCAATTGGTGCCACTTTAACCCTCTCTGACCAATCCATTTAATGTCTACATTTGGCAAAGCAAGGTCTCTCACCATATCTGTTTTCTCTGCAAACTTTTCACTCCAGAAGACATAGCTGTGCCCTACAATCCACACTGTGAACATCTTCAAAGGAGAACTTGATGCACTCAGGAGGTGTCTTTCAGTAGAATGGCAATATGAAAAGAAAGACAGTTTGGAAATGGAGGCATACATATTTTTTACAAAACAAAAAGAACTGATTGGCTGTTTCATACCATTCTAGAAAAAAAACTAGGCTGTATGTGAAAATTAATAGAAGCATGTTTTGTATTGGTACAAAAAAATGTGTAACCAAAGAACAGTACTATGGATTTGCTGTTAGGATTGAAAAGTCAAGCACTCTTGCTCTGTGGAATTGAAACATTGTGTGTCGAACTTCTGACCTAACTGCACACAGCAGTGTTCCATGAGCTGTTGCTATGGTAGCAGGCAGAAGTCAAGTTGGGGGAAGGGTACTAGGCAGAAGTCAAGTTGGGGGCAGGGTACTTTTGGAAAAGGGTTGGTTTTCAACCAATAGAAATGTGTCATTACATTTGAAAAAAAGGGGGAAGCACTGAGATTTGAAACTTACATGTATATGTGTGGAAAAATAGAGGGAAAGTTTGCCATTATCTGGTTCTGCTGAGAGGAGAGAGGTGAACACAACAGAGATCCTGGCTCTGATAATCTGCTGTTTGAGTGACACATTTCTTTCACAACTAACTAATTTTAAAGGTGAGTTTACAGTTTGAGAGGGGATGTATGTGGTAACTTAAGAAATGAATAATAGAAATGGGAATTGTTTTTGTTGTAGTTACACATGGTGGATTCATAATGTGTCAGTCTGTAAAAGAGATTTTCACTTGGCCCGAAAAAAAAAGAGCAGTAAGTGTGCTTTCAAATTGGCAAAGAAATTTCGTTTTGGCACTAATGTGAAAACATGACTCTGTGTGCATAGAAGAATTATAGGCAGAAATTTATTGCGTCTTGCTCTGGTGATTTCACAGTTGCAGTAGATGGAAAAGAGGAGCGAATTTTTGGGGGAAGAAGCAGAGGCTTAGCACACACCCATGTGCTTGCCATGTATAGTCATGCACAGTAATTAGAAGCGAGTGGGGTTTTCAGGTTTAAGTCTGTAATGCAAATACATTCAGCATCACTAAGGCTGGTTGCTCCTGCTGGAGTGTAGGCAGTCACAGAGAATAAACACGGTGGTGGTCTGAAAAAAAAACAGCTTGGACATGTGCATTTAAATAAATTTAAAAAAAAGGTTTCAGAATGTGTCAGTCTGTAAAAGTGATTTCAAACTGTAAAAAGAGATTTTCACTTGGCCCAAAAAAAAAAGAGCAGTAAGTGTGCTTTCAAATTGGCAAAGAAATTTCGTTTTGGCACTAATGTGAAAACATGACTCTGTGTGCATGGAAGAATTATAGGCAGAAATTTATTGCGTCTTGCTCTGGTGATTTCACAGTTGCAGTAGATGGAAAAGAGGAGCGAATTTTTGGGGGAAGAAGCAGAGGCTTAGCACACACCCATGTGCTTGCCATGTATAGTCATGCACAGTAATTAGAAGCGAGTGGGGTTTTCAGGTTTAAGTCTGTAATGCAAATACATTCAGCATCACTAAGGCTGGTTGCCCCTGCTGGAGTGTAGGCAGTCACAGAGAATACACACGGTGGTGGTCTGAAAAAAAAACAGCTTGGACATGTGCATTTAAATAAATTTAAAAAAAAGGTTTCAGAATGTGTCAGTCTGTAAAAGTGATTTCAAAGTGTAAAAAGAGATTTTCACTTGGCCCAAAAAAAAAAGAGCAGTAAGTGTGCTTTCAAATTGGCAAAGAAATTTCGTTTTGGGACTAATGTGAAAACATGACTCTGTGTCCATAGAAGAATTATAGGCAGAAATTTATTGCGTCTTGCTCTGGTGATTTCACAGTTGCAGTAGATGGAAAAGAGGAGCGAATTTTTGGGGGAAGAAGCAGAGGCTTAGCACACACCCATGTGCTTGCCATGTATAGTCATGCACAGTAATTAGAAGCGAGTGGGGTTTTCAGGTTTAAGTCTGTAATGCAAATACATTCAGCATCACTAAGGCTGGTTGCCCCTGCTGGAGTGTAGGCAGTCACAGAGAATAAACACGGTGGTGGTCTGAAAAAAAAACAGCTTGGACATGTGCATTTAAATAAATTTAAAAAAAAGGTTTCAGAATGTGTCAGTCTGTAAAAGTGATTTCAAAGTGTAAAAAGAGATTTTCACTTGGCCCAAAAAAAAAAGAGCAGTAAGTGTGCTTTCAAATTGGCAAAGAAATTTCGTTTTGGCACTAATGTGAAAACATGACTCTGTGTGCATAGAAGAATTATAGGCAGAAATGTATTGCGTCTTGCTCTGGTGATTTCACAGTTGCAGTAGATGGAAAAGAGGAGCGAATTTTTGGGGGAAGAAGCAGAGGCTTAGCACACACCCATGTGCTTGCCATGTATAGTCATGCACAGTAATTAGAAGCGAGTGGGGTTTTCAGGTTTAAGTCTGTAATGCAAATACATTCAGCATCACTAAGGCTGGTTGCCCCTGCTGGAGTGTAGGCAGTCACAGAGAATACACACGGTGGTGGTCTGAAAAAAAAACAGCTTGGACATGTGCATTTAAATAAATTTAAAAAAAAGGTTTCAGAATGTGTCAGTCTGTAAAAGTGATTTCAAAGTGTAAAAAGAGATTTTCACTTGGCCCAAAAAAAAAAGAGCAGTAAGTGTGCTTTCAAATTGGCAAAGAAATTTCGTTTTGGCACTAATGTGAAAACATGACTCTGTGTGCATAGAAGAATTATAGGCAGAAATTTATTGCGTCTTGCTCTGGTGATTTCACAGTTGCAGTAGATGGAAAAGAGGAGCGAATTTTTGGGGGAAGAAGCAGAGGCTTAGCACACACCCATGTGCTTGCCATGTATAGTCATGCACAGTAATTAGAAGCGAGTGGGGTTTTCAGGTTTAAGTCTGTAATGCAAATACATTCAGCATCACTAAGGCTGGTTGCCCCTGCTGGAGTGTAGGCAGTCACAGAGAATACACACGGTGGTGGTCTGAAAAAAAAAAACAGCTTGGACATGTGCATTTAAATAAATTTAAAAAAAAGGTTTCAGAATGTGTCAGTCTGTAAAAGTGATTTCAAAGTGTAAAAAGAGATTTTCACTTGGCCCAAAAAAAAAAAGAGCAGTAAGTGTGCTTTCAAATTGGCAAAGAAATTTCGTTTTGGCACTAATGTGAAAACATGACTCTGTGTGCATAGAAGAATTATAGGCAGAAATTTATTGCGTCTTGCTCTGGTGATTTCACAGTTGCAGTAGATGGAAAAGAGGAGCGAATTTTTGGGGGAAGAAGCAGAGGCTTAGCACACACCCATGTGCTTGCCATGTATAGTCATGCACAGTAATTAGAAGCGAGTGGGGTTTTCAGGTTTAAGTCTGTAATGCAAATACATTCAGCATCACTAAGGCTGGTTGCCCCTGCTGGAGTGTAGGCAGTCACAGAGAATACACACGGTGGTGGTCTGAAAAAAAAACAGCTTGGACATGTGCATTTAAATAAATTTAAAAAAAAGGTTTCAGAATGTGTCAGTCTGTAAAAGTGATTTCAAAGTGTAAAAAGAGATTTTGACTTGGCCCAAAAAAAAAAGAGCAGTAAGTGTGCTTTCAAATTGGCAAAGAAATTTCGTTTTGGGACTAATGTGAAAACATGACTCTGTGTGCATAGAAGAATTATAGGCAGAAATTTATTGCGTCTTGCTCTGGTGATTTCACAGTTGCAGTAGATGGAAAAGAGGAGCGAATTTTTGGGGGAAGAAGCAGAGGCTTAGCACACACCCATGTGCTTGCCATGTATAGTCATGCACAGTAATTAGAAGCGAGTGGGGTTTTCAGGTTTAAGTCTGTAATGCAAATACATTCAGCATCACTAAGGCTGGTTGCCCCTGCTGGAGTGTAGGCAGTCACAGAGAATACACACGGTGGTGGTCTGAAAAAAAAAACAGCTTGGACATGTGCATTTAAATAAATTTAAAAAAAAGGTTTCAGAATGTGTCAGTCTGTAAAAGTGATTTCAAAGTGTAAAAAGAGATTTTCACTTGGCCCGAAAAAAAAAGAGCAGTAAGTGTGCTTTCAAATTGGCAAAGAAATTTCGTTTTGGCACTAATGTGAAAACATGACTCTGTGTGCATAGAAGAATTATAGGCAGAAATTTATTGCGTCTTGCTCTGGTGATTTCACAGTTGCAGTAGATGGAAAAGAGGAGCGAATTTTTGGGGGAAGAAGCAGAGGCTTAGCACACACCCATGTACTTGCTATGTATAGTCATGCACAGTAATTAGAAGCGAGTGGGGTTTTCAGGTTTAAGTCTGTAATGCAAATACATTCAGCATCACTAAGGCTGGTTGCCCCTGCTGGAGTGTAGGCAGTCACAGAGAATACACACGGTGGTGGTCTGAAAAAAAAAAACAGCTTGGACATGTGCATTTAAATAAATTTAAAAAAAAGGTTTCAGAATGTGTCAGTCTGTAAAAGTGATTTCAAAGTGTAAAAAGAGATTTTCACTTGGCCCGAAAAAAAAAGAGCAGTAAGTGTGCTTTCAAATTGGCAAAGAAATTTCGTTTTGGCACTAATGTGAAAACATGACTCTGTGTGCATAGAAGAATTATAGGCAGAAATTTATTGCGTCTTGCTCTGGTGATTTCACAGTTGCAGTAGATGGAAAAGAGGAGCGAATTTTTGGGGGAAGAAGCAGAGGCTTAGCACACACCCATGTGCTTGCCATGTATAGTCATGCACAGTAATTAGAAGCGAGTGGGGTTTTCAGGTTTAAGTCTGTAATGCAAATACATTCAGCATCACTAAGGCTGGTTGCCCCTGCTGGAGTGTAGGCAGTCACAGAGAATACACACGGTGGTGGTCTGAAAAAAAAAAACAGCTTGGACATGTGCATTTAAATAAATTTAAAAAAAAGAGCAGTTTGTGTGCATTCAAAATGGCAAAGAAATTTCGTTTTGTGACTATTGTGAAAAGAAATGTAGTAATATATTTAAATACAATAAAGGATTTTTTTTTTAGTTTTTTGCAGGTATTGCTGAAGAACAGTGAACAAAATTTAAGATGCCTACAAAATCTCGAGTTCAAAAAACGCTAAAAAAAAAACTATATTTGAAGACAACTGGAGGACCAAAGTTAGTAGAAGATGCTGATGTTGGGAAAAAGAAAAAATCTTCTGGTAAGCAAAAAAAACAATTCCTAAACAAAATATTGAAAACAAACAAAAATGTACAAAATGTCTGTTCTCGGAAAAATGTAACAAAACCTACAGAACAGCAAAAAATTGAGGATTTAGTTAATGCAAATATACCTTCTGCAATTGAAAAGTTTAACATAAACAGAAAAACAGCATTTAAAGAGATACGTAGAAAAATGTTTCTGAGAAGAGTTATGTCCAATTTGATAAAGGATATAAAGAAATATAAGCAAAAGGCTAAATATTTCAAGAGAAAAAAAGAAATTGAAGCCATTGCAGCAAAAGCATTAGAATTAAAAAGGAAACTATTCATATTAATTTTGAATAGGATGCGTACATTAGATAAAATGGTTAATGTACTGAAATCACAAAGCAAAAGGAAAAGAGTAGTGAACAGAACAAACTTTTGTAAAGTGTTTTTAGGAAAGTGGATGCATAGTTCAAGTAGTGAACCTTTTTTTAATGAAGAAAGCTATTTTCAAAGTAATAGTTTGCTGCATGCAGTTGACACCAGAGGTCGTTCATACGAAGTAAAAAATGGTTGCATAATGGAGAAGGAGATAATGGTTCCAAGAGATGAGGTACAAGTGATGGCAGATGAGGCAATGGGGAGACGTCCTAAAGCCCCAGTGTACACTTGGAATTGTAGTAGTATTTGCACTGTGCGTCAGGAATCTATTGACAGATTTCGAGAGTTTCTAAGAGAATATAGTAAAAAAAGTGTAAAACAAAAGATTAAGGTGCTTCAAAGTCTGGATCCATGCAGAGTGAGAGAGAATACTGGTTTGCAGGGTCATTCTCTTGCTTGTCTATCTAGAAAAGTGTGCAATAGTGTTTTCCATCATTTTAGGATGCTGGCTGTTCATCATACTGAAATGAGAAAGTTTGTGAGACGGTTGTATTTTGCCAAAAGTCCAGCAATACAGTTAAATGAATTGAATAGGGCTCTGTTCCGAGGAACGGTATCAGATGTAGAGAAGGTTGTTGATGAAATTCAGTTTTGTTACTTTGGTCCTGAACAAAACAGTGCAGAGAAGGACACAGTAAATGAGGCAGAAGTGGAAGAGAATGTAGAACCTTGTGTAAGTAAGACATTTAATGATCACATAACAAAATTTGCAATAGTCTCTAATGAAAGACCAAATGTTACTTGTATTTGTTGCCGCAGAACTCATTATAGAAAACAAACTAGGAATGTTGATCTCTACAGAAAGAGTGAAAATGAAGATAATTATAAGTGGATGGATTTTGCCACATATATATTTCTTGAAAATTGTTTTGAATTGGGTGAAGATCAGCGTATTTGTAAATACTGCTACAACAAGTTAGAGGAAAATAGAATGCCGACCAGAGCTGTACATAATAATTTAGAATTGGATGCTATTCCTGCTGAACTTTCTGAATTAAATACATATGAGTCTATACTCATTCAATGTGTTCATCCGTTCCAGACCATAGTACGTATGGAGCCCAAAACTGGTAAATTACCTCCTTCAGATTTACTGAGAGGTTTAAAAGGTAGAGTGGTGTATTTGCCCTTGGATTTGAAAAAAAATATGGAAACTATTGATGCAGATACTTTGGAAACTGAACCATTAATTATTCTGGTTAATGGTGTCCCTACAAAGAATAAGAAGATTTGGCAGGAGCTGGTAGATGTGCGGAAAGTACAAAGAGCAAATTTGTATTTGAAAAAAAATAACAAATGGTATGAATCAATTTATATAGAAGAAGAAGAAGAAGAAGAAGATTTACAAGGAGACACAGAAACACCAACTGGACAAATTGAAAAAGTGGACAAGTCAAAGGAAGAAGAAATTTATGAACATTTTAGCATACATCCTCTCCATTCGAAAGAAGTTATGGGAGACAATATTGATCTCTTTCAGATGAAGAAAGCAAAAGGAAATCCCGTGAGTGTATGGGAGGAGAGCTTGGAAGCTCGATGTTTTCCCCAGCTGTTTCCTAAAGGAAAAGGAGGACGATACGATGAACGTCCGGAACAGATTCCAGCTTCTGAGTATCGGACTACAAGACTATATGCTGAAGATCCCAGATTTCGACAAAGTATCCCTTATTTGTTCCATCTTTTATTTGAAAGCGACTTGTCTGCACTGTCTTATGCAGTAAATCACATTTTAAAAAGTGGAGTACATTTACAAAATGTGTCTGCTAAGGATTTTATGGAGAAAGTGCAGCACCGAGATGATCATTTGGAAACACAACTGATCAATCTGATGGCTTGTCAGCGTGGGACAAATGAATATTGGTACAGACGCCATGGTGAACTAAAATGCATGTTACGGAATTTAGGAACACCAACATGGTTCCTTACCCTAAGCTGTGCCGAGTACGCTTGGGATGATTTACTGGATTTTCTACGAGAGGCCAATTCAAACATTAAAAACATCGAATACAAGACAGCAGGAGAACTGTGCTCATTGGATCCGGTTAATGTTTGCAGATATTTCAATCATAGATTTGAGGCTATGATGTCCTTCATCTGCAATAAAAAAAATCCACCCCTTGGAGAAGTAGTGGATTTCTTTTGGAGAAAAGAGTACCAGGCAAGAGGTGCTCCTCATATTCATATGCTGCTGTGGATCAAGGATGCCCCAAAGTTTGGAACAGATACTGATGAAGCAGTGTTATCTTACATTGAAGAATATGCAACATGTGCTATACCTAAAAGCACAGAAGAGAACAAGTTAAAGGAGCAAGTTCTACGTTTCCAAAGTCATCGGTGTGGAAAATACTGTCGACGGAAATACAAGAGCAAAGAAAAATACTACACTAAATGTCGATTTGGATTTCCTAGACCTGTTCTTACAAATGGAAGAGTCAACAGTTTTATGTCAGCTGTGAGACATACTATCACAAGAAAATCACCTAAGAATACCTACAACCTTAAAAGAAAAGAAGAATCAAAAAATATAAATGACTACAACCCAGTCATTTTATCCATGTGGAACGCTAACATGGATATACAGTATGTTGCTGACAATTCCATTGCTGTTGCTCGATATGTAACGTCTTACATTACGAAATCAGAAAAAACAGAATTGAAAGAAATGTGGGAAGAGATTTCTCACGAGAAGACTGTCAGTAAGAAGCTGTACAGTTTCAGTTTGAAGATGTTATCGCATCGAGAAATTGGATCCTACGAATGTTCAGATAGGTTATCTTCTGCAAGTCTCTACTCGAAGTCAAGAAGAATAATTTGGGCAAGTTTAGGCCTTGCAGCAATGAGAAATCGGGTACTGAAATCTGTTGGAGAAATTGAATATTTGGCTGAGAATGACCCAGAAAGTACAGACATATTGAAAACAAACATGTTGGACACATATTATCCCAAGAGAAGTCATCATCTGGAGAACATGTGTCTCTATGAAGTGCTGCAGAACTACATTTATTCACGGAAAGCTACAGAAGACATCAACAGTGGAAAATATAAAGTTGTTGGTGAAGAAGGATGTTTGGTGAAGCAAACCAAAGGAAGTTTGATAAATCACCGGAAGCTGAGTTGCGACACTACCGACAAGAAAGAATTTTACTACTTGGCTCTTTTACAGTTGTTTAAACCATGGCGTACAGAGGATGAACTACTGGGAGAATTCCAGAGCTATGAAGATTATTTTAATGCTTGCAAAGACAGCATACAATGCAGTACATTCTCAACTTATCTGCAAATGTTAAATGAAGAAATTGAACAGGAAACTACAATTGCAGCAGAAATAGCTAGAGACAGTTCTCAGGACAGCCAAAGTTCAGGAACATACAGTCAAGATCCCCTAGGACAACCAATCGTTGAAAATGAAGCATCAATAGCCATGAATGAAGTGGAAACGGCTATGAATCAAGCTCAAGAAGAATTTATAGACTTAGAAAATTTGGAAAGACAACTGAATCAAGAGCAGCAACAAATTTATGAAGAGATCAAAAACAAAATTGATCACGGATTTCTACATGAAAAAAAAGAGTGCTCATGCACATCATTTCATCCAATCAGGATGTATGTAAGCGGACAAGCTGGCACTGGAAAAAGTTTCCTAATTAAAGTCATCAGAAGCTACCTAAAGCAAAAAACGGATTCTACTTTGTCTTGTGTGGTTACTGCTCCAACTGGGTTAGCAGCATATAACATAAAAGGAATCACCTTACATCGTTTGCTAATGTTACCAGTGGAGCATGAGAACAAAATACAATTCAACAAGCTAACTGGAGAAGCATCCTTGGAAGTGTCAAGAGTATTGAAGAAGATGCAAGTTCTCATTATTGATGAGGTGAGCATGGTATCAAACTTAATGCTTGCCTTTGTGCATTTAAGAATGCAGCAAATTTTGAAGACAGACTATGACGTGTTATTTGGTGGAAAACACGTCATAGTTTTTGGGGATCTTTTGCAACTTACTCCAGTTAAAGGACAACCAGTGTTTAATACTGTGACACATGAAGACACGAAGAAGTCATTGGGAAGCATTGGAAATACAAATATTTGGTCCTTCTTTGAGTACAAGGAACTTACAACTAATATGAGGCAAGCAAACGATGAAGAATATGGAAGTATTCTGAAAGATATCAGAATTGGACTACTCACAGAAGTTGGCAAAAAAGCATTACAGAGTCGGCTGTTACATAACTTATTTCCAAAGGAAGAAATAGTTGCAGAGAAAATATACAAGAATATTGCAGAAAACAAAAGTGTCATCTGCTTAATGCCAACTCTACGTGAATGCTCAATCTTTAATGAGGAGCTTTTGAAATTGGAAAATGAAGACATCAAGAAATTGGAAGCAGTGGACAAAATTGAGGATGGAAGAATTACTGTCACAGTAACAGGCAAACTGAAAAATAAATTGGACTCACTAGAGAAGAATATCTCCAAAACAGCAGGATTAGAAAAAAATCTATATGTTTGCATGAACTGTAGAGTGTTTTTAAGGAGAAATTTGGATGTTGAAAAAGGCTTAGTGAATGGAGCGATGGGAAGAGTTGTGGGTTTTATTAATTATCAGAAAAAAGATGGAATTGAATGTTTAAAAATAAAATTTGATCAGATAGAGGAAGTTAAAGACATTTGTCGTTGTTCAGTTCGTTTCATGCTTGTGAAAGACTTATATGTACGTAGGAAGCAGTTTCCGTTTTCACTAGCATATGCTGTAACTATCCACAAGTCTCAAGGATTGACTGTAGATTGTGCATTTGTGAACATTGGTTCAACTGTGTTCAAAGAAGGTATGGCATATGTAGCTTTGTCACGAGTCAAAACATTATCAGGTTTATTCATGATTGACTTTGATGATTCAAAAGTTAGTGCTGATACAAACTGTGTAAAGGAGTATAATAGATTAAGAAGAAGCTATGCTCCTCATTTAGGTCAGTATCCTGTGTTGGAGAAACGTGTAGTTTCTCGTAAAAGGAGAAATGAGAATATCTGTAATGAAGATGTAGAGAAGAGGAAAAAAAAGAGGAGTGATGTAATTGCAAGCAAAAAGAATAAGGAAAATGAAGAACAGGTTGTAGGATGTCATTTTGAAAATAGCTCTGGTGTCAACTGCTACGCTAATGTAGTGCTGAATGTTGCATTTTATCTGGAAAGTTTGCAAGAGCAGATAATAGTAAATCAGGGAAAAAGATTCTGTTCAGAGCTCAGTCTCCTTTTTCAAAAGCTGAGTAAAGACAAAACTCAAATAGAAAGTGCTACTGACATTAGAAAACTTTTAGATGTATGTTCAGGACGAACACAGTTTTCTCAAAATGAACAGCAAGATGCACACGAATTTTTGATGTATTTTCTTCAGGTAGTGGAAGAAGAAGGAGTTCCCATTGACATTTTTTTTGGTCTCTCTTATAAATGGGAACATAGTTGTGAAAATTGTTATAATATATGTGGCTCTATTGTTGATAATGAAAGGTTTATTTATTTGACATTGCCAGAGAGTAAAACAGTCACTTTTGCAAAATTAGTTAAAGATGCTAATCATAGCATGAAATGTGGTGAGTGTAATTCTGACATGTTTTCAACATTAATTTTAAGGGAATACGGACAGTATGTAATTTTAATGATGCAACGATGTAGAGCTGATGGTTCAAAATTGGATACTTTAATAAAGAAGTTTACAGGACAGCAATTATCAATTTCAGGAAAAACTTTTGTAACTGTTGCAATAATTTTCCATGAAGGACCTACTGTTACTTCTGGACATTACACAGTTTATCTTAAATGTGAAAAAGGCTGGACACTGTGTAATGATTCCCAATTGATTTTCAAACAACGTTTGCCTTTTGATTTAGCAAATTCCTATCTAATCTTCCTGAAACCTAAATTTTAGAGAGACTTGGCAAGATCTGGACAAAATAATTTTACCATTTTACTGGATTACCATTGCAATTTTGTAGAAAAAATATTTTTTAAAATTATCATTTGGCCTAAAGGAAAGATAACCAATTGTAATGTGGACTTTTTAAATTTTTAATGCAATTTTGAAAAACCAATAATTTAGAGATAATCGGTAACTTCTGCACATTTTAAATTTTGGAATGCTATTGGACTGCCATTGGAAATTTTTACAAAAATGATTTAAAAAATTACTATTTGGCCATGTGGAAAAGTAAGCAATTCTATTGTGGACTAAATATATTATTCAAAAAATTTTCGTGAACCAAAATGTTACAGAGAATCGGTGAGATCTGGACAGATTAAACTTTAGAATTTTAATGGTTTTCCCTTGGAAATTTATTCCAGGGAAAAAAAAAAATACTATTTGGCCTAAAGGAAATAAAATCAGATGTATTTTGGAGTTATTTGAGATATAATATTGTGATTATACTCCTGAAACAAAAATATCAGACGGTATTTTAAAGAAAAAAGTATTGTTTTTAGATGATATTTTTTTAGAATAATATGCATTTCTGTAATGATAAGTTTAAGTGAGAAGAGATTCTGGGCTTTTTTAATACAATCTTTGAGATTGTTATTTTTTTTTGCCCGCTGTAAAATGATGAATGCAATTGCTTTCACAATTTATAGTGAAATGCAATATATTCTGAAAACAGCAAAAATAAGGCAAAAATATTTTTTGGTAAAAAATGTAAATATGTGTACTGTATTATAAAATGGTTTAAAAATATTAATACTTTTTTCTTTTTTTTCAGATCGATATAGAAAATTTTCGTAAACTACAACCATTTTAAAAACTATTTTTTAAAAAAACAAATGAATAAATATTTTTTTGAGTGAGTATGGTAAGTCAATTGTAATAATTGTAGTCTCTCAAGGACCTTGTAATGTGATAAATGATTTTTAGTGTTTTTTTTTAAAAATAAAAAAAAAGGTACGCTTACCGTACGCGTACGGTAAAAAAAAAAAAAAAAAAGTTTTTAAAAAAAAATGTAAAAAAAAGATGAAAGATAAGGTTGGCTCTTAAAAGAACCGTTGTGTTCATGCAGGGACAGAGGAAAGGAACCATGGGAAAATCATTCAAAGCTACAAATGTGCTGATCTATTTTGCTATTCACTAGGGAAACACTGGTCTCCCTATAACAAATTAGAGCTTTACAAAATGTGCAATGAATATCAACCTTCCGAAATCGAGGGTTCATTTCCAGAGGGCCAGCAAAAGGAGATTCTCCCCCCACAGATGAAGGGCTCACCTGAGCTGCAGAAGAAGGAGTAAGCTCTGCAGGTGATGGTCCAGGCTGAGCTGCTGTGGATGTACTGGCTCGTCTTTCTGAAGAGTTACCTCCAAAAAGATGAGCATGTGTCCTTTTGTGTACATCCTTGAGGTGCCTCATCATGGTGTGATTCCCAAAGGAATACTTCCTGTCAGGATTACCTCTAGAAAGTACACGCTGACACAGCTTGCAAGTAACTAAGGGTGCATTCACCTTTTGCTGGCCTTCAGGAAAAGTAAAATAATCCCATACATAAGAGGGCTTTACTTTCCTCGCTCTCTGCCTCAAGACAGTGCTGCTGGTGCTAGCCTCACTCTCAGAAGAGCTCTGCTGTTCTGCCATCGTATCCCAAAGACAAACCAGCTCCTTCTCCCAAGGGATCACAAGCAGAAATGAGGGGAATGGGTGTGGTGTAGGAGAGTTCTAGAACTGAAAGTAGTTTCAACCAATCAAAAGTTGTGTTTCATGATCACATGACCTACCGTACGCTTACGGTACGCTTACGGTACGCTTACGGCAAAAAGTACGCATGCGCGTAAAAAAGACACGCGCTTCCGCGCATGCGCATAACAGTCACTCCCCGGCACTTCCGCGTAACGTGCGCGTGTGGCGTAAGCGCGCACGCGTCCCACGCGCAGTACGCGCGGCTACGCAAAGTACGTAACTATACGCAAGCAGCGTAGATAGATTACGGACGTTGCGTAAACCGTACGCTTACCGTGAGCTTACGGTACGCGTACTATAAAAAAAAAAAAAAAAAAAAAAAAAAAAAATGGAAATAAATTTTACATGTTTATTTTAAAAAATATATATAAAAAAAATATTTAAGGATTTAATTAATTTAACCATAGTCTTTATAAAAGGTTAGAACATTAAATTAAAAATATGTTTAAAAAAATAGAAAAAAAAAAAAAATAGCATTTAAAAAACCTTGCAAATTCACTGAAAAAAACATGGGTTTCACACACGTTATAGTTAGGAATTAGCATTTAAAAAACCTTGCAAATTCACTGAAAAAACCATGGGTTTCACACACGTTATAGTTAGGAATTAGCATTTAAAAAACCTTAGAAATTCACTGAAAAAACCATAGGTTTCACACACGTTATAGTTAGGAATTAGCATTTAAAAAACCTTAGAAATTCAGTGAAAAAACCATAGGTTTCACACATGTTATAGTTAGCTGGACATTTTACTCGTAAAAAACCAATGAAATTGCCCCGTTATAGTTAGTTCAGCTAACTATAACTCGCGCGCCCGCAATGCACTGCTGATGACGTCACATATTACATCACTCATGACATGGTCAGTGACATCACTCATGACATCACTGATGACATCTCAAATGACATCACTGATGACATCACTGATGACATCATCCTTGTGATAGAGTGACAGACCGCCTCTCACGCTAATATAACCTTTGATACACACATTCAAAAATAGAGACTAAAATTTTCAAAACAATGGACATACCAATACCAGTTACAACAACCTCTTCAGTAATACTAAGATCCACATACACATCCACTCATTCACCAACAGTCCTATACAGTCACTCATACATGTACTCACTCATCATATGTACTCATACACCTATACATCCTGTAACACAATGCCACTCATCCATAGAGTTACTCACACACATAGTCACTCATGCTAATAAAGAATCAAACATACATTCACCTGCATATACAGTTATACACACACCACCACACTTACTTCTACGGAAACTTACACATACTTAGTCTTTTAAACAATCACTTATAGAAACATATACTTATTCATACAGGAACTCTTTCAATCTCTCCCTCTCACATATACTCACATATATACACCAATAATCACATATACTAGTTTAAAACATATGTAGTTACTCCTGAAGACACTATTGAGACAGTCATTCACTCACTAACACACCCATACACACACTCATCCACCCATACAGTCTTGCACACATGCTGTGTTCAACACATACAGTGAGTCACTCATTCATGCACCTATGCACTACGTAATACCCCCCACCGAACCATGCAGACACTCAGACTGATACTCAAAAAAACAACTAATAACCTATATAGACACCCATGTAGCTACTCACCAACCCATGCAGCCACTTATACACAAAGTGAGAGACTGTCACAGATATTTATATGTTTAAACATTACTCACTAAACCATGTATTCACTATGATACACTTAAACAGTCAGTTACACAATCAATTTTTCAAAAAAAAAACAACCATTTACACACTTATATACCCATTTATTCTTCCATCGACCTTGAGATATACATATATAAAACATATTTAATTTTTCAGAAAAACACACATTCACTGGATGATGTCATCAGTGATGTCATCAGTGATGTCATTTGAGATGTCATCAGTGATGTCATGAGTGATGTCACTGACCATGTCATGAGTGATGTAATATGTGACGTCATCAGCAGTGCATTGCGGGCGCGCGAGTTATAGTTAGCTGAACTAACTATAACGGGGCAATTTCATTGGTTTTTTACGAGTAAAATGTCCAGCTAACTATAACATGTGTGAAACCTATGGTTTTTTCACTGAATTTCTAAGGTTTTTTAAATGCTAATTCCTAACTATAACGTGTGTGAAACCTATGGTTTTTTCAGTGAATATATATATATATATATATATATATATATATCTTCCCACATTGCCCTTGCATTAAGAGGCGCACTCCTCCAGCTGGTAGGTCACGAACCTTTATTCTTAACAGGACAGCATTACAAATCCAGCCATTTCTGTCCATTTGCCTTACGCGTTTCAGAGCAAACGTGCTCTTTCATCAGAGGCAGTTTCAAAGCACATCCTGTCTCGGGTTTCTTCACAGAGTTCCTTTGCATTGCGTCATTATATAGGCTTCAGGTGTGCCTTTTCCGGTTAATCCGGTCAATACATTAAAGTGCATGCTGGGACTCATAGTTTGATACCCTGCTAATTACCTTCGGTGGCTGCGTGCTAAATGAAACAATTTCATGGACCAATTCTTGCCCTCCAGTGGGCCCCAGGTTTGGAATTTTGTCCTTGCAGTAAAAAACCAGCTGCGCCGTTTATTCTCCAAATGATTCAGGGAACCGGGCCCCCTTCCAGTTTTCACGGGGCGGTGCGATCTCTTGCGGCTTGGGCGCGCCGCCATTACATCTTCCCACATTGCCCTTGCATTAAGAGGCGCACTCCTCCAGCTGGTAGGTCACGAACCTTTATTCTTAACAGGACAGCATTACAAATCCAGCCATTTCTGTCCATTTGCCTTACGCGTTTCAGAGCAAATGTGCTCTTTCATCAGAGGCAGTTTCAAAGCACATCCTGTCTCGGGTTTCTTCACAGAGTTCCTTTGCATTGCGTCATTATATAGGCTTCAGGTGTGCCTTTTCCGGTTAATCCGGTCAATACATTAAAGTGCATGCTGGGACTCATAGTTTGATACCCTGCTAATTACCTTCGGTGGCTGCGTGCTAAATGAAACAATTTCATGGACCAATATAAATATAGTGAATCCTTTTTTAATTGATGTCAAAGTATGATATTTATGTAAATAATGTTTCTGTTTTTTTATCTATGTTCAGTGTCTATTAGCCCATAAAATTGAGATCATTTTTAAATAATACATGAAAATCCTCAGTTATTGTTTAGAAACATTCTAATGAGGTCACATGGAGACGATTGAAAGTAACCAATAGAAAAAAGTTTTCAAGTGTTCAGTAATTTGATATGTTTAGGTAGTGATCTCGTTTTTGTTTTTTTACCAACCAGTGGTTAATCATCTGCATTTGTGTGTAAAATAGGGATGGGTGTCAAATTACAGCACAATTACCCGAGATTGCATAGAGTCACACAAAGAGCGAAACCCCGCATTAAATGCTATTTTCTTTCCTCAAAATGCACCCTCGCATCAAAAGGGGACTCGAGGTTGCATTTTGAGCTAAACAATAGAATTAAATGCTGCAGAACAGGAATAACAGCAGCCACCAGCCATTCACTCTCTGTTCCTGTGCACTTGGGAAGACACTCTTGCATGACATTACATAAAAGCACGCAAACAGGCATAATCACATAAATTTCGGTAATTTCACATCAGAGGAGTAACAAGAAATTACTGAAATTGTTCTGAATACTCCAGCGTAACTAGAATTTCACCTAGGCCTAGTGTATAACCTTTTTGGTGGCACATCTTTTAAATTATTTCTATTTCTTGCATGAACTGTAATATGCCTTATCACCATTTTCCTGAAGTCTAGTTTTGGTGTTCTGGGCGGACCAGTATGCTGAAACTCCGAACCTGGAACCATCATAATGTGCTTATTTTACATGTAGGCGGTAATAATCTTGGACATATTTCAGGTTCACATGTTTGTTTATAGCGAAGGCAGATCTTGCTTTTTACATGCCATGTATCCAATACACATTTTTAGGTCGAGCCTGTAGCGGCAGCGCGCATGCGAGGCAAGCAGCATTCAGTATGGCATGGAAGCTCCATGGATGCTCCGCCCACTCTCCACCCATCTTTTTCATTGGCTTAGGTGCTAAATGCTGCCTTCGGATTGCTTTTAGGCTTGTTAGTCCCTCTTCATGACGGCCATGTCGTCATTTATATCCTTCCATGGCTACTGGCCACTTTAGTCCGAACACCAATTTCTTTCCTGCCCCCCCCCACCACAGTCCATGACTTCTCGGCCCCCCACCTCCCGCCACTCCCGTTCGTGCCTTCTCGCCCACCCACACTCCCGTTTCCAATGCAATAGGTATTGCATAAATGCGAGTCCTATTGCAAATGCTTATTAGTTTGTTTTCTCACTATTCGAATTACTTCGTCCATGGGCCCATCGCCCCTCGATATCTTGCCCACTGGATAGATGTCCTTCTGCAGAGCAGATGCCCCTTGACCTCCCCAGCCCCCTCCTTGCACCCCTGTACTTGCACTTGATTAGCCGCTGACAGCACCATTGTCGGTTCCAGTCTGGTTTCCAGGAGAGGAGTGGGGTCCCGTGACACAAACACTACCGAGCCAGCTGAATGGGGCAGTGAGGGACAGAGAGGCAGGAAGCTGCTGCACGGCACAAACCCACTGAGCTTGTCCACCCAGGAAACTTTTACGAACTCCAGAACTTTATTCTGCCCTCGTCGTTTCCATGCAACAGACCCGGGCTGGGTCCGATGGTGAGTTACTAGCACCTTCTCCATCTTTGTCTTTTAGGGAGTTCATTTTACTACAGGGGCTGTCCTCCTATCCCTGCCATAGTATGTAGGAGAGAAGAAGGGGTCTGCGTAACCACTCTGACAGAGGGGGCAGTTTATTTATTTATTTATTTATTTATGGGTTTTGTATAGCGCCCGAATCACCCCATACGGGGTATCTCTGCGCTGTAGACGCATCACATCTCAGTACCAGTCCTGGGTCCCGCCCAAAAAATGCCATACAGTTTAATAGACACACTGACAGGTATGGGCGTGGGTATTGTTTGTTGAACGATTTCTTCACGGACTTGCAGGTGATAAAAGGATACATTCAGACTGGTGATCTCGAACTCACCGCTTCATGGAAGTGTGTGATCTTGGGCAGATTATTAAGTCTCCTTTTGTCCTAGCCGCACTGTTTGCCAAAAGAAAGCCAACTCAGAAAGCTCTCGGTAGTGAGCTGTAAAAAAGAACCAAATAAAGCGCTTAGACACTTCCTTGAAGTGAGACGAATGAGTGTAACAATGACTCGCTGATTTATCCGGAAAGTGCACACTCTGAAAACTGCAAATATGACAGCTCAGGTGGAAAGCCTCAGCCTACCCCTTATGAATATTAAAGTGCTCCTTACCAGCGCTTTAAATTGAAATATGGAAGTGCTGGTACTCACTAGCCAGATTACCTGTTTGCTTCTCTGAAGTACCGTACTCTCCCATTAAAGGTATTGAGGCAGTGCTGAGAATTGCCAATACTCTCCCAGTAAAGGTATTGCAGCAGTGCTGAGAAGTGCAGGTACTCCCCCAGAGAAGTACCAGTACTCTCCTATTAAAGGTATTGCAGCAGTGCTGAGAAGTGCAGCTACACTCCCAGAGAAGTGCAGGTACTCTCCCATTGAAGGTATTGTAGCAGCGCTGAGAAGTGCAGGTACTCTCCCAGAGAAGTATCACTGATGTCCCATTAAAGGTATTGCAGCAGTGCGATGAAGTGCAGGCATTCTCACAGAGAAGTACCGGTACTCTCACATTAAAGGTATTGCAGCAGTGCTGAGAAGTGCAGTTACTCTACCAGAGAAGTACTGAAACTCTCCCATTAAAGGTATTGCAGCAGTGCTGAGATGTGCAGGTACTCTCCCTTTCAAATTAAAGAAGTGCAGGCACTCAGTACCAGACAGTGCCTGCCAATTTAAAGCACTGGTCCTTACAGGACGACTGGTGAACTTCCGTCCTCCAAGCAGGTTTAAGGGGATCTTGCCCACCTTAGAGGGTCCTACGTGATAGCCAACTACTTGTGTGTCAAAAAGCATTTGGAAACAAAATCTTCGAAATTGTTTACTCCTGACCACGCCCACAATCAGGATTCTGAAGAAGATGTTGGACAAGGTCCAATCTTTCGACAAGACCTTAAACACACTTCATCTGCTTGAACCATATTAGTAACTTAAGGGCCGATGTTTAAACGCATTTTCTGATCACAAAACCTGCAATTTGCTAATTCATAGTTTGCGACAAGAAACAGTAGCGGTTGGTGTCAGGAAAATGTGGTGAGGCAGCGTGGACGGGCGAGGGCCTGTAACAAAATAAACAATAACAATTTTTAAAAGTTCTGCTTGCTGCTCTTCTGCTCCTCTGGGCACAGGCAGAAGCTCCCATATTTCCCTACGGCCAATCCAGACGCTGCTCTCATAACCATGAGAGCAGTGCCGGGATTGGGTGGAGCGGGCTTGTTTTGCACTCCTTCGGGAGCTGGGAACCTGTGCCTGCTAGTCTCTCCACCCAGCAACATAGCTGGGTTAGAGAGATGCCAGTGCACATGACGGTTTGGCTGCCCTAAGACCACCACACACCCCCCCCGCTGCAGTTCTGTGGCCCCACCCCCAAAAATCTGCTACAGGACGAAAAATAAATGATAATAATTTTATTTTTCGTTTGCCTTTGCGGGCAGGGGGCCGGCGCTCTTCCTCCATAGCAGAGGAGCCCCACTGACAAGATTTTTTTTTTTCAAATTTACTTGACCCATTAAGCTATTTAGTAACCTGCTGCCGAATCGCTAAATGGATTTTAGAAACCATAAGGAATTGTTATTTTGGAAGGGGCATGTTTAGGGTGTTCCTACCTTATATTATGCTTTAATGTTTTGCAACTGAAATCCAGTCACAAATCATTAATATTTTACAGAATACGGAAAGGTGATGGCAACACTTTTGCAAACAGAAAGGGTCCCCTATGAGAGTGTTTAAAACAATTTTGGGGGTGAATAGGCAGGGGTCCCAGGGACCACCTTATATTTTTAATAAAAGGTTGTTTTAAAACTTTTTTTTAAAATACATGTCATTTTCCATTATGAAAAAATGCTGTGTTTAAAAAACAGAAATGGTGTTCTGCTGACTCCAGCAGGCCACCATCCCTATATTCATGAGGTAGGTCGAAATGCAACAGACTGTGATTAAGTATTTTATGAATCAACCTATTAGCATATAGGTCGATTAGTAAAATACCATAGAATTCACAGAAAGTCAGTGTGCAAATGGCGACCACTTTTTGAAAATCCTCTTTTAGTACATTTGGCCCCAAGAAGACTCTGAATATCCAGAAGTGGGCGCACGAAGACACACATGCAATTCAAAGACACACATGCAATTCAGAATGTGAAGCTAGTGAACCAGTGAGGTTCCCATGGTGCCCTGAGGAGGGGCACTGCTACTGGTCCAGCCCTCACTACTTCCTGACCAGGAGCTGTGGATTACTGCCTGTCTAACGGTTCAAAGACAGAACCCATATCCACAATCAAGGAGCGAGCGAGCTGACTCATTCATAGTCACTTGAGTCGGTAAGTGACAGTGGTGCAGCAAGTGCATTGCACCGGGACAGGATTTTGGCCCAAATGATTTTGCTATGCACCTAGATGGTGGATGGTATTTTCCTTGCTTGCATTAGGGCCCTTGGCACCCACTTCCTGCATGCACTGTGGACACACCTCCTATCACTCTAGGCATCTCTGTCACCATCTTGTGCACCTCCTTAAGGACTAAGCAGCAGAGAAATACCCACATCCATGATTCAGACATCAACATGTGCCCCGTAGGGAGGAGATTCATACAGAGCAGTGAGCAGAGGTTACTGGACCAAGAGGGATGGAGCTTCAAAGTGAAGGGTGGGAATTCACTCTTGAACAATTCAAAGCCCTCTGGAAATCCCTTCCACCATTTTTAGCTCATCTGGGCCATTAGAGAACCAACCACTGCAAATGTTAGTTAGTTGATGTATGTGGATACATTGTCATCAGCCTTCCGCCTGCCCCACATATAGTAACAAAGTTACAAGTGACACGGTTTCAATGCAATTGTGTCATAGTTAAGCAAGGCATGGAAAGGGTGGCGGCCGACATGTTTAAAATTATGGTGAACGCCATGTTTAAAATGATGGCAGCCGCCATGTTTAATCTTTCAATTCTCAAAGATGGGGAAAGTGACGGATGTTACTTTGGAAAACATAACATGGCAAGGTGACTGCAGCTTTTTATTTTGGACTATTCAAGGTCCCAAAAACTCGTAGGGCAGAACCTCCTCATTAAATATTTAAAGTAGTAGAGCTCTCAGTGTAACCCTTTGGAATGTTGTGAATTTCCAAGAATCTGTAGATTTAAGTAACTCAGAATGAAATGCCAATTTAAGTCACTCACTTAGATTTGCCTTTTTTTGTAAATAAGCCCTTAGGTTGTGTTTGCTTTTGTGAATTGGGCTGTAAATGTACTGACCATTGTTAACCACTGTTTTAGTGACCGTGCTGTGCTTTGGGCTTTGATTCTCAGCTGTGAGTATCTATGCCAGTAACACAGTAACTATGGTAACGGGTAGAGGGGGGAGGGGCTGTGGTCTTTTTAGGTCGATCATTCGAGACCTCTTGTATATACTTTAGTATATACTTATATGTGTATGTACTTTGTGGGCTCTGGAGATCAGCCCTAGGACTTGTCTGCTTCCACTTAGGGACTTTTTTTCTGTTCACCTGCCTCTATTTAACTGTCTTGATAGAAAACGACCAGTAGAGGTCAGTAAAATACCAGAATTGCTTTTTGCTTGTTCAACTGCCTCTACTTACTGTCTTGATAGAAAACAATGAGTAGAGGTCAGTAAAATAAAAATACCAGAATTGCTTTCTGCTGAGGGGCTATCTTTTTTTTTTCTGGCAACTGCCTCCATTTAACTTTTTTGATAGAAAACGACCAGCAGAGGTCAGTAAAATACCAGAATCACTTTAGCATTCTCTAGATTCGAGTCCATAGAAATTGTCTTCCATGAGCACCTGTAGACAATAATATTTAAGGCCCTGATTTTATATTAAAAACAGAGCTTTGGACTATACCGTTTCCTGCTGAGAGGCAATATTTCACTCCATGTGTTCCCATACCTGGCTTGTCACGCAGTTTGGTGCTTACTTTCCCTCCATGTTAAAGAACAGTAGATTTTTCAGCACCCAGGCTAATGTGCTGCATAGCTAAATACATATAAGGTCCCAAAGGCGAGACCGATTGCATTGCAAATGCTTGTTATCATATGTTGCCCAATGTCAAAAATGGCTCTTCACCACTGACTTTATTGCAAAAAGACGGCATGTAACAACATGTATGTAAATCACACCCATTTCATGAAATACCAACATGGCAGTATTTATCATGGCTGCATTAGGGATGATAATAAAGATCTGTTTTTTGGAGATGGGGGTCCATCTTCCTGATGTTGGTAATGCTATCGTATTGTCGAATTTCTAAAGTGCTGTCAGATATCTTACTTACTTAATCACTTCAACTTTAATCTGTCCACCAAACCCAAAGACACTTCTAAAACCAAAACTCTCCTAAGTGCTAACTTTGAATTTACATCTTCATTATGATAAGAAATGGTTTCAATTTTTGAATTGTTCGCACACATCACTGTGAAGTTCACGAACATGGGACTTACAAGAAGAAAAAAATATATATATATATAAAAACAATGTTGCATCTCCATTTAAATCATTTAGCAGCCCAAGAGAGGTCTTAGAAAAAGGTGAAGAAAAGAAACAATTACAGTGTAAGGCAATATGGCAATTTCGAAAAAGATTACAAGACATTAAAGGGAATGCGACTTTAATAATATTTATAGATAGTTTGATGTTTACAAATAAGGGACCACCATTTCCCACTGCTTTGTACATGTCCCTGACACTCCAATTACCTCAAAGAGATCAAGAATCCCAATACACCTTGCACCCAGTTCATACAGTCATTGTATTGGAAAGACCTGCCTCTCAGGAATGTGCTACTAGGGATATTTCTGAGTAGAATCATTCAAATCCAAAATTTGAACATTTTGGTCCTTGTCCAGAGCACTCTGCTGTTGAGATGATTCAACTGCTTCACTGTTCTCAGCATGGTGTTCTTTGAGTCCTAGAATTAGCTGCATTTGTATTTCATGTGGAATGCTGTTGTAGTGGAATGTTCCTGGACCTGTTATCACTGTGGTTGTGCATAGATTTTAAAGATGATGAAGGTTACTACATTTAAAGGACATCAATACTTTCATAACCGATTGCTGCTTCCACATGCCTATGATCCGCGCAACCCACAAGTTCAACTTAGCCCCATGCCCAGGGCTGAGGCAGTTCAGATCAGCTAACTACCACTTCTTAGATGGATACTTAATCGTCTGTTCATCAGGTACCAAATTTGCTTCAATGTTGTGGAGAAGTGTGGCTCAATGGTTAGAGTGGCAGACCCTGATGCAGAGGTCTGGCCTGGGACCAGGGTTCAATTCCCACCTCGGCGGGTCGTGGGCTCAATTTCCTCGGACCTGTTAATTCTCGCATCGGTGCCTATTCTAATCATGGGTCCAACTCTGGGCGATAGCTTGTTTAATCTCCACGAAAGCCCCAACAGCACTGGGATGCCTGGCTTCACTTTGGGGGTGCCCAGGAGTGGACATTTCACAGGGAAAAGCCAGGAAGGGTTGTACAGCGCCAGGACACCCTAGGGTAACAGTGTGCTGTACAATACATTTACATTCTCTTTTGGTTGCCTGTCCTGTGAACTTTCACCAGCATTACCCATCATGCCAAGTGAGACTAAAATCTAAATGAAAGTTAGCTTCCCAACTTTCACAAGAGGTGGTGACTGAGGTCATGCTGTCCAGCTATGACATAGTAACAGAAAGGACTTCTAAATATAAATGCTCTACATTACAGGGTGAAGGTAAAAGGGCTGGTTGATGCCATGTAATTTTGCTATGGTTTTAGTGTCTGAGGAACACTTAAGATTGTTTGGAAGCTGAAGTTCTTAATTACTGCATATTCCAAAAGAGTTTGTTTTTATTAACTTAATGGTAACTTTTTTTACTTAATGGCACCTACAGTAATGCTAAAGTTTCATAATTTATATGTATGATTTAGGGTTGTGACCTAAGTTTATTTATAAACGTGCTTTTTAGCTGTTATTTATTGTTCTCAAATATAGTTTTCACTAGGATGAATGTACTTTGTGAACATCTGCTGTCATGCTGCTTCTCCGAAAATGCAATATTGTTTACCTGAATGTTTTTTTTCTAGTGCCAGAAAAATGATTTAACTCATTATTTGTTGAATGTTTTGAATGCGTATTGTGAACAGTATTTTACTCTGTGTTTTTGGCTTAGAAGCTGCATATGTGCAGTGTTCGAAGTGTTAACACTTTAGGAACATATCTGAGCTACAAGTTGTTGAAGCATTAGTGGCTAATCAGCGTGCTGAACAGGGTCCCCTAAAATGAGACGATATTATTAGATTCAGTGCCTGACTTTCGTGATGACAGAGCCTTGGAAATGAGAGTGCTGAGTAAGATGGATTTAAGGTTCTCTCTGCAGTGGACAGTGTTATTGGACTTGCTGAGTGTTTTGTTTTTGTGACCCATTTGGATGAAGAGGCCACCACAAATCTTGGGCATGGTCCTATTCAATACTGTGTGCAAATGTGGAATGAGGAGAGGTGGAAAAGGCTACCTGCAAAGTACGTGGCAATGTGTTAAGCTGTGGTAGTGCGTCTAAAGACCGTTTTGTCACAACTATGGGCATAATTCCGATGTCGGACGTACACTGTTGTGGATTGGAACTGCCGGACCATAGGTCGGCCATTCCGATCACACAATTTGGATGCGGTCGGAAACATCTATTTTCCAATGGCAGCTTGTGCGGCGGGCGGAAAAGGCCTGCAGCACAAGATGCCATTGGAAAATGGATGTCTGCAAACATCCTTGCACCATGTTTAGAGGGACAACATACGTGCCCCACAGGCCCCATAGCAGAGAGCCAGGGGAAAAGGGGGCCCTACTAGGGGCCCCCAAGAGCTATTTTGCAACAGCCTTTCCATGTCAGAAAGGCCAACCTGGAAAGGCTGTCGTAAACCGACATTATAATCCCAATGGTGGAGCCGAGGCTGACTCTGCTGTCATTCATGGGATCACAATTCTGCTCCTCTTCTGACGGGCTCTGTGAGCCCGTCGGAAGAGCCGCGGACTCCCCCCTGCGGGTTTCACTACGACCACTGTCATCATAATACAGCGGTCGGGGCAAACCCACGATGTCGGGTGAAAAGTCTCCGTCAGTCTGTTGGATGGCTTTCCGCCCGAAGTCGAAATTAAGCCCTATCTTGTGACACATGCACTCACAGGTTTGGGGGTGCATTCTGCACAGTAGGAAGGGATGGGCATCATTACCCCTCCACAGACCAAGATATCATATTACACTCTGCAAATACTCTTCATAAATATGTGACTGGATAGCCATCAACATGAATAAAACAGAACCACAGGCCTGGGCAGATAAGCTTTGCCCAAATCTGAAACACTCAAGCCTTTTTGATGTTCTGAGTTTGTGAGCCTTACTGAACATTTTATGTAAATGTTGTAGACTTGTAGACTTGTAAAGCGCACAGCTGCCCCAGCAACGGGGCGTCCCGGCGCTGTAGACCGCTGGAGAACCCGTCCTGGCTATCCCTGTGAGATGGTCCCTTTCTGGGTATCTCCAAGGTGAAACCAGGCATCCCCGGCGTCTGTGGGGGGCCGTTGTAGAGATGCATGCACCCCACTGCCTCTGCCAATGACCACATTCACAAGAATAGAAGAGCATGAGGTTGTTACGGTGAAAAGGGAATGGGATTAGATATAACAAGAGACACCAGATTCCACCACTCTGTCTAGGCATTTCTGCTAGGCACTGATGTGTGCAAGACAAATTGGGTTGTCAAAGGGCAACAAATGTACCTGGCCACTTCAGAATGCATTCAATTGTAACAGTGATTGGATATACCGTAGCGAAAACTCTGCATAACTAACTCTTTGCACTAAAAGAGAAACTTGTTATTCATGAAACTAAACATACATAAAAGGAGTGTCTTCAATATGCTTTCATCAGTGATGCCCTCTTCAGGATAACTATATCAAACTTTGTCAGTGTGCACTTTCTGTCGAAAATGCATTATAATTTCTACGTAACATACGTGCCACAGTGACGTAATTGGCCAACCGTAATATTCTGTGATTCTTAAATTAGGAAATCACGTAAACATTTTTCAGACTCTCAATACTTTATGGATAATCATAAATACATGGCATGTGCAACATAGTTCTGACTTAACAACCCATCCCGTTCCATCATACGATGTTCTTAAGCTATAATAGACAATACTAGAGTCTTTTGAAAAGTTCTAGTTAAATGTTCAAAAAGTTCAAAGTTTGTTTTCACAAAACAGTTCACCTTCTAGTGTACTTTTCTGTTTTGCCAGTGTCCTTCAAACAACTGCAAAGGGAAGCAACATTTGTGTACAAGAGAAATCCTAGCTCCACTTAGCAAGATCCTGGCGACAGCAAGACCGTAGCATGATTGACTTTCCTCTATGGCCATGGGCCATGAAGAAATTGAAACCCATGAATACAAGATGGCCTCCTATCTCCAACCTCCTGCATATGTCTGGGGAGGCTAACAACCAATTTATTATTCCGACAACCTAGTGGTCAGTTCTCACTCCGGTTGTATCTCGCATAAATAATAAAAATGTGACTTAATGGGTTGCTGTTGCTGATCTATATTCTTTTTCCCCAATATATATGCAAATGACAATACAAATAGCAGTAACAAAAGTGCAGGCGACTCAGTGCTTAAATGTATAAATACAAAATATATATACAAAAGACACAAAACAGTGCTCACTGGTTCCTTACAATTTTGTTTAGACAAACATGTCCATATAAAGTTGCACAATGTAGATTATAAATAATCAGGGAACCAAGGAAGATATATGTCGATGTTTTGACCCCTTAAAGTTTTAGGGTCTCCTCAGGACAAATGTTGCCTGGCTCAGTACTTGTAGAAAATGGGGAGACAGAAATCCAGGCCATATATCAGTCCATGTCCACCAAATCGTCATTCACTCTTTCATGTATTGTGGAGCCAAGCTTCCAAAACTCACCATCTAGTGGTATACTAAGATGTGTGACAAGAACACACCACTGTTCATGTTCATGGACCACCAAGGAAAGAAGGTCAGTATTAGTCACAACATCCTTTGTAGTACAGTGAATCTACTTAATCCAAGGCACTTCCAAAAAGTGCCATTCTGTCAACACAGCTTCAATCTGTCAGCTGATGCATGATTTCTGAAATATATGTACCAATGCCACAACATGTAAGCTATTCCTAACAAGCCCATCATCCTGGTGTAACACTGGTGCCACCGTGTGTATATGCTGTTAGTCAATGTACACACAATGCCAAGTCGAGATTGTAAATAGCAGCACATGTCATGCTGCTGTGCCATATTTCCAATTAAAGCGGCATGTGTGACATACATATAGCGTCAAACAACAGCTGACGTGATATGCACAGTGTGCGGTGTGACAACAAACATTCATACCCTTTACTGTGAGTGTCTAACCGGACCAGAGCTGATGTTTAATAAATTATATGTAGCTCATATGCTGTGTGTAAGTGCGGACCTATGTGGCTACTTGCGGACACAACCATGTGCGTCCTAAACAAAACATGCAGTTATGGCATGTATTGTCATTTACCTCATGTGTAAGCCTTGTGAAATTAAGGCCTCCAACCAAAGAGGCATGTAAAACAGTCATATAGCATCAATAAAAACACTTGCACATTGCTCATGGTGTAGAGTGACAGCACTCAATCCTTCCTTCACACAGGGAGAGAGAGAGTGGACCAACCTAGTTGCATTCTCCCAAAGTAATATCCACACACAAAAGGGCTACCAAGTTATTATAGAGAAAATAAGGGGAAACCACTTAGAGGTCCAACGATTTTGAAGTAGACGCCTCACCCGCTAAATAGTGACATGCTTCATCATCGGCGCCTATCCACACCCTGATAGGGTAGTAGGGTAGTGAAACCAGGGTGGACTCAACCACAAGCAGGAGTTCTTATACAAAATATCTTTCTGGATAGAGCAGGGATCCAGGTGAGAATAGAATTTTTGGAAAGCCTCATAGTATTCCCAGTCAGAACTAGTATTTATTAATAGAGTACCATGGGCATAGTAAAATATAAGTACAGGGTTCTAATTCAGCATTATTTTCTCAATCGCCCCTGTTTTTTGGCAACATGTTTGGCCCTCGCACAGAGCCCATGTGGGTTTTGGACCTTCTTCAGGGCTGTATGTCTGTGCATTTCTAAACAATAAGTGCAGTAGGATAGTATCAAATGTGAATTCCTATGGGGTCCCAGGTGTGTAATTCACGGGGCCACTTAAAATTACCTGCTGGTAATCATGGTATTTATTACCCAGCAGAGACAGCATCTCTCATTCTTATTTTTATTATTATTACCACCTCAGTCTAAAAAACATTCAATGTGTGGGTCATGCTAAAAACATACATGCATAGGTCTTTCTTGGTCAACCCAGATGCATATTTGTGTCTACTCCACAATAATTAGGGACTTGTGTTTGGTTTTGATTCAGGGGTCATGCATGTCTGGCAGGGGGAACCTTCATGTAGTCACACACTTGTAGGAAAAATATACAGTAACAAGTTTAAATTAGGACACTCAATATTAGTGCATATATTCAAACAGGACCAATTATGCTTTTGTTCTAAGAGCTGTTCGATTGCCACTCTCAGAACTCTCCCACCTAATGAAGTATGGCTTGCCCCAGGGGCAACTCCGAGCTAGTGGCAAGGGATATATCTATTCTGATATGCTGGATCTATGTTTGTTTCCAAAACCCCTTGGGTGTAAAACATTCAGTGCTCAATACCTGAGTGGTATGTAGATATTGAAAGAAGACGTATTTCTAAGGCCCCGCAATGGGAATTATTGGTATTTGAATAGCTCCCACCAAGGGTAATCCTGGCAGCTGTTGGACAACATCAGAACAGTCATTTTTAAGGCTCATAGAAGTTTACACAGTAAATGCCTTAAATTCAACCTTTGTGTTAATTAAAGCAGCCAACAGGTTATCTTAAGTTTGATAAATGTACAAATCGTGCTCTCAAAAATTTCCGTATGTCGTGATAAAGCAAGGTTCAAAGCTCCTGCCAAGGGTTTTCTTGTGGCAGCTCGTAAACCCAACCAACAAATTATCTATATGTCGAGGGAAAGGGAATTTCAAAGCTCCCGCCAAGGATTTTGGCAACTCATAAAAACCAACAGACCAACTGTTTCAACTACTCTGGAGGGTCTGTACAGCAATATAAGGGACCTTTTAATACAACGGCTTTCTGTAACTTTTATAGCACTGATTGACATGTGATATCCTTTTGAGTCAGACATTCAAATAAAATATGAAGAGGCTCAGAGCAACGGTTTACATTTTTAAAACATTATGTTGTCATTTCAATCAGTCTCCCCCCAGGAGGGGCATACAGTACTCACGACATCAAGGATTCGGTTCCATTTACATACCTGGATGGGCTGCTCAGGCCGCCACCGAACAAACAGTGTTTGTTCTTGGATGTCTTAAAGGAACTCTTACAGTGGCAAGAGATGCCAGAATGACGTCCTCCTACACACGGTCACCTGGACATCAGGAATTGTAGTCCGGGCCATGCTTAGCTCACCGTGTGGGGATGTAGACGCCTAAGTTGTTGTCTGTCAATGAGTTGTGACTCCCTCTGGGTTTTGTAGTCAGGGTAGTGCTTGGCTATGAAAACACTTTGGGGTTCATTACAATGTTGGGTGGACCTACGTCAGCCCGACACCATAGCGATCTGGAACCACCCGACCTTAGGTCAGCGGTTCTGACCTCAGTATTAGGATGCGACCGCCCATAACGAGGTCAGAAACGTCCATTTTACTATGGCAGCTTGTGCGGCAGGTGGAAAAAGCCTGCAGCACAAGCTGCCATAGTAAAATGGATATTTTGAAACATCTCTGCACCATGTGGCAGGCACCTCACAATGCCTGCCACATGGTGCAGGGATGTTTAGGGGAACACCACAGGTGCCCCTCAGACCCCATGGCGGAGGGCCAGGGGGAATGGGAGCCCTGCTAGGGCCCCCTAAAGTCACTTTCCAACAGCCTTCCAAGTCAGAAAGGCCGACATGGAAAGGCTCTCGGAAATCGACATTGTGATCTCGACAGCAGAGCTGAGGCTGGCACCGCCATCATTCATGGGATTACAATTTTGCTCCTCTTCTGAGCCCATTGGAAGAGGAGTGGTATCCCCCCATGGGTTTCCCTCCAACCGCTGTCATCGTAATACGGCAGTCAGAGGGAAACCCTCGATGTCGGTGGGAAAGCTTCCGACAGATTGTCAGGGGGCTTTCCACACGTCATTGAAATCAGGCCCATAGTATTATGTGCGGGATTCAGCGAAATGCGCTTTTAGGTGACTTGTTAATAGTCGTGGTGCTTTTCTATTTTTTTTGGTCCATTCCGATGGCTGTTGTAACAAAAGACTTGCTACATATATATGTGCTCTTTAAAACCATATCACAGAGAAGATAAATGAATACGGGGAAACATCTTAATTGTTTAGGATAATACAAAAGGTAATTTCCAGTAGGTCATACGTTTATACAAAGACCCATTAATGCATTCAGTTATGATGTTGTTGATGCCAACAACCACTTTGATAAATTGTGTATGAATGATTAAAATCTTATTTACCAAGATCTTGTATCGGGATTCACAAAGTAAGGGTATATTGATATCTGAGACACTCTAAAGTCATCCATATACATCCTTGAAGATAATACAGTCTGATATTGTATATGGGCTGCTGATGATTACACCCCTTTGTTTCTGACCTCATTTTTATATTTTGATGAAGTGGCCCTGTGTCGGGCATCTCCTAGCTTGCACAGTGTGGTGTTCACTGTAGGTTCTGACCTGCACTCAATTCTGATCATTTCTGTGAGGGTTTAACCCGGCACGAGCTGGTGTGCAGTTAATATGTTATTATGCCTAGCCCTTACACCACGTATTTATGTGGACTAATACTGCCAGCAGTGAACGCAATCATGTGAGTCCTGAAAAGGGACATGCAGATTCAGCATGCTACAACAGTTCACCCGTTTTTCTAGCATATTGACCATTCTGGTATGGGACACCTTTCATGATTTACTTATGAATTTAAATGTGATATAAGTCTGCCTTCATGCAATCTTGTCTATTGATACGATACTTGTTGCAATGATTTACAAATTGTCTACACATGAAGATATGAGTGATGTCACTGATCATGTCATGTATGATGCAATATGTGACGTCATCAGCAGTGCATTGCGGGGGCGCGAGTTATAGTTAGCTGAACTAACTATAACGGGGGAATTTCTATCGTTTTGTACGAGTGAAATGTCCAACTAACTATAATGTCCCTGAAACCTATGGGTTTTTCAGTGAATTACCTACTGGCGGTCGCCAGTAGGTAGTTATAGTTAGGACCGTGTTTCCATAGGAAATCTCAAAATTCTATTTTGAATAACTTTGGCGCCGGTTGACGAATCCTCGCGAAATTTTCAAAACTAATGGGGCGCTACGCTCCGCTCCTACCCTGAAAGTCTCGGGGTGATTCGTCAAGCGGGGGCTGAGAAAAAAGGGGGGTCCCAAAACGCGTTTTCCCCATGCATTTTTCCATAGGACCTTTAGTCCGAGCTACAGCCCGAACGGCTGAACAGAATTACTTGTAATTTGGCAGAGAGGTAGTCCGCAGGTCAAGGCTGTGCCTTTTGTAGGTCTGGTGTAAATCTGTTCAGTAGTTCCTGAGAAAATAGCATTTAAATCAATATATATATCTGTAAGCGCGCTCCGTGCGCTTACGGTAAGCTTACCGTACGCGTACGGTGCCGTGCGCGAGCTCAAATCTGATTGGTTGTCACATGACTGTAAACATTCGAATCGGACGAAATCAGGAAGTGTCGGCCGCCATTTCGTGTGTTTCACACAGAAAAAAAAGGGAGATAACGTGAAAAGGGGGCAAGGAAGAGAGTTACAGACCCCCTAACATTTGAAAGGGGGTCAAAGAAGGACACAAAAGTACGAAAAAAAACATTTATTAATTTTAAAAAAAAATCGCGGAGTACGCATACGGTAAGCTTACCGTACGCGTACGGTAGAAAAAAAAAATAAAAAAAGAAATAAAATTCAGATTTAACTGTTTAGATATTAGGGGGCTCTAAAAAGAGCCGTTGTGTTTATGAAGTGATTTTTTAGTGGTACCTACAAGTAAGTACCGATGCAGAGTCTAAGGTTCAAGAGGAAGACTCTGTTCCCTTCATCAGTGAAGTGTACACCATCTCCTCTATAAATGTCTTGCATGTTGTGATGCAAGTTGTTGTGGTATATAGAACCCATACCATAGTCTCTGAGGAAACCAGAAACAGATTTGTTGACGTGCTTTCTTGCTTTGTCAATCTGTGGACAAAATTGATTGGACCAGTTCCATTTTTGCCTTTGGCATATGTTAGAATACGCAAAGGCAGTTTTAGGGAAAAGTGAGAACAGTTGTGCAAAGGTCTCCTTCATAAGCATTTCCAGACCTACCCCAGTCAAAGTGCCTAGGTCATTGCCACCACAGTGCACTATTATGAGGTCAGGGTGTTGGACTTGCATGAAGGATTTCACCAATGGCATCAATTGGTGCCACTTTAACCCTCTCTGACCAATCCATTTAATGTCTACATTTGGCAAAGCAAGGTCTCTCACCATACCTGTTTTCTCTGCATACTTTTCACTCCAGAAGACATAGCTGTGCCCTACAATCCACACTGTGAACATCTTCAAATGAGATCTGGATGCACTCAGGAGGTGTATTTCAGTAGAATGGGAAAAAGAAATGAAAGACAGTTTGGAAATGGAGGCATACATATTTTTTTAAAATAAAAATAATTCATTGGCTGTTTCATATCATTCTACACTAAAAACTAGGCTGTATGTGTACATTTATAGAAGCATGTTTTGTATTGGTACAGAAAAATGTGTTACCAAACAACATTACTATGGATTTGCTGTTAGGTTAGAAAAGTCAAGCACTCTTGCTCTTTGGAAATGAAACATTGTGTGGTGAACTTCTGACCTGACTCCACACAGCAGTGTTCCATGAGCTGTTGCTATGGTAGCAGGCAGAAGACAAGTTGGGGGAAGGGTACATTTGGAAAGGGGTTGAAGTTTTCAACCAATAGAAATGTGTGATTTCATTTGAAAAAAAGGGGGAAGCACTGAGATTTGAAATTAACATGTATATGTGTGGAAAAAGAGAGGGAAACATTGCCATTATCGGTTCTGCTGAGAGGAGAGAGGTGTACAGAACAGAGATCCTGGCTCTGATAATCTGCTGTTTGAGTGCCACATTTCTTTCACAACTAACTAATTTTAAAGGTGAGTTATGAGTTTGAGAGGGGATGTATGTGGTAAATTAAGAAATGAATAATAGAATTGGAATTCCTTTTGTTGAAGTTGTGTTTATCATTTTGTGTTTTGGGAGATATTTAAATGTAAGGAACATGTAAAATATTATGGACTATGTTTTCACCATAAATTAAGGTGTACTGGTATAAATGAGGAATATTGTTTTCTGCATAGAATCAGAAGATGACTCTGTGTGCAAAGAGGAATTGTTGACAGAGATTTATTGCGTATTACTCTGGTAATTTTAGATTTGCATTGGTAGGAAAGGGGCAGCTATTTTTCAGCAGAAGCAGACTCTTAGCACACACCCAGCTGCTTATCCTGTAGAATCATTCATAGTATTCACAAGTGAGTGGGGTTTGAGGTTGCAGTGAGTAATGCAAATACATTCAACATCACTAAGGCTGGTTGCCTTTGCTGGAGTGTAGTCATTCACCCAGGTTACACATGTTCCTGGTCTCAAAAAGCTGTTTGGCCAAAGAAATTTCGTTTTCTGCCTAATATCAAACCATGACTCTGTGTGCAAAGAGGAATTGTTGACAGAGATTTATTGCGTATTACTCTGGTAATTTTAGATTTGCATGAGTAGGAAAGGGGCAGCACGCACCCAGCTGCTTATCCTGTAAAATCATGCATAGTATTCACAACCGAGTGGGGAGTGAGGTTTTGTAACAGTTGCAATAATTTTCCATGATGGACCTACTGTAACTTCTGGTCATTACACAGTTTATCTAAAATGTAAAAAAGGCTGGACAATGTGTAATGATTGTCAATTGGTTTTTAAGCAACGTTTGCCTTTTGATTTAGCAAATTCCTATCTAATCTTCCTGAAACCTAAATTTTAGAGAGAATTGGCAACATCTGTACAAAACAATTCTACCATTATATTGGATTACCATTGGAATTTTCAAATAAAAAGATTTTTAAAATTACCATTTGGCCTAAAGGAAAGGTAACCAATTGTATTGTGGACTTATTTAATTCCTAATTAATCTTTCGGAAACCAACATTTTAGAGAGAATCGGTAACATCTGTACAATTTAAATTTTGGAATTTTATTGGATTACCATTGGAAATTTAATCAAAAAAGAATTTTAAAATTACCATTTGGCCTAAAGGAAAGGTAACCAATTGTATTGCGGACTTATTTAATTCCTAATTAATCTTTCGGAAACCAAAATTTTAGAGAGAATCGGTAACATCTGTACAATTTAAATTTTGGAATTTTATTGGATTACCATTGGAAATTTAATCAAAAAAGAATTTTAAAATTACCATGTGGCCTAAAAGAAAGGTAACCAGATGTATTGTGGAGTTATTTGAGATATATTATTTTTGTGATTATGCTTCTGTAACAAAATTGTCAGACGGTATTTTTTAGAAATAGTTATTGTTATTAGATGATATTTTTTTTGAATATTTTGCATTTCTATAATGTTATGTTTAAGTGAGAAGAGATTCTGGGCTTTTTTAAAACAATCTTTGAGATTGTTATTTTTTTTTTGCCCGCTGTTAAGTGATGAATGCAATTGCTTTCACGATTTATAGTGAAATGCAATATATTCTGAAAACAGCAAAAAAATGGCAAAAAATTGTTTTTGGAAAATATGTAAATATGTGTACTGTATTATAAAATGTTTTATTAAATATTAATACTTTTTTCTTTTTTTTTCAGATTGAGAAAGAAAATTTTCGAAAAATAAAACCATTTCTTCAAGCAATTTCAATAAAATTTAAATTGATAATTAAATTTTAGGGTGGGTCAGGTAAGTCAGAAATTTGATGGTCCCTTTTTTCCACTTCTCCTCAAACAGATTTTCAGTATTTCATTATTAATCCCTCAAGGACCTTGTAATGTGGTAATTGTTTTTTAGTGTTTAAAAAAAAAAAAAAAAATACGCTTACCATACGCGTACGGTAAAAAAAAAGTTTTTAAGAAAATTTTTTAAAAAGTTGAGAGGTAAGGTTGGCTCTTAAAAGAGCCGTTGTGTTCATGCAGGGACAGAGGAAAGAAAGAATGGGAATATTAGCTGGTAGGACAAATGTGCTGGTCTATTCTGTTGTTAACCCCTTCAGTGCCCGCCCCTTTCCCCGCCCTGTGCCGGCCGTTGTATTAGCGGGCGGGGTCTATGACGAGCTGGACTCGTCATGGGCACAGCGCCACCGCGGCCCATGACGAGTCCAGCTCGTCATGGGCACTGAAGGGGTTAATTAGGGGAACACTGGTCTCCCCACGAACAATTAGACCATGGCAATTTAAGCACCGCATTGTAACCCTCGCAAATCGATGGTTAGTTTCCAGAGGACCAGAAAAAGGTGAGTCTCCCCCCACAGATGAAGGGCTCAGCTGAGCTGCCGAAGATGGACTCGGCTGAGCTGCTGTGGATGTGCTCGGTCGACTTACTGAAGGGTTTCCTCCAGTATGTCGAGCATTTGTCCTAGGGTGTACATCCTCAAGGTGTCTTAACATAGTGTGATTCCCGAAGGAATACTTCTTGTTAGGATTACCTCTAGAAAGTACACGCTGGCAAAGCTTGCAAGTCACTAAAGCAGCATTTACTTTTTTCTGGCCCTCAGGAAAAGAAAAATACTCCCATATAAAAGAGCTCTTCTGTTTCCTCCTTCTCTGCCTGATGGTGGTGCTGCTAGCCTCACTCTCAGAAGAGGAGTGCTGGTCTGCCATCGTATCCCAAAGACAACTCGGCTCCTTCTCCTAAGGGATCACAAGCAGAAATGAGGGGAATGGGTGTGGTGTAGGAGAGTTCTAGAACTGAAAGTACTATAAACCAATCAAAAGTGTTGTTTCTTGATCACATGACCCACTGTGCGCGTACGTTACGCTTACGGAGCGCTTACGGAGCGCTTACAGAGCGCTTACGGTAAAAGTACGCATGCGCGTATAATAGACACGCGCACGCGCGCATGCGCATAACAGGCACGCCCCAACACTTCCGCGTAACGTGCGCGTGTAATGTATGCGCTTACGCGCCGCGTACGCAGTACGCACGCCTACGTAAATTGCGTAACCATACGCAAAAAGAGTAGAAATATTACGTACATTACGCAAAACGTACGCTTACCGTAAGCTTACCGTACGCGCACGTAAAAAAAAAAAAAACATAGAAAAAAGAATCACTATGTTATACTAATATTTACCTGTTTGGTAAAAAATGTGAAAAAAAAATATATTGCAGAATTTTTAAAATTTAAGCATAGTGTTTAAAGAGAATATAAAGTAAAAATAAAAAGATGTAAAAAACCTTGCAAAAAAAAAAAAAAAATCACGTTTAATATAAGAATTTGTATTTAAAAAAACCATACAAAATCACTGAAAAAACCATGGGTTTCACACACGTTATAGGTAAGAATTAGCATTTAAAAAACCATACAAATTCACAGAAAAAAACCATGGGTTTCACACACGTTATAGTTAGGAATTAGCATTTAAAAAACCTTGCAAATTCACTGAAAAAAACATGGGTTTCACACACGTGATGTCATGAGTGATGTCACTGACCATGTCATGAGTGATGTAATATGTGACGTCATCAGCAGTGCATTGCATGCGCGCGAGTTATAGTTAGCTGAACTATCTATAACGGGGGAATTTCAATGGTTTTGTACGAGTGAAAAGTCCAGCTAACTATAACGCCCCTGAAGCCTATGGTTTTTTCAGTGAATTTCTAAGGTTTTTTAAATGCTAATTCCTAACTATAACGTGCCTGAAACCTATGATTTTTTCAGTGAATATATATATATATATATACCACAACCAATCCTTTTTACCAACGATTCCTGCACTGCCTTCAATTTATTTTGTGCGCTGTGCCTCCATGACACGTTTCGTCCTCGCAGGGCCTTGATCACATGGTGTGCCACCGTTAACTCCCCTTATTTAAAGTGCCAAGTGTCTCAATGGATATGGAAAATAGACTACCCGTCTATGCTCGTCTAGTGTAATACAAGTATAGCAGCATTGTTAAACACATTATCGTAAACTTGAGTCCTACATTTTTCCTACTATGTGCAAAATACTCAAATGTATCCTAAAAAGAAGAAGAGAAAATGAGTGCTAAAGAGTAGTCAAGACTTAGAAGCACAACAACATAATCCATAAGAAAAGAATATAAAGAGTTCTAATAACAAGAGAGCAGCAAGACCACTGATATTTAAAGCTAATAGTGTCAGATTCTAATAGTGTTAAAATAGAATAGAATAGAAGTGGTAATGGAAATTACAATTGTGTTTTATATTTCAGGTGCCATAGAAGTCACCCACTAGAAACCAGTTAGGTAGTGCGAGGAAATGGCACGTCCAGTGGCAGTGTCTCTTATTTATTTTGTCACAATCCCCTTTCCCCCTCTTTACTGTAGGTAACAGATTATATTGAATGCTGCTTGCAGTGGAGTTTGGGGAAATATTCTTCTGCTCCCGTGGAAGTTCAAGCTCAGATATGTGGACTTTGACAACATCTGTGATGTCCCACCAACTTATGAAGGGCCCACAAGGCCCTGATATCATTGTTCTTGGGGGAATCTCTATGTGTCCTGATTATGAGGCTGATTAGGATGGCGGTCGACCATCACCAACAGGCCGTTGGTGGCGGTCCGACCCACATCCAGCAGAGTGGTCAGACAGCGGCAATATGATGCGGTCAGAGGGACAAATTGACATTTCCTATGAGCTCAAAGAGCCCGTCAGACCATCGGTCAGATCATATACCCTACAATAGCGGAGGCACCACCGTAGGGATTACGATGGCCCACTTTGCCTACCTTTTCATGGCCGTCTGACCTCCATGAAAAGGCAGCTGGAATGGGACTTTGGGGGCCCCTAGCAGGGCCCCTGTGCCCCATCGGCCTCCACTATAGGGCCAGGGGGAACATGTGGTCCCCCACCAAACATCCATGCACTGTGTGCCAGGCATCACATGGTGCCTGGCACACGCTGCATGGATGTTTGCAAAATGCCTTTTACCATTGCGGCTTCTACTGGGGCCCTTTTCTGGGCCGCAGCACAAGCCGCAGTGATAAAAGGCATTTTTATGACCACCTACAAGGCGGTCGCTTTATAATCAGGAAGGTGGGAACGCTGACATATAGTTAGTTGGACACCTGGCCAAAATGATGGAAGTCTGAGGCTCATCAGACCGCCATTGTAATCAGGCCCTATGTGATCTCTGATGTTTCTGTTGCACTTAAACTCAAATAGAGATAAGTCCTTACATGTCTCACTGACCAATGGGCAATTTCTCCAGACAGTTTTTTGTACTTAGTGGCTTGTAGGTGAGAAGGTTCTCACCATAACAATCCTTTAATTGTTCTCCCTCTTTCTGGGGGTGAGGGTAGCTTCCCTTGGCCATAACCAGGGCTGTTTCATAACTCTGGTCACAATTTTCTTGGGGTGACCTTTATCAAGCAATTTCATCTTGAGTTCCCATGCTTCCTAGAAAAAGTCTTCTTTGAGCTTACAACTCCTACCCAGAACCTAGAAATACAAGATGGCCACCCATCTTCAACCCGCATGAGAGTTCATGACCTCCTGAGAAATGTATTCTGTTGTTGGGGCACTGTCACACGGTGCCTTCTCCAAGCACTCAAAGCCATTCTGCCGACAGAATAGACACTCTGCGAGGACAAATAACTTTTCCTTCCCTAAAATGGACTCAGTGTGACTGCGTTTGAAGTATTGGTCCCCCACGCTTCTCAAGTCTTAAGCAGTAAGCCATGTTTCCAGCCTTGCATTCCGACATTCAACAGTCAAAACAAAAGATTGGAGGCCAAAGTCTGCGCAAAAGAAAGGTCTCTTGATTTCCAAATGATTATAGAAACTTTGAGACAGATGATCATTGTAAAAATGGGATAATCACTGTATCTTTTGTTCACATGGTTTTCTAGGTTTTCCAATGATTTCTTTGAGGGCCCCATGTTTCCAAGCGATTAGTGCCCCATATTAATAGCCTTTGTGCTTGGACAGTGAAGTCAATAAGCACCATCAAGGCTTCATTTTCAGTAGAACCAAGGAGAGTGTCATTGTACAGTCACCAAAGGTATCTTGTAATCTGTGAAGGTATAGACTTGTTTTAGACTATCCTCTGTTCAATTATAAGGCAATGTATTCACTTAACGTTGCATGATGTAGTTCCCTAATGTAAGTCTTCACACTAACATAACTGTGGCATATAATACCCTTACTCTTTACTGCCAATTTTAGGTTCCAAACCAAGTCCAAGAGACTACGAGATCTAGAAGTACACAGCCACGAGCATGAAAATAAAAGCTGACAACAATATGAGGTAGTCAAATTTATTATTAGGCCTGGTATCTCAACACAAACATCCCTTATGGCCTACTTCCAAATAAACAAAGCAGCACTTACTGTGAACTCTTAAACCACGTTAAACATAAAACCAATAACTACTACCCACAAAAAATAATCACACACGGTATTTGGTAGCCAGATTAACGTCTCCCTAGCAGCTGACATGACACTGGGTGACACATATGTGGTTTGTTGTGTTACAGAGAAGAATTTGGATACTTTGATGTGAAACCTCGTTACAGGCGAATCATATACTACTTGTGAGGTATGTGCTTTACCATTTAGGCTATTAGGTAGTGCATACAAAATAATACACCCATGGGGTGAATGGACACTCGTATACATTTCATTTTAGGTGCCCGGTCAGATGGAGTTCTGGCCCTGAAGAGATTCACTATATTTAGCATCGTGGGTCGAAACATCAACACTTTTGTAGGAATGATTTATGACAATTTTGTTTTCAAGAACAGCATCTTGTGCTAGACTGTTATGTTGGGTTTATAGATACCGCACTGCATATATGTATCATATGTTAATTAGTGCACTACTGCACCTTTGAGCACTGCACCGTCTGTACCTTTTAATAAAATGATTGGACCCTCCTGATGAAAGTATGTAATAAATGTGTGTCTTCTTACATATATGTTCCATTGTGTTGACATATATATGTATCCATTGGGTCGACTGGAGTGTGTCCCACTTAACCATCTGTTCTATGTTTACCTGTTTTGATGAACAGCAGCACCTTATCGCGACCTAGATCCTGGCAAATAGATTAAAAATGACACAAAAAAACTTCAAAATGGAAGGTCGCGGCAAAAGAAAATGGCCACTAAATGAAACAACAACAAAAAAGACTATCTCCCCATAGAATTGAATGGGAAATTATTTTAAAATGTTGAATAAATGTAAAAGATTTATTAAACATGTAAAACATGTCAAAAGTGTTGTTAAAAATGTAAACGATTGCAGAGTATAAATTAAATATTAGTATAAAATATAGACACAATTATTTAATATATGCTGAAAAAGCTTGTTCAAACTTTGTCTAAAATATGTATATAAAACAATGTAAGAAATGTTTACAAAAGTTAAACAATGGAAAAAAGTGGAAAATGTACCACATACAATAATATACCAATTCGGGGAAGGTGATGGACACTGAAAGGGTGACATTTACTATTAACACTAAAATCTAAAAGATTTAATGCAAGGCGCTACACACAAAAAAATTTCAATACGCAATCAATACTCCATACTCACATATCATTTTTAACTGTAAAATAAAATAAAAATGACACCAAAAATGCACTAACCCAAAATACAAACCTATATATTTCATAATTAAATATTTAAATATAATACAGTATTCATATCATTATTAAAAATGAATACATTTTTTAAAATATTTACTACCATTCCTAATATTTTAACATAAAAGAAATCATAGTCCACAGTTAACAATCCTAAACGCTAACGAAAACTGAAAACATTAATTATTTTAAAAAAAAAGAAAGTTACATTTAATACATTTTAGAAAATATATTCCCAACAACAGATTTTTAAGAATATTAAACATAATAAAAATCTGACTATAGGTTTTTCGTTAATGAATGTTTCATCAATAAACCAATAACATATAAATATGCAATGAACTTTCCATCAATCCGATACAGAAATACATGGTCAGGCAGGTGCTGAGACCTAGGCCTGAGGTTACTGATTGACAGGTCACCATAAAGTCTGATGCCACATGAAGTTAGGAACACACAGCCAATCAGGACCCAGCACACGCAGTGATCATGCACCCATCATGTTGGACATCTGGACACGTTACCCACTGGCCCCATTGTGTCCACACAAGGTCGAGTCCCACATGCAGTTGTTTTCAGGGGCCTTATTTATGACTCCAAACACAAGGCACACATTCTTTTACCAAAAAAGTATCGACTGAAGCACTTTACGATACCCAAAGAAATGTATAAAACCTTGATCAGATTGATTGTACTTTCAGACAGTACTTAGACCTGCTTCTGGAACTGTGCTCCCGGCTGAAGTATTTAGTTAAACCAACTGTTCGTGTTTTGCCAAACGCCTATTGTCTTTTACTTTTTGAAGGTAAATTCAAATTTGAGAAACAATTTCATAATTAATACATTATCTACCTAAAAACACAAATAAAAAATCATTAGACATATATTATCAAACATACTACAATAAATAACATACAAAATAACACGTATAAACAACATTACATACAACGTTATTTTCCAAATCGATTTTTTTACAACAACATTAAAAACAACGGGCCCGATCCTCAAAAATAATCTGAGACAAAATCCTAACTTTACGACTTTCGGTATTCACAAAAGGCATTTAGGAGTAGCAAAGATAGGATTCCTAACTTTACTACTCCTAAACTGAGAAAAATCCTAACTTTACGACTTCCGGTATTAACAAAAGGCATTTAGGAGTCTTTACTACTCCTAAATGCCTTTTGTGAATACCGAAAGTCGTAAAGTTAGGATTTTTCTCAGTTTAGGAGTAGTAAAGTTAGGAATCCTAACTTTGCTTCTCCTAAATGCCTTTTGCAAATACCGAAGTCGTAAAGTTAGGATTTTGCTCAGTTTAAGAGTAGTAAAGTTAGGAACCCTAACTTTACTATTCCTAAATGCCTTTTGGAATACCCAAAGTCGTAAAGTTAGGATTTTGTCTCAGATTTTTTGTGAATCGGACCCAACGATATTCTTACCTATGATAATCCTGTATCACAATGCTTTTTATTGCATGTTTTGTCGAAACACCGTCCTGAATGGTGCCCTACCAGAATATTGAATTTCTGATATTGGACTACAAGAATATGGAAAACAGAATATTGACTACCATTATAGCAACTGCATATTGCAAATCTTCGTATTGGAATGGATAGCTAAAGGTAAACAAGGAAGCTGTAAATAATCTGTCATAAACATCTAGAATCTAACTCCAACAATGAAAGTACATATTGTTAGAATATCCCTGTGCACTCATCTCTCTGCATTTTTTTTTAAGTGAACGTACCTGAAACTAAAATTCAAGAAAATATAAGTCATCAATTAAATGCTGATTCAACTCCCTATTGGCAAGATAACTATGTCTAAGTTTATACTTGGATGCTTTCTGAGATTGTCTGGCCAGTTTCAGATTTAACCTTGGTGTAACTGAAAGGAAATTAAGATTTGTTAATACTGTGAGATTCCTAATCTTGATGACTCATGTATCACTAACTAAACATCAATTTTTACCTTAAATACACAACATAGGCACAGTTCATAATCAATGGTGCTTTGGCAACAGTATCCTTTGTGTTCCTTCATAGGAGAATTCAAATGGAAATGACTTTAATTAGTTCCCAAAGTCTATGCCAATAAACAACAAATGACTTGCAAAATACTTCTCTATAAACAAGGATGCTTTCTTAAAAACTCCTTCAAGAAGATAGTGTTACGCAAGTGCAAATCTACACAGCAAGGGCAATGACTTCAAGAACTTGGCAACTTGATTGCTTGGCAAGGATGCAGTGAAACACATGGGAAGTTATAACTGGCAATCTAAGATGGCCACCAACATCGCCAAATGTTGTGAGAATTTGCAGACTGCTGGGAACTGTAGATCTGTTTGACCTGCATTGTGTACTGCATCCTCCATGAGCCCAAAGCCTTTCACCAGGCGATGCAGGCACTTGATAAACACCACTAGCCTCTACTTTCCTGAGAAAGCACTATGAGCAGGTGGGCCCACATCGTCCAAAGCCGATGCCTTCTCTACTGTCCCCCCAAAAAACAGCTATCTCCGTTGGAAAGCTCCTGGCTTGTCACGATGTCTTGCATACAATTTGCGTGACCAGATATGAAGCATCAAGAGCAGCATTTTACTCAGGACCAAATCCCTGTCCATCTGCCAAATAGATGTGGGATTATGCTGCGAGATAGTGCTGCCTGTTACTGTTAGTTGAACAACTAGATTTTGAGATCCTTCCTGAACTGCTGGAGTGAAGGTGAGGCTCTAAGGTGCAGGGGAGGATGTTCCAAGTCTTAGCCGCCAGGTGGGAGAAGGAGTGGCCTCCTCTGCTTGCCCAGCGGATGCATTGGGTAGCTGCTAAGGAAAGAGATCTGGAACAGAGTTCTCTGATGGTTTGTTGGAAATGTACTTGTTTGTTGAGGTAGGCCGGTCCTTCATTGCTTAGTTCCTTGTGGCTGAGCAGCTTAACCTGGCATCTATTCATGACTGATAGCCAGTGGAGTTTACTGAGGTGGGCGGTGATGTGCGTCTGTCTGGGGAGGTCGCGGATGATTCTGGCTGCTGTGCTTTGGATGGTTCTGGAGTTTTCTCATGAGTTGGGCATGGATTCTTACGTAGAGGAAGTTCCCATAGTAGAGTCTGCTGGTCATAAGATCGTATGTGACGGTATGCCTGGTGTCGGGTGGGAGCCATCTGAAGACCTTCCTGAGCATAAAGAGGGTGAGTAAGCAAGTGGAGGAGATGGCGCTGACCTGCTTCTTCATGGAAGGCTGGCTGCTAAGGATGATGCAGAGGTTGCGGACGTGTTCGTGGGTTTGGGGGTTTGGCCCAGCTCAGATGTACACCATTTATTGTTTCAGAGGGTGTCCTTACCAATTCCGCAAATAAGAACTTCTGTCTTGTCTGTGTTTAGTTCGAGACAGTTGTTGTTCATCAAGACAGCCACATCTTTCATGCTTTTTTGTAACTTGTCTTTGATGGTCATTGGGTCGTTAGTCAGGGAGAGGATGAGTTTGGTATAGTAGAAGTAGGAGATAAAGTTGACTCCGTGGCTCCTAACGATGTTGGCCAGGGGTGTCATGTATACCTTGAAGAGGGTCGGGCTGAGGGATAAGCCATGAGGTACACCGCAGGTGATGTTCTTAGGGAGCGAGGAGTAGGGAGGGAGGATGATCTTCTGCATTATTCCTGTGAGGTAGGATGCGATCCACTTCAGGGCAGTTCCTTGGATTCCAATCTGGTGGAGTCTGTTGATCAGTTTGTGGTGGTTTATGGTGTTGAAGGCAGCTGAGAGGTTGAGGAGGATGAGGGCAGTGGTTTCTCTGCAGTCTAGCAGCATTCTGATGTCGTCCATGGCTGCGACTAGAGCTGTCTCTGTGCTGTGGTTTGTTCTGAAGCCGGTTTGGGAGGGATCCAGAAAGTTGTGGTGCTCCAAATGTCTAGTTAGCTGGATGGTGCTAGCTTTCTTGATGGCCTTGGCTGGAAAGGAGAGCAGGAAGATGGGTTGGTAGTTCTTGGGTTCACCTGGGTCCACGGATAGTTTCTTCAGCAGGGGCTTCACGTCGGCATGTTTCCTTTTCCGGAGGGAAGTTGGCTGTGGTGATTGAGGAGTTGAGGACCTTGCTGAGTTCTTTGCTAATGAGTTGATGGATCAGGGGTGTGCTGGGGCTGCAGAGTTGATGGATCTCATGATGGACTTCTCTGTGAGGGTGTTACACGAGGTGTAGATGGCCGTCGGTTGGCGTAAAGAGGTTGATGTTGTCCATGGCAGGGGTTGGGGTGCGAAGTCTTGTTAGATGGTGTTAATTTTGTTGTGGAAAGAGTCTGCAAGGGTGTCGCAGGGGGCCTGTGAGGGAGTGGTGATGTTTTCGGTAACCAAGGGGTTGATGAACTCCTTGACTGCATTGAACAGTTCCTTGCTGTTGTTGGAGCTGTCACTGATGTGGGTGGCTAACACCCATTTCTTAACATTTGGTAGAAAAAATATAGTCAGTCTGTATGATTCCCAGGCTGTGAAAAAGCTGGCAACAGTATTGCAGTACAAGTACTAGGCAGCAATAGTCAGTAATAATTGTTGATGACTGTGAACAATGTCTTTGGTACAGTGTGTGTGTGTGTGTGTGGGTGTGTGTGGTGCTTATAAAATGTATCTTGGTCTACAGGAGTCTTTCTATGGTTCCACTTATATGGGATTTTAAAACCAAAGTTGTCTCCTTGGCCCTTTAAGTGTATGATGCCACAAAATGGGGCAAACAGTTCAACTTTGATCACATTGGGGGGCAGATATCTGAAAAGAGCCCTCGCCCTTCTAAGCGACACAATGATCCAAGCCTTTGCATTGATTCGCTGCCTCTAAACACAAATTCAGGACCATTTTTACTAGTCTGTTCCAGAGTAATGAGGCACCTGGTTTCCTGAGCTGTGGAATAACACTCTCTCTTGGTCTGGCCACACTGCAAGTTGGTACATGCACTGAACTCATATACTGAGCTGTGAATCCACTGTATAGTGATTGCATCATTACGAATCAGCTAAAGGAATATGCTTTCTTAAAATCTAGTTCTTTTGATGAGGTGTCGCTATGCTAAAGGTAAAAACCTCTTGAAACAATGGTGGAGTTTTAAACTATCCTTGGTGTTAGTTCATATCTAACGTTGGTGCCTGATCCATAATGTATTTATATGTCCACTACTCAAAATGCCTTTGGGTTTACCGGTATTGCCCTTTCAGTTAAAATGGGTAAAGCCGGTGCAGACTACTATTTGTATGAATGTAGCCCTACCGGTGAGCTCTCATTTATCCATGTTGCTATTGTGCCCTAAATTTGATGCCACCTTAGCATGATTTATTCGCCCATTGTTTATGTTGACCTCTATCAGACAAAATGAGCCTTTTTTGGGGGGTGCTCTAAAAGTTGCTCTAGCAGTGGGACTGTTTCAATTACAAACGTTGTGAAACCTATAAAATGATTTAAATCTTATGTTATCAACCATTTTGTAATTGTTTATAGAAACTGTAAATTAAAAATATGTATAATGTATTGTTAAAAAACTTATTTGCATGTGTTGAAATAGTAAGAGTACAAGCGGTAAATAGATGTCTATTAGAGGTTCTGGGTTTGAATCCCTAAGAGAAGACCCAACAGCACTTTGTCCAGTTTCACATTTGCGCTTCTCATTGTGGTATGGCATGAAAGCATCATCACAGGCTGCTGTAGAGAGACGCCTTTTTCCCCTTGAGGCACATGTGATGCCTGTCCGACCTATTTAACGTTTGCAAAGAATGGGTCTATCAGGTGTGTAAAATCCAGAAATGTCTAGAAGTTGCAGTTTAGCAAAGTATGAGACAAGCAACCGCGGACAGTTTGGAAGGCTTGGATTGGGAAGAAGAGTCTGGTGAGAGGCTCAAGCATCCTGTGATTCTGGGCAAATCACTTAATCTCCCCGGCCTAAATTAAACTTGTCTGTCTTTAATGCAACTAGTGCTCATGTAAAGCGCTAGGATACCTTCGGGCTGAGTTTGCTATATATAGAACTGCAACAAAAAAAAACAACCATGGCATAGCCAATAGATCTCGCCTTTGGGACCTTATAAGTGTTTAGTTATCCAGCACAATATCCTTGGTGCAACAACATCAAGTGTTGCATGGCTAAACACTTATAAGGTCCCAAAGGCGAGACCTATTGGCTATGCCAATGCTTGTTTAAAGAAGGCCTCCAAAAGGGTCTCTATCGGGCTCTGTTTTGTGCCCGGTCACAGGCGGTCCGTTTGTTTCCAGACTGCGGTGACAACAGGCACATTGATGTGTGCGTGCTCACACTGCTCACTTCTCAATAGTGGAGAAGTTACGGCATGCGTCATGCCAGGTGAGCGTTGTATGGGGAAGGATAATCCTTTAAAGAGAGTCATTTTCTCTCTGGATTTCCCTTCTCTTTTTGAAACTCAGGAGCAGCAACATTGTCATGGTGTCACCAGGGCTGTAAGTGGAAGCTTTTTCAATATTATATTCAAGCCATGGTTGCTACTTATTTATCTTATACAGCTAACAACCATTGACAAAGCCAATAGTCCTGACTTGTTGTAGGTATGATGTTACTTGTTGTATCATATATCTAGATGCAATGACAGAAACAGCAAATACAAGTCGGGCGGCAGGCGGCACACTATGCTCAGCACAGATTTTTAGATTAAGTGTTTTAAGCCACGCCCTTAATTACATTGGCTACGCCCCTTTGAGAGACCCTCCAGTTTTTTCATCCCACTTAAAGCCCTGGTGCGAACTTAATTGAGATTTGAACCAAGCTGTCTTATGTTTACTCGGCACGCATCAAGATAATGCTGGCTTATGCTAGATGCCAGGAAGCAGACTATGATGTCACCACTCTGCGACAGTGTAATATGCTTCCCGCATCTGATTTTTATGGTGGAACCATTTTTAAAATAGAGCATATGCAATAGTGGCAGAAGTTGATTAGAAACATTGTGGGTCAAGAAACCGCAAATACCCCAATCAGAAAAATATGCCAAGAATTGGAACATGGGGCCCTGCAAAAATACGAAGTAATCTACTTAAAAAAAATAGTATTTTTAACCCAGATCTCTGCAAGCTGAGCTCCTCCATCCACTCACACCCAGCACCTAAATAAAAAATGATGCCATTTTGAAATATTATTGACAACGTCATGACCAATTTATCGTACAGGGGCGAGTGCAAGCCTGAGCAACAGAGAGCTGCCAATTCCGCTCAAAATCAAAGTTAGTCCCAGGTCGCTTCAGAAATCGGCGTTTTCGTAGCCGAGCTATATCGGTGGCAACTAAAACCGGGAGGCATAAATGCTTCTAATTTTAAACAGCACACCAGAGAAAAATCTGAAAGAAATGGCACCTTTCTGCCTTTCGCTTCTAAAAACATTTCATGAACATCAGGGTTATTGAGCGGAGTACATGGAGATACCTTTACATCGATAAATGTTTAGATTTCTCACTAACAGAGAAGGGAAGAAAAAAAAAGCTGAATGCGAAAAAAACAAGCACACGAGTGGTGCGCGCGCGCTACAGCGAGCCATGTGTTTTGAATTATGGCGCACGCATCTGGGCACAATCATTTAAAACACATGGCACCCGTGCGGGTAACCGCAAGCAATAGGCCACACACGCACAAGCGTGTGGTCAGCTTTTTGAAGCCCCCTTACAAGAAGTCTCGAAGAGTAGCGCATGCGCGCTGCTCAGGCGAGACCTAAAAATCAACAGCATGTCACTTAGCTGCTGACCTGTCGACCCTAGTGCTGCTGGTACTTTCGGTGACAGTGGGGCCGCTGCTTTCGACTTACAGGGCTGGCACTTGGATGATAAGCAAGACCCAATAAATCACAGACTAATAGACTAATGCTGGCTATGTCAATTTCATAAATTAAAATTTTATGAAATTGATGTAACTATAACTTATGTCTTTTTAATCAACTTTTGACTCCCCTGCTTATGGAATTTTATTTCGATTGCCTGTAAAATGAATTGAGCCTTCGTAGCCATTTTAGTTATAAATAAGAGCACTTATGAGATTGCTGTGATTAAATGAATCCCTAGGAACCCTTGTTGCAATTCTCTATTTGACATGTAAAGCATAGCCCCAGAAAGAGTTGTCAGATTTTTATTATAATGATATTGTAATGGTGGGTTGTGCTCTGTGGCTATGAGGTGTCAGCTTGCAAATCAATAAAAAAAATGTATTGTGCCTGATCTCAACCTGGCTGAACACATGATGAAATTGTGAAATACCTGGAATTGTTTTGCTGCTTACTGTGGTTGCAGCCTCTATTCGCTGACTTGAGCCAATGTTCATTCTATCATACTAGTGTTATGATTTGCATTTAAAGGCCGTGTAATACTTTGCATATCTAATCTGAGATATACGAGATACTCTGTAAAATAACTTCTTATGTTAGCTTCTGTAACCTATTGGAATGGAACATTGCTTAAGATAAGATCTGGGTTTTGACCAGAGCTGCCGGCTTTGGAACTGGGAAACCATGTTCGAATCCTGGCATCCGCATTCTGGGCAAATCACTTAATCTCCAGGGCCTAAAGAATAAAATATATGAATTTGACCTTGTGTAATGTAAAGCGCTCTAATGCCCTCGGGTCAAGTTCACGCTATATAAGAAAACAGACTGCAAATATTGATCACTGGATGCCCAACATACTACTGGGGTGGTTGCAGGCAGGAAAAAATAAGAGAACTCTCGACATATATACCCATTTTGAGAACTGCAGAGGGTAATCTGCACATTTCTGTGTATATACACACTCACACTGTGGATGTAAGCCGACTGGGCAAATCAGGCTTCCAAAAGCAATTTACAATGATAATACATATCTTATTCCAGTGGTTGAATCCCTGTATAGTCCAGTGCTTAATTTATGCTGGTGGTTTCCGGTGCTCAACACCAGCACTTAATTGTCAAAACTTATGACAGTCTCCCACTTGGTGGAGCTGTTTGTCTAATTCAGACAGTGACTATTCCCTGCCGCCCAAGCAGTTCTTATAGCTTTGGGGGCCGGAATAATTAGAATTGTCCCACTTGTAGGAGTGTGAAGGTTAGTAGGTGAGTTGATACCGTCATTGACTGCTGCATACCCCTTACACAAGAGAAGATCAGATAAACTTTTTCAGGTTGGCAGGTCTTGATTTTTAATCTCTATTCACAGGTAAATCACACATAAATGCACACAGAGAAAGAGCATTTTTCCTATACAGGAAACTTGGGGAGATATTCACAAGGATCTATCGCCAAACAGCACTTTATCGCAGCCAAAGTTGCGATAAACTTATCGCCCCAATCACAAGCTGGTGTTAACATCCCACAGCACCAGTTTACCCGTGATAGCAGCCGTAAAAAACATCACCACAGATGACCACCGCAACTATCGCTAATGAGATGCAGAGTAAGCATTCCTGTGCCAAAATCTGTGACAACACCACTCCACTACATTCTCAACATTCAGCCAGATCTGCGATAAGAGCACAAAACAGGCAATAAGGTGCGTTAGCAGCAGAAAAATAACACTTGCTCTAACCTGGTGCAAAGTTGGACGGTAGCCCTCACCACAAAAGGGAGCCCAGCTCACAGCCACACCTGAAGAACAACAGATGCACCCGGGCAACTGAACATACAGCCCGGAGGGCCGCAAGGGCAACAACACCTGATGTCACCACCCCCAGGACCCCCCTCCCCGGCACCCCCCTGACCAAAGACATGCCACATCAGCTACACCTAAACATGTACAAAATATTCTGCATGATGTCGCACAATGACAACTGGTGACATGCATGTGTCGTCACAAAAATGAGCATAACACATTCACTTTCGAAATAACAAATGAAACTTTATTAACATGAACACTGAACTGAAATGAAAACACATGGTGGCTTCCCTAGGGACAATCCATAGGTCACAGCCTGCAAGACAAAAATCATGATGAGAAAGTGTGTCCTGCGCACATCAAAGGACAGAGAGAGAGTGAAGGAGAGAGAGAAGAAGAGAGGGGGGAGAGAGAGACAAGAAGAGAGGTTGAGAGAGAGAGAGAGGAGAAGAGAGGGGGAGAGTGAGAGAGAGAGCCGCCCCTGCGCACCCAGGCCACACTGCTCACCTGCTGCCACCGGTGTGTCTCCAACCACTTGCCGGTATGTATTGCAGTTTACCAGGTCACACATCTGAGACAGACCCATCATCTGAAACAGAGTCCAGATACATGATTGGCACAGTACACACAATTGCACAAGCCAACATCGCCTGCCCGACCATGCACACCCAGGCAGAGGCACCCCAGCCCCTCGCGCCGCCCATCAGAGCATGCCCGCCCATGCACACCCAGCCCTCACTGCTCTCCTTCCACCACCGGCGTGCAGACAAGAGGTCCCACCATGTGCCGCTGCAGGCCACAAGCCCGGGGCCCGCGGACATGGCACCCTCCACACCATGCAACCTCGCTCTGCAGGCCACCAGGTCTCACGTTTGGTGCTGGGTCTTGATTACTCCATGGCAGAGGACATACCACTGTACCCGGCCTCATCGCTGGCTGCACACCCACTCAGTCCAGTAGGTGCCACTAACTCTGGGATCCTAGATGCGACGCCACGTGTCGGTAGGCCCGTGCTGCCCTCTACACTGCGGTCCAGCAGGGCACACAAAACGTGAGCTGTCCGGACCGCCGGGACGGGGCATCATCGCAGGCTGCTCACCCACTCAGCACTTAAGGTGTCCCTACCTCAGTGCACCCAAAGTCACTGTCTCGTGGCGGGGTGCCTGTGCTGGCCACAAAGCATCGGGTGCCACTAACCCTGTGCAAACCCAATCAGCGCCATGTAGTGGTAGGCCCATGATGGCCGCAAGGCCTCAGTGCCACTAACCCTGTGCGCAACAACTCATGGGCCCTTTATGATTGAGAACCGTGGAGCGTCCGTCATCCGGTCACCACCGGCAGAGGGGAATGTGACGTCGTCGGTCCCTTATGTTGGCAGAGTCACATGTCCTGTGACGCCTGTGCCGGATGGGTGTGGTGTGTGTGCGCAAACCTGCCCTCAGGGAATGGCTGTGACATGCTGACAACTAGACCAGTGACCTGCACACCACCAGCACGTGCGCCTGCGACGGGTAGCAATGAGGGCCCCCCCTCTGAGCATAAGCTGAGTGGTCTGGCCTGCCATACGCCAGATCAGCGCTGGGCTTGCAACAATGACTAGTGGGCTCTGGGCGTGGTTCAATCCATGTCCGGACATGGAAGTGACTGATGTGTATGTCCCTGTTGTAGTGTCCGCGGCAGGACGGGGAATCCCTGTGCTAATAAGGTGAGAAAGGAAGCCTATAAAATAGATGGGATAGACATACGAATAGCCTATTTAAATGAATTCCCTGGCACATATATTCATGGGTGTAATATAATGGGGGTGTTTTTTTATTTTAGAGCGCTACGTAAGCGCATCGGCAGGTGAGGAGGTGTATGTACTAAAAGCCCCTCTACCCTGGACCTCATATGCGGACCCCATGGACACAAAATTAGAAATCTGGGGTTCCGGATTGAACCGTTCAAGAATATATGGCATTTGGGAAACGGGGATTATTCAAGTCCATTTAAGAAGGTATGACATAAAATACATTAGAGGAGATGTACTGTAGTGTGTTTAGTTAGATTATATGGCAGACATCCTCTAGTTAGATTATATGGCAGACAGCCTCTGGTACAGCAATAGTAATCAAAAAAATACTCTCTATTTATCAGGGGGTCCAGTAAATAGACCATTCTTCGAGTCTGCAAAAGAAGTACATGAATAAGTGCAAATATCAACTTCCTTTCATTCAGGTGAGAATAAAGAGAACGCCTTTGAGGCATACAAATGAATTTAGTGATCTATATAGGTACCTCTCAAATTGAGTTTGATGACGAAGATATGCAAACAGCAATGTAGGCACATTGTGCCATTAGTGGTCTATATTCCCCCAGACGAATGGGTTATTTGCAGCAGGGAGAGTGTAATACCGTAGTTGTATTCATTTGTTATACAGCGGGTGACTGTGGAGTTTTTTGGGACCCAGAAACTGTACACAAATGTGGGGTAGCTTAAGAAGTGCTTTAGCAAAAAAACGCTTCCTGTTTCCTTTTTAGAAGGTTGTAAGCAGGAGTAATGTGATGCTCTGAAGGGACAAGCTGTAAATATCCTTATCAAATGTTGTTATACAGTGTAGATAATTGGAGAAATATATTTGATGTAAATAACATGGCCATATTGTATAAGGAAATTAAATTGAGCCGTAACACATGTGAGCATGTATAAAACGAATCATAGAATTATGAGTTGTGTTAGTAGAATGTCATTGTAAATTTCATGTATAGTAGAATTATATTAAGGTTTTTAAATACATATTTCTTTATACACTTGTTTGTACAGGGTATAACGATCAAATATACCACAAAGAAAAGTGAACATAATGACTGTCTTGATAAAGATGGACCAACCAGATACCCATTGAAACGCGTCGACGCATTTCTATACATTATCCCGAGGACAAGTTGGACCTGTAGATACAAAATATAGTATATGTATCCAGGCTAATCTTGCTAAAATTATTCCCAGGGAATTGTTGAGTCAAAAGACAAAGCATACTGTCTATCATTGTTCATCCTCCCTATTTTTTAGGTTTCTCTGTGGTAAAAGTGTCATAAGATGTTATGTTATGTCCTGATTTGATGAATTGTATTGTTTTTAATTATGCTGAAATGATGCATTGTGTTTTATTATAGGTGTTTTTATAATATTTGTGTTTTAATACTATTCACATGTACTAAAGAAATAAATTGACTTGTTTGCACTGCATGTTATAGTAGTATCATTGTTTGAGTGTTTCAGGGATTTTGAGTGAGATCTTTTTTGAGTTTATATATGTGTTTTATATGAATTAAGAATTCCACTATTGATAGGGGGTTCCTGTTGATTGAGTGAATCAAGGGATAATTTGTTTTTTGTACTGATAGTACTCTACTCCCTTGGTTGCTGACATGGGGTCTCTCTCTGTTTAAACATAACACCCTACATTCATCCACAAATTCATACATGAATGATGAAAGACATAACCAGTGCTTAATTTGTGCCGGTGCTTTCCGGTGCTTAGCACCGGCACTTATTTCTCAGGGCCGGGTCTAGACTCGACATTGACTCACTTAAGTTCACACGGGTCTTCCCGGTAAACGTCGTAAAATATTTCACATTGAATGCAGCATGCTTTATTACGAGGCCCATTTCGGCCTCTCTGGGAATGGACTGCCTGAGATCACACAGCGGAGAGTGCCTGCCCCTGCTCCTACGTAAGGGCTGATGATTGAAAATCATTCTCCCCAGCTGTAAACACGTCCTTCCTGCTTCAAAAACACCACGGCCCCAGGGCAGACTCAGCCTTCTCGAGCAAGCACCTCCCCCCACTCTCTAACTTCCGCCCGCCTCTCCGCTTCGCGCTACCTGCCCCTGTCATGGTCATGACGCCACTTTAATAGACGGGTATTTTCTTTTCTAGAGCTAAAGTAATACCTGAACTACATGCCAGATGTACCATGTATTCAGTCAGATCAGATTCCCCATAGCGTGGCTGGTGGCTGAATGGCAGCCTGCCGTCATGAGATTCATGGTAGTATCTAATGATCGGACAGGTTGTTGCTAATTGCGTCGCAGGGGACGTCACTTCCTGCTGACGGGAAGAAAGTATTGAGGAAGGCGCGGCTTTGTGCTTGCTGATTTGCGGTCCGCATGAATAGCAGAATGCAAGGAAGAAACCTGTTGTGAAGTTGCAGTAAGTGAGACAGAGGGGTGCAGTGCAGCCACCGAGTGAGTATGTGTTTTAAATTATTTGTATATTACACACAAACTGCAAATATTTCCTTTGGGCAGCTGCCTGCAGTCAGTGGGGCCGCCGTGTTACAGAACTTGCTGTATCTCACAAGTTCTGCCCTGGAGAGGCCGTGGCCCGGGCTCGGAACAACTGTGTGTTTTTCTGGTCCCCTTTAATATCTTTTTGGTTTATATCTCAAAAGATCCGGGGGTGTTTAAAAGCTATTTTCTCACAGTATTAGCTGACAACTTTGTATGTGAGATTACTGCGCAGGTCTCAGTCAGCTTGTGAAATTAATAAATGGTGCGAGTCAGCTGAGACTCTCACACTTCAGCAGCTGAGATGCCTGGATCGGTCTGCAACTTCATGTTTGGGCCTCGCACACCCTTCCTGTAGGGCCGGGTCCCACGTGGACAGAGAGGGGCTCTGGAATACGGATGCCCTCCTGATTGATTCCAGCAGGGTTGGGGCCTGCCCAGTGACTAGGCAAAGACAAGCAATCTCTTTTCATTTGTTTTTCTGCTGCGTCACCTGCCAACTCTAGGCACAAGTGGCAGTGAGAAGAGTGTAGTTGGGGCCTCACATTCCATTTAGAATCGGGCCGGGTCCCATCTGGGACAGAGAGGCCTGTAGTGATGCTCTGAGCAGCATCATATGATTACGAAAGTGGGGTCCGAGGGAGGCCCAGTAGAGTTGGTAACATTAAAACTGAAGAGGGCAGCTTTGCACTGGTAGTGCAGGCATGATTTCGACCTATTAAAGAGGTAACACGTGGAGCAGATATTAATATGGATTTTTTTTTAAGTACTGTGTTAGTATTTATGTAGCACGTTCCAAATTATAGGATTGAGCCACTTTTGAAGTGTTGAGTACACAGGTGCCACTTCGTGTTAGTCGATGATATAGCGCTTATACTAACAAGGAGGTTTCTGGGTGCCTTTGGGTGCATGGTTGATAGGGTGTTGATTGTGGTACTTTGGTTGTGTTATTAGGATCGATTGATGAGCTTTTTATCTAACATCAGATGGTTTTTAATCTTTATTGATTCGTAGCAGCTGAGATCTCCGCTGGCGTCTCTTAGCTGGTAGGTCGTCGGGTGGGCAGTTTTGTTTTCAGCAGTACCCTTTATTTATTTCAATGTGGCAGGAACTTCTGAGTTTTTCTAGTGAGGAAAATATGTAACTTAGGTGCATTTTACGAGAAGGCTATTTCAGGTACAGCTAATGTAGGGGCACATCTTCATGCACTTGTCATCTGGGAAACGTTGAGGAGTTGTTTCTATTGCAAGGTTTTCGATTTGTCTGGGCTTGTTCACTACAGAAGCTGGGTTTTTGCTGTGCATAATGAAAATTCAGAGGATCACAAAAATACTAGTTACTGCTTAGATTTACTTGCAAGAAAGTGTCACTCGTTACATAGTGAATGCCACCTAGACACCCACTGAAACCACCAAAATGTCCCATATAAGCAGTCTAAAAATCCTGGCAGCTATGATGGTCACGGTGATATCAGAATTAAACACACTCACTGCAGTGTTTGAATAGTTTGTCTGTCCAGTCATGTGCTGCTCGCTACAGAGGAATAAGTGTCACCGGTACCTTCTCCAATCCTTATTTAATTTACTTTTAACACGTCATGAGCACAAGTAAACTAGACACTAGGGGCCCGATTCACAGAACTAACTTAAGACAAAATCCTAAACTTACTACCATTTTCGTATTCACAGAAGGCACTTACTCATTTTGGTATTCACAGAAGACACTTACTAACTTCGGTATTCACAGAAGTCAGGAGTCCTAAGTTTAGGACTCCTAAATGCATTCTGTGAATAACGAAAGTCTTAAAGTTAGGATTTTTCTCAGTTTAGGAGTCCTAAAGTTAGGACTCCTAACTTTACTACTACTAAACTGAGAAAAATCCTAATTTTAAGGCTTTCGGTATTCACAGAAGGCATTTAGGAGTCCTAAAGTTAAGAGTCCTAACTATACTACTACTAAACTGAGAAAAATCCTAATTTTAAGGCTTTCGGTATTCACAGAAGGCATTTAGGAGTCCTAAAGTTAGGAGTCCTAACTTTACTACTACTAAATTGAGAAAAATCCTAATTTTAAGACTTTCGGTTTTCACAGAAGGCATTTAGGAGTCCTAAAGTTAAGAGTCCTAACTATACTACTACTAAACTGAGAAAAATCCTAATTTTAAGACTTTCGGTACTCACAGAAGGCATTTAGGAGTCCTAAAGTTAGGACTCCTAACTTCTGTGAATACCGAAATGAGTAAGTGCCTTCTGTGAATACCAAAATGAGTAAGTGCCTTCTGTGAATACCAAAATGGTAGTAAGTTTAGGATTTTGTCTTAAGTTAGCTTTGTTAATCGGGCCCTAGGTTAGTGCCCTTCCGTTTCTGGTGATTTGCAGCAGTTTTAAGATATACTTAGTTTTGTGTTGCTCAAATGGGTGTCATTTCTGATATGTGTTTCCCTTGTCTTTATTGCTTGATTTTGCTTGTGAGAAAGTGTCCCTCATGGTCGTTGAATGTCACTCATAAGCACACTGAAATTATGAACATGTCACACATAAGCAATCTGAAACCTTGGCAGCTATGTAGAGGTAGCAGCATCTCCTATAAGAACAATTGAAAATAAATAATACAGTGGCTGTGGCTCCCAGCCTGCTCCCCCTGAACCCTCTCTGCCACTTTCACCTGAATCCCAGACAGTCCGAGACTTTCAGTGCTCTTGGTTTCGCAGCGCTAGCCTCGTCTCTCTTTGGCTCCAGCTGTCTGTCTTTGAGAATGCCCAGGGTTACCTGCCTGCGGGTACTTATTCTCCTGGTTTAGTTGGTTTTTCTCCCCTCGCCGGTGTCAGCCTCAGCCATGGAGGTGGTCTCTGGAGACTCCGTGAAGGTAAGGAGACTGGCCTTTGTGGTTTCTTTCATTTTCAACAAAACGCTCCTCATTACGGCGGGGGACATGAGTTGTGTTTGCGATGGGTTGTGTAAAAGTCAGGTTCTCTCTCAAAATGTGACAAAGGGGCCCTGAGAATCCCATTTCAGGGGCGTAGCTTCCATTGGTGCAGCGGGCCCAGAGGCGCAAGGGGCCACTGCACTTTAATGATGCATTTTAAAATTTGAATAGCAGTTATGGGCCTGTTTCCTTCCTTGCACTAGGGCCTTCGACACACTGGCTACGCTACTGTCTTGTATCTCACAAAAATTCATTGGGAGGCCCGTGTAGAGTTGCCATATATCTGCCCCCCCTCCCCCCCCTCCCAAGCCCTTGCATGTATGGGTGAAGGCTGAATTTGGGATGGAACGGGATGCTTTTCATTAGATCAAAAAAGTGTAATGCTGCTATACTGGGCGGGTGGTGTTTGTGGTGGATTTCACATAATTCTTGTGTTTCTTTACTATTCTAGTCTGCCCTGCATTAACAGTGGGAGTTCTATGCTTTTGATATCAGAGTAAAGCAAGCTTACTGTTGAGGTGCATTAGCAGAGAACCTGCACATGGGTGTCATGTTTTGCTGCTGGACATGATTGAGGTGCATTATGCACAATGCTTATCTTGTAAAACGTTAAGCGCAGGGGCCTCAAGAATTTCTGGGGCCTGTCGGCGCATCCTAATGGCAATGTTGCTTAATTTCTCTCATTCCTATTTTGCACCTCGCTCCACTTCTATTCGAATTTCTCGCTCTTGCAGGTGCTCTATTCTTCGTTGTCCTTTTCCAATCATCTCTCCCCCCTTCTTCCTCCCTATTCTGCCCCTCTCTTGCTATTTCTGAGGCAAGCGCTGCCCCTTACCCAGTGAAATAAATATTCCTTTACTTGATCTTAATTTGTGATTCTGGAAGGTCCTCTGTATCACCTTTTTAACAAGTCTGTTCTATCTTTATTTGCATTACTAATTATTTATGGATAGGTGAGACCGGTCTAAAACAGATTTGAATTGTATTATTCTTGGATTTTTTTTTTTAAAGTTTGTTACAAAAGGGAAAATGCCTGTTTTGGATGACTTCCTCAGTAGTTTTTTTTCTTTCTCTTTCTCTCTTTTTTTTCTTAGTTTTTATTTACCTTCAAATTAAAATCCCAACCATGCCTGTAAAATATTGCCCACAACAACTGTGTTTAAGTCAAAATACATAAAAATAGTCAGAATTGTATCATTTTTATGTGTGAGATGGTATGTAGTTGTGTTGGTACTGTCATTGACAGCTCTGTAGGGGCAATGGGTGGTGCAAGCTGTTGTAAGCTCCCGAAAAGGACCCTGGCACTTATGGTTTTCACAAATTAAGCACTGGAGTGGAGCAACTAGAGTAAGTGGGTGGAGCCACTGGTGGAAGTGGGTGGAACCAATAAAGCGGGTGTGCCCTCCGGGGGGAAATTGAGCACCTGCACTTCATATTTTACAAATTAAGCACTGGACATAACACAGCAGTGCGTTACTGGATGTTTATTGCACATCCAGTGCAGTTTTGCAGCTGGAACGGTAAAGGCCAATGCCAAGCACACTACACAATATGGGCCCTTGGAGGGCAAGCCAGAGTCCATCCGGGGATGACAAGTACTGCGGAAGAGGAAGGGTACAGTCTGTAGTCTGGTTGCCGTGTCATTGGTCATCAAACAGGATATGGCAGTCCATGTTGCTGTCCAAGGTGAGTGTATCAGAGTGTATCGGGGGTCAGTGGAAGGTCATGGGGCCATGTGCGGCACCAAGCAGAAACAGGCCAGGTGGCGGAAATGAATGCTAGTGCCTCCTGATCACAAACCCATCCACGTCCTCGTCCCCGGATGTGTGCTCTGCCCCTCCTGTGGGTGTTGCAGTACCGGCAGAGGCACTGTGTGCCACTGACACATCAGGTGCCGGAGTGATATGTCTGCTGCACTTTGAGGCAATGGCACACCAGGGGGCAGAGATGTGGATGATGTGGGGGCAGCAGCATTCATCATCGCTACGCCTTTCGGCAGCAATGCCATGATGATCTGCAGGGCATGGTAGATCCCAGCTACATTTCACTGGTGTGCAGCGGTGGCTGCCATCCTTTCCGCCTCCATCTGCACCATGTTCTCCATGAGCCTACGCATGTGTGCCAGCTCACGGCTGGTATCGCTAGAGCCCCTCTGAGCGGACAGGTGTTCTTCTCTCTGCGTCATGACTCCAACAATGTCAGTCAGGGCTCGTTGGAGACCATGGAGCGGGCCTAGACACCCATGGATGGCGTCCAGTTTGGTAGCCATGAGGTCGAACCCCACCCGCACCTGCTCAGCCATCTCCCTCTGGCCCTCCAGCACACGGCGTTGGAAGGCCGTGTGTTGTTCCTGGGGGTCTTGGGAGACTGCCGGGCCGTGGGTGCTTCCTGCTGGGTGGTTTGGGTGGTGGGTGGGGTCTCCTCGATGCAGCTGGGCAGCCCTGATCCTGGAGGTGAGTCGCGGATTATGTCAATGAGATCTAGGAAGGCTTGTGCGTCGATGCTGGGGTTGTCCTCCTCATCATCAGTGAAGAGTGGCTGGGACTGCTCTGCAGGGGGTGTTGACGGTGTCCCTGCAATGTGAAGGGGAGATGGTGTATTGCAATGTGTCCACATGTATGTAGCCGCATGGTACATGTTGACATTCAGACAGAATGGCATTGTACATTGTGAAAGTCTATAGATCTGGGCGATGACCCAGAGTCATTGAGGGTCGGCACTGTGCTCTGCTTGATTGTGCATGTGTGCCATCGTGGCCATCTCCACCCGTCCCCCCAGTACCTGGTGGTCACTCACCCTGCTGCGGTTGTGTTGTGTCCTGTCGAGCAGTGTCCGGTTCCCCGACTCCAGCCATAGTATCCACACTGATGACTGTCAACACCATCTCCTCCATGTCATCCAGCACGAGCTGTGGCGCTGCGCCCCCACCTCCAGACTGCATCGCTGCCTTCTGGTTGGCTGCGAGTTTCTCCTTGGTCTTTCGCTTGATGTCACTCCATCGCTTCTTGACCTCGTCCATTGTCCTCTTGTGCTCTCTGACGGCATTCGCCTTGTCCACAATGTCCCGTCATATTCCAGTTTTGGTGCCCAATGACATGTTGGAGGTAATGAACAGTTGTTGACGGTGTTCCATCACCTCCGTGACTAGGATCCTGTTCTCCTGCCGACTGACCTTCATCTTCCTCTTCTCCTTGTCCTTGCCCTTCCCTGTCCCTGAGGTCCCGGGCTGGTCGTCCGGGGTGCTTGTGGGGTTGCGCTCATCCTCTGCACCTGCTCCGGTTGCCTCCATGGTGCTTGGGTGTTGGTCAGTTTGTGTTTGGGTGTTTTTTCTACTTTTATGGTGATTTTTCCCGCCTGCCAGGTGTGTGTTGCAGGCCTGGCGCTGCTTATCGCTGATTTTCTCATCACGCTTTGGCCCCTCACAGGTTTTTTTGTGTTGTGGTTTGTGTTTTTATCTCCATCGAGGTGGTTGTATCGCGGACATTGTCTGCGGTTTCGGAAGACTGTCGCATGGTACTGCCTTGTTGTGAATTCCACGTTGACACAGGGTTATTTTTCCATGTTCTTGTGAATATACGCCTTGGTTGTGGTACTCATAAAAAGATTTACTCACACAAAGGTGTCCATGAGAATAAATCTACTCCTGTACCTGGAGTAGGTATTCCAGAAAAAGACGTTTGTACAAACACCAACATTTGTGAGTATCTGCATCACTTTCTAACCCTTTTCCACCCAGAATAGTATCGGATTTATGCCACTGGGGAGAGGACCTCCTACTAAAATTGTTAGGGGTGACAAGAAAGGTAAAATGTTTCTCCAGTGGAAAACAAAAAAAATAGCTAGTGTATATATATTTGTGTTTCGTAGGTGTGTACGTTGTCACGATAAGAAATAGATTTTTTTTTCCGTTTTCTAGGTTTATGCCCGGAAAAATGAGACTGTCGCAGGCTTAAATGCATAAACTGGAAGAGTTTGTGAAATGATGAGTAAATCTACATCCACGTAATGCTGTAAACTGTCAGTGCGGGTTTGTTTATTTCTTTCAAAATGAGGCCTTGGAATTACGTGTGCACTTGTCATGCAGAATATCTGTGTTAATCCACAGAGCAAATTTAATATGAATATGCAAATGCAGGGCCGTGGCTTGGTCAGTTAGATTGAGGGAGTGTGAGATTCATATTTTCCAACAATCACGCTGGGGTATATTGTAAAATACATTATACGGAGCCGGGGCGCATGAAAAGGGCTTAAGGGGCAGTGGAAAGGGAGAGGAATGCAGATTGATAGGAAAAGAAAGTGAGGGAAAACAGAGGGCCTGATTCACAAAAGTAATCTGAGACAAAATCCTAACTTTACGACTTTGGGTATTTACAAAGGGAATTTAGGAGTAGTAAAGTTCCTAACTTTACTACTCCTAAATGCCCTTTGTGAATACCAAAAGTCGTAAAGTTAGGATTTTGTCTCAGTTATGCTTAAATTTTGGTAAACTTAAGACTAAAACTTAGGTTTAACTGAGACAAAATCCTAACTTTGCGACTTTCGGTACTCACAAAGGGCATTTAGGAGTAGTAAAGTGAAGATTCCTAACTTTACTACTCCGAAATGCACTTTGTGAATACCAAAAGTCGTAAAGTTAGGATTTTGTCTCAGATTACGTTTGTGAATCCAGCCCAGAGTATTTTGAAAACTTACCAATATATTTGTAGACTTTCAAAACAGAGAAAGGGAGAGAGTGTGTGTGTGCATTTTTTCTGTTTCGGCTGGTGAGATCCGAAGACACCTCACCGTACCCGACTGAAAGCACCTGTCCCCCACCTGTTAATCAGAAAATACATTAGGGCAGTGTAAAACCCCAAACACCCCACTATAAGCTACGCCCTTGTGCAAATGCTATATGTGGGTGGGAAATTAGATGTTAATAGGAAAATGTCGAAAGAGTGGTGTGAACACCCACAAATACATTAGGGGAGTGTAAAACCCCAAACACCCCACTATAAGCTGCGCCCTAGTGCAAATGCTATATGTGGGTGGGAAATTAGGTGTTATTAGGAAAATGTCGAAGAGTGGTATGAACACCCACAAAGTTTCAACTTTGTGGACAAAGCCTTTCCCACACTTCTCTGTACCTGTAAATCGGAGCCTGAATTAACCAGACAACTGTTCTAGAAAGTGTTGAGAGTGTCTCAAATACCTTTGTATAGGGTACAACAGGGGAATGAACGACTTCACATGAAAAATTCTTTTCAAATCTCTTCAAGTCGAGTAGGACGTCTGCAGGAATATCTGACTTTTTATTCAGCTCAGTAATTCATCCTTCTGAAGTTGACAAATTGAACACCATTACCCTGGTTAATAATAGTAACCGTTATTTAAAGAACTTAGACATGGTAAAAAATGTTTGATTTTCGGTAATTGCATAATTTGTATTCTTTATTTTTTAATGAAGAGGCGCAGTATATCAACAGACTCGCTCCATTTGAACAGTGCACCCAGTGAGTGAAATCATACACCTTGGGACACACATCAAAAAATCACGTAACGAAGGCCACCAAGCCGCCTTACTGCGCTGTGTGTATTCCCAGACGTGGGACCCATGCTCACTGCGCCACTGGAGTCAAGCTATCCTGGCTGATGACGGGTGATAGCCAGAAACCGGTCCTAGGATGCTTGATTCCGGTCCAGGGAAGACGTGGCTTGGCAGTTCGGGCTGGACTGTTCCCATGAGGCACAGGGTCAAGACTGATTTGCATATGGCCATGTCTAAACTGGGGTGGCGTAGTGGGCAAAAGAACGATGGATTTAACCCAGATCTCTTGACTGGGGGAGAATGTCTGCATTGTCAGCATTCCGTCCATCATTTGTTTGTTGTAACGCTTTTCGCCCCAAGTGGGATGGGTATTCCCAGACGTGGGACCCATGCTCACTGCGCCACTGGAGTCAAGCTATCCTGGCTGATGACGGCTGATAGCCAGAAACCGGTCCTAGGATGCTTGATTCCGGTCCAGGGAAGACATGGCTTGGCAGTTCGGGCTGGACTGTTCCCATGAGGCACAGGGTCAAGACTGATTTGCATATGGCCATGTCTAAACTGGGGTGGCGTAGTGGGCAAAAGAACGATGGATTTAACCCAGATCTCTTGACTGGGGGAGAATGTCTGCATTGTCAGCATTCCGTCCATCATTTGTTTGTTGTAACGCTTTTCGCCCCAAGTGGGATGGGTATTCCCAGACGTGGGACCCATGCTCACTGGGCCACTGGAGTCAAGCTATCCTGGCTGATGATGGCTGATAGCCAGAAACCGGTCCTAGGATGCTTGATTCCGGTCCAGGGAAGACATGGCTTGGCAGTTCGGGCTGGACTGTTCCCATGAAGCACAGGGTCAAGACTGATTTGCATATGGCCATGTCTAAACTGGGGTGGCGTAGTGGGCAAAAGAACGATGGATTTAACCCAGATCTCTTGACTGGGGGAGAATGTCTGCATTGTCAGCATTCCGTCCATCATTTGTTTGTTGTAACGTGTGAAAGGGAAAGGCAGGAATGCACCATATTTAACATCATGCGCCACATTCATGTCTTTTCCTTGCACTGGTGCACAATATGCTTTCTAGTGCCAATGCAGGCTTATGAGGCGCTTGACAGGCTGCTTTTGGGAAATACCACAGTTTGCAAACATACTTTTACTGCCACCACAAACAGGAATACTACATTTCTGTTCTCAAATATCTTTAGTTAAGCTACTTGAACCATTCTAACTTGAAGAAACCCTTGCACGTGTTTAATGTCTAATAAAATACTTTGACTAATCATAATAATGCTACAATTCCTCAGAATTGGAAAATAAGGTTCCCGGGATACATATTATCCGGTTATTCGTAAAACTAAATTATTCAATAAATTGCTGCCATATGTAAAATAAAATATGCAAATGTCTTTTTTTGTATGAGTAAAAACTGCAGCACTCTAGCATCAATTGCACCTCTGAGAGTGCAGGAAACTTTTATCTTCATGCTGAAAATAATGAGAAGGACCAGACAGCTTTGTGGAACTTTAATGAGCTGTGTTTAAAGAAGTGGAGCAGAACACAACAGAAGGAAGGATTTGTTTTTGATCTGATGAACACTTACTGTAGAGAATGTGGATTTGAAGTCATTAGAGGTTGGTTTCATAATGAGCAGTATTGATTGATGCCGGATGACTGATCCTGCTGTAAGAAGGTTTCTGCAGGGCTGCTCACTTTCAGGAAATGCTCACAATATGTTTTAATGCATCCATTTAGCTTTTAGGCTTGGAGTTGATGAAATAATTTAAAGAAAAAATCCAATATTTGTTTCCACCTTAGAATAGGAACCTCAGCACTAGAGAAGTGGGCAATTTGAGATTTGATATCCAATTCCTTGGTACCCTGGTTCCCTGTGAGCTCCCACCACTCCTGGGCACAGCTATTCACAGGTCAAGCCTACTTTGAGTAAGTCTACTTGCTGGTTTGCCACAGTACAAACCTTGAACTCTGCAGATGTTGATGTGGAACACGATAAAACTTAATTCGTCGACAGAGATAATCAATGTAATGCCCAAGAGGGAGCATCTAAAAATCAAAATAATCATGTATCTTTAGTTTTTATAGTCCAACACCAGAAACAAACATACCGCAATGGGATCACAAACAAACATCCAACATGTATCAAGAAGTATAGCTTTATTGTAAGATGTAATATAGGCAACTGTCAAAATGAATGGGTGGTGGAAAATGTTTTAAACTGTTACTAAGGCACTCATTACTTGTTCAGAGCTAAATTCTTGTGCAAGCAGGAGATTGCACAGGGACAGGAACTGCAGTTGTTTTCCCTAATAGATTCTAGTTTCTTCTGGACAGATACTGAGCCCCCGAGAGAACCGTAGTTGCACTCCAAGTTCATGGTCTGTTTTCCAAGTGACAAGATGCCCAGCTGGAAATTAACATGCAAAGCTTCAATTTATAGGGGTTCTTCTGCATCTTTAATGAGATTTGGTGCCAACTTATAAATGTATGCAAAAGAATCAAGTGATGGACGGAATTCAGGACAATGCAAGCATTCACCCCCAGTCACAAAGATCTGGGTTTTAATCCATCATTCTTTTGCTCACCACACCACCCCAGTTTGAACCTAGCCATATGCAAATCAGTCTTAACCCTGTTCCTTTTGGGAACAATCCAGCCCGAACTGCCAAGCCAGGTCCTCCCTGGACCGGAAACAAGCATCCTGGGACCGGTTTCTGGGCATCACCCTTCATCAGCCAGGCTAGCTTGAATCCAGTGGTGTAGTGAAATGTATCCTGAATTGTATGTGTCTTTCCAGGCTCTATAAAACTGGTTCCTTTAGCACTGCTACTAAAGGTTAAAAAACAGGCAGATCCCAACAAACTTGCAAAACTGACCGGTCAAACATCTCGTGGATGGGAAAAGTCATAAAGAGATGTGTATCAAAATAGCTGTCCTGTAACATTGCCAACAACGAACTTGTTGCCAAGAATGAGGAACTCCATGCTGCTTACTAGCATGGCTTCTATAAAGGCAGCAGCATGGAAGCATTCACAGCATATTGGACAAGTTTGATGCCTATCTCTTTGTCCTTTCCAATGCATCAGAGGCCTTCAATATTATTGACCAAAATACACTTATTCAGATCCTAATTAATTAAGTGTGTATCAAAGGTAAGGTATTTAGCTAGTTCACTGTATTCTTTTCCAATTGAAATCAATGTGTCAGGTTGGGTATATCTTCATATAGCCTAATTCCAACCACTTGGAATATCAGGATAGAATCTTTACTTGCTCCTATGCTCCACAGAAAAAAGCATTTCTTGGTTTGCTAATAACTTTGGTACCGTTTGCCGAATCCTCACAAAACTTTCCCCTAAAATGTTTTCATCCATCTCAGCTCTTTTTTGGAAAGTTTTGGGGATGTTCCATCAAAATGGGGGCTAAGAAAAAAGGGGGTGGGGTCCAAAAACATGTTTTCCCCATTCAATTTTCCATAGGAAAATTAAACAGAGATACCACAAAAAATGCTGAACGGAATTTCACCAAATTTGGCAGAAAGCTAGATCTTGGTCCATAAAGTGTGCTTTCTTTGGTGGTGTAAATCTGTTGAGCAGTTTTTGAGAACTTGAGGTTCAAAATGTAACCATATATTGCGCCTTGGAGGATCTGCTGATCCAACAGATCAAAAGGTTTGTTCTGATTGACTGCCACCATATCAACATATATGTGGCAGCAGCCATTTTAGGACTAAGGGACTCAGTCCCCTGTCTTGTGAAAAAAGTTTGAATAAAACATATAGGGTAGAGGAATAGGAACACCCTGCACCCCTAGGCCTGGTGGGGAGAGAGAGGTCCCAGGGCTCCGGGAGCGAAAAACAAAAATTGCTTTTATCGGTGCAGCAGATCTGCAGTGAATAAGTGGATCCACAGCTCCAATTAAAAAAAAGCATATGCTCCTGTCCGTTTTAAAAATTAACAGTTACCTCCCCCTCCAGTGTGAGCTATGGCCCAGGGGGTAGCAGGTCTTTTATTCTTGGGAGCTGGTGTGCTGCTCCCCTCCAGGTTCCTTTTTTAGGCCCCGGGGACCCCATCCCTTGGTGGCTGCTTTTTATGAAATTTGGAGGCGCATTTGGAGGAGGCTGAGGTTTTTTCGGCCTCGGGATCCCATCCCTTGGGGCCAATGGTTTTTGTAGGGGGGCTTACAGCCCCCTTCCCTGAGGCACTTTAAGGCCTTGGAGACCCCATACCCCAGGACCAATGGTTTTTTGGGGGTATGGGGGCTTCAGGCCACCATCTCCGGCAGTAGGTTGGTCCTGGGGACCCTATCCCCTGGGGACAGATATTAGTGCAGAGTCTCGAGAACCCCATCCACAGGACACTGGTGTTCTCTGCCCGGGAGAGTGTGGGAAATGAATATAATCTGTATTCCCTGCCCTCAGTTTCCCAGGTAAGGAACACAACTTCGCTTCCATCCGGGCGGGAGCAGAGAAAAATGCTGCTCCCATTCAGGTAGGATCAAAGTGAAAGAGTCAGCACCAGCCAGCACCAGTGCCGGCAGGTGCCCTCTGGGCCTTGAGGCTTCTCTCAGAACCCCCAATATTGCCATATGTTGTGAGTGCCCCAGGAGGGCACCGGGGTAGCCACTTTAAAAAGAAATTCCAGATTCCGCTAGCACCAAACGGGTGCTGGCTGGGAAGTTGGCAGGTCTGTTGGGACCTTGGAACTTCCCCCACATCCCCCAACATTGGGATTTGTTGTGGGCATCCCGGATGGGCACAGGCCACCCACTTTAAATAAAAATTGCCCGCTTTGCCAGCACCTGGTATGGGTGCTGGATTGGGATGCAGGGGCCTTCGGGCTCACCCCACATAGCCCCCAACTTTGGCATATGTTGTGGTTGCCCCGGGTACTCATTGTGGCACCTAGACATACTAAAACATAAAATAATAAAAAGAATATTAATTGAGCGGCAAGAACCACTCTTTTATTATTCACCATACCTTGCAAGGAGTGCCCCATAGTGCTCTGAGAGGGCTTTAAAATAATATATTTAGATCTTGGTGGTGCCCTTAGGAGGTCATCGGCACTTCCTGGGGTCATGGATTCAATGACCCATTAGAACTTACTGCATTGCTTACTATATATATCTAGTGTATCTATTGTATCGAGATTGCAACAATATCGACATATTTTCATTTTTCAGAACCCTTGTTGGGATTTGTATTATGCCTTTTCGTTCCCCCTTCATCTCCAACTGCTACATTTAGTCAAGAATTAAATTATTTGTGCCCTGAAGAAGGTTTGGCTTCATCTCGGCCTTCACCGAAACGTGCGTCGGCACATGACGTGACAGAGTGTTAATATTTTTTGTAAACACAATAAGGAGATTTTCCTTGTACAACGAAGATGTGTTATAAATTGGGAACATGTGATACAAGACGAATGTTACTGATCCTATGATATACAGACAGGTTTCTCTAGAATAGTAAATAACCCGCTCACAAATAGATTTATTTAGGATTTCAATTTCTAGTTTCTTCGCTTGTTCTTGTCCACGCTTATTATTTTTGCCTGTTTGTATCTTGAGGATGTTAGTTGAATGAGTATGATTGCTGTACTGATTGAGTGAACTAGGTTGATGTGAGTGTTTCTTTTAAGAATTTATGATGGGCTGTACAGGGTAAAATTGCACTTATTATTATCTTCAAAGAAAATATATTTTGATATTTATGTATTATGTGCACAGGATGTAAAAAAAATACATATACAAAAATAAACCTTTTTCTACATGAGTGAATAAATATCTATAAAAAAATCAAACAAAGATATGTGGTTACTGATGTTTAATGTTGTCAATCTCTATCCCTTGTGAAATTTAGGGGCATATTAGCAAGACCAGCGATAAAATTATCGCCGTTTTAGCGGCAGGAAACTGCTGCTAAAACGGCGATAATGGGTTTGCTAATATGTGTTATAGAATTCCAATAGAAGCCCAGGTTAGATGGGCAGGACATCTAACCTGGGCTTCTATTGAAATTCTATAACGCATATTAGCAAGCCCATTATCGCCATTTTAGCTGCAGTTTCCTGCCGCTAAAACGGCGATAATTTTATCGCCTGTCTTGCTAATATGCCCCTTAGTTTCTTGAGTTATAGTGAGACTTATTCGCTCTTATTCATCTAAGGCAGGCGGTATACCCCCTTTTTAGGGTTAATTAGTACTTAAGGGGCATATTATAAAGGAAGCGCGCTAAATATCGCATTTCCCGCTTAGCGCGATTCTGTTAACGCCACGTATCACCGGATTTAATCGCTGAGATAGCGCATTATTATCAAGGCATATCTCCACAGCGATTAATTCCTACGATAAAGGCTTGAAACAGAATCGCGCTAAGCGGGAAATACGTTATTTAGTGTGTTTCCTTGATGATATGCCCCGTTGCCTCAGTCGTACAATCCACCTGCCATTAAAAGTATGGCTAAGTCAGTTTCTGACCAGGCGTTACAAACCCGCGATAACCGCGGTTAGCGCGGTTTATTTTATCGCATCGCGGGTTTGCTTGAAGCTTGATAATATTGTGCTGCTAAGTCAGTGCAGATTTCAAGGGAAAAATGTAAGGGAACGCCAACTTTGCATGTCATTAGCGATATTCATCACTGACATGCAAAGTGGAGTTTAAAGGGCATCTCACTCAAGGAAACACGCGTTAGCATGCCCTTGTTGATACTGCGATCGAATTATCGCCGCTTTTCGGCCAAAAATGGCAGCTAAAGCGGCGATAATTCTCTTGATAATATGCCCCTACGTTCTTTACAGCAAAGATATTAACCCTCTACACTACTTTATCATGAGTCAAGCTGCCTTTTTCCATCAGGAACATTAATCACCAGTTATCTTTATATTTTTATTATTGCCTGAAAACTGCTAGACACATAAGGAACTCAGCAGCAGGTGTTTTTTAAATTTGTGTCATTTATTAACACAGCGTCCCCCAAGATACGGCTGCACCAGTCGCATCACCCTAGAACTGGCCCTGCTTGTTCTTTTAGGGGATCGTTCACTGCTGTTCTACATCTGTTAGGGAATCTTGCTTACATGGCTTTGACAATGCTTTTTTAATGTTAATAAGTGCATTTCTGTAGTGCAGCAGTAGGAAGTGAAGCACTTCTACGCATTGTCGTTCATCAGCGCGGGGTTTGTATTAATACAGGCAAGCTTCAGTAACCTACTGCCAATCTTATTCTGCATGCCAGGAAGAGATGTGGCCTAAAGGTCAGAGCTGTCAAAATTGGAACTAGAGAATCAGGTTGGAGCCCTGGCATCGGGCAACATCTTGTAATTCAGGGCAAATCACTTGAGCTGTGCCTCAAAAAAATCTCTCTTTATTTTTAATGTAATCTGAAGGTCATATAAAGCCTCTTATGCCCCTGGGTCAAGGTCGCGCCATATAAAACTGCAAAGAGTACAAATGAAAAACGATTTTATGTTACATAAAGTAGGAAGATAAATAGGAGAGAATTGATCTCAGAACTTGTGAATGAGCAAGTGTTGACTAGGCCAGTGAACAATAAAAAAACAGGACGCTCCTTAAATCGGAACTGTGAGATGTTCTGAGGTATATATGCTTGTAATTCATGGCACCTTGTTTCATATCTGATCTTAACTGAAGAGCTTTGGTGAATGTAAGTAGAGCTTTAATGCCTGGCAGGAGCGCCCTGATGCCCGCTAAGGTCATTGACGCTTTTAGAACTGTTGATTTAGTTGAGTGACTCGTAGTGGTGGGCGTAATGTGCGTAAGGGACCTACGCGGAGAGGCACGGAGATGGAACCAATCTCCGCACTCTCCGCATAGTTCCGTTACGCATATCCCGCCTCCCGCCTGCCTCCCGCCTGCCTCCCGCCTGCAGTATTAAATACATTAAGAAAGCAATTTTTAAATAACCTTGCCTTATCGGCGGCGTTCACGGGCTTCCATCCTCCTCCAGCGCGTCTTCTTCTGGAAACTGCGCATGTGCGGGATCCCATGCATGCGCATTCCTCGGGCGGAAGGCGGGCGGCCAACTTTCGTTATGCCCAAGTGTGCGGAGATTTGCCCTGTTTCTCCACCTATTATCGCGGAAGGCGGAAGGGCACATCTCCGCACATTCCGTGAGCGGAACGGAGTTGTCCGCCCAGATTCGTTGATTTTATGACCCTGTAAAATGTTTTTCGCATTTAGATGGGAATAAAATCCTGATTGTTTTTAAATTTGTATTCTTTGTGGTGAATGTTGCTTCTTGTTTTTTTTTTACCGTTTCCGTTTCCTTTTCAGTTTGTTCTCTCTCACTCGTCCATTACTGATGTTACCGCAGAATCCCGCGCTCACGCGCATAATTTAGCAATCAATGTGAAGTGAATATACCTATTGGTAAAAAGTGAAATAAATATTCTCATTTGAGTGCAAAATCATTGATTAAAGTAAAAGAGTTTACACCAGCTGCCTCCGAAAACACATGCTATGGTGAGGATGTGAACGATGATTTAGCATTCATTTTCAGTCTGTAGCTGAAAGCGGTTAATATCGTTAACATATATCTTTAATAAGTATTACATTGTTGAAGTGTAGGTATATCTTCCACCAGTTCTTTAAGTGGTTAAAAGGGGTCGGGGGAACCTAAAATGGTTGAGGTTTGAGGAGCTGTACAAGAGGCTTGACCTGTGTAATGAAAAGAGGCAGGTGAGCCACTGAGACCTCAGAGAGGCCTGGCTCTGGCTCAGCTTGAGGTCCTGTTGGAACACGAGCCCATAACGAGCCAAGCCTTCGTATAGCTTCGGGCTTCAACCTTGCTGTACCCAGGATGCACTGTTCTAGCCAGAGATACCATATTTGAAACTGGCAAACCAGGATAGAGCCTCGGTGTCAGCTTAACATCCTGTGATTCTGGGCTTTCACTTAATCTCCCTGTGCCTGTAAAAAAAATTAATATTTTGTAATGTAACTGGTGCTCATGGAAAGCAGATCCAATACTTTGGAGTTGTGTAAAAACTGCAGAAAAATGAACAAACAGGTATGAAAAAGCCCTCACATATAAAAGGAAAGAGAAATAGATACCCATTTAGCGGCTAATTTGTACAGAGTGAACCAGAAAATCTGGATAAATCACGGCTTTTCTGCTTAAATTGTGTGATCTTAGGTAATCATTTAAGCACACCCAAACTCCTTTTTTACATTATTGCATAAGAAAGCATATGAACATATATGAGTTCAGAATACCAGTTGTACAAAAACCTATTGATTTAATAGAGAATAATGTTGCTCTATAATAATCTGGGCCAGTACAGAGTTTACATGACACATTTCTTACCTTGTTTGTTCACTAATGGTTCATATTTAAAAGTCTTTCTTTTAATAAGTACTTCTCAATGCAGTACAAGAATATGACGCATTAATGTGAAAGCTTCCACGTGTTAAAGAAATACACATTTTTTTAACTTTAATGGGCTGTATCATGTTTTAAGTAATGTTGGTTGTATGATTTACATAGCAAACTATTTTCAGGGCTTGGCTTGTATATAAGCTCGAAGTGTCAAACCAGACCCTTTGCTCGGCTCTGGCTCGGCTCTCCTTCTTAATTTTTTGGTACACAGACCTTTAGTGATTTGTACATGTGAAATATAATCTCTACTTCATTCCACTCTACGCCACTTTATACCACTCCACTCTGAGCCACTCCACTCAATGCCACTCCATTCCAATCTCTGCCACTCTATACACTCTACTTATGGCACCCTAAACCACTCTATGCCACTCCACTCTATATCACTGTATTGTATGCCACTCTACTCCCTGCCACTCTATTACATCTCTCCTGTCTGTGTTACTCTACGCCGCCCCACTCTATGCCATTCTATACCAATCTTCTCTACGCCACTCTCCTCTGTGCCTCAGAGCTAACGTTTAGCTATGCTGAATAGCAGCCACACTGCTGTACAACAAGACTGTGCGACATTGGCAAAGCCAATAGCTCTCACATAGGTGAGACCTATTGACTTTGCAAATGCCCATTTAGGGCACTATCTTCCACCTGTATTTGATTCTTTCATCATGTTAAAATAACATATGTTGCAAAATGTTCGGAAGAGTAATCGCCTGTTTAAAATCCGCATCTCAAGCTGAGCAAACTGGTGGATCAACACGACACCAGAGTGGCCTTCTGGTTCCACTTATAACTCCGTTGTACACAGTCCAGTGGAAATTAGTTCAGTAAACATGTTATTGTGGTTGATAGGTATGGAATAGCGCTACAACAATATTGCGAAAAAAAATATCGAGAGGTACGTTTCTATACATTTTGTATACCTAACTCTACATATATGTAGCTTGGTGATCTTCAAGGTATGCGTATGTGGAGTTAAGAGTAGCACATCCCTACCTCCCTCTGTGCACTTACTTACCTTGCGATAATTTGCCCCGTGATATTGTAACAATATTGTGTCCCGTCAATCTTTGGGGTTCGATATCCCCAACCACAATCTTTACTGCAAGTCATAGCATGACCTGCATATTCGGGTTAGGGGAAAATGGACATTCCAAACTCTGCTTCACGACAACAAACGTGCAGAAAAACTTTGCTTCACAGATCAACTTCCAATTGAATTTCAAGCTAAAAGGCAGAAATCCATGTTAGATTTTCTGGGGATAGACATTGCTCTGTAAACAATATCTGATCAAAATATTATAGTTACTGCTTCTAAATAAAATAAAAAGAGCAGACAGAAACTGTTTCTCCTAGAAAAGTGCCCTGCTGCACTCACATGCCTATCGCCTGAGGAGTCTGCAAGAAGTATTGTGTCTGGAAGTACTATGTCTTGCAGGAGTACTGTCAAATTTGGCATGTAAATCAGATAATGTGGTGCCAGTCTAATAAACTGGGAGTGGATAGTGAAGAACACTTGGATGTACCCGTCTGCTTAACATCAGTGCCTTAATCACTACTCTGCAGTAATTCTAGGCTTAGATAATTGACAATTTGTGGCAAAAATAATTACATGTCCTGAACAAATGTTTATGCCTACTGCCAATTTAAGGGCCGTAGCAATGGATTCTCCCTAGGAAACCAAGGCCTCATTAGGATGTCAGTCGCAATGCCTCCGAGCTGGAGGCTTCCCGACCGTCATACTTGGTTTCACTTCCGTCCGCCTTAGTATGATCATGGAGGTCGGAAATCAAACCTGCTGTTCATTCCGTCTGGCTGCCGACGGGCTCAAGGCGCCCATCAGGCTGCTGGAAACCGCAACATGATCCCTTACGGACACCATTTCCACCATTTTGATTATAATGTTGGTTTCCGACCGGCTTTTCACGTTAGGCTTTACGACATGAAAAGCCTGTCTGAAAGCAACTTTGGGTGCCCTAGCAAGGCCCCATGCCTCCGGTTGGAGCCATGGAGGGGCACCTATGGTACCCCCCTGTAAATCCCTGCACCGTGTTGTAGGCACAAAGAGGTGCCTGCCTCGCAGTGCAGAGATTTGCACAAACTCACATTTCTCTATGGGAGTTTGCGACCACACCATGTGCGGACGCATCATAATATGGTGTTCGGAACCGCAGACCTATGGTCGATTGGTTCCCACACCAAAATGGTGTTGGGCGGACTCAGGTCTGTTCTTTTATTTCTTTCTTTTTAAAATTTTAGATCAAATGCAATGTCACTCTTCAGTACTTCTAACTCAGAACTACCAGTACACTCATCATTTACCTTACACATTTTTAGACAAGAGTGGACTCGGAACTATCCAATGAAGATGTTCATTCTGAGTTATTAAAATGACTGTGAATTTGTATTCCCTTTTACATAACATTTTAAAAATAATATACAGCTCTTTCGCTTAGAATGGACCTTCCATTTTATGATTCCAGTCCTGTCACTTAAAAATAGTCTCATATAACTTAAAATGCAGAATAAGATACATTTTGACTTTTTTTTTTATAAATCTTTTTTATTAAGAACAGCATTTCAAATTTACATATACAGTCTTAGGTACAGATTTTGTATAGACGAATTATGGGTGATTACACATTACGTTTACATTTATGTAAGTTCAGTTGTCCCAATGATCATTATGTACAGGTTCATTGAGGAGGGGAAGGGGATGGAGAAGAAGGGGAGCACAGATATTTCTGCGATATACATTCCTTTTATTCCATATTTGCAACCACTTTTTCGGACATCCCCTGGGAACATATACTGTTTTTCTCGAAACATGCACCAGTCTTTTCTTGTTTCCATGAATTAAGGCCCTTGCCCCCCACAATCACATTTTGACTTTTTGAATGGTGACTCTGCTATTGGAGATCATGAATATTTACGTATACAGTAATAATCAAAAGGGAATGGATCACTTGTAGCTGGCACCAGGGTTCGGATAGTTGTTTCCGATGTTGGTAAAAAACCCTCATTCACGTAAGATAGTTCGTGGGCGGTATATCTTGGTTCTCCGCCTTGATATTTAGATACGTGACAGCATCATCATAGGGTTTTTCCCATGCTTCCTCCAACCCGGAGGGAACCACTGGCCATTCCAGTAGTGATCAGGGAAAAAAAGGAAAGTACAAAAAAAGGTGAGAAGTGCTCGGGTGATGTGAATGGTTAAAAAATTCCTCTAGCTACCTCTATTCAATTTTATTCCGTTAGGTGCAGGGAAAAAAAGATAAAAAACAGCTAGTTGCAGAAAGGACAGGTGATGTATCCGCTGCAGTTTTAGTCTGAGTGGTCGGTCGACATTTTTCAGCCCCTAGAGTGCCCAAAGGGTCGGGGGCTTTCTTCAGGACCTCGGGTGAAGTGGAATTGGATAATATCCAATCTCAGGTGGAAGTGCCGATGTTAATTACATGGACTTGTGAAGGATTAATACCTTGGGGGTTCCAACTCAGAACTCCGTACGGCGAAAACAGGCAGCGATATTACGTGGATCTTGTGCAGACACGACTTGTGCTGGCACTGGTTTCCTGTTTACGTATACATCCATATAACTCTGTTAGCATTCTATTCTGCAGTTCGAAATTTAGATCTTTATGGTCAGCGCATAAAATAAGGGCAATATGTAAAATTGAAATCCAAAAACAATATATTCTTCATAATTATATACTAAAATGATACCAGGCCCACATGTCCTATTATGAGAAACAAGTTTCAAACACTTCCATTTAATTGATAAAGATATATAAACAATATAAATTAAATAACAAAAACATAGAATAGGTAGGTAGATTTGCGCAAGCGTTGAATAAATACCTTAATAGCCACATGTGCATTATAGATACATACTCTCCAACGAAAGGAAAAACAAACATGTCTTACAATTACAGTACAATGGCATAAGGAGCATATCTTTCATTTTGTAAGTAATTGCATGTAAGAAAGTACATGGTGCCAGATTGCTTTTAAATGAGAAATGACATCCACATAAATTTATAAATGCATTCTACCCAACTGTCCTTGTAGAAGGATTATGATCCGGCCATAGTTTACCAATCTGTAAGCGGGCTGAAATGAGTGCTTGAAATGTAATTCCAATATAATTCTATGCAGCATCGCTAGTTGAACCAAAAAATAGCCTCAATGAGGGGAGGATAATAACACCCATAGGTTTACTGGAAAACTTCTTGCCATCCAAGATGGTGGCGGTGCTTTGGTCAGGCTCACGCAGTGAGGGAAAATGCTGTGCCATCGGCGGGTAGAATGGTTGAACGAATACTTAGCATTGTAGTTTACGCTTACCTGTAGTTCTGTTTTATGGATCCAGCGAATGGCCTCGAAACTGGGGATTTGGGGGGGCAGCTGACCGCAGGGAGGTGTGCCCCAAGGTAATTTGGGGATGATGATCAGTCCGGCGACCGCTCTGGGGTTGTGCATTCTTTGGGCTACTACTTTTGTTGCCCAATGGGTATTTAGCCAGGCATTGTTTCGTGCCAGCCACCATTTTGTGGCTTAACACAGTGGCTGGTACATAGGTGTCATAGTTTTTTGCCCCACCCTCCCATCCCTCAATTTTATTGGTTGGGTAAGGTCCTTGATGTGGGGGGAGGGGTTAATGGTCCTGCTTCATTAGAACAGTTGTGCAGGGGGTTATTGGTTGTCATGTAGGGTTGTCGCTTTGGAACAGGTGCATACTGCGGTTGGCAGAGAAGTTGCCATAGTTTAACAAAGTTTATTCTTGCTGACAGCGCCAATTCAGGCTGAAAGGGAACAGGTAGATTAGCTCACGCCTGGATGTCACAGGAAGTTCAAGGTTATATAGGTAGTCTACTTGAGGAGGGGTTAATAGTTGTAGTAAAGGATTGGGGAATTTAAAGGGCACAGTTACAGTTAAACAGATCTGGAGCGCGTACAATATTACTGTATTAAGTTGTAATGTGGGAAGGAGGAATTTTAGGGGAGGGGGTAGCTTAATATAGGTGAGATCATTTGTATAGTGAGGTTTTAGTTTTGTGAGGCAAAGACCTAGGTTGTTTTGTGATGTGCACCTATTTCAATAAAGCGCCCTTTTTCACACAATCCTGGTATCAGGGGTCCGTGCTGCTCCCCCTCTTTCCCAAGGAGATCATTGGTAGAAGGCAGGAGAGGAGAGGCCATAATGAATTCTGTAACTGTAGGACAGCAACAGAGGAGGGGGGTTTACACAAGAACGCTGGTCCTGGACTAGCGTAGTTTCACAAAGTTCGTTGTTGCAAATTTCGACCCTATACTTTGTCCTATTCCCTGATTGCTGTGGCATAGTCAATGCCGTCAATATGGAGCGTTGAAGAAGTCACAAGGAAGTCAGAAACAGCAGGAGCCGAAGAATATCAGTGATTTCAGGCGTTCACTCTGGTTGGTCCCAGCTACAGTGGCAGATGCAGCCTCTTCCTGGTAGAGGAGGGCTGAGGCAGCTTATCTCCTGGGACGCAGTAATGGACGCAATAGTCGTAGCTTCAGTGTCAGTGCAACCGATAAACCTGTGATTGACTCCCCCCTCCCTCACCAAGACCAAAAGAAGCAGACAAATGTGCTCATTGCAAAGAGCAATATCTGGGCTGTATGCACAATTATGTGCACAATTATGTGCACAGACTGTCTCTGAATTTTAAAGGACAGAAAGCTCAGCTAGGCCAAAGTTGCATAAAGACTTAATCATTAACCTAATGGTGTCATCACAATCCTTTCAGCCTCATCACCAAGGTAGTTAATGGCAGAAATACGAGCATGTAAAGGCAAATACAAATGTACCATGCATTGGCACTTACATTGATACTGTGACAAAGGTGGGCAACGGGGTGCATCACTTTTGGAGAACACTAATAGAGATGGCTGCCACAAGTCAGGCCCTCCTGTTTCTACTACTCTTGATACCCTCCATGAAGCTTTACTTACTTTTTCCCTTCCTCACCAGCTCTCTGTCCAACTTGTCCTCATGGAAGGATGACAATTCCGGAGCATTCATAGAGCACTTTTCTCTTCCAGGAATTAGTTTGACCTGAGCTCCCTGGATCACGCTGACTAATCTTCTACTGGTCTGTCTCCTGGACAAATTGCTTTTCTTACCCCCAGGGTGCATATAATAGTGTGCAATCTGTCACAGAGGAAGTAAAATCGATCTTAATGAAAACAGATATTCAGACTTAAATAACTGCGGTTGTGGAAGGAGTCCAGTATGCACTGGCCTGAAACATGCATCCCCAAGAGGCTTGTTTTGTCCAATATCTTGGATGTAGGTTTAGAAGTAGATTTTGTACCTGATCTTAAACCCGAAGATGGTATCACCATAGATACTGCAGTTGACTCTGCAATGCTATGGATCAATTATCTGCATTGAAGGAGGAGCATAAGTGGGCGCTAGTGATAGCGTTGAGGATAGCAACAACAGTAATAGCAGTGAGGAGGCCCTTTTATCGAATAAAAGACTTATCCTTTAACCCCAAGCTCTGAGATTGCAACACCCACAAAGTCAACTTAATTTGTGGTCTTAGCTAAGAGGGCACCAAGTCTCCCTCAATGAGTCTGCTTGTTAGGTCTGTGGAGCCTTCATTAACTGCTATCTATGATCTGCTTTGCACCCACCATGAGGAGTACAGAGAGGAAACGTGAAACTGACTGGGGTCTCCAGTCCCATGAACATCTATGCCTGGACAGAGAGCATGCAGGGGGCCCCCACAGTGCTATAAAGCACTAGCAAGATTCCCACTGCACAGGACACACTTGACATTGGCTGGGGACTCTAAGTCCTATGAACCTTTGTGCCAGGACAGCACGCATACAGGGAAGAGGAGGTGGGCCCCCACAGTGTTCTAAAGTGCCAACAAGACTCCCACTGGGCAGAACACAATAGACATTAGTTTGGCACTCTAAGTCCCACAAACCTTTGCTCCAGGTCTGCACGCAAGCAGGGAGAAGGATGAGGGGACCACACAGCACTATATAGTGCCAACGAGACTCCAGGTGTGAGGGACACACTTGACATTGACTGAGGGTTCATGTCCCATGAACCTTTGCGCTAAGACTGGGCACACACAGGGTGGCAGGCCCCCAAAGCACTTTAAAGCACCAAGGAGACTCCCACTTTATGGGACACACTTGATATTGGCAAGTTCCAAGAACCTTGACTCCAGAATAGCACACATCAGAAGGAGGCAGACTCTACAGAGCGAAAAGCCATCCATGAAACCCCCCACTTCATAGTATGCACTCGGACAAAGCCCAGGCCAAGAGTGTGCCTCTTTGCACCCGTCAGAGCCATGAGGAGGTTTGGCTTTGCCACCCACCTTGGTTTTATTGTTTGGAGGCTCTTTGGTGAATTGGTGAGACTTTTTGTTGCCTTATATGATTCCTGGATATTTTAACATGGGTTTGTAGAACAAATAATTCTTAAGGCTGCGTCTATAGTTTTCTTGTTGGTTGTGTTAGCTCGGAATGTGAGGGTTGGGATTTCACTACTGGGCAAAGCTCCAGGGCTACCACCAGGGCTTCCTCACTTGAATGTTCTCCTCACAGTTGGGAACAACAGAAAAAAGGAAGTCAACCGACAGCCCAGATCTAAATTGTCACTTGACAAATGCACCCTGAGGAAATTAGATTATTTGATTGAGGAGGTTGAAATAATTGTAAATCCTGAGAAAGCTTGTACTACAAAACCTGCTAGCAAGCCCCCAAAACTCTCAAAAATGATTTTAAATAAGGCCAAAAAATAACAAAACTAGTCAGTCCAAACACCTGCCATTGAATACCCATTAGGGAGGGGAGAGGAATGAATAATCGATTGAATCCTGTGTCACGAGCCCCCATCCCCAGAGCCTAGTGTAGCGTGTAGCAACAAGTTTCCCCACAAGCACTCATCGAGTCATGTGTTGAGTTTGAAGTAATACCCCTAAGGTCTGACTCCATTTTAAGTAGGCCCGATTCTAACTTAAGTAACAGGAGTCTCCATTTTTCCCTAGTTTGTGCAGAGCCATTTTCATGTCTGCCATTGAAGCAGATGTCGTCTGACCTTATCGTTCCAAGAACTGTGAAAGTGTCTAGTCATTCAGACAATGACATAGATATGACACCTGATGTGATATCAGTCTGAGACAAGTGCCTAGTTATCACAATATCAAGGTGAAATAAGAACAAAAACAGGCATATAGCCAAAACAGTGTAGTCTGAATTGATGCTCATTTACCTTATGTGTTCATAAGGATACATCTGAGACGCACACCTTAATGCACATGATCTATGTCAGTGTGTAATAACAACAAGAGAGGGAGGGATACTCAGGGAATCACTCTTGGTCCCCCTAATCAATATCAAAAACAAGAAAAGTGTGAGGCCAAATGAAGAAAAAGCAAAAGGAGAGGTATCAGCACGAGGAATCACTCTTGTTTAAAAAGAACCCTCACTCACCAACCTAGTTGGTGACATGCTTCATCATTGGGTCCCCACCAGAGAGGCCGAATGCCTCCCTGGTGTGCTACAATGCCTGTATTACAGCGGAGCAGGTATTCGGGGTGTGATGTGAGTGCAACAGTGAAGCTGTGCAGGTTAAAAGATGCCTTGGTTTATACCCAGAATAATTTTAATGGTGGAAAACCAGGTATCATTAAAAGCTAAGGCTAGAACATGAACTTGCTCACGTGGATGCATTGTGTGTCAGAACACTTTATTGTACCCGCCTGCCTGGTGGAATGTAAAACTACAGGAATACTTTATCAATGGTTTGTGATACGGAACCTCAGTACAGAAGGTTCATAAGGAGTACAGAATGTCCTTAACTCATTGGTAAGCAGAACAAAGTACCGCCACTGAGTTTTTTCTGGTATGCGTGCACTACTCTGTACCTTAATGTCAGTTCTCAAGGGGGCGAATACACATAGTTGTGACCAAACACAGCTTAAACAGATAGTACAGCTTGTGTCCCACTAGATGTACAAAATGTCTTTTACTAGGTGTTGATCAGGACAAAGTACCGCCACTATGTATGTGCGCACTCCCTGTATCTTCATGTTAAATCTCAAGGGGGGAAAACACACAGTGATGACCACATTCAGCCTAAACATGTAGTACAGCTAGTGTCGTCCCACTGGATGATCAGCGAGGGCTGGTGGCATGAAATGTATGGGCTGGGATAAGCTAGGTCCCAACAGCAGTGTGAGGACCGATGGGGTTGATAGACCGTGCCCAGAGGGGACAAGGTCTAATTTGAACAGAATCAGCGTCTCATTATGGAACCCCAGGGGGTACTGTCATTTAATCCATCTACATGTGTAGAGAAGCGATAAATCCAGCGATGCTCCTTCTCAAATGGGGCTTGCGATGTTGAGAGTCCCTGCTTGATTTGTTCTATAATTGTCCAATGTAAATCATTGGTGGTATGGTTCTGTTGTAAAAAATGCTCCGTTAGCTTCACAGTGTTTTTCTGGTACCGAATATTGCTACGGTGCTCGCACACCCGCTGCTTTATCTTGCGCGTCGTCATACCCACATATCTTGAGCCACAAGGGCATGTGATTAGGTGAACTATGTTAGTGGAGTTACAGTTTGTGTGGGCACACATATTTTGCTGGGCTCCAGATCCCCCACCTGGACCCATGACGTGAAGTCAGTCTTTACTTCACGTAGCCCTTCCTTTTCCATGCTTTTGAGTTTATTTTTAACTTCACTGCCAATTCTCTGATGAGCGCTGTAGGAGAGTAGGATCTGCACTTATGTTATCCCCACTTTTTTCTGATGTTAACACTGGTTTTTGGCTATAGTCTGGCTGGGTCCCTGCTAATCAGGGTCCCAGTCTCTCTGTTCTCTCTAAAAAACTTGGAGTGCATATTAGATGCACTAGTGATTGGATGCTGTGGTGCCTTATGAGCCCCTAGAATATGGCACCCTAGGTACCAAGGGCATAGGTACTTCACAGGCCTACCAGGGGCTAAAGCATGTATCATGCCACCCCTGGGAAGCAGACTAAATCTGACACCACAGGCCTGCTACTGCAGCCTGGGTGAGGTAGTGTTAGCACTCCTCACTGAGGTATAGGTTCCTATATCTCACCTTACACACACATATAAACCTATTAGTCACCCCTAAGGCAGGCCCTATCAATCCTGAGGGCAGGGTGCTTGGTTTACAATGTGAGGGGGTGCCTCTGCATGAGCAGGACCCCTCTACAGCTGGCAGAGTCTATTCTCTGTGGCTGTTTGTGGATGCGGTTAAACCATATACTCTTAAGTGCATTATAACCCAACGGTAAATGCTAACTTTGGAATGACTGCATCAAAACATGTCGTGTTTGGTGTCAAACAACTTGGAATCATACCCCCACACCAGTAACTGGTGTGGGAGTATTATCCCACCCTTCTAGAGGGGACGACGTGTACCCACTGTGGTAACACGTTAGAAATCTGAAAGAGCCCTGGCATCACAAAATGGATGCCACCAGCACAGACACTGGGCTGCCCTCCTGCTGCTGACTGAAACTCGCAGTGGAGGAGGCCTAACAATAGGCATCCTGTCACAGGGAGGTGTCACCACCTTCCAGACAGGATTTAGTGTATTGGGGCTGGTTGGGTGCACTCCTAGAGTGCTTTGAAGTCCTGCACTGGGGGAGCAGTAGGCTCCTCTGTGCATATGCCAGCTCAAACCGGTTCAGGGGCTACCTGTCCCTGCTCTGGCATGAAACTGGACAAAGGGAAGTGGGTGTAACCACCCCTACCCTGACCCTCCCAGAGGAGTGGTCATAAAGCTTGTCCCTCCCTTTCTTTTAGTATAAGATAGGGAACCCTTGCCATTGCAAACTAGATATCCCTGGATGGCGCTTTACAAGAAGAATCCTGGTCCTTTGACGTTCCACTACCTTTGGAAGACAGAAGAATCTCCCTTGGAGTCAAGGAGTGACTCCCCTGCTTGGCAGGCACCAAAACTTTGAATCAACGGTCGCAACCTTCCCGCTCCCGCTGGAGTCCGAAGTCCCTGCAGCCCCAGAAGTAGATTTCCTGACTTCTCGACGGCCATTGTGAGTCCCCTGCAAAGCTGAGGTGAGTGGACCCCACGAGTGACGAGGAACAGCAATACCCAGGTACTGTGCACTATTGTCAAGTGCAACCCCTTCACAACATTCTACGAACTTGTGCATTGGACCATTTGTGACTCAAGCATCTAGCAGGTTGTGCACCAAAAAACAGAGGCCTACACTGTCCTGAGTGACCGTGGGCTCCTGTAAAGCATTTCCTCACAAGGCATCTTTGCGATCCCTTGCCCATAGGCTTGTGGGCCCCCTAAAGACTTTCTGATCAAACCAAAGGACTCCCCTAGTTGCTTCAGGCCTGCCCTCACTTACTCTTGCTGGGTGAGTCCCTCAAACCTTGCTGGTCTGCACCATTGACTTAATTCACTTTCCACAAGACTTGCTGTTGCCAAGGCTTGTTGGCTTCAATCTGGTTGCTGACACCTTAGTAAGCTGCAGACATTGTGGGACACTCCGAATCCAGCTGCTAGTCATCGTCGATGCCTCCTGACCCTCGTGAGCGAAGAGTCAAAACACCATTGATCACCTGAAATCACCCGACTTCCGTGGGCATCCATTTTCCTGGCCCCGGGTCACTGGCAAGTGACTGTGAACACTGTCCCTTCGGCTTTCAGGTCATCTTTATCCTGAATCCTGCCTTGGATTCCACCGGACACTTCTTCAGTCTTCCCAAGCAGCAAATCTTCTTTGGCTTCCATAGAAAACAGCGGCGCGACCCGACACCAAAAGACACCTATGCACCCGGCTTCCCTGGGTGAGGTAACTCGTGCACTCCGGTGCCCTAGTGTGTGTTGGCCCTCGAATTACTTACCTTGTAAGTGGCTTGCTGGTAGACTTCCTCGAAGTACCCTAAAACTTTAAAAATCCAACCGCGACTTGCTCCATTGAAATCAATATGGAACCCTCGGCTGTGTTCTCACACTACACGCGTCTCCCGTGGGTCTTTTACTTACCTGCCTTGGGTGGATTAGTGAAGCCCCAGCGATTCTACAGGCCCTAGGCCTTGTCCCTCTGCAAGTCGACTTTCCAAAACCTTTTTTTTAGTATATGGTCTGGTACGCCCCTAGGGCCCCAACCATATTTGTGCTTAACTTATTGTAAAACGTTGATATTTGAATGTGTTCCTGTCTTCTAATCTCATAAAGAGATTAGTAGCGTGTGTCTAGAAATAAATACATATATATTTGATAAATATACCTGTGTGGTGTCCTTTCATTTGGTGATTCAAGAGATTATAAGGTAAAACAAGCTGCTTTACATTCCTCAGAGACTTAGCCTGAAGGCTGCTCTCCACAGCTACCACTAGGATAGCTTTCTTTAAAAGGTTGTCTTAAACCTATCTACCATAAGAGTCGAATTGGACTGGTGCAAGGTGGCCACTATAACTAGTGACCAGCATATGCCAGGCCAACTTCTCACAAGCGCGAGTTCCACCGCCTCTCCCACTTTTACGGGTTAGCCATTGTCATGAAACTCGACCGCATCATTGATAATGCATATAGCGCCCACGATAAGTAGCGCGTCACTGGCAACAGGGTGCCAGCCACAAAACAAACCCCTCCGCATGTGAGTATGAGACACGGAGTGTTAGTGCTATATTTACCGTCACTGACACGGGTACCCTAATTCGGGTTTTTATTAGTATACCACTAAGAGTGAAACGGAATCCGACAGCATGAGGTTATAAACACTCAAGTTCCAAGAATACCAGAGTCATGGTATTCTGGATCTCAACGAATTGTTGTGTTTGCTTTTATATGTGTTTATTCTTACAGATTTTACTGGCTTTCAGAAATCCTGAAGGCCACAACTGATAAACCGTGAGTTTGTCCACTACATACCCCACAGGTTAGGGTGCGCCTTAGCATGCGCATACCACAGTGGAGGGTCGGTCCTGACGAATGCTTGGCCACATTGCACTTCTGAAGCAGAAACATCTTGACCATCCTTTGCACTTAGTTTAAACAGGATGTGTCTGGTCAATTTAGCCAGTTAACGAACATCCGCATCACTTGCTTTTAATGATACCTGGTTTTCCACCATTAAAATTATTCTGGGTATAAACCAAAGCATCTTTTAACCTGCACAACTTCACTGTTGCACTCACACCACACCACGAATACCTGCTCCCCTGTAATACAGGCGTCGTAGCACACCAGGGAGGCATTCGGCCTCACTGGTGGAGACCCAATGATGAAGCATGTCACCAACTAGGTTGGTGAGTGAGGGTTCATGCGTACTTTGCATGTTCTCCACCCAGGCTGTATTGCAGCCTGGGTGGAGAACATGCTCTTGCTCCCACTGCCTGTCTGAGCGCCGAACCATGGCACTCAGACCAATCACATCGCTGCATTGCAGCGTTGTGATTGGCTATGGGGAGCCTGGGTTTGCTTCCTGTTCCAGGCCGGAGCGAGGCACTACGGAGTAGAGACGCTGTGAGGAACAGACGAGAAGGTACGTTTTTTCTTTTTACACTCGTTTCCCCTGCCTCCTCCCACCCTGCCACCCTCGAACCGCGAAGGCCACCACTGCGATATATATATCTCCATGGTGCCTTGATACGGAGTTTAGATTCGTATGTCTATACTTCCCTATATGCACTTACCTTTCGATGTGTTGTGCACGAAACAAGGCTGCCACGATATTCTAGTACATGAACCAGATTGTGATCTTTTGAAATATGCGCATAGTACTTCCATTCTAGTTTTTAATGTGTACACAAATCATGTTTTCCAGTAAATCCCCAAATGGTTTATTCATGTTTTAATGAATGCGCCGAACTGTAGGTGCAGCTGACACAATTACTGCATTGCTTTCTCAAGTGCTGTAGCCAGTACTGGTTCAGAAGGTTTCCTAGAAAGACTGTGATTTATTATGCGAGGCATCCGCTCCAGGAGCCCATTACTACTCCTGGGGAGTTCGCAGGGGAAATATTGTGGCTGTTCAGAGCACACCAGCTTCGTTGTGCGGTGTGGCTGAAACCATCAGAGCATTACAGAGGGCTGCGTCTCTTCCCTGCTTCATTAAGTATGGATTTCAGAACATTTAACAGACCTACTGTACTCCACAGTCTGCTTACAGTGAGCTCCATAAAACAACAAACAGCTTGCTATATTGCTGTATAAAATGCTGAATGATTCGTATTTCCTGAAGAGTATCTCATATTACTGAGACATTATTTCCAAAAGGAAGGCACTTGCTGGAGGCAGGGGTGCAGCGAAATTGGTGCAGAAGGTGCAGTGGCACCGGGGCCCATTGAACCCGGATAATTGTTATAGTTCACTACCCGAACAGCAGTCAGAGGGCCCATTTTCCCTGCTTGCACCTGGACCCAGGGCATACTTGCTATGCTACTGGCTGGAGGGATATACCTTTGGCCTAGATGGATTAACAGGCCAAAATATTAGTCAAGGCCACTAAATTAGTTTTACCACATTTGGTACAGATAGGTCATTGTCAGAGGAGGCGTCCCTGGTGTGAGCTTTTCATTCAGACCTCCTGGAGAATTATTCTATGCAAAATCACTGGACAGAATTTCACCGGATGTGCCAGGTAGGTCGTGCTGAATTTCTTTTGGTGCCTTTCTCTCTTTAGGGAAATTTTGAATAGTTGTTTTTGAGAAATTCGTAATGTTTGAGAGTGCATTCCAATCATCGAATTTGAGTAGCATGAAAATTGCAAGATTTTAAAACAAGCTTTGTCATTGCTAGAGACTTCCCCCTAAACATAAACAACACCATGTGGTTATTAGCCAAATTCTCATTAAAAGAATTCAAGGGGGCGGCCATCTTGTTTAATCCACATTTTTCTCCAACCATGCTACTGTTTGCAAAAGAAAGAAACCTTCACTGAACCCTCAAAAGTGACAATAGCAGGTATGGTAAAACTGGCAAAAGAGACACTAGAGATTGATGAGGTAGAAAGTCCTCACAGTTTGGTTTCTACTTTCCACCCGAAATGTACACTTTTGTAGGCGAACCTTCTGATGAACTATACAAGTGGAGGCTGTGGCCCAACTGACCCCTACTGGCATACGCAATGACCTTGCCATAAGAGAAGGGAGTTTGTGTCACAAAAAGCGACACCCTACATCCAAATCTGTAGCTTGCCAGCTAGCATGTTCATTGCTATAGGTAGGAAATTGCCATTTGCCCAGGCTTCGCCATTTGTTCAATGAGCAACATTCCTTTTGCCACCGGAGCACCCTCGAGCACCCATTGCTATTTCCTCAACCATATTAAATGGACAAGAGAAGAAGCTGAAAGAGAGCATTACTCTGTGCCATCCTAGAGGAGTAATGACATATCTGAAGGACATCTATGACATATGTAAAACAGAGTCTCCAATGCTCCAAGTAGATGCTGCACATGCAGACACACATACACTTAATCACCTACTATCTTTAGTTTGCTGATGTATGATTGTGTGTACCGACATGTGATCATGAATGTGAGACTCTGGTGGCAAGCGATGTTGGATACATTTTAAATGGAACCGCAAGTGGAATGAAAATAGCCCCCGTTTGCCCAGATATCTTTGGATGTGTCCCACTCTAGAGGCTATTTTGCTGTCCTCGTGGCTGAATAATGGACTGTCTACTGTGTGTGGATGTATAACAATACAACGCATGCATTTACCATGCATGCCTTTACAACGCAGCATTTACCATGCAATGCCTTTACAAGGCAATGCATATCCCCTCCCACCGTTTTAACTTTGGCTGTGTCTGAGGAGATGGAGTCCCTGGGACTAAAATCTGCCCATGAGGGGTGCCCCATGCCCCCTCCCACTTCTAATAAGACCATGTCCCAGGAGATGGGGTCTCAGGGATCGAAATTGGCCTGGGGAGGGGGACTCAAGCGCCCCTTAATAATAAAACCAATACCCCTCCAGACCTGACCTACCGGGGGGGGGGGGGCTAGAAAGAAACAAGCACGGGAGACTGTGCTTGTTGTTTTCATAATGTTTTGCCGCAGTTTAAAGAATCCTCCGCAAATTTAAGACAAAATTAGACATTTTTGTCCCCAGGCGGGGAATTCCTACCATGCCTCCTTGTGTTTTTTCCTCCAGCTTTTCTTGGGACTTAGGCTGAGTCCGAAGATGGCTGCCACCAGTTCCCGGTTGAAGTAGAGGAACCAATCAGATCTCAATATGAGATCTGTCGCCCCCCGCGGACCCTTCAAGTCCCTAGATATACATACATCTTTTTTCTTTAATAACTCCAAAACTACTGAACGTATTTACACAAAATTAGAAAAGGCACTCTTTCTGGACCAAGATCGAGTTTCTGCCAAATTTGGAGTAATTACGTTCAGCAGTTGGGGCTGTAGTCGTGTTAAAAATCCCTATGGGAAATTACATAGGGAAAAAGCGTTTTGGGACCCCCCCTTTCTCTCAGCCCGCTTGACGAATCACCCCAAATATATATATTTATATCTTTAAAAAGATCTGGGGGTGGGGGGGTTCACCCGGCCCGCCTCCTGAGCCTTAAAAAAGCCCAGGGACCCTATCCTCTGGGGACGGCATTATTAAAGGTGGGCGCCTTGGTGCCTACCCAGGGCACCCACCATATATTCATTGGGGGCCACAGGGGGAGCCCAAACGCCCCTTCTCCTGCCTGGAGGGAGCAATCTATCGATCTGTTTCCCTGCCCGCATCAGTGCAAGAAGAGAATCAGAATAAAAGTCTGCTCCTAGCCGGCGAGAGTATTCTCAGGCAAGAGCAAACACAGACTTCCTTGCCCACGCCAGTGTGGGTAGGGAAACCACTATGTCCCAGGGGTGGACTTCCTAGGATATAGCTAGTAAGGGATGGGGTCCCCAGGGCATAGAAGGGTGGGGGGGGGCACTATGCCCCCACTCCACTTAAAATGAAAATAGTGGCCCTTGCTGTATGGGGTCCCTAGGCGTTTTAAAGGTTTGGGGAGGGGTTGGCTGCATGCCCCCTCCCTATTCTTAATGAAATTGGCCCCAGCAGATTGGGTCCCAGGGGCCTCACGAGGCACGGGGAAAGGCACTCCTCCCCTCTTATGCAAATTTTGGCCATGGCGTGGGGGTTGGATCCCAGGGGCCTATAATTAACAATCTGGCTTCTGATGCCATTTTATTTCCCGATCCCTTGTGAGTCACGTGTGATGGCGGCACTGTTTGCTTATTTTCTTTTTGCTTTTGGTCCCTCTGGGTACCCCCATGGGGCATAGGGGGCAGGGTATCCTTACCCTGCCCCCTTATATTTTTTTTTATTTAACACTTCAGGACAGCGGACTATTTCTCCAATTCCTGTAATGGCTGACTCCCAGGGGAGCGAATTAGCCCATGAGAAAAAAAAGCTCACTGGGCCAAGCACAATGTTCTAATTTTCAAAATTGGATTTGAGGGACTCTCGCAAAAGTCCCTCGAGCCCAAGCGTCCAGATATCTTTTTTTTAACCTTAATTTGTCAAAAACTACTGCTCAGATTAACAGCAAATCACAAAAAGCACAATCGCAGCCCAAGATCTAGCTTCCTACCAAATTTGGTGTAATTCTGTTCAGCAGTTTTTCCTGTTGCTCTTCTAATTAAAGAAGTCTATGGAAAATGTGGAAAATGCATGGGGATTTGGTGTTTTGCAGCTCCCCTTTTTTCTTAGCCCCTGCTTGAGGGATCACCCCGAAACTTTCCATGCAAAAACTAGTCAAAAAGTAACACATTTTGGGAGGTATTCGTGGAGTTTTGTCAAACATGGCCAAAGTTATTAGCAACACAAAAAATGCTTATCCTTTGAAACAGCTGACCTAACTATAACAATCCAGTGACGGTACATGTATATTGTTAATATTTGTACCCCCCTCTTTTTTAAAATGTATTTTAAATATAAATGTTTTCTTTATTATGGCAGATCTCCAACTCCCTCTTTTTGTAGATTATTTTATTCCCCCTTTTTTAACCTTACGAACCTTTACCTCTACCCACCCCTAAAACGTAAAAAAATATCCTTACCAGTCTATATCCTTACACACCCCATAACTCTAAAAATACCATTACCACCTTATACCCCTACCCACCCCTAAACCTTAAAAATGCCCTTACCATTTTATACTCCTACCCACCCCTAAACACTAAAAATCCCTTACCATCCAATATCTCCACCCACTCCTAAACCCTAAAATATGCCCTTATTACCCTATACCCCTACCCACCCCTAAACCCTAAAATCTCTTACCACTTATATATACCTCTACCCACCGCTACACCTTAAAAAACACCCTTACCACACAAAACCTCCACCCACCCCTAATCACCATATGGACCCATTTCAATCGCAAGGGAAGCCCACTAGGAAGGCAAAGAAGAACTTGCCAGCCTATGCCTGAAGTGCAGAAGGTCGTAGAGACATCAGCTTTCTTTTCCACTGTATGCATCTTCCTCTTGACCTTTGATTGAAGAACATGCAAAGATAAACAATCTTAGCTAAAATTTCATCGAACAGCAATTTGGCCACCACTAAGTCTCATAACAACCATTCTTTGGATCTCTGGCCATGTCTTGCGATGACTGAGACTCAGTCTTAGATCATAGGATAATGTCCTTGGGGAATTCCAGTGTGGGATGTCTCCACCTCCACGTGGTTACTTCTAGTTCTTGTTTCAGCTCACAGTCCTTGGTTCTCTTTACCTTGAACTGAGTAGTTGCAAGATGGTTGATTTCAAAAGTCACCAACAGCCCCACCACCTAATGAGCTATGTGGAATTCACTGAGTGTAGAGAAACTGTGAGGTGTTTACTAGCAGCCAACCTTGTGCAATGAAATCTCTGCATATGCTTGCGTAATATGGCCAAGAACTGTGTACACGGTTACCTTGTGCTATTTCTGAGCTGCATTCGTTGGGCCTTGTTTGAGTCTGCGGTCTGCTTGCTCGCACCCTCTATAATGATGTGAAAGATATTTCCATTAATTGCAGTGACCTCAAGTAATGGTGAAAATACAATGATGTTAGTCGTATAGGCTGGAGCAATGTGACTTTCTTGGCTTTGCAGCAAGTATGTGTCTCACACAAATATTGTTTAGGGTTAAGAGAAGTGTCACAATCTTTAAAAAGCATGAAGAGGTCTTTTGGCAAAAGGAACCATTTATGAAGCTAAAGCGTCTATCATAAAGGTATGGAGATCTGCACTCTGAGGGGCGTTCTCTAGCCACTGAGTGCTCTAGATTAGGGACAGTGACCTTGAGTTTCACCTTCAACCACATGTATCCCCCTCCTGCTCTGACATTAGTTTTCCTGAGCTCTTGTGAAGTTACACCATCATGTTCCTTAATGTTCCACATCTGTTTGCCCCTGTTGCTATGAACGCACCCTTGCTCCTCCCTAATCTGTCACTAATTACAGTAGACTCACCATGAACCCTTCTAGAAAGAGGCGTAACGTAGCTCCCTGCAGCCCCCCAACCCTTAAGGGGGGCACCCAACTCTTGAAGGGGTCCATTCAGTGAGATATGGAAGACTCTGGGGCCCCTCATTACATTATGAATGGTGGTCCATCATATTGTGTTATGTCACTGGCTCTACACTGTTTGGATAGTGGGCGTTGGGAAGCAACTTTGAAAAGTTAATTTAGATCTAATGTTGAGGAGTGGACTTAGAATGTGTTGGGCTCATATGCTTTGTGTCTGGCAATTGAAACTTGCCTGGGAAACCTGTGTGATGTATTCTTTACTGTGAAAATAAATCTTTATGAGAACCTAGCAGTGTCTTCAGTAGTGATGAGTTTCAACTGACCTATTAGGCTTCCTCTGCAGAATAATATACCCTGTAACATTGTGACTCACTTATTTACTTCCCAACCTTCACATGGGCCACCCATGTCAAAAGGAAATATTGGTGTGCATATGATACTGCAGGGATGGATTCTGACTGTGCTGCCCCTAAAGTACAGTTGCTGACAGTACACCTTCTGGCTGCATCATCAGGCTGTTGCAGCACCTATCATGTGCTGCGAAGCTATCAACATGTGTCTGTTCTCTGCGAGCTGTCCAATGTGCAGCGGTTTGTCATGCACCATCCCGCTGCATTATTCAGCACACAGTGTTCCATTAATGCAACCTGCATACGTAGCTATTCTACATGGAACAAAGCCAGCCCCCTTTGTTCCCTGCACTTTCAAGTGACAATGCATGTAGCGATGCATGCATGCAATCTGGTTGCCTTGCACAGCTACTATTCTGTGGCAATGTGCCTCATGTGCTGTCACATTGTGTAGTGTTTCCCAGTACTAACTAATGCTTGGATGTGGATGACCCTCACTGAACTATTGGCCACCCAAGTGCATATGAATGCTGCTTCATGCCTTTGGGACCTTATAAGTGTTTAGCCATGCAGCATATTATCCTGGGTGCTGTGCCTCCAGGGATTGAATAGCTGTACAATTGCTACACATTGGGCCATGCAGTCTGATTAAGGAATACATGCTTGCCTCTGCAGCGTGCTTCTTTTTTCTGGGCGGCATTAGGATAACAAACACTGGGATGGCTCGTGTGGTGTCAGATGCAATTGGCACCAGAAGCCAGTCTATACAACATGTATATCTCTTTTCCAGCATGATCTTTGAACATCTAATGGCTCACGAAACAGCAAGTTACTGGAGACGAGGGGTGGATACCTAATCATGAGGAAAAGGAGGGGTGGAACACTGAGTCAGGACATGCCTAGAGGAAGGTGGCTCACTAGTCAATCGAATGTCAGTTCAACAAATCTCTTGTAATCTTGTATGGTTTACAAGAAGGGTGGCGTTAAATAGGAACACAAAAAGGAAAGCCAGATATGAAGTGCAAGAAAAAACATCCATGAGCACTACCTGGTTTCCTAACGTCTCACTTCGTGCCTGTAGTTTCTTTTAATTAGAGAACAGGCGGGATGAATCTGGATGGGATTACCTCATCCACATGGATTTCTCAAAACAGTCTAGAAAAAAAATATGAACACATGGTAGAAATGGAAAAGGTTAGGGAAGCCCTGTGCCTGAACAGACTAAAGATAATCATTACAGATTGTTTTTTCACCTCCACTTGAAATGCGAGGAGACTCAAAAAGTCCTGACTCTGCTGCTGGGCTTCTAATGAAGTGTGACTGTTAATCAACAAAACCTGACTGAAGGTGTGTGCAAAATTAGCTAACTAACGGTGTCATTTCTGACCGAAACCAATTACTGGTCAGTGGGCTTGGAGAAGGTGCCAATACCAAAAAGGATCACAGGGATTTCACTGGGTGCCATCTTGATCAGGGTACAGAGAAAGAGAGGCCATGGGGCGATATTGTGGAAGTGACAAGGACGTCCCACGGCGACCTCACAGTCCCACAAGAATGCGCCGTACTTTTCGGCGAGTGTAATTTCCTGAAAATGGCTGGCAGCTCTCGAAAGCCCTGTCACCTTCATCTCCCACCCCCTCTGAGATGTGGAGGGGCAAACCACCCACCAATCACCAAGAGGTATCTAAAACGGATGCTTACACTCAATTTGTGTGTGTTTACATACCAGAGTTTTGATTGGGAACGTTCAAACAAGAAATTAGAGGAGCGAGAGAAGGAAAGAGAAAATCCATATTAGGGAGCAAAAAAGAGGGAGGAGGAGACAGGGGCCAGGGGTGGCATAGTGAGAAACAATGAATGTTTGGGTAGGGATAAGGACTCTCTGTCTCCAATGTAAGAGAGCACTGAAAGCCTAAATATATCCATTAACAACATCGAATATCTCGCTATATATTCAAGCAAAATAAACGTGAAACGTCTTCTGCCCCTCACAAATTGAAAATTAACAAAATAAAATCAAAATTGGTAGTTAAAAGAAATGGTATAGCTATGAGGTGTAGAATCTTACCCCCTTTTAAAGAATTGTCAATAATTGTGTGACCATGGGTCCCAGTTGGTTTACTGAGAATGAAAACGGATTCATTTTTCACTCTCTCTGCGTGGGTTTGTATTTTGAAAACTTGCAGACAGTGCTTGCGATCTGATCATCACTATCCCCTCCCCGCTCTGGCTGAAAATCTAGTTTAGGAAGCGCAGATGTATCTGGTAGATGCCAAGTGCTGCAGATTAATTTGAAGTGGAGCAAGAGAAATTAAATCACACACTCACCTTTGGTTTAACACAGCCCCATTGTCAAGGAGTAACAAAGTGGCTACTGTCCCTTTGAACCGGCCATGGCCCCAATCAGGAGCTATTATTAATTTACTACTACAAGCATCCATTAGCCTTTCCGCTAAGAACCCAGGGCAAGGTCAAAGAAATTTAAGCCTTGGAAGGAAGCTCCTCACCCCCGCTGCCCTCATGTACCGCCCAGAGCCAGGCTGTTGCTTAACTCTATCAATGTCTTGTGCTTTTTCTGTGCAAAGCGGCTCATGATAGTTGCCGGGCGAGGAGAAGCACTGGGTGTGCTTCGCAGCTCCCCATGTTCCTGCGAGGACTAAGGGCAGAAGAGAAGCCCCCCTTTCTCCAGAGCCCTTGTTCTATTGCGAGCCCAGCCTCAGGTAGCTGTCTCCTCATTGGAAGGACCCTTAAAGAGATGGCAGACCTGGCTCTGGTTACTTTCTGTTTGCTGAACCTGGTGCAACTTAAAGGAGCGCTATGCTAGTGTGTGCTTCGAAAGAAGCATGCATTTAGGGACAAGGGATCTATGGAATCTGGGAATGTAAACAGAGCCGGAGTGAGGTTGTGTCAAGTCCTTTAGTGCGTATCACACACTTCAGGAGCAATGGCTGCACGGTTAAAGTAACACGCTGGACACTTATCGGAAAGCAATATTTGCTAAAACTGTAAATGTACTGATGAGTGGCCCACACGGGACTGCACCGACTTCAGACGGATGGTAGCCAAAGTTGCAACAAAGCCTAAATAAATAAAAAAAGGAGTGCACCGAAACTAAACATATGGCCGATAGTGAAAGGATCCATGTAGCAGGGGTAGTCTCCAGAGCGGAACAAAACTGCCAAAAGGCAGAATGAATGTAAACTATTCACCAATGACACCAAAGGAATTTCGAAAGGCAGAGGAAACAACCAATGGAAAGCACTGGACATGTGCAAAGCCCGCAGACTGAATACAGCATGTCTCGAAGTTAGCGTATGCATGCTGTCTAGGCTCGACCTAAAAATAGGGAGGGGAAAATGGAGGGGGGGCAAGGAATTGTAAACAGAGAGAGAGGAAGTGTTCATGGTCATCAAACATAGAAGAGAAAAGACAACAATGAAAATTGTGATGAGCAGAAGGCTCGGAACGGTAAGGGGAGTTTGGGGAGGAAAAAGGCCAGGTGAAAATGAGGCAAATTTTGAGTGTGCCAGGCATTAAATAAAACAATTATCGAAGTTGAGGTGTAACAAAAGAATAGAGGTTAGTAGTGGTAAGGCGTTTTGATGATGCTAAAGGCCAAAAACAGGTTCGCACTTCTGACAAAGGTGAATGAAAAGAAGGCCTTCAGAAAACAATTGTACTGACAAAGACATTTTGTTAAGAATGGAATTTGCACAATATGTTTGTCAAGCAGAACACTGCTATGTATTTTGAAAATGTGTGTAAATTGATTTTCCTAGGAATTTTTCATGAAGATTAAATTTGTCAGGGCTATTTTTCATCAGACTCACACTGATGCAACATCAATAGTATTGCAATTATGCCATCACAAAGCCTCAAAGCCACGTGCAGTAGTCCAAATAATGAATTATATTTATATCAAGTTACAATAGATTTCAGTGCCCTTACTTAATAGACACACATCAGGCCCAGGGCACTAATGCCAATCAGCTCACCTGCCATGATTTAGAATTTTTTGATGCATTATAGCATCTAAGTTTTTATGGAGCGAAGGGAGAAACAGCACAGAACCATCTCTACTATCAGTGGCTTGCTGTTGTTTTCATCCCCTGCCTCAGTGCACGAACAGGGTGCCCACAATGCATAGCGAGTCACCATGGTGCAGAGACAGTGTATGCTGCTTTGCATGTGATTTGTACTGGAAGCATTTCCTTCCAGTGTAAATTCCTGTGCAGCGATAACAAAAAACGAGCCAGGCGCATTAGATGTGTGCTGTGCACTACAACACACATGCAATACAATGGATGTTTGGGAAAATGAACACACTTTTGCTTGCTTTCCCCTGATTCAAGTAGGTCTTAGTTTTTAACCGAAGCCCGGTCTAGCTATCTTAGTAGATCAGGCTTTGTATCAAAACCTATGGGTGTGCCCGCAGTTCCACCATCAGTAACAGCCCTTTGGCGCAAAGTGACACAACGCAATGCAGTTTTGGTGCTGTGAAAACATAACCTTTAAAGCACAGTTCACATTGAACAGTGGATAGCATCAGCCGCTAAGTAACATCCTAGTGCAAAGCCTGAATAAGGCTAACAACAAGTGTTAGCAGGCACCTCTTTGTGTTTGTAGGAATTAAAATTCATTCTTTTCAAGTGAAAGGTTAAAACATTTTGTTTCAAATTAATATGAATGTGAGATGATTACAAAATTGCTTGGCTGGTGTGGGTGCCTCGGTATGCACCTTTAACTTACTGTTATTTGCTTTGGTTGTCAGTTGTATACAACTGAAGTTAACTACTCTTCACAACTATTGGCATCCATAACCCTACCTCAGATTCTTCAGTCAAACCAGCAAGGAAACCATCCTGCCCTGCTTCTGCTTTAGACTTTTTCTGGACCCTGCATGCAGATTGTGCAATTATTCTGAGCCGCCTGATTGGCTGAGCCAATCTCGGCATTTGCTATATGATGTCAATAGTCATACATGAATGATGTGATTCTCTTGTTGCAGTCTCTACTGTGACAAGTGTAAACAATTAGCTTTTATTTTCGAGTATGGAATGTTACAGACTAGAGTGTGCTATTGCATTTTGTAAAAATGTGTTCTGCTGTATTCTTGAAGATTGAGTAGGGGTTATCGTAATACCCTACCATCAGTGGCGGCTCCTCGAGGGAGTGCTGTGGGGTGGTGAGGCGGGGCGGGGCAGGCTGGGGGTAGTAAATTACGGCATGAATGGCGATGCAGCGTGCGCAATGTAATTCGTTTTATTTATTTCTTTCTTTACTTAACTCCATTTGGCCGTATGCCGGAGTTTACTAACCCCCACCCTGCCCCTCCCCCGCCTCACAGGCCCGCTTTTCCTCAAGGAGCCGCCACTGCCTACCATTGTAATCAAAATATAGAGGACCTAACATGGAAAGCTAATTGTGTATAGGCAAGAATAGATTGAGTATTCTCAACTCTACCTTTATGTACTCTGTAGATAAATATGTAGAGTTAGCTATAGAAAATCTGTATTTATTTACATATTGATAATTGTGTCCTCAATATTTTGGCTATGATATTAAGGTATAAAAATTTTCCCTTCTCAATTTTTCAGGACCCACACCAATTTGTTTTTATTTTCATGTATAGAAAAATACACACAAGAGCCTCTGGCAAAGAGCTTTAAGAGTTTAACTCTGAAGCTATAGAGGTGACTTTTTAGACCTGTAAATTGAAGTGAATGTCTTTCCAGATAACACACACACACTGCGCCCAGGCTCAACAATTTCTGGGTTATGTATGGCTGGACACGGATTTCGGTGAGTAGAGCAAAAGAAGAGCATGTTCAGGTTTCATTTCAAGTAAAGGGATTCTATTTAAAGAAGGAACCCATCTGAGAACAACATTAAATGAGTTTCAAAAAGAAAATAATGAGTAGCAAGGACTGTCGATCATGTGCAACGTGAAAGCCTTGAGGGCTGACTCGGCTTATCTGTAATTGATTGAATCCTCCCATGACCACAACAGTTGAATGGAGCTGATGTAGGGAAACCACACCGATAAGATTTGTATTTGGTGAGGACAGCAGGCGGGCACTTTTCTGACTTCATATCAAACAAGCACTGGTAAATATTATATGTCTGGCTTTACAGGGCCAACACATGTAAACACAGGTTTTCACAAATGCTGTTTGCATGCATTGAATGGCAATGCTTTATTTGGGCCGGTGGTTTTTAGTGCTAGACACCGGCACTTATTAATCAACACCAGCAATTATGACAGATGTGCACATGGTGGCGCTGTTTGTGTAATTTAGAGATGAGCCGAGCAACAGTTTTTTAATAATTCAATATACATTAAAAATGACTAATACCCGCCATCCAAGCAATTCCTTTAGCTTCTGGGGCCACATCACAGAGAGATCGCAATGGTAGGGAAACAGCCTGACACTGTTTAATTTAAAATCAGACAGAATTCTTTCAATAACTACATCATCAATTCCAGCTGTTTGTGCAGTGCAGGCTCTCATAAAAGTGCCTGTTGTTTTAACAGTTCATCTTTTCTGCACAGGTATTCAACACTAAATGGCTCCATCTGGGTGTCCCTAGTATATTGCCCCTGGAATTACTAATACCAGGGGTACCAGTAACTCTAGGGAGAGTACCAGCCAATAACAGGTGGGCTCAATGCGGTTTTAAGAAAAATTAGGGATTCTGGTGAGAGCTATAATTGTGATCTTGATTCCCCTAGTGATTCCTCCTTCCCTACCCTATATTTGACCATGGACATGATAGCAGATGGAACCTCCAAGTAGAGTGTCTTTATGCCAACCACAATATGTAAACAACCTAATTGCTACTTTGCAAACTTTGTGAAGTGCTTTGATGCCTTTGGGTCAAGTTCGCGCTATATGAAACTAAAAAAATAAATAAAATAAATACATTAAAAATGCACCAGACCAGTGATGTTGCAGCATAGTTTATAATTCCAGCGGTGACCATAACTCCTGTTCCTGGCCTCATTTGAATTAAGTGTCCACTTGTAATAAGGGCCTATATAAGCAAGTACAGGAAAAAAGCACAAGCCCTTTTGTTGATAGGACCAGACCGGGGAACCAAAAGGAGCCCTGGCAAAGATGCTCATATCAGCCCCGCTCCCTTCATCTCCTCACGCAATCTTTCTCTTTTCCATTAGCTGCTGCTACCTGACAGGGGTGGTGGGAGGGACAGGGGTTAATTAACCCAAAAAAAACATACCTCATAAACCGACCGCCGCCTTCCCTGCGCCCTTGCACCTTCTTCATTTCTGCAGTCCGACCGGCAGCAGGAAGCACCAGGCAGACACGCTCCCCTGAGCCAATTACAATGCTGCAATGCAGTGAATCGGTGCTCAGGCTGTAACAGTGTAATTAGCTGTCTAATGCAGCCTGGTAGGAACATGCAAAGTGCGCATGAACTGTTTGCTCGGCCCAAGAGGGCCGGCCAAACAGTTCATGAGCACTTTGGGAGTGCAAGCCACTCCTCCCCGCCCCACACCGCACACAGGCCACTGACTGGATGCAATAGGAAAAATAAAATGACAATAACGATACGTTTTTGTCATTTTATTTTTCCTTTTTCTGCAGTGGGGCAATGCTCCCCTGCCTTAGTGGAGGAGCCACCACTGCTCGTTTCACCCATTCATTTTCACTCTCTCCTTCTTTCCTCTCACTCTCATCTTTCTCTGATCACTTTCTCTCTACCTTGCCCCTCCTTCGCTCCATTTCTCTCTTGAAGCCTCCCCGTGGCTGCTACATGAGAGCTGGGGGGAGTAACAGAGGCACTAGGAGTGGCCCTGGGCTTTCAAATCCAGCCTCCAAGGGCCCCGGCCCACCATGGTAATGCCCGGTCGAATAAAAGGCCTGTTCCGCCCTGTTGATAGGGCCGTGAAGATTTTGAATATTAACTGATTTTAACAGCTTCTTGATAGACGAGGCCTGGAGCAAGAGGGTAACAAAAGTACCATTCAGAATGTACACAATAGCATCTAATTTTGCTGCTTGTTTGAGTTGCCACCAACATATATAACAGCATGATTGCTCGATATAGTTTATTCGAAACCTCTATTTGTAGAACTAACTCACAGAACGCAAACAATTGAACAATTATTTGCACTCCCCTGTTTGCTCCCTGCATGCACATTGTGAGGATTATTATGTACTACTTTTTAAACACTTTATGTGAACCCTGCGATTTACAGCATCACTACAGTACAATACAAATCGCAGCTTGAGAATGTATATATATGCATGTCATTTAAAAGGTGCATTACATCACATACATTCGGAATGCTCTGGTGCGCTGTTTGGGCACCACACACCAAGGAACTCATACTGACGCAAATAAAATGCACATGCTGATGTATATCTGGAAGTGTCAATTGGGTGTTAGGAAGAGAAGGGGACAGAAAGGCTGCAAAAAGAAGTAGTGGTAGGTGTCGGGGTGTGGTGTAGAAAGAAACACACTTTCTTCAAGTCAGAAGCCAGGAGAAGTGTTTTATGGATACATCATTGAATCAATGGAATGGTTGATGGTGCACTCATCAAGATCTCTAAAAAGTATTAAAAATATAATCTATTTTTATAAATTGGTGTCCGATTTCTTTAATGTTGTGTGACCTTCTAATTTCGTTGTTTGGTGCTGTTAAATGCTTACACTAAGTTACGCAGCGTTGAGCTTAAGGTTTGTAAACGTGCCTGAATAGACCCATGACAGTTTTTGCAGGTGTATTCCACGACAATACCCTACAGCCATATCATATAATACACCCCAAATCCTCACAGGCAATTTAAACTGCACATACACTCTGCAGCAGCTTTCAGCCAATTCCCAACACAAATCTTTGCAACCAGGGCACTTCAGAAGTACGGAGCTGAAACACTTTAAAGGTTCAAAAAAGAAGAGACAACGCATGGGAAAAACAAACGTTGACAAAGCCCGTAGTAGATCCGGCATTGGCAGCCATTCCTTTGGTAATTTATGTTGTTGGAAATGACCACCTTTGGATGGTATTCCCCCCACTTTGTGCCTTCTGTAGTTGAATCCATTGTTGGAAGTAGGACTGTTAAAGTGTGTGTGCTCTCTCCTTTAAACATGGTAAAATTGGCATCGACCTGATTGGCACATTACAATTGCTTATAAGCCCCTGGTATATGGTAATATATGTACATAGGGCCTGGAAATTAAATGCTACTAGTGCTGGAAACCCTTGTCTTAGGGCTGTTGCTGCAGCCTACAGTTTACTGTTTAAATCTGCCATATCAGTCTGGCAAAATAAACCTTTTGCCAGGCCTAAACCTTCCTTTTAACACTTAGAAGTAACCCCTCAGGTAAGCCCGATAGGCTCATAGGGCAGGGAGCATGGTATTTTAAACGTAGGGCACGCATGCTTAAGGTTTACATCTCCTGGTAGTGAAAAATTCCCAAAGTCATTTTTCACTGTAGCAAGGCTTTCTCTCCCATAGACTGACAGTGAGTTGCCTTATTATACTTAATAAGTGATAACTTCAGTTTGGGAGCAGATAGAGAAATACTTCCTATATTCATTTGAATTGTAAGTCAAAATTCTCTTTAGTGATAAAGTCGGATTTTAAGTTAATTTTCGAAAAATGCCACGTTTAGAATGCTGGCATTTTCTGCCTAAACCAAATGTGCCTTTCTGCAACTAGCCAGGGTCATTTGCCTCTTATTGGCTGTTCTGTAGTGTGACATGCATTACTTACAGACTGGGGGCAAAAGGACCTTGGGTGTGGGGAAAGGTGTTCTTCTTTTGATGGGTTGTACTCAGCCCTTCAAGAGTTTCAAAGGGTAGCAGGAGGGCTGTACCCACCCCTTCCTGACCTCTGAAACTGCTTGCTCTGTCACTGACAAATGAAGCTCACAGCTAGGCCTGCTTTTGTCCCCCATATTCAGATTAGAGCCAAACCTAGGAAAGCGGAAATGGTTATACAAAAAGGGCAGCATCCGCCTACATGCTGGCACTGGTTATAAATGTGGCACCCTCAGAAACTCTGATCATAACACTCCTGGACATGTGAAGATTCAGAAGTAGGACTGCCCTAATATCTGAATAAGTAAGACTGTACCTGTTTGCCCTGAAGCCAGGCTATCCAGAGTGACTCCAAGGGTCAGTTAGCTGACCTCCTGTTTGAGCTGCATGGGCATAACAAGCTTCCAGAGGTATCCCCCTGCAATTGCCCAGCTGACCAGCACCCACAGTACCTGCCTGAACCCTGCTGCTGGGTTCTGCAGGAGTGAGTCCTGAACTTGAGTGGTGTCTTCCCAGGTTCTGGACCCTTGGCTGGTGTCAGAGTGTACTCCTCCTACTTCAAAACTGCAAGAACAGGACTTCCGGTGAAAATCCAGAAGTTCTATGCTCTTTGGGTCAGAGGTTGCCTCCTTCTTCTCCTAGCAACGTGAAGCTTCAACAATGATGGGCTCTTCGCATCAGCAATTACCGCCATTGTCACTGGCCAATGCAAAGTTCTGACTGAGGATCCTTGCATGGAATTGGACTGAGTAGAAAGTAAACACTCCACCAAGACAAACCTTGTCCCTGTATCAATCTTGGTTGACCTTAATCTTTCACTTTGACATGTTTCAGCATGACCAGGTAACTGCGATTGGTGCTTCCTATTTCTTGGGGCTATTTTTAACAGAAACTTAAAAAAATCATAACTCTGCTTCTACTTATTGTTTTTTGTTGCTGGTTTTTCATTTCATTTCTTAAAATGTACTTGATTTTTCTAAATTGGTTTGGGATTTTTCATATGCTGTGTTTTCACTTTACTACTGTTTGAGTGCTGCATTAGTACTTTACACGTTGCTTCTATGTTAAGCCTGACTGTTTTCGTGCTACGCTACGGGAGGGTTAAGCACAGGTTTCTTTTGTGTCATTTGTGGTCCAACCTTACAAGGATTGTGTTACTTATTTAAGTAGGATTTCACTTTTCTCAACTAATAAACCAATTTCTTACACTTGTTTTTTGCCATGGTTAATGTAAAACCTTCTTGTTGGGGACATGCTGGGCCCTCATCAATATAAAAAGTACTGTATAAATAAAACCATTTTGGTCTCAAAACACATATACATTGTCATAGTAGTCCCTGGGCATGAAGGAAAGTGTGTGGATATGCACCTTGTGAAAGAGCAGAATTAAATCAAAAGATCTTGGGGTGTGTGTGTGTGTGTGTTTGTGTGCTTGCTTGCGTGTGTGTGTATATATATATATATATATATATATATATATATATATATATATACACGAAAAGTCAAGGTAATACGCGCTCTCAGTGAACACCAAAGTTGAAGATACAAAAAGATTTATTGCTTCATAAATCCACAACGCGTTTTCTCTTCATCCACCGGTCTGTTGTTGCGTCATTCACATTTTTCTTCCACCTACTCCAGCTTGGGGCACTAGGAGAACCCACTTTAGCCATTGGCCACAAAATAGTTATCTCAAGTTACTCATGCCCTAAAGTAACTAAAACGCGTGCCCCGTCAACCACAAACGGATGTTGCAGTCATGTTATCAGTGATGTACCAGAAGATGTTCTGAGTTTGATGCTGGGTCAGGTGGCTCAGTGGATTAATGCATTCACTGTACAGGCGTGTGTCATAGAGAAAATGAGGGACAATATGAAATAAGGGAGCAGGGAAGGGGTACCCAGACCCCCTGGCCCTTCAGGGAGAAGCAAGGCCCCAGAGGGAAAACCTCTAAGGGCCAATTAAAAAATATTATTTTTATCTGCGGCGCTGAGGTGCAGCGGTACTATAGAGGGGCTTATTGAGGCCCTATCCAATTTTGTGGTAGTACCTGCAAGCCCCTGATGTTTGTAATTTACTTCTGAACAGCCTTTACCACTACCCACCCTTAATCCCTAAAAGAATTACCTTTACCTCCCAACTTCCATTGCCCAACCCTAAACCATGAAATTACCTTTATCTTCCTTTACCAGTGCCTGTGCAAACACCATCATATTTCCCTTAACACCCTTTACAACTACCCACTGCTAAACCCTAAAACTATCCTTACCTCTCTTTACCACCACCCACCCCTAAATCCTAAGAGGGTCCTTTTCACCTTTTACCCCTACCTACGCCTAAACCAAAAAATTACCCATACCTCCCTTTACCGCTATCTGCACCTAAGCCCTTTTTTTTAAAATAAATAATATAATACTCATGTTAATTCACAAAACAAAAAAAAGTCTTACCTGGGTAGTAGAGGCATGCATGGTAAAGGTACACATACTTACCTGTGTGGTACTTACCTGTGTGGTAAAGTCTGCGTGGTAAAGGCATTAGGTGATAAGAACTGCATTGTAAAGGTTGCAGTCCTTCCTGCTATTAATGGCAGCTCTGTCACTAGCATCAGTATTGAAGACAATAAATAAGAAAAATGTCTGCATATTCAGCATTGTGAAAGTTATGCCAGATTTAGGCCATGTCAAGCAAAAAACCCTTAGATTATTTTGGATTTCACTGGTGGTGAGCAGTAACCTTAGGTTGATAGCTCAGACAGTGATTCGTGAAGGCTTTCAAATTACTGACAAGTCAGGTATTCATACTGTTCTGAGCTACATTATACCAGTGCCAACCAAGAGTAGATATGAATGTAGAACCTCCAATGATCCAGTCAGTCTCCTCAGGACCATCATACCAGACAAATAGAAGGAAATTATACTAGCTTACCCTGCTCCTTGTAGTACTTAAACAAAAATCAAATTATATATGACCAATTGTGGAATTCATCCTCTCGAAGAGCCAAACTCTGGAGAATCATTTAGCATCCACCAAGAAATGGTGAGTGCATTTTTTTGCCAACCTTGTTGTTCCTCCATTCCATTTGGAAGAGGAGGACCCAGAGGGTTTTTAATGGTGGAGCATCAGACGGATTTGCCAGCAGAAACTGTTGACCCTGCAGTCCGCCCACCATGCGACCATAGGGTCACAATAGTGGTAGTTCCACCCTATTTGTTGGGGGCATCATCACTCGTTTTTGCTTCCTGGGGCCATCATGTAGTGTATGGCAGTCCCAGGTGAGGAAGACAATCAAAGACAGATAAGATGGGGACCATCTCATTGGGGAGCCCTCCATTCCAAACAATGTAATCAAAGAGCTGCTGCACATACAAATATACTCCCACAGTTTAAGGGATCTGGTTAATTGTAAGCTGAGCCCCTGGTTTGCAGCTAACAGTCCACGTTAAACACAAAAGATAGAACGGTACATGAGAAATATCCTATTCAGAGGATACACCTCACAGGAGCAAAGCGGTGTGAACGCCCCAGTGGCATAGCCAGGGTGTCATAGGCCATAGTGCAAGGAAGGAAATGGGCAACCTGGGCGCTGTTTGAACTGGGTAATATAGTAATAACCAGGGGCCAGTGGGCCTCCAGGCCTCTGGGCCCCAGTGCCACTGCCCTGCTGCACCAATGGAGCTACACCCTTGAAATGCACGTGTGAAGTCTACTGCTTCCTATCATTGGTGTCGCTATTGGGTAGTTGGACAAAAAACAGAATGTGGGGCTAGCAAACATTTTATAGCACCCACTGTAAGTTCTCCAAATCAGTAAAAAAGAAAATAGGATGGCATATAACTGGATATCTTTGCCAGTACTTTCTCTAATTTTCGAAACCAGGGGTTTCACATGCTTCAAAAGTGATAGTCCTCAAAGTTTAGGGAGGTAGTTCCACAAAAAAAATGTATCCAGGAAGTGAGAAAATGTAATTATACACATACTATACATTAAAAAAACATAGAAAATGTTTAGACCAATTCTTAGAAAAAGGCCATTTCTTTCACAACTGATTTAAACATGTAGCCCAGAAGCAGAGACAAAAACTCCCCTTGTTTCCAGAAGATTGATTCTTTTATTTATCAAACTCCTGCTGTACGGGTTTGTTCACAAAATGCAAATAATAAATGCCGAGTGGGCAGTCAGCAGTGCTTTAAGTGCAAAGAACAAGGAAAAAGACCTCCAACTGGCTGGCTATAAATTGAAAAAATGATTTGATTTTGGAAACACACAGAGTTTATTCAGTGTGTTCCTGTGCATAATGTTGAAGCAATTATTGAATAATTGTTTACACTATATATATTTTTTGGAAACTTTATTTTGTTTTCAAAAAAATATAGAGCAAGTAACCGTCGACATTGCAGTGGTCTCACGTGTTGAGTGCGCAGAGGAGATAAAATCATTATGTCAATGGACAGGTATTAATACATTGTTGCAGCAAACTATCGCAGGGCGCATATTCCATATCATTCCCATGGCCCTACCAAGTCCAAAACATGGACATCATTATAAGGATAGATGGGCACATGCATCAAGCTAATTACCGGTCGCAAACAGGCCAATTCGCAGATTCGGCCCCTTTGCGACCGGTAATTAGCCGTTTGGGATGTATCAAGTCCAAAGCCTTTCGCAAAATAGGTAATTTGCGATTCCCTATTTTGCGAATGCAGGTAGGGAATCGCAATTTGCGATTCCCTAAATGCAATGCAAGAAGCATTCTCAGAATGCGACTTTGCATTTAGGAATTACAAATTACAGTCAACTTCAATTTGATGATAATTTGCAATTCCTTAGAAAAATGCACAAAAGTGCATTTTTCTAAGTGCCATGTGGCACACACACATGCCCTTAGGGCATGTGTGTGCGCCACATGTGCGCACATGCCAATTTTGGGGGTGCATCAGGGTGGCCTTTTTGCTCCCCCAGCACCCTTGAAATTGGCATTACCTATTTGGTAAGAATCGCATGTGTTTATAATGCATGCGATTACAACGGGGTCGTTACAACAACCGCTTTGTTACATAGCAGTACTATTACAACGCAAGTTGTTACAATTACTTGCTCTAGGGGGCGCACAGGACTTAGGAATAGTATAATTTACTATCCCAACTCCAGTGTGTGCAACAGTAGGAATGGTGTTGGAATAGTGAATTATACTATTCCTTAGTTTGGAGCGCCTCCTAGAGCAAGTTGTTGTAACAACTTGCGTTGTAACGGTACTGCGATGTAACAACCTGGTAGTTACAATGACCGTGTTGTAATCGCATGCTTGTAACGCATGTGATGATATGGGTGTTTCCCATTTGGTAATCGCAAATTGCGAATGGTTTCCCATTCATTCCTATGGGCCTTTAGGCCCATATGAATGAATGGGAAAGCATTCCCTAATAGCAAATCGCAATTTGCGATTCGCTATTAGGAAATGTGTAGGAATCGCTATTTCTTTTAGCGAAACCGACATGCATAAGCAATTGCGATTCCTTAATTGCGATTCCTTAATAATCGCTAATAAGGAATCACAATTGCTTAGTTTGATGCATGTGGCAGTAAATTCCCATCAGGTACTTCTGGCAGTTTGCACGACACTCCATGCACACAAAAGGAGTAAGTTCCTGATGCCCAGCAAACCCATTTGTCCGAGACAAAATCATCGTCTGAGACATCCCGTAGAGTCAGATCTTCCCCTAACCCATTGCCTGACTCGCTCCTAGCCTGCCCATCTGCACATTGCCCTAGTAAGTATGTCTGGTAGGGACCCCATATATCTTTTGGATGGCTACACATGGACAGAAGTTCCTGGTAGGTGTCGGCTTGCGTACCTCAATATGCCATATCACTATGCCACTCGCTGATCGTGGGCAGTGGGCCACGTGCCCATCGCATCGCAACTCTGCGCCTCACTAGCCACAGGCCCATAATCACTAGTTGGTGAACCTCGTTGCCTACCTCTTTATCATACCCTAGCAGTGCCAGCAGGGGATCCCTCACTAGTGATTCAGTTGCTTTGGGGCCCGGTTCCTGAAACACTGCCTGCCAAAAAGTTTAAATCCCCAGACACTACCATGCTATATGTAAGAATCCAGCCTCCGCTTCCATGCAGCGCATACAGCCAGCATTACCTCTTAACCCATAACGTGCAAGTCGGAGTGGCGTATTGTACATTCTGTTAATATATTTAGAGTGAATATGTCTGTGTCTACTGGTTAGTGAGACAGTCTTTATAATGGAGCAGCAGTAATACCATTGTTGATCTGTGATATTGATCCCCAGCTCACTTTGCCATTCTAGTCTTGCCTTCAGTAGCGTGGGCCTATGTGCTTCCTGTGTGAATGCATAGAGTCATGCAACTATATTGGAGGAGGGGTAGACGTTTGAAATATTTAAGACAGCGCCAATAGCTCTGGAGGTTCCAAAACTTTCCACAACTTTGGGCAACTTCCTGCAATCATTTAAACCCCTGACATTCTAAGTAAGAAACTGGATCAGCGATGGGCCACCTGGACAAGCCGCCGATCTCATCACATCACCACCCATCATCTACCACAAATGCACATCTGAGGAGACCTGCTTTAAATGAAAATTGCCACCCATGCTGCAACTCTCCCCAACTGGTACAGCAACCATTGCCCCACCCCTGGCCCACCCTTACCCCAACCATGAAACTCACAGAGAACAATAAGTGGTACACACATTTGGCAGACGTTGCCTGGCCAGCTACAGGTATTATGAGTAGCTGCTGAAGGCCTAATATAAATCAGAGCATTAGCAAATAGGATCTTAGTGATGTAGAACTTGTATCCTCCGTCCCGCCATAACTGTGATCATCATTACTCACTAGAGATTTAAGGCGAACCAACTCCCCCTCAATCACAACAGTCACAGTATCCCGGGATGCTGCAGCAACACACACGCCAGCAAACACAGTGCCGCCACACAAACCATGTGTATCACAGGGAATTTAAACCAGCTAACAATGCATGAAAGATATCTGGAAAAAAGGAACAATATAATTGTGAAGTATTCTATCAAGTGACAGCAAGTCAAGAGGAGAATACCTCAAAGTGCATAAGTCAACAGGTCTCCTGGATCAAAGTAGAAACCTTACACCTGAAGGAGCATAGGGTTGCTTCACCATATCCTGCTGAATGTCCCTGCCCCCAGTGTGTGAACAGGGGAAGAGCGGAAAAACCCACCAGTTTAGCTGCGCTTTAGGACCTGCATCAACTTTTGTGGGTCAGTGAAGATAGTGGCCTTGCCATCGATGGCCACCCTCAACCTAGCAGGATATAACATATTGCTTCCTAGCCTCCTGTACCTTCTGGGTGAAGTCTGGATACAGGTACAGCTCTGTGCCCCCATAGCAAAGTTCCTTAGGTTCTCTAGCCTTACGGAGTGCAGCATCTCGGTCCCTTTAGTTTAATAGCCACAAAATGATGGGACAAGGGGCCGCTCCTAGGACTGGTTGAGGTGCCAAAGTGTGGTGTGCGCATTCCACAATGAACCTATCTGAGAAAGATGCACAACCAAGCAAGTCGGAGAGGAGCTGCTCTAAGAAACTCTCCATATTGTCTATGTTGGTGGTTTCGGCTACTCCAACAATTCTAAGGTTGTTCCTTCTAGAGTATACTTCAAGGTCTTCTGTTTTTGCCTGCAAGGCAAGCAGCAGCTTGTCCACTTGCTGGTGTGCGGCCATCGCCATCACCTGTTCATCCTCAACCTCGGAAACTCGTCGCTCCACCATGTCCAACCGTTCTGCATGTTTATCCATCCTTTCTGACATGTGGTCCATCCTGAATGTTAGGGCATCCATTTTGCCATCAATTATTGTGGGACTGTGCTGCATAGCCACCAGGATCTGTTTCAAATCTGTGTCAGCCTCCATGGACGGTTCTTTGTCGGTTGTCCCAGAGGCCACTGCCCACTCATCGCGGGATCGGGTAGACTTTCTGAAGTCAAAGTGCAACTTAGTTTGTGTCTTAACCATTTTCCCCATCTCGTAGCCCAATGTCTGCAATGCACCAGCACCAGCCATACTAATGTCTACATCAAGTTCGCCTCTGGTCCTAGATATGAAGCATTATGACTTTGTGCATAGTTAGGCGTGAGGTGGCAGTAAGGACTCTTCCTAAAAGTGTCCACATAAGCAGAACTCAGCAAGTCATGTAGGACTCTCCCACAAAAATGTATAGTCCAACAGGTTGCCCATGACCCCAAGCCCAGTGCTTTTCTCCTCACCGATCTGTGCCACAGGGAGAAGTTATGCAGGAGATCAGTGAACAGTAGAAGGATCTCCAGGCCAAAGATTGTCCACTCCAGCCTGGCCAATCCGCAGTCAGGGACCACGCCGCATATGTAAATGAAGTAGTCCAAGGGTAGCAACCGCAATGCACCTTCGGCAGGACTTCAGATACTACAGCCACTTCCTCCGTGCAGTTTTAAGATGTTCACAAGACTGCAACTTTCACCAGGGGGCTCTCGGAAACCATTCATTAACTGGATGACTACTGTGTGATCTTCCCAGCCATGGTATGACCTTGGTTCACAGACCACATTGGAGTAACAGATCATCTCGGAATCAAGCGCTCAGGCTCTATTACTTGGATCTTTTGCTACATGTCTCCATCTCCATCTCCTTATCTTTATCCTTATTCATAGCCTTGAAGAAATCACTTGTGTGACAAAACACGTTTTGTCTGTGGCTATGTATTATATCCACATGTACTTAGTGCTGAATACTTCATGTTAACAGAATATAGCGAATTGGACTCAATCTACTGGCGTCTCACTGGACTTCTTTACGAGTGCTTTGGTATTTATTTTGTTTCCACCAGGATGTATACCCGCTTTAGTATTTTAATATATGCTTTAGAATATATCCCGGTCAAGGCATGGCATTGACTAAACGTCAAAGAAGGGATTTTTCTACGTAGACTGCTGAGGGTTCACCAGTTAGTCCCTGTCCAAGCAATCCGTCTGGAGTTATCCATAGTCAGCGTGTACGCAAAAGCTATTACAAATATACATCGCTGGGCCCATAATCTTCTTCATGCAGAACTAGGGTCTATTAGGTATATTTTAAAATTGGAGACTTTTAGAGAAGAGTCATCTCACTACACTAGTACTAGTACTAGTACTGTACTAACCCAGTCTGGCTACACGATCGCACTTTTGAAAACTATGACTTCTTCTCATTTGAAAATCCATTTAAAGAACTTGGCTCCAAGATTAAGCTAAGAATCGGATCTAGACCATTGCTCTCGATTAAAGCATTTTGTACATATTTTAGACAGTTTACAATATAAAACTCCACAGCGATACATACGTTTTTCATTGGAGCAGTGTCCGGCGTACCATAATGTTAATGAGGCTAGGGATACTTCCCTTAAAGACCCAGACTTCTAAATTGGACAAATCCGATAGTTCCACAGATACTTGTGATTTATGTTACGGAGGACGACAAGATTTTTTACACGTGTTGTTAGTCTGTCCTAACTAGTCTGGTAGAGGCTCGACGTCGGTATATAAAACCTATATGTTTTAGACATAATTTCTGCACTGCAAAAAGTTTAATTGAGTTTTGTAAATCTCCGTCTGATGAATTTGCTTTCTATAATCTCTATACATTTTTTAAAAGCTTTTTAAAATTGTTTTAGTGTCTGAATAGAATAAAGGTGTTACTACTTACTAATTATGTATTTGTTGACCACAGCTCAGATCGGAATAGTAAACATGTTTTAATATTATTATTCTTTTTATAACCATGTATTTGTTGACCTCAGTCGAGGTCTAAATTAAATGTAATAAAATTCTATACTCGCTTTAGAAATCCCCTCAGCATAACATAACCAAGGGCACAAGTAACCACAGTTGAGAATTATAAAGGCACACTTACTTTTAAAAGCACTGGGGCTTATTTATGACAGCCATGCGTCACTTTGCACCAGGTAAAATGGTACATGCGTGACACAGGGCTCTCATAAAGATTTATGAAGCCAAGCAAAGCCACCCTGATTGGCTTTGAGTGGCCTCATAAACCATGAGTAAGGTGATGCAGCACAAATTGCTGCATCGCCTTACTTTGCGCCCGGGAGGCATTCCATGGGGATTGATGTGGGTTTTCCCACGCAACACCATTGGAATTTGACGCTGCTCCAGATTTACAAAGTGGTGTAATTCTGTGGAAGGGCGAAATCCATATGCCTCCCCAAGTGAGGTGTAGCAAGGAGAAATATGCTTACTTTACCTTGTTTTTAACTCTTTCCATGCTTGCTGCATTCTGCCGCACACATAGAAAGCGGTAAATGCCTTTTTGGATTATTTTTGTGCAGGAAGGTGCTCCTTCCTGTACAAAAACAATCCTTTCTGTAATGGAGTCTCCCTTGCACCATGTGGGTGCCCACATTGGTGCTAGGCTGCAGAAACTGCACCAGAGCAGTCAGAAAGGGCAGGAGTGCACCGTATTGCTTAAATACTGTGCATTCTGCCCTTTCACATTGGAGTAGGGTGGCATATTATGCCATAAATGAGGCCCTGAGTAACCCTATTTTCTCCATCACGATCTGAAAAGCAGACTACATATACAGGCAGCACAATAAGTGGTAGCAGTTACTGTCCATAGATCACTTTACACACCACTCATCTATTATACAAATGTGAACAGACAGCCTGGCAGGCAGAAGTAGCATGTCTGTGTAACAACCCCCAATCAAATACTGATGAAATCAGAGAAGACATGATAAGATGTGGTCATGTGCCTTTTAAGTGGTTGGGTTTACCACAAACTGCTGCTAATGTCACTATCAATATAGTGTATGAAGAAGTAGTGACACATTAGTCAGTGCCTGCCAGGAATTCTTATATCACTGTTTCCCTTTCTATTGATGATGCACATTAACTCACGCAGCAGACTAAGAAGAAAAAAGGTACGTAAGATAAGCCTATGAGTATAGTAATTCAATCAATTTAATAATCACACACAGGGGCACATGTACAATGAAATGTTGGAGCACGGAGTTGCGCCAAATTTGGCAGGATCGCGCTCCAACATTTCCAAAACACAGAGATGCACTGTATTTACAACAAAGCGGCACTCATGTGATTTCCCTAGCACTTGTGCTAAAATTGGCTGCCTAGCACAAAAGTGCAAGGGCAGCTGCATTGCAGTGAATGATTGTTTATGTACAGGAATGGACACTTATCTGCACATAAACAATCCATAATGGCGATTTGTTACTTCTATGTGTGCTGCAGAATGCATCACGCATAGAAGTAGCAAATCGTCATTATTTAATGATTGTTTATGTGCAGGAAGGTGTCCCTTCCTGCATATAAACTATCATTCATGGCGATTTGTTACTTCTATGTGTGCTGCAGAATGCATCACACATAGAAGTAGCAAATTGTCATTATTTAATGACTGTTTATGTACAGGAAGGTTAATGATTGTTTATGTACAGGAAGGTGTCCCTTCCTGCACATAAACAATCATTCATGGCGATTTGTTACTTCTATTTGTGTTGCAAAATGCATCACACATAGAAGTAGCAAATTGTCATTATTTAATGACTGTTTTTGTACAGGAAGGTGTCCCTTCCTGCACATAAACAATCATTCATTGCGTTTTGCTCTTTGCATGTGTGCTGCAGAATGCAGCACACAGAGAAAACAAAACCGAGGAGTAATAAAAGTATTTCTCCTTCTTTTGCTATTCTAACACCTGCTCTTGCATGGCTTTAGTTTTTGGCGCTGACTCAGATTTACAGATTCTTGTAAATCTGGGGCAGCATCAAAAAGCAATCAATGCCATTGCATGCTCCTTTCATGCATAAGTGATGCGTTTAAAGCGACCTTAGTGACAAGGCGGCGTTTAGCCACTTTTTGTGGATTAACGCCACTTTGTATATATGTTGAAGGGCATAGCGCCACTAGAACGTAGCCAAAAGTGATGTTCTGTGGGGCTGTCCCTTTGTAAAAATTTCCCAAAGTGCTTCGGGGATCAAAGACAAGGTGTATCAGTGAGCATTAAAAGAACACGAAACAAGCCACCAAAACAGTCATACAAATCTTGTGCTGAAGAATTTTGCACACAGTCGATCACCTCTGTAGGTTTAGTGGGCTCGAAAATATCCCATGCTAAGAAACAGACCACGGCTGGAACAATAGCATAGGAAGGGTTCCATGAGACCAAAGATAAGCATGGAAAATGGGTTCCCATCTCCTGGTTTGGTAATTGTTAGAAATTGGGTTTCTGGTTGGCTAGGGTATGCACTTAAGCCAGGTAGATAACCCCTGTTCACCCCCTTGGTTGCTTGGCAAAGCAGTCAGGCTTATCCCAGAGGCAATGTGTAAAGTGTTTGTGCAACACACTCACACACCAGTGACACACTAGGCATACCAAAAAAGAGACTCCACACAAGGTAATATAAAAATATCACCTGTATTACATATAAAACACAGAGACCACAATCACATAATTCACTTTGCCACTAGGCAACTGCATAAATCATACATCAATTTGCCAACTAGGCAATTGTCATGCCATCATATGTAGTGCACTGAAGTAAATACTTATGAGTTGCAAATATCCTACAAACATTGTGAAAACATTATGCAGAACACCATATTTAGTGCACTGTCACTGTACATATTATGCAGGTTAGGTCACAAATAAATCATAGACAAGGCATGAAATACAGCATTAACACCCATGGATGAAAACCCATGGATCAGCACACGAGTTCAAGAACGTAGACCAGGTTATGCCATGACACAGAAATCACCATATGTCACCCGAAACAAATCATTCACCGGAAGTCTATAATCAACAAGGCATAGGAACTCCTGTGCTCCTCTTATGTGTAATAAGGTACCAAGCACAAGTGTATGAGGCACCTGCCCTCGTATTACAATTTGTTCTGCAATTACTGTGTTCCACTTGGGGTCTCCGTCGATGACTCACCCGGCATATGCTGACAGGGACCCAGGAAGAGCAAGCACCCCCAGGTATGACTCCCCACAAAGGAACAGGTGCCCCGAAAGATTGTCTCCCAAGGAAAGCGGGGAGACTGTGGCAGGGGAAATTAACTTGGTCTCTGCCCCTCGGGACTGGGAAACCAGTGCAGGAAGATGCAGTTTCTGTGGGATCCTCCTACTGGGACACCACAAGGATCCCTCTGGCCAGTCCCAATGAGAAAGGAGGAGGTGAGTTTGCTGTGTGTGGGGCCTCGTAGTGCTTAAGAACCGGCTGCTCGTGAATGTGCGGTGCTGCCATAACCACACAGTATTTATCAGCGCCGCAGTTGCAAGATTGATGGCTCGTGGCTGGGGATCCGTGATACACTTTACATCCTATGCAGTGAATAAGTTACATCATGCAGGGGCAAGAAAGGTAGGTGGTGTGCTTCACGATTGCGCCGGCACTCTTCAAAACCGTGGCCTCAGTGAGCCAGAAAACGCTACGACTGTCCCCAAACAGGCAGGCACAGGGTCCTCCTGGATGTCAGTACAGCCCTTACCTGGTGCTGCCTGGAGTGATCCCTAGCACTCATTCTGTGTGGCCTTAGGCACTTGCAAAAATCACCAAGAGGAACAAGTAGCAGTGCTCCCATGACTTTCTCCACAGCGCCCACCATGCGCTTCACGGGGGAACCCACAGTCATGAGCCCACACCACGGGTTCAAGCAGAAGACCAAATATGCTCTACACATGCTGTTTCTCGCACATGCTCAAACATGCGCTTTGGTTGCATGGGCAGCAACCAGCTCTCACCCCGTTCTGGCCCCCCTGGGAGAACACTGATAGCACCAATTAAAGGGCACAGGAAGGCAGGCCAGCACAAGGGTTTCTCTAGCCAGTGTGGCAGTCCTTCTCTCACCCCAGCAGGCAGTGGGTCAGCACTCCAAGCAATCAAGTCCAATGGCGGTTCCTCCTGGCAGTTCTCTGGCAAGGTGGAGTCTATAGAGCCAGCAGCATCTGGTTACAAGTCCACAGTGTCTAAAAGCATGGGGCACAATACTTATACTCCCAAAGTCTTTGTTCTGGGGACACTTCAAACAAACTTCAGAAGTGCACAACACACTCCAGTCAATCCCCAACCCTGGCTCCAGACACACTACAGGGGGTCGGAGACAACATGGTGAAAGGTAGGCACAGCCCTATTCGGGTGCAGGTAACAACTCCTCTCACCACTCTCAATGCAGACCAGGCCTATTCAGTCCAACTATGAGTCACCCAGGAAAGGCTGGACGCACCTCAACACCCCTTGTGACTGTCTACAGTGAATGCACATCCCAAGCCCCTGTCACTGTTTAACTAGACAGTGAAGACACAACCAGGCAGGGAACAAAGAGTTATAAGCACACAGAAATGCGCACTTCTAAAAGTGGCATTTCTAAAATAGTATTAACAAATCCGCTTTCACCAATAAGCAGTATTTATCACCACTATTCTGAACATACCAAACATGGCCATGCTACCCCTTTCATATCAGAAATTACCACTTAACACAGATATCAGGGAATTCCCAATGGAATCCTATGAGAGGAGCAGCCTCACAGCAGTGAGAAACCAAATAGTCTGTTTGTCACTACCAGGACATGCCACACAACAAAGGCACATGTCCTACTGTTTACCTACACAGCACCCTGTCCATAGGGCTACCTAAGGCCTACCTTAGGGGTGACCTATATCTAGGAAAAGGATAGTGTCAGACTTGGCAAACACTTTAAATACCACGTCTATGGCAGTAAACTGCGCACGCAGGCCCTGCAGCGGCAGGTGCCTTAGAGAGGCTTGAAAGGCTACTCCTGTAGGTGGCAGGCCCACCAGTAGCATTTAATTTACAGGCCCTGGGTATATAGGATACCACTGTACAAGGGATTTACAGGTTAACTAAATATGCCAAACAGGTGTAGACCAATCTTACCAAGTGTACATGAGAGAGCACATACACTTTAGCACTGATCAGCAGTGGTAAAGAGCCCAGAGTCATAGAACCAATAAAAACAGGTAAAAAGAAAAAAACTGGAGGAAGACAAAAAGGTTGGGGATAACTCTGCTAAAAGGGCCAGTTACAACAGTAATAAACAAAATAGCTGTAGTTGGAGTGCTGTGGGCCCCTTCTAGTCCTGAGCCCTGGTGGCACTGCACCTCCTGCACCATTGATAGCTAGGCCCCTGGGCAGGAAGGCTTTTTAAAACAGATAGAATTGAGAAACCTCTCAGATATGTAAAAACATTTTGCATGGTACTATATCAGATCAAAGGTGTTAATATTGATCTACAAAGATATTGCACACACTACATCGCCTACTACTATAGTATCAAGGTACTATTCTTAACTGGTCATGTATATCCACTTGATTTACCTTTTAATTTAGTGGTTAAGATGATATAGTAGATGCAATCTTTTTGTCATTTTCTATAACACATGGAGAGGGAGCATCATAAAAAACCCTGCCTCTTGATATCTGTATTGTTGCAAAGGGATATTTAATTTACCAGAGCATGGAACTCTGACTACCCTGGAAAGACACAGAGGAGCAAAGGCACATTCTGTTTGAGGAATCATTGAAGGGAAAATTAGATAATGGGGTTGGTGAATCAGCCCCATTGTGGCACCTTGATCATAAGGACCAGAAAAGCACTTTCTGAGGCTAGGCAAAATATTTCTGTATTACAGGGGAAGCAACAAGTTCGTAATTGGTACCTCAGTAATTCTAAGGGCCAGTCAATCTAATAGTATACCTGATAACAATCCGATACTTTTATGAACTATAACTCCTCTACCCCTAAACAACACAACTCTCCCTTTCTAGCTTCATTTTTTCTGTCATTGTATCTCTGTCCAGCTTTTCCTTCTTTAAACCCTGCTACCTTTCTGGGATCAGTCATTAACGGTAAACTGCCTTCACCCCGCATCCGTGACCCCGCATGCTGTCACAACGCGGTCGTAACAACGACCGCGTTGTGACAATGCATACCATTACTCTGCAAGTCGTTACAACGACTTGCAGAGGGAGGGAGAAGGTGTTGGATTTAAAATCCAACACCTTCCCTACAGTCCGCACAGACTGAAGTTGGAATAGTAAATTTTACTATTCCAACATCCAGCGCCCCCCCCCCTCTGCAAGTCTGTAACGACTTGCGGGGTAATGGTATGCGTTGTCACAATGCAGTCGTTGTTACGACCGCGTTGTGACAGCATGCGGGATAATGGTATGCGGAGTGAAGAGGCATATTCTCTGATAGTGTTCTCCATCTCTGCTGGCTTAGGTATCAAGTTTTCCATTCACTACTTTTATCACATTCACAAGGTAAGTTTCAGTGCCTGTGATAAATGTACCCGTCCTCAGTGCCGGATGGCATCTACTGAGGGTGGGGGCACTCAAATAAATGAAAAAAAAGAAAGCACTTACCGATCCTGATGACGTCTTCCTCACTCCGACCTCGTCTGCTGCTGGGACTGCATTGCAGGCCCCAGCAAACTCCCTCAACCAATCCAGGGCTGCTCACGTGCTGTTAACCAGCATGTGAGCAGTACCCTGATTGGTGGGGGCGGCCTCTGTTGCCGCTTCCAAGGGTACTGAATGCATGCACTTGCTCTCACCCTAGCTGTCTTAAGATAGCAGGGTTGAGAAGTTTAAAGTGCGCATGTGTGGTTGCCGTCTCAAGACAGCCGGCCAAAGACACATGCACACTTTAAACAAGTGCAAAAGACAGTCCTCTGCCCACCACTCCTCCCTGCTCACTGAGCAGGCCCCATCCTGTCCTGATGCTCAGTTCAGGACAGGACGATAAACAATAAAATGGTAATGAATTACAATTTTATTTTTTATCCCTGGGGCTTAAAGGGGCACATAAGTGCGGCAACGCTCCTCCGCTTCAATGGAGGAGCCGCTCCTACCCATCCTACCTAAACACAAATGGGTGATTGGCTGCAATGTCCATGAACATCAGCCATTTCAGTTTCTTCAGTTTGCTAAACTCAGGCATCTCCTGATTATTTTATTTATGGGTTCTATTGATTGCTATAGGTTCACCTTTTTTAGCAAGAGTTTTCTCCAAATAACTTACTGGCTTGCACTCCCAAACAATGAGATATAACAAATGCAAATAACAAGAATTGGTTCAATCAGTCTTAGCCATGGATCCTCCTTCCAGCAGGCGTTATGAAACCTGCATGCAATTTTAATCCCAGCTTGCCTCCCTTTCCTGAAAGAATGATCTTTGAAACACTTCTTAGGCTCTACCATTATCTGCCCTCCTGTCAGTGCTATTCCATCCTGATGCTGCTTAGTCATTCCTCTGATTTTGACTCTCATCACTAAGAAGCCTACTGTAGTTTTTGCCAAATTCAGTCTCTTACACGCAGACTTACCTGACTCCACATTCTTATCTTTCCTTTTCTTTTCAGTATTCATTTTGCCACACTTTAGGCTATCCTTCTTTGCTGTAATTCCTACATGCTGTCTACTCTCTACTGTAATTTCCTTCACACCAACCGATACTGATATGAAATATGCACCAAAAAACTCTAACTACGAACACTGGGGCAAATTTACAAGATCTAATGCATCGGCATCGCTGTGCCAGATTTCTTGCGCCTGCTACAAATGCCATAACAATGCCATGGATGTGCTGTTTTTACAATACAGTGCTCCATGGTGCAAGGATTCGCGGATCTGTCAGAAATTCTGATGCATCTTTTGGCACTAAAGTGACGCATTGCTAGAGTTGGTTGTAAGACTGGCACACCTCCAGCTATGCATCAGAACACAGATGCAAGTCCCATGTTAAAAGCCCTGCATCAATCCTTACACCTGGTTTGAGAAGGCGTAGGGATTTTGACGCAGTCATATTGTAAAGTGATGCAGTAAAAGGTTGGACATTTCACTGAGTCAATTCTACGTGACTTTTACCATGGGAATGCTTATTCTGCATACATTATACCTGGCGCAGGTTTAATGTGACGCAGGCCTCTACAAACTTACTCATTGGGCCTGATGTGTCAGTTTGTGCATTTGGAGCAGAATGGAGCAATGATTGTTCAGCCGCTGTGTCAATAAAAATGATGATGCCGCAGGGTAGCTTCTTGTAAATATGCCCACTGTGCTTTCATGCCACCTAATCAAACATAACACCTCAGCCTTCTCAGTCATGAACTGAAATATCGGTATAGTGATTGCTTTCCTACCTTTTACATCTTCAATTTGTTTCTCACTCAACCATCAAAAATACTGCAGTAAAGCCCCCCGCCAACTGATCAAATCCTGTAAAACTTTTACCACTAAAGGTGATGCCCACCATTATTTGTGACATGGTAAAGCCAATTCCTTTTCAATGAAATCCGGTACAAACTGACCACATCATTCCATCTCATCGCCAACCACCCATTTTCTATTTGATACACTTTTTAAAAACTCTATCAAATGCATTTTTACAAATATTTATCATGGAAGAAGTTAATGATCCCTCATCTAGCTGGGAATCAATGATGCCCCATGAAACAACCATCTGCAGATTCTTTTGCGTGGGTCTATTTGGTCTTTAATGGCAACACACAAAGAATCTCAACTATTGTATGAGACAATGCATCAGCCATACTCTTATCTTGACTTGATATATGTTTTATTCTGAGCAATATGTTCTACCTCAGATACTGGAGTACCGGTTTTCATACCAGCATCAATGCTTAGAGGTACTTTGAAATTGCTTTACTCACTATGTTAATTGATGATTTGTTGTCTACAAAGAAATGTCTTTCTCTGGTAGGCTAGCTCCCTCCCCAGAACCACACATACAAAAACGCTGGAAAGAAACTTCAAACTGCAATGCTATGATCCCTGTCCATCTAATAACATCCAAAATAATCTGCCCCAACCACACCCTAGTAACCAAATGGACACACTGTTGTGGTTATCTAAGAACACACACCGCATTAAAATATCCTCCATAACTCTACTTAAGACCCTGATTCTGTGATGCGGCTTATTGGAAATTACCATCTTTTGTGTGGTGTACCCACAGATTTTTACCTTGACTGTATTTGCTGGCAGCAGAACTCTGTGCACTTTATCCCGGGTAACAGGTAGTGAAGTGCCAGTGAGTGCTCCCCCTTTCTTGCATGATCAAAATTGGCATACCCTGATTAGCATTCATTTTCATATTTTATAGTTTTTTTCATTTGATTTTACAGCACCAACAAAAACAACAAAAACATTGTACAACATACATAGGTAGGGTTGTAGTACCTAATAATGATTGCCATATTTCACTTACCTATTAGCCCCTAGTATATGGTACAAAAGTGTACCCAGGGCCTGTAAGTTAAATGACACAAGTGGACAGCAGCACACATTGTGTCATCTACTACAGTGACAGTGTAAACATGACTGCAGGCATACCACTAGTACCCGGGCTGTGCCGGTTTGAACTGCATATTTTTCTTGTCAAAATACCCTCTTTTGACAGGCCCAAACCTTCCTTTTAAATATTTTGTAAAAGTTAGCCCTAAGAAGGGCTTACTACCTTTGATGCATGATATTTAAAAGTAGGAGATCTTAAACGTTTTATGTTAACCATATCCTTATAGTAAAAAGGCCCCAAAAGCTATTTGCACTATAGTAGGGTTGGCTCTTCCACAGGAAAGCACTGGGATACAGTATTCAATTTAATAATATTATCTCCTGCTAGGAAACAGGTGCAATTTTCATTGTTGGCCTATTTGAAATATTTTTTTAAGCACAGTTCACTATGTAAGTCGGATTTGTAATACATATTTTGGAAAAGGTACTTTTAGAAAGTTACCCTTTCCCTCCCTAAAGACTCTGGAGGCACATTTGCACGAGCCTCCAATTGTCATCCAGGAGCTGAATGATCCACTTAATAAGGTGGGAACTTGCTCTCAGAGCTGAGATAAGGCCTTGAGTGTGAGTTTGTGGTCTGTACCTCTGGTAGAACGATCATTTGGGTTATGCCTAGGAACTTGAATAACTTCAAAGAGGCCTACCCTGTCACAGACAAATGTTAACTGACACCTGGGTAGAGCCCTTCTTTGTTACCCCAGTGAGACAGGCACCAATCCTAATGGGAAAGGAGCTGTCCTGAGTACCCGCAGATAAGGGTTGCTCATTTCCCTGGCCACACTTCTATGGTGGGTGTACAAGCTATGCACAAAGGGAGAAGGGTTTCACTATCTTGGCTATACTGAGACAGGGGCGCTGTGGGATTGTTTGCAGTTGGGCACACAGGTAGAGCTGAAAAAGTAGGTAGAGTTGCCCCTTGGAGCTTTTACGCAATTGATTAGGGAGGGGCCAGGAGTCACTCCCACTCACAGACTGGTTCCAGGCATATATATGGCACCTACACTACACTCCTCAGAAATTTTTCTGAGCCTGTGGGAGAACAGCACAGGACTGGACCTGTTGCCTGTGATCTGAGAATAGCCGTGAAGACTGTACCTGCTCTCCATCTTCTACCAAGGACAAAGAAGTGGATTCCAAGGGTCATAAGGCAGACCTCCCGTAAAAGCTACAGGTACAGCACAAGCTACAAAATGGTCATTTCGGCAACTGTCCAGCTGACCATTTCCAACTGGACATCCCTTGAGCCCTGCTCCTGGCCTCTGCTGGTTTGAGTTGTGACCGCTAAGTGTTGTCCCCAAGGTTCTGGACTCGTGGCTTGTGTCAAAGTGTACTCCTAACGTCTCCTGAAACCTGGGACTTTGAAACTTTTTGTCTTCAAAGACTGCCGGAGGTCTGGGACCAACGTGCCAAGCCGATCCGACAATGGTGCTTTGCTGCTGGGACAAAGGATCAGGTTGGTCTTGTTCAGAGCGTTTTGCAGCACCAAATACAATTCGGATGGAAATCACAGAGAAGGTATCAGGCACTGTGGCACCCCCTTCAAGCTACAGCCTGCAGCCTTGCCCTACTGGAAGCATTCAAGCTCCAAAAAAGTGACTAAGTTAGAAGGTTGAAATCTTCGCTGGGCGAAGAGTAAAAAGTATCAAGCTGGCAAGGGACCTTACTTGGGTGCAAAATTCAAATTTCTCTTGCTCAAAGCTTTCCCACTGAGTTCTCATCCAGAGGGTGCAAGGGTGCCAGCGTTGAAGGGATGATTGTTTTTTGTGCAAGAAGGTGTCAAAACAATCATTTATGGCGTTTTCATCCTTCTATGTGTGCTACAGAATGCAGCACACATAAAAACAGCAAACAAAAGGAGAAATAAAGGTATTTCTTCTCGTTACGCCACTTTAACCCCTCCCCTGGGGAGGCATTAGAATCTGAAGCATTCCCAGGTTTACAAAACCTTGTCAATCTGGGAATGCATCAGAGTCCATGGGTGTTGCGTGGGAAAACTCTCAGCAACACCTATGGAATGGCCCTTACACTTAGAGTAATGCGTGGAAGGGGGCCATATTTACAAGGACATGAAAAGCCACGCATTGTGGCTCTACATGGCCTTGCAATCATTGGCCAACACACTGCACCTCCTGAGCATCACAAAAGTGGCGCTCCAGTGGTGCAAAAGTGCCGCAGGGGAATTGTAAATATGTCCTTAAATCTGAAGATGAAACTTCCGACTGGTTGAAACCTGGCTTTTGTATATGATCTGTGCTCCATCATGGCCAGCCTTAACTTGTGCCTAAGTATCTAAGTATTGATCATGTCAACCTGATGCCCAAGGTTAGCGCTTAATGCCTTTTGGTGCTATTTTGAGCCTTAGACTAAAAATTCATAATTCTGGTTCCACTAATTCGATTTTTGTCATCTTGGTGTCATTTTATCTATTAAAATGTTATCTATTTTACTAAGTTAGTTTGCTTTTTTTGTGTGTTTTGACTTTGTTGTTGTTTTGGTTGTTGCATAGATACTTTACACATTGCCTCTAAGTAAAGCTCTGTGCCATAGTTACCAGAGGTTGAACTCAGGTTAATTTAGTGATTTACATGATTCACCCTAACAGGGATTGCAGTTATTAATTGAGGTGGGTACCTATGCCCCCAACCCTAGTTTCCTACACTGGTGTTCAGCTAGCGGATCCAGGACTTGTGTCTTGTAGTACCACTCAACGATTTGAACATATGATATCAAAGTCAACTTTTTTTTTCTAATTGACATTTGATTTTCAATTGCCCATGTTTTTATTTTTTCCTAAATTTTATTCCTACTTTACTATTTTACACCTGTGATTATTGAACGGATGGAAGTGGATCTGAGCAGCATTGAGAACCTCAACATGGAAGATCTGAGGAAGATGTGTAAAGAGAAAGGGCCAAAGCTGGCAAAGGAGTCCAAGAAGAAGGAGTACCAGACAGCCCCCAGAGCATGGTAGGAAGTCTGTGCTCTACCCTCCACCACACAAAAGCAAGAGGATGAAGAAACTGGCCTAGGCCTTAGGAGAGGATAAGACCCCACTGCCTCATGAAGTCAGGCATATGCCTGCAGGACTGTGTGCAAGGTGCTATTATGCTGTACTTTGTGTCCCAACAGCTGCCTTTAATTATGAGGCTAAAAATATCTGTCATGCTCGCCTCTGCTCACATTTGCTCAGCTTATCAGCCTGAACTTCACTGCTATGGAATTCAGCTCTGTTGCTATTTGTGGCTGGATCCTCCCTCATTTCTGGTCCAAGTAGTACCCTGACATCTTCTGCCATTGCGTTAAAAATGTTTAATAGCCCCTCTTCCCCTTCTTCTGCATTTGTTTAACTTGACTTCTTGTGCTAATCACCTTCAGCTGTCACTGAAATGAATGGTGCCCTGATTTCTTTCCTACTAGCTGCTGCCCATCCTAATGGGGTGAGGGGCCAAGCCCCCTCACCTTTTGCCCAAAAAGAAGAGTGTCTCAGTCTGAGCAAAGTCAACCTGATAGACACTATATTTTCAGGTCAGGCAGCCTGGAGCTAGCCATGCGCTAAATGTTCGGGCTCCTGCTGCCTGGGCTGAACTTTGCCAGGCTGAAAAAGTCACAACTCCCGCTGGCATTACCTCTTAAGCTTGGCAAAGTGCCACAAGGTCCTCCCCCTCATGATGAGGGGGAGCGTCACTGATTGGCTTGGACCTGGGCGATTCAGTTCTAAGTGCCCAGGGCTGAGTGTCAATCACTGATACCTTGTCACAGAGTGGGATGGGGTCAGCAGTCTCACTAACCCCATCCCACTGTGTGACGAGTGAGGGACTGCTGCCTTTACTTAAAGCCAGCAGTCCTAACCCCCCTGGGACCTCTGAGACAGAGCTGCTCAGGTAAATGTGATTTTATTTGTAATGTTTAGTGTGTGTGTGCGTGCATGAATTTTTGGGAGTGAGGGTTGTGAATGGGTGTGTGTGTGTGTGTGTGAATGCATGGGTGTGAGTCAGAGTTAATGTGCGTGTTTGGGCCCCGTCCACCCCACTCCCTGCTAAAAGTAACAGATGCCACTGTTTCCTACTCCTTCCTATTACAATGCTGCTATCTATTGTCTCTTCTGTTGGGTGCTCCTTTATGGGACTGGAGCCCGGGTGATTTCTCTCCCAAGCAAACTTCTCCATAACAACCATACTTTACGTCATCTTCTTCCCTCTTTGTAGACAGTACTTTATGTTCTTTCTCTTCTCCTTTGTTAGTCCAACCACGTAACTCTCTTGTTGGCCCTTCTCTTGTACTATCCTTTTCATTCATTATTTCAGTGTTTTTTTGTGTGCTGTGGAGACTTGCCTTTTCCTTTGCAGCATCCTATGCCATTTCTTTCATCTGTCCTTCCTATCAGACCTTGGTCACAGATAGTTTTTAAACTGTATCTACAGCTTCTAACGTGTGCATCTAAGTGCTGCCCTCATATATGAATGTGCTGTCTATGTCTCTTTTTTAATTAATCACTTTCCAGGCTTCCTGCCCAAAAACTATTAATTTTCGAGGACCAGCATCACTTTGTGGCATTCCTGCCCTCTTCCCTTCTTTACTTTCATTTTTTGTGTCTTTCTTTGACCTGCCTAAGCTTCTCCCAATCTCCACTCTGTGAGGAGGGCAAATAACAAGCTATAAGAGCAGCTGACACCCACATCGGGGTGGCTCTTTTCTTCCTAATTCTCCTCCCTGCATTATAGGGGAGCTGACCTGTCTGCAAAACACCCAATGGCCTGGGAGGACCATGATGCCTCAGTGATGTACACCTCTGTGGAAGTGCCAGCTGTCATGCCCATAAATATACACATTGCAAGAAGACATTTCTTCCCTTGATGGTAACATTTGGATGAACTCATCATGCCCAATCACCAACCGCTTGGCCTAGATATTTTGGTGTGTGTCAGCTGGGATCCTTTAAATGACCCCCCCACGAATAGGACATGTTACAAAGCAAACTTTTACAACGCATGCCTTTACAATACAGTTTTTATATCGCAACATCCATTACAACGCATGATTTTACAAAGCATGCAATCACAACACATTTTTAGAAACTACACTTACAACGCATTCCATTACAACGCATACTATTACAACGCATACCATTACAATGCATAATACTTTTAGGGCAACAGTAGTGTAAGTGTTGTATAGTGTAGGGGTAAAAATTACTATTCCCACTCCAGTGAGTGCAACAGTAGAATAAGTGTTGGATAGTGTAGGGGTAAAAATTAAAATTCCCACTCCAGTGAGTGCAACAGTAGGATAAGTGTTGGATAGTGTAGGGGTAAAAAATACTATTCCCACTCCAGTGAGTGCAACAGTACGGTAAGTGTTGGATAGTGTATGGGTAAAAATGACTATTTCCCATTACTTACCTTATAATGCGTTATAATGGCATGCGTTGCAGTGGCATGCGTGTAATGGCATGCATTGTAGTGACATGCGTTGTAATGGCTGCGTTGTAATGGCATACAATGTAAAGGATGTTGCACTGTAATGACTGCGTTGTAAAAGTAGTGCGTTGTAATGACTGCGTTGTAATGGTTGTCCCCCTCACGAAGCCTGAGGGCAGGTTCGGACTGGGAACTCAAAGCTGCCCTGGCAATTTTATTGGACAAGTCCCTGGGAGAGGAAGGGGGCAAGTGTGAAGCACTGCTGATATTGCAGAATTGCTTCAAGACTGCCCCCCAGTAACAAAACCGTCCCCTACCGCACCAAAACCGGCCCTACCCTTCCAGCCTACCGGGGAAACGCCCTATGCCCGGCACGGCCAGTCCGGCCCTGCCTGAGGGAGAGACTCTACATGCAGGCAATCCTGGCTGGGGGCGGTCAGGGCCGTCCCTGCCATCATTGCTAGTGAGCGGTTGAGTGTTCCCTGATATAAATGGGAATATCCAAAGGCCAGGACTCAACCACTTTACAGTGCTGGCTCCTTATACCAATTTGATATTACTGATCCGGCACTGTGAGGGCATACACCATATACAATTAGATCAGATTTTTGCTGGTCCAAATATGGGTGGTGTGTGCAGGGGGCACCACAAGGTCCTCGTGAGAGCTGGAGGTGTATGTGTGTTTAGTATGTGTAAATACTGTAGGGCCAATATAACCCTTGAGCATAGGAGTCCTACTGCCTACAGGAGTCCCACTGCCAACAGCTGCACTGCTCTACCAGCAGAGGCCCCAATGCCATATTTTCAGCTAGTACCTACAGTACAATGGTTTAAAATAAGATGCAACAAAGAGTCTGGCTAATTGCAACTGGGAGGTGCAAAAATGGCTTCTTAATAGGACTTAGGGTGGAACACCTAAACAAAGATGCAGTCTTGCCTGTGACAAAAGTAAACCTTGTATCCTTCCTGCACATGGTCCCACTCTGCCGACTAGAGAGATTCCAACCCAGCACTCGTATAAGTGCCTGACTGAGAAGTCTGGGTAGGAACACAACCTTCACGGGCTTTTTTAGCTATTGGCTAAAGACAGTTTTAGCTGTATCTAAAGACTTAAAAATGAATAAAAATACACAAATATGAAGAATGAAATGAACACAAGTATACAAAAATACAAAGAGAAATACTTTGGAAGAACCCCCTTAAGCCATTGACTGCCTTTTAGTACCATTTAGTTCCGGGGGTAAGCGCACAGCCCGGCACATGCTGTGAGGCTGGAAACAGAAAGGTCTCTCTCACACTAAGGTGTGACTACAGCAATGAAGCCACATAAAATTGGCACTTCCCGTCATATTGACCAAAGCCTTTACATTTAAGCTAAGAGGGATCCCTTAATCTCTCTTGAGCTCTTTTTATTAGCAGAGACCAGGGAGAAAAGAATGAGAGCAGGCAGCAACCAAGCACCTTAACCCCTCCCCCAAAAGAAGATACTTGCCATATGTTATTGTAGTAAGAAAAAATCAATAAACGTTCAAAAACATGTTTCCATTTCCTAGACTGCATGTGAGTATGAAAGTTCAACTGCACAGGAGACAGAAGAACTGTCAGGTGAAACACATTATCAGAAGGATTTAGGGCACGTTTAATTGGAAATGAGGCCTCTGAGTCCTGTGATACGAAACACAGACATTGTTAGGAAGGCATTATGCAGGACGTGACCTAGTTGAGAGGCACACTTAAGAATTACTGTTTATAAGGGATACCCAGGATCCACAGGAAGTGACGTCTGCGAGGGGCACCTGTGAGCTACTGTTCATTGGACCAGGATAGATCTTTAGTAGCATGCATCATTTTCAGCCAACTGGCAGCCATCTTTGTGAGTGGTCTGAGCAGGAAGTGCTGCATAACGGGTTATGTTTAATGTTTGGAAGTGATTTCATTGTAAAACGATTTCATGGAACACAATTACTGAGAAATCAGTTCACCTACACTGTTGAAAGGCAATTTGCAGGATGAATGGAGAATACCATTTCATAGAAACCTATTCATAAAATGCCTTTTTTTAACTGTGTTTTAATGTTTATTTTTAAAGGTGTAAATGCGACAGTTGCAGGTCTTAATTTCAGAAACATTTCTGTCTAAAGTATTTATTCCAATGCTTCAATTCAAGGGATGTTATTTAAGAATGATATCTATCACATTGTAAGCAACTTCTTCCACTGCTTTTAATTCACTGACCTCTTCTCCACCCCTAAACACCAATCATCCCAGGCCCACTCAAAACATATAAACACTATCAATATTTGGCTCTAAAACCCCTCACCATGACTAAATACCAACCATCCCTGACCCCTAAACTCCTCTCATTCCTGACCCCTGAAAGTCCGTTCGAGCCCTAAACTGCCCCAATCATTGATTCATAAAAAGCATCCCCACATCTAAGCCACGCATCATTCCTGAAGCTTCAAAAAACGTTTCTATGCCTAAATCCCACCCATCCCTGAACCCTTAAAACCCCTCATCATCCTAAAACTCCACCCATCCCTGAACCTTAAAAAATCCTCTCACCACCCCCAAACATTACCCATCACTGACTTCTAAAAATCCCTCGCCACCTCTAAATTCCGCCACCCTTGAATCCTGGAAATCTCACCACTGAGCTCTTAAAACATCTCACCACCCTAAACTCCACCCATTACTGAACCCTAAAATTATTTCTTCCCATAAAATCCACTCAAACCTCACCCCTAAAGTCCCTCACCACCCCTAAACACCCATCATTGGGTTCTAAAAACTCTTCTCTACCCCTAAACTCTACCCATCACTGACCCTAAAAAGCCTCACCAGCACAAAATGCTGCTGCCTGTGAACGTAAGAAAACCTTCAACACCCCTAGCCTTCACCCCTACCTCCACAGGGATCATCCCTCTGCCTCATCCTTTTCAACATATACATGACACCGCTTGCTAACATCATTTGATCACAAGACATCACAGTCATCTCCTACGCTGATGAAACTCAACTCATCCTTTCCCTGACGGACAAGACAACCACCAGAGGAACCAACTTCACCAACTGCATGACCCTGGTAGCAGACAGGATGTAAACCAACTGCCTGAAGCTCAGCTCCAACAAGATGGAAGCACAAGTCTTCCGCAACAAGGCCTCCCCATAGGACTCCACCTGGTGGCCAAGGAGATTGAACTAACACCCACAGCCAACACAAGAAATCTAGGGATCATCCTAGATGACAAGCTCCACATGACTGCTCAAATCAATGCAGTGTGCATCTCCCGATCCACAGCCTATGCATGCCAGAAAAGATCATCAAATAGTTTTCTCAGAACACCAGACAGACTGTTACGCAAACACTCATCACCAGCAGGCTGGACTATGACAGCACTCTCTATGTTAGAATTTCCAAGCAACTCCTACACAGACTCCAGACCATCCAGAACACCACCCCAAGACTCACACTTGACCTGATCTCCTAAACTGCACCCACCTCACACCGTACCACAGGAAGATTTACTCGCTCCCCATTTCCAAGTGCAGCCATTTAAAACTGAACACCTTGCACCAGCTCCGCCTGCTGCCTCTAACAGGTCTCCCTCGCTGACGCCGATAATTTCATCAGCCCCGTCCCTGTCTGTTTCTCACTCTATTCCTGCTCTGTATGCAAGGTTAGCATAATTGTATGTATCTCCTTTTTTGTGTTGTGACATTCTAACGTTTTCATTTCTGCATCTCTTGAACCTTTTTTATTTCCTGTATCGCCCGTTTCCTGTGTGCCAAGCCTAACTTTTCATTTCCTGGATTGCCCGTTTTTTTTTGTTCCAGATTAGCTTGTCTATTTCCTGTATTAGTTAGTCACTCCATCTCGCCGCTTTCCCACCGTCCTGTCAAGCCCACCCTCCACCTCCCAGCATCCCTCTCTCCCCCAGGACCAACTTAATGGAAGGTCCAGTCACCCACAGCATGGCTGAGCCCGTCTGCCATCCAACGCTACACCACCACCGAGCTCCTGGCCCCCAGACACCACAACAGCTGCTGTCTCTCATCTCCATGAACAACTGAAGGATCTTTCACCTGCCATCACTGCCGCTTCACGTGCAACACAGAAACCCTCACCACTCCCACCCAGCCGACCTCCGATCCTTAAGAACAGCACATGTGCATGCTGCAAAACACCTGATCTCTCTGAGAAACACAACACAGAAATCTGGGACACCATCACTTCCCTCACCCTCGATGTGATAGTCATCACTGAGCCCTGGCTGACTCCATCTTCTTACTCCGACTTCACGACCGCAACGTCCCACTGGTACAGGATGATACACAGAGACCGCACCAACTAGCCCGGTGGGGATATCGCCATCAACTACAAGAATACCTTCTAATGCTGCACCAAGGAAGACTACACCACATCAGTCATGGAGCACCTCAACTTCCAAATTGGTACCGACGCAAAGAAAATCTTCAGAGGAACCCTAACCTGCAGATGCAACCCCATCTCCGAATTCACCTCCCACCTAGCAATCGACTCCAATCACAACATGTTCCTCGGCGACCTCAACTTCCACCTCGACAACCCGGATGACACCAACTCCGCCAACCTACTGGAAATCCTGACCAACATCAGCCTCATGCACCTGGTCACCAGGCTCACACACTGGGCAGGACACACACTGGACCCATCTTCACAGCCAGTGACAGTCTCAAGTTCAGCCATGTCACCAACCTAACCTGGTCAGACCACATCATTGTTCACTTCACCATTGCAGGCTCATCAGGACCCAACACGAAGATCACCAACCCCTCGCAACGCTGATGGAACAAAATCACTGAGAACCTGTGGACACTGCCCTCAACACCACCAGGCCTGCCACCACTAGAATGAGGAGCTGGCCATCCAGAACTTCTCTGACTGGATTTCCAACAGTGCCGGCACAATCGCACCCATGAAATCGTCCAACACCAAGAGATCCAGCAAGCACGCCAGCTGGTTCACCCCCGACCTCTGGGCAATCAAACACAAGTGCAAGCTACTTGAGCATCGATGGTGCTTCACCAGGAATCTCACAGACCACACCAACTTCAAATTGGCCCTCAACTACTACAGCCATCACCTCAAAGAAGCCAAGAAGAATGCCCTAACAAACTGCAGCAAAGCTAGTGCCAATCACACCTAGGAAAGAACTCTGCAGCATCATCAGAGAGCTCTCCTGCCCTTCAGCCACCTAGAACACGTTCCACCCTTCCCAAGCCCTCTGCAACACCCTGGCAGGCTATTTCTATAAAAAGATATCCGACATATACTGCAACTTCGACAATCAATCCACTGACTTCAGCCACCTTCTAACACCCACGAATGGCACCCACCGCCAACTGCTCACTGCATTGAAACCGCTCACTGCATCAATCATGACAGCCATCAGGACCTTAATTCACTCTGGAGCACCATTGGACCCCTGCCCCTACCACATGCTCAACCTGGGACAGAAGGAAATCAGCAGTGCACTCACCAACATCCTCAACGTATCCATCAACACAGCCATCATCCCCAATGCATGGAACAACGCAGAGGTTAAACCCCTCCTGAAGAAGCCCTCCACCAGCCCTAGCAAACTCAAGAATTATCGCCCCCATCTCGCTACTCCCCTTCCCCACCAAGATCATTGTAAAAGCCATCAAACACCAGCTCACCGATCACCTGGAAGGAAACAAAATGCTTGACACCTCCCAATCCGGATTCCGGGCCAACCACAGCACTGAGACCACCTTGATCGCTGCAACTGATGACATCAGAACCCTCCTTGAATGAGGTGAGACAGCAGCCCTGATCCTCCTCGACCTCCAGCAGCTTTCAACACCATATACCACCACACCCTCAACACAAGACTTCACCACATCAGCATTCATGAAAGGCTCTGAAGTGGATTGCCTCCTTCCTCACAGGACGCACCAAGAGAATCAGCCTACTGCCCTTCACCTCCGAACACAAGAGCATAATCTGGGACGTCCCACAAGGCTCCTCCTTCAGCCCCACCTGTTCAATGCCTACATGACTCCACTGGCCAACATTGTCAATCCCAAAGACTGAACATCATCTCCTACGCTGACGACAGCCAACTCATCCTCTCTCTTGCCGAAGACCTGTCACCACCAGATCCATCTCCTGGAACACCAGGCGCAACATCACCAACTGGATGAGGTCCAACTGCCTGAAGCTGAACATGAACAAATCGGAAGTGCTTATCTTTGGTAGGAACATCTCACCATAGGACGACACCTGGTGGACCGCCAAACCTGGACTCGCACCTACCCCCACGGACTAAGCCCGCAACCTAGGCATCATCCTGGAAACCAAACTCACCTTGAAGCTCCAGGTCAACACAGTATCCTACACCTGCTTCCACACCCACTGCATTCTTCAAAAGATCTTTGACACCAGGAAAACCATCACACAAGCCCTCATCACCAGCTGACTCAACTATGGAAATGCACTCTATGCCTGAACCTCCACCCAACTCCTCAAGTGACTACAGACTATACAGAACACCACAGCCAGACTCATCCTCAACCTCCCCAAATAGACCAGCAACACCCCCCACCTCAAAACACTACACTGGGTCCCCATCCAGAAGAGATGCCACTTCAAGCTGCTCACCTTCACCTTCAAAGCCCACCACAACCTCAGACCAGCCTACATCAACCACCGCCCGACCTTCCACCTCCCTGCCAGACAACTGTGATCTGCCACCCTTGTACATGTCTTCCGCATCTACCGAAGCCACAGTGGAAGTCGTTCCTGCTCCTACCTCACCGCCAAGTCATGGGACAAACTCCCTCCACACTTCTGAACCTCACAATTACTCGCTGACCTCAGGAAGGGACTCAAGTCGTGGCTCTTCGACTAAAGGCTAGTGAGGCCTCAGTGCCTGGATACCCCCCGGGGTGATAAGCTGTGGTTTATAAATACTGATTGATTGATTGTTTGATTGAACACACATATAAAGCACTACACAACACAGGACCAGAATACATGAACAGCCATATACATTTTCACCAACCCACCAGACACCCTCCCTCACACGCACTCCCGGGATCCACAAATGCAAAACTGGAGGTTGCTTGTTCTCCTACATCACACCCAAGACATGGAGCGACCTCCCTCAACACATCAGAGCATCCTCCTCACGTCTTGAGTTCCCCGAAGAAGCTGAAGAACTGTTTCCTTAGCATTGCTCAATCTCAAGACATACTGAATGGGCGTGATTGGATAAACTACTCTTGGCAATAAAAGTGCTTGGGGTATCAAAAATGTATCCAAGTGAAGTAAAAATAAATTACAAAAATGAACCGTTGTTCACATGGCTAAGAAGGAAACCTGCACACCCTTTGCCTTACTAAGGGCCTGATTACGAGTTTGGCGGATGGGATGCTGTGTCACAAATGTGACGGATATCCCATCTGCCGTATTACAAGTTCGAAAGGATACAATGGAATTGTAATTTTATCGCACGGAATATCCGTTACTTTTGTGAAGCAGTAACCCTGTCCTCCAAACTCATAATCAGGCCCTAAGTCACATTTGTTGGAATGTCATTCATGATTAAAGAGGTGGCAGAAAAAAAGCTTGAACATAGGCTGCAGCAAGGTGGGCAAGCGATCGACTGTCTAGACTTCGAGTGAGTGAGAAGAAAACGTAACTACTAAGCATAATGTGGGAAACCTCCCTCAATTTAGATGGTCCTCATGGAAACCTGATTGTGTGGCCACCATTAGATGAAGGTACTTGTTTCACAATCCATTGGGGTTAACAAGTCATTCCATTTCACTTATTTTCCTGTGCCTTGCTGTTATGGCTAATCACAGTTGTGCTCATTTATGGATGGGGTGGCAGTCCAAACAGCAAGTGGGTCCACTGTACACCAACACTGTGCAGGGAGCTGGAAGCCGATGGCCAGCAAGCTCCGCTTTTATAGTGCAGGTCACTCACGCCATCTCTCACACACACCCAGTCAGCATACTTCAAACCAATTACTAATCAGGGAAAGGTCTACAAAAAAGTGCAGCCGCAGAAGGGCAGTTTCTTAGAAACTCCCTCTGTACGAGAGCTGAACAGCTAGGGCTGCTCCTGTTGACAAGAGTTGCTCCTGCTTTCCTGCCCTGGCTGTTTAAGTATTTAAACTTCACAATAAACTTGTACCAGCCTTGCCTTACTTCCTTCTTCTTTAAAGAGAGTCCATCTGATTCTTGTTACTCCCTGCTTTGGAACTTTCACCTTCCTCCAATTATTTTGGGGCATTTCCACTGCTGAATAGGTGAAGCTATTGTGGACGGTGCACTCACATTGTTCCATAAGGATGCCTTACTCATTATTCCCCTTGTTTTGCTTCAACTCCCTAGGTTTCACAGGTTTACTTACCCCTGGAAGCACTTGCTGTTGTCTATTCTGATATATTGGCCAGCTGTGGTTCTGTAGGAGGGCAGAGAGGTGTTTCTTTTGAGCCACTCATGGGAGCGCACATCTATTCAGCCACCAGAACAAGACACTTGCATATCACAGTGTATATGTGTAATAAATGGGGTTACTGGTTGGGGGGGGGGGGGGACTCTACTTCAGCAGGAGCCACAATCCTCGTCAGAATGAGGCACAAGCAAGCCCCAAATTAATCTGTGGACAACCCTGTGTTAGCTTGGCACAAAGCAGTCAAGCTTAACTTAGAGTCAACGTGTAAAGCATTTATTCAGAAATTGAAACAGTAATGAAGGGATAACACAACACAAGAAAAATCCCACACCAATTTAGAAAAATAGATCAAAATGTAATAAATAAATCAAGACCAAACAACAAATCTCCAATCAGGAGAACTGGAGATATGCAATTTTAGCTCCACCTGCAGTTACCTGGTTGTGCGAGACCTGGAGATGGTCACAAGTTTAGGCCGACTGCGATGTAGCATAGGGAAGATACAGGGATCCGGTTAACCCTGGTGAAAAGTTACCTTCTCAGTCCAATGCAAAGAATCCCACTCACAGGTGGAGGGGCCGGGAGGAGCAGGGAAGCATCATGGAGAGTCGTCATTGCCAGTGGCGTAACGAAAATTTAAGGGGCCCCACTGCAATTTACACAGAGGGGCCCCCACTCTGGAGTTAATCTGGAGCGTTTAGGCATGAGTACTGTGTTTAGGGGGCCCCCTGCAGCTCGGGGGTCCCCTCGCGCCGCGGGTGATGCGGGGGCCTGTGTTACGCTCCTGGTTGTTGCAGCGTGAAAAGCAGGCCAGACATTGTGAATGGATGATGCTGTAGCACGAAGATCTTGTTGTTGTTGCAGGTAATCGGAGCGTCGCAATGGAACTCACTGTGAGCGGTCGATGCTGTAGCATGAAGGGTTGGTTTGACGGAACTTTGCATTGGCAGACAGTGAGAGTGGCAAGGTTTTGGTGCCAACGGGCCCGTTCTCGGTTGCAAATAGCCCAAAAACTTCAATTCAGCTCCCCTGAGGTCACACCAATGGTACAGGACCTGAAGGACATCACTTGGGCATCAGCGGCTTGCACAATTTGGATCTGGGTGCTGGTTCAGATGGTTGGGAGCCACCTATGTCCCTGTGGCTCTGAGCAGCCAAATAGCCCTTGGAGTCTTCTGGGAGTCCTGGGCTGAGGTGCAGGACCAAATCCCTTTGGCTGAGAATGGAGGGCATCAGGGAAACAGAGCAGCAATCCCGCAAGGCAGCAGTACAGCAAGGCTGTAGTGCAGCATGGCAGCAGTCTAGTAGAGGGGCAGTCCTTTCAGTAGCACAGCAGTCCTTCTTCATGGCAGAGTCTCCACAGGTCCAGAATTGTTCTGAAGAGTTGTTGTCTGAGATCCAATTTTTATATATGGTGCCTCATTTCAAGTGGGAGAAGCTTCTAGGGGCTTGACTTTGAAGTGTAAAGGTTTGCTGCCTCCCTTTCCCTGTTTCCAGACTACCTACAGAGGGTATGCAGCCCTTTGTGTGGATGCAGGACACAGCCTATTCAAGTGTAAGTAGGGCAGTGCCCTATAGCTCCACCATCCCATCCTGTCAGTGATTTCCCATCAAGGAACATCTAAACTCTCTATTGTGTGTGGCTGTCTAGGAGGAATAAACAAAGCTGAACTGTCAGCTACACACATTCATGTAACCCAGAGACAGGCAGTAGGCACTAAATGGATAAGGCAGGAAAATGCCAACTTTCTAAAAGTACAAGAACAATATGATTCCTTGTCTGATAATTATTTAATTTACACTGATTTCTCAAACAGATCCCTGCAAAAGCCGGTGAATGCAGATACTGCTGAAGAGAGCACTTGCAAAATCCATTAATAGAAAGCAATAATGTTGCAACCCCAATGATTAAATGAAACACTGAGCGAACAAGAGCAATAAACCGTACTGAGATTTCTCTGCTCAGATTTGACAGTATAACGGCCAATTGAAAAGAAAATCGGCATAAGGAAAACCACTTGCAGTCCAGAAGGTCCACAATCATGATAAATCAAAGTAATCCTGGAGATCGATATTTACAGCACTTGGTGTATGTCAAAACTTCAGTCAAATCCATTGCCCTGAATAAGAGGGGTTACAGATTATATCTTGCTTTTTATAGCAATATTGAAAACTTTTGGAACAAGAGAAACTTAAAGAGAGTTGTACCCACTTTTTCCAAAAGTGGCATTTTCAAAATGGCAATTCTAAATCAGACATACCATAAGAGAGAATTTCTCATTACAATTCCAAAGACACCAAAAATGGACTGTGTACCTGTTCCAATTTCAAATTTACAGCTCATTAAATGTAATAAGGCAATTCCAATGTTATCCATTGGGTGAGGTAGGCCTTGCAGTAGTGAAAATGAATTTTAGAGTTTTTCATTACCAGGACATGTAAAACTTAAAATCACATGTCCAGCTTTTTAAATAAACTGCACCTTACCCTCTGGGCCATCCAGGCCTATCCTGTGGGTGACATATACATTAAAAGGTAGGGTCGAGTCTGGCAGAAGGTTTATTTTGCCAGGTCAACATGGAAGTTTAAAACTGCACACACAAGCTACAATGGAAGATCTGAGACATGTTTAAAGGGCTACTTAAGTGGGTGGCACAATCAGTGAAGCAGGCCCACTAGTAGCATTTAACTTACAGGCACTGGGCACAGGTAGTGCCACTTTACTAGGGATTTAAATATGTAAATTGCGTATAAGCCAATTCCACCATCTTTTAAGGGGAGAGCACAAGCACTTTAGCACTGGTTAGCGATGGTAAAGTGTGCAGTCTTAACCCCTTCACCGCGGGGTGAATTCTGCCACGGGGCAGGGGGGGGGGGCTAGGGGGGGGCGTGGTGCTGCGGTGCTCATGAGGGCTCCCGGTCGTCATAAATCACGGTGGGCGTGTGCTCATGACGGCTGGGAGCCGTCCAAACTCCACCCACTAATTAATTCTCCCGCACAGGCGGGGAATTAACACCGCGTGGGAGGAGCGGCAACGTTCGGACGGCTCCCGGCTGTCATGAGCACACGGCTACCGTGACTCATGACGGCCGGGAGCTGTCATGAGCACTAAAGACGTTAAAGCCAGCAAAAACAAAGTCTTCAAAACAGGAGAGTTGAAGGCAAAAAGGACGGATTTCACGCCAAGGATTCCATGTCTAACAATCAGGGGCGTAACACAGGCCCCCGCATCCCTCGCAGTGCAGGGGGGCAACCAAGCTCCAGGGGGGCCTCTCAGCACTGCACTTCGGCCGGGGAGCTCCTGATAGAGTCCGGAGGGGGCCCCTCCACTTACCTTGCAGGGGGGGCCCCCTCAATTATCGTTACGCCACTGCTAACAATATGGAAGGTTTGCACCAGTGGAACCGTTAATAGGGAGTCGCAATTAGGGCTTTTTGCCCTAGACCAGGCTCTTGTGCTGCCACTGCTCATAAAAGTAGGCATTAACTCATTACTTGCCACATCAGGATTACTGTGGGACTTTGATAGAGTCTCTAAGCAGGCCATTAGGTGAACAATGAGTTACCATTGGACATGCGAGGCTACTTTTTACTCACTACTTTACTGCTATATAGCACCACACAGGGCACCAGAATAAGGAACATACGAATGGGGGAATGCTCTATGAAAATACACTTAACATACATGGCCCCTTGACCCAAAAGTCACCAAACACTATACTTTGTCCCCACGTATAGCCCTTGCTCCCAAACACCACTTGTTCCCTTCATTGTTTCATGCACTCAAGCATGCACCCATGCACTCGTCTATCCTACCATACACTCAATCACTCTTGTTACCTATCCATCTACTCACTCATCTATCCATTCATTCAAACACTGAAACATCCATCCACTGACCTATCCACGCACGCAATCAATGGAGAAGAGTTTTCCCTTACCTACTGGCTTTAACAATGCTGCTTAGATTTCTATTAAAACGTTAACTTCTATTCTGAAGTAGGAAAGGAATTCCGAGTGAAAGGTCACACTTAACCGTTGTGTGAACACGGGTGCTCTCGTTTTAAGGACAGTTAACACAAAAATATCATCAGTACAGATCCAAGTGTGGATATAAAGAAACTCGTTAGAAGTCGAATCCATCCTTTTGTCAACAGTTTTAAAGAACCGAAAGAGCTGCTTTTATTTAACAGGTTCTGGGGGCGTTTTTTAGCTTACAAAACGTGTTCATCGTTTTCCCAAATGCGGTACCGCTGAAATTCGAACGAGGATTGAGCGTGGACAGCGACAATCTGCTTCAAGTCCTGTGCTGTTACTCAGCCGGGTGGGGCTGGGCTCACCCTGTCGCTGTCCAGGGTGCTGACTGCTCGGCCAGCAGTGGGACGGAGCCGAGGAGCTCCTGGGGTGCCCCCCTGTCCTGCCCGTGAGGATGCAGCGTCTGGGGCATCTCTGAGAGTGTGAGGGCTGGCAGCGGCAGAGGCGCAGTCCCAGGCTGGTAGTCAGGGCTGCAGAGTCCCGCTGCTGCAGTGCCCACACTGCGCCCCTCCCACCATACTCTGCCCTGGCTGCTGCCGGACCCTCCTGACTCGCTTCCCTCTCAGTACTAGGGCTCTGCCTGCCCTCCTCCTCAAGACATCTAACCCCTTTCCCTGGGCTGAACATACCACAGCAGCGCCGGTGGCAGCTGGTGCCGCAGCTTCGCCCGGCGTCTCTGCACACTCTGCTCCCGCCTAGTCAGGCTACCTCCCCGCCAGACCCCCGGCATCCCTCGCTCCCCGGGGCTGCGGAATCCCAGCCGGCACTGTCTCCCCGCGGTACATCCTGCCATGGACCTCAAGGCGGAATGGCTGCCCCAGGAGGTCTTCCGACCCATGCCGATGAAGAGCCGCCCCAAGGAGCCAGCCCGAGTCGGGGCCAACTTTTACAGCAGCGTCAAGCACCAGGACTATAGTGCTAGCGTCTGGCTGCGCCGCAAGGACAAGCTCGAGCATGTAAGCGCTAGTGATTTATAATACCGTTTTTGTGCTTCAGTATTTCAGTGAGTGAGATAAATGTTAGCAATTGAGGGGTTGTTGGGTTTTAGGGGGCGATGCCATGTACCACAGCTCAATGAATGTACCATTGTGTAAGGTAATAAAAGCGCACGTTTTATAGCGCTTCGTGGAGGCAGAACGAGAGTAGCAAGCGCTATTTAAAAAACTAGTCTATTGCTATTTTTGTGGCAACTGACACCTGTTTACACACCAAATTATTTTGGGAGATTACCAAAGCAGTTTGAATACTGTTACTGAAAACCGAGCCTAGCCGTCTCATAGCCGTACTATCATTAAATCTAATTAGGTACCACACGTCATAGAATGTGTCTTTAGGCGCTAGACTAAAGGTGCTAGTTTTGACCCAACTCACTGTCACTTTCTTTATTTACTCAAGAAAGATAAACAGTCGAAAAGGATCCAGACTCAGTTAGTTGCAAGTTTGATGGAGATGTTTAACTCACTGAGCCATCATATGCACCTGCTCTACATGGAAAGCACAGGGGTCCACCCAGCACCTGTTTCGGTGAACTAGTCTGACATGTTGCGCACATGAACTGGCGAAAGTCTGTGAAGAATATTGTTTGCACCGACTTGTACTGCTTTACACAATTTGGCCACGGATAAGCAGTTGGGGGGTGCACCTGCGACTCGGGGGTTCACACCAGAGCAGCTTTTCGTGTACTAGCAGTATGAGGCGCTTTTGCTCTCTAAAAACCATGGCAAAATTGATGTTTCATGGATGGTTCGGGCAAGTGAATATTTCATGAGAATTTAAGGCGCTTAAGTGTTCATGCGAGGGGGAAAAGCAGAGTGTGCCTGCCATTTACTGTTTCATTTTCCGGAATGCTGCCTGGTGGGTTAACTTCCTGCTGCTTCAAAGACCAGTAATTTACTGAATATTACGCCTGTGGATGGGTATCTAAGCTCCCGTGTGCCCCACGCACTCCTAAACGAGACAGCGTGGACTTGGGTACAATCGGCGTTCTTCCAAAAAGACATACTTAACCCCTCACCTGACAAAGTAATGTTACAAACAGCGGATGGGGTTTGGTGGGTGGAAAGACATGCCCACGCGGGTCCCATTTCCATTGATTTTTGGACAAAGTGAAAATTAAGATCGATACGTTGATTGATTGGTCACCAATAAACCTCCCTGCAAATGCGCTGCTCGCTTTGGAAAGACCACAGCACAGATTTTGGAACCTTGCGATGATGTCTCAAGAAAAACTGAATTACTCTTTAATGGCGTTGTTAGAATTACTTGACTTTAAAATGTGATTTTCCCCTCGAATAAACTGAGCTGCGTTGGTTTGCGGAGGGGGCCACGACCCGTGGTAACATTAAGGGGACGAGACTTCTAGAGAGAGAAAGAGCGTGGGGAATGGCAGATTGACAGAAAGAGATAAGAGAGGAGACAAGGAGAAGACATCGGAGAGAGTTAGAGAGCAAGAAAAGCAATGGAGTGGGGTTGGTTTGAGCATTTTTGCCAGGCCTGGTTTTGGCTACCAGGTCCCTCCCTGGCACCTACTGTTCTGCTGAGTTCATGCGCCCAAGGCAGTAGTCTCCACACCAGGTATTAATTAGACTGTCCCCAGGATCTCAAAATTACCCGAAATAATCCACTGAGGAGCCTGGCTCCTGTTCGTTTCTATCACTATGAACATTTCACTCAAGACATGGACACATCTATGGGATGCTGAGAATGCCTCAGTCGTTAAGGAGGCTTGTGGGGGTGAGACTGGGTGGGGTGGGGGCACTAATAATCATTTTGCTCACATGTTGCTAGCAGTTAAGAGCCGTTCATTGATCTTTCCCCATATTTGTGCCTTGTCTTCAACGTCAGGCCCATAATTGAAGACAGGCGATTAACATCAGTTAATGCCTTCAACAGAGTGGATAAGCTACTGTTAACGCCCTCAATAGAAGGCAGTAACATATAGATATGTCAATACGGGGCGCATTTGAAAAACAGGGCAATGCAATGCAGAAAATCTAAGTTGCTTCATTGCGTTGCACCAGGGGAGAGAGCAGCCCAGAGCCATGTCTACTAAATATGGTCTGGGGCTGCTCCCCTCCCTCTCTCATTAAGGCTGCCTTGCACCAAGCACCCCTCACACCCTATCACCACAGTCCAAAGGCGCGTGTGGGTTTCTACTATAGGTTTCGCACTAGAAGAGTAGCCTTCAAGTACAAAATCCTATTCTTACACAATTTTGTAACATTATTCACATTGGATGCGGACCGCATAAGACTTGACATATGGATACGTATCATGGTATCAAAGATGGTGTTTTATGAACTGTCTCAGTATTCACCATAGGCTACTAAAATAAACTGATGACTGAATTTGGAGGACTTTCATTCTATACTATATGGATGGACGGTCAAGTTGTATCATTAGAAAATACTCGTCCGTCATGAGTTAGAGCCCTGATGAAGTACCAGGAGCATTTGAACGAAACACGTTGGCTGGAGTTTAACCTTTGTGCATTGAAGAAAGATAATAACTGAAATATTGTGAATTTATATTGGAACTTGACTTCTTTCTGGTGCACCTTCTTATACGTTACAATTTGTAGATTTGACTTTGTGACAGAAACCATGGGTGGTAGCATTGGAAAACCCAAGTACACCCATGAACCCCCCGCCCCTCCATGACACAATGTAGTGCAAAGCAGCACAGAGCTCTATTTGCACCTCAAAAAGGGAAACTTTGCAGCGAAAAAGTCCTCCAAAGTCAATGCCATAACAAGGCTTTGCGCTTCTTTGCGCCGCTTGGAGACAGCACAATGTCTCGATAAATCTAACCCTACCTACATCTTTAGAATACCTCCCAAATCCATAGAAGTAGCGCATTTGGTGAAAATGTGCAGTTATGGCCTTAAGTTTCGAACTTCACTATAAGGAAACATACATGGAAACCCTAGCTCCGACCTGACCGAAACTGTGTTTTTTGTCCCGCAAATCAGACTGTCTCCCTTTGCTTTCCCTGGTAAGACTCATGGGTAGATAAAGGTAGTTCAGTTCCCTTTTACACAGTAAAAGAAAAATTCTTTTACATTTCGGGTGAATTTCTGCCTGCGCCATTTCATCTCTCACAGAGCAGCTGCCTGTCATCGCGTGACTGCATCTCGAGCGCCATTACGGCTGAGCATACCGAGAAAGTTTTGTTGACACCGGAAGTCAATAAAAACGAATGTGGATAGGACTAATGCATGACTTCATGTCTGAGCTCAGGACGATTGACTGTACACAGTGCTGAGCTCAGGGCAATGAAACAGTTGTTATCGGCCATTAGCTGCCGAGCCCCTGACAAAGATTGACGTTCAACCGCCGTAATTACACGCAATAGCTTCAAAAGACAGATCCATACTGGAAGCTTCAGAGCAGGGCTAAAACAAGTCAAGTGTTATAAACAAACAGTGACACCACACTTTATTCATTGCATGCTTTCTCAAGGAGAACATCTTCAGCAAGTACTTTGAACATTTTATTTCCCGAGTTTCAATTAAAACCCACCATGCCTCCATAGTTTTTTTATCCCATACATGGGAACCTAATTGATTCTAGGGACTAACACTTTTTTGGGGAGCTAAGGCAACATATTGTTATGTGCTATGGACTTTTTTTTAATCAGCATTGTTCGACATGTATCCTGTTGACTACGTCTGGCAGGGAATATACAAGACAAAAAGGACTGTCCGAAAACAAATGGGGAAAAACCCTGCCCTAAATGTCAATATTAAGGGTAGGATGCACTTCAACAAATTATCTTGGCAACGCTTCAGATTGGGTCAATCCATGTTCCTCAACTCAGAGGGGAGATAATTCCAGGTTTGGACACCGCACGACTCTTCGGGTCGGCATCTACCTGGAGATGTTCTGGACCTGGCACATATAATGTGTCCGCGATCACAGAAAATATCTTATTTCCTTTAGTCTGTCTATTAATCCCACCAATCATCTAAATGAACTCATGCAAGGCCACATTAACTATCTTCCGTTACCCCTATTAATTTAATCTTCCACAAAGAATCTGGAGCAAATGTATGGAAATGTTTTGTTGAGAGCACAAGACTAACCACAATCTACACTGGGCTAACCAATAATCTTGGGTTCCGGAGCAGTGTGATGTTCGGCAGAAAGCACTTCAACACTTCATCAGGGGTTTTAAGCGCCATATAAATGAAAAAACAATACAATACATGGCAGATTTTAGGGATACATGCATAAAATAAATTTACAGAAATTGATCTAAGTTTAAAGGCTTTACAAAGTTGGCGATTATCTTGAAGATTCGTCTGGATACTAGTGTCCACGTTAGACACCACTGATCTAAAATAAAGTGTATTGATGACATGATCATAACAGCAGACTCCCTGTGCTGTATTGTGTTTGATATGGGACCCCATTGTTAGTGCTTTGGCAAGTAAGAGATACTTGCATTTCTCCTCTCAGGCACAGCGGTGGTCAGCTGACTGGACACTAATGATTCATATCCAAACTTTAGAACAAAAAATAGATCATTTGTGTAGCATTTTTTTACTGCCAAAGTGGCGTCTTGGGGCTGAAGACAGATGTTTACGCAGTGGCGGCTCCTACGCTAAGGTGGAGGAGCGTTGCCCCACTGCTCAAAAGGAAAAATAAAATGATAATAACATATAATTATTATCATTTTATTTTTCCTATTGCAGTCAGTGGTGGGGCGGGGCTGGCCAGAGCAAGGGAGGGAGTGGTTTGCACTTCCTAAGTGGGCATGACTGTTTGGCCGGAAAACAGTCATTCATACTTTGCATGTTCCCCACCAGGCTGGATTACACAGCCTGGTGAGGGACTTGCACAGGTTCCCTGTCCCCATCTGAGCACCGAATCACGACTCTCAGACCAATCACAACACTGCATTACAGCGTTGTCATTGGCTCAGGGGAGCCTGTGTGCCCGGGTGCTTCTGCTGCCGGCTTGAGACAGGAAGAAGGAAGATGGAAGAGACTGAAGGAGAGGCAGAAGCCGGCCGGCCGTTCCAGGTAAGTCCTTTTTGTTTTCTTTTTTTTTAATTCCTCCTCCCCGCCCCACCACCCCCATCCAGTAGCAGACACTACTGGTTTATTGTTACTCAAAGCAGTGGGGCTCATTTGAGACAAATGAATGAAGGGACCCCGTGGATCACATATTCTTCTGCTGGATGCATTATTTCACAGTAGGAGTAGTAAAGTAGTAAAACCCCCAAAAATGGACAGTTATTAGACTTCCATTATCGAAATAAACAAACAAGACATTACAATTAGTCTATGTCAAACAATGAATGGGTACATGGGCACTGAATATCGACACCAACTGAATAACAACACCAAACAATATCGTGATATAACAATATCGGAGACAGAATATCAAAGGACAAAATATCGAAAGGTAAGAGCATATAAGGAAGTATAGATTTACTATTCCTAAGTCCACTTTACGTACCTTGAAGATGTATGTACCGTGTAGATAGATACCTATATGCATTGTCAGGTGCTAAAAATCTAGACTCACTTACCTGTCAATAGTTTTTTAAAATATTTTGTTCTCGATATTGTGTAGTCGATATTCAGGGTGTACACCACAATAATACATAACCAATCAGTTAGAATGTTACGATGACAAATTCCTCCTAAAAACAGCGTTGCAAAATAGAGCAGGGCTTCCCAAACCTTTTAGAACCGCGACCCATTTATTAGAACCACAAAAGTTCATGACCCACCTACCTATAATGGACATGAGGGTCGATTTTTGAATGTAACTAAAGCATCTTGTGGTAGTGCATCCCCATTTACAGATAGCACATTTTTCTTTGAAATGGCCATCACCGTTTCACAGACATACAGTTTTACTGATGAAATGATGTAGTGAGTGATAATGTGTGGAAATCAGGCTTCTGTGAATATTTATCATTTGCGCATCACCAAGTAAAGTGCCTTAATTTGCTTTGATCCTTTTAAAATCGCTTTTACTAGCACACTTCAGAATTACAAAAAAGTGCTTGATTTTTGCTTTCAAAACTGCTCAACGCATGCAGTTCATTTACTGTTATTTTCAATTTTGTTGGAAAAAGATATCCTACAGCCTTTCCTTCACACTCCCCGTATTCCAGCAAGATCATCACATAATTCACTTTACAATCTCCTCTCGCCAGGAGCGTAACAAAAGCCCCTACAGCCCCAGCAGTGTGGGGGGGGGGGGGCCGTTTACCCATACTGAAGGGGCCCCCTTAGCCCCTACTGATGCAAATGTGAGTGGCCTCTTCGGCATATCTTGCAGGGGGGGCCTAACATTTTGTTACGCCACTGCCTCTCGCTTTGCAGTCAGAGAAGGAAAAGTAAACACCAATGTTGTCAGAAGACATAGCATGACATTTGACCTCTGTCTTTGTTGCCTCCTTGCTTCCTGTTGCGCCATCATTTTCTGAGGTGAGAGGCAGAGTTGAAGTGCTGCACTGTGATCAGTGTAGACACTGTCCCTGATCCGGCAAGCCGCAAATTTGTATGCTTCTTTGGGGATGGGAATCCATTAAGGAACTCCCTCGTCCCCATTGTGGCCGGTCTTGTAGTGAAAACTATGAAAGGCTGCCTATTTGTAACCAACTACTCCAAATACTGCGACCTCTACCCAGTCGTAATTTTAGTAGCTTCCCCTACCGCCCGAAGAGGGCGTCAGCCAAGTATAAATGGGAGGTATAAGGAAAAATTGAAATAATAAAACAGAATGCAAAAACGCAGGTTACCGCTTTATTTCCTCACATTCCTCTCCAAAATGTGCTAATTTAACCGTTCTTCATCTTCCAGTGCGGTCATGGTTTAAATATGAGGAAAAACTGTGAAGCCCAATCCCACTTTTTTCCCATGTTTACCCCATAAACACTGCATTTCCACCAACTATAAAAGAGGCTGTCAATATTGCTGGGTGACAATGTCAACCTGTGTATGGATTTTGGATTACCTACCAAAGATTACTGATTGACGAGGCAAATATGAACATTCACACTCTTGGATTACTGAATGGTGGTGCAAATCTGAACATGCTGCAAGAGGGGGCCAGTACCCAAGATCTGAACACACATTGAAGATGATGGAATAACATGAACATACACTAAACACGTGAGAGGGGTGGAACAAAACAACATTTTTAGTAAGGATTAATGAGCAGCGACAGAAATCCAAATATACACGAAAGATTGCTGAGTAAAGAAGTAAATCTGAACATGCTTCATGGTTGGTAATTTTTGAGATATTGTGGGATTTTTTTTATTGTATTGTAATTGCATTTATATAGCGCATACTACCGCTGATGTGTCGTTGAAGTGCTTTACAGCAAGTAGCACACTACTCTGGAAACCAAGGTTGGCAGGTAATCCAATGGTTATTGGTTATTGGGATTGCTCATGTGCTCTCAAGGTAATCCACTCAATGCATTTTCCACAGTTGCTTCGTGGTAGATTGGTAGATTAATGAGTTAAGTGTTATCATTAGTGGTAGTTATGTGAGTTCAAACAAATAACTGGTGGGATGAGTAGACAGACTAGCATTGATTAGGGGCCTTATTATGAGTCTGCAGGTCCACAGACTGACAGACTCACAGTGACAGTCTCCTGACCATCCTATTACGACTAGGGCTTTTGGGCGGTCCTGGGACCACAGAATCTGCCACAACCGCACAGGGAACCACTATTCCCTGGTAGTAGCGTGGTGGTCCTGAGGCCACAATGCGCTTGGAGGATCCACTGCGGCCCACCAAGCATTTGCGAGTTTCCTCACGTTACATTTTTTCATGGCGGAGTGACCACCATGAAAAGTGTGGCGGAGTAACCACCATGAAAAGTGCGGCAGTGAGGAAACAAATGGGGTCCTACAGAGCCCCTGGTGCCTCACGGCATGTGGATGCAGACCCCCCTGTGTGCATGCACACCAGTACCTGCATGGCATGGACAGGAGCAGCCAATGCCATGCGGGTACTGCCTTTGACCTTTCCATTGCGATGCCTATTTCATAGGCACTGCCCTGGGAATTCCAAAGAACCGCCAGCTCGCCCTCCAAACAGGAGAAAACTCCTGATCTGACGGGCAGTTCCTACATGGGTTTGGCAGTGTAGCAGCGGGCGGTCCCGCTCCCGCACCGCCAAACTCGAAATAAGGCCCTATGTGTTGTTAGGTTGTAGGGATCCGGTTTAAGGGTAGTTAGGTTGTGTTCTATAAAATACATTGTCAGCCATTTACAAAGATACAATAATGGATACTAAGGTTGACAGCAATGGCGGCCCACACAGGTAACACTGTGGGGTGGTGAGGCGGGTCAGGGGCGGGCTGGGGGGGTGTAGTGGAGTGTGACAACGACAGGAAAGTGGAGAGTAAAGAAATTAATAAATAAAAGCACTGACTTTTGCGCTCGCAGCATCGCCGAGTCAGCGATGCTGCAAGCGCAAGGTAAGTGCTTCTATTTATTTATTTCTTTACTCTCCACTTTCTCGCTGCGTTACCTGTGCGAGCCGCCACTGGTTGACAGGCATGCTACTTAGAGTACGTTATACTGAGAGAGAGGAGTCATGCAGAAGATGGAAGGTAAGGAGAGGGTCGCTTGGAAGATATAAGGGCGAGAAAACAAAGGAAAGTTTTAAAGCAAGGTACATTTTTCATGTAGGTTTTAAGAATATAGTGGGAAAATGCTTTTTGAGATACTGTGTATGACATAAAGGTGCCAACCGCGACATAATGCTTTTAATTGCATAATGATTGTATCTATTCACATGTTGCCAGCATTCTTTACTGAATGTTTCTCAGCATGTTTGCAATACTTGCACCTACATACTACTGCTAATTCCTAGCATTTTCCTAACATTATCACTACTGTTGTCAGGGTGCTCATATGGTAAGATTAGTGTGTCCTGTCTGCATCCATTCACGCATACACTCGTGTGCCCGTTCAAGCCCCCACCCAGTCACCCAACCACCTATTAATGTTCATTCGGTCACTAACTCATTTACCCATCCATGCACGCCCTCATCCATCAAACCGCTGACTCACTCTCACATTCACCCACTTAACCATCCACTCAACTTAACACACAAACTCAGCAAACAGCGAAAAAGCACTCCCATTTATAAAATAAATACTTTAGCTTTGCCAACGCTTGTCTAAATGCTGTGATAAAATTGTTTTCTACACTTGTTAATATGTCATTGCAGACAGTATGTGCATCTTAAACTCCCATATAAAAGGGTGAGAATATTTGTGACAGAATTCCATATATTGAAACATTGTGATAATTGTGTAATTTGAAAGTTCTATTTTTGTGTATTATTTCTAGACACAGTTGCCTCCAAATATGTGGGGACAATTGCCATATATGTCGAGGGGATGCAGCTAAAACCACCCAGACATTTTCCTTAACAGTTGAAAAGATGCTATAACCCAAAAATATCTACAAATGGAGCCAATCGAACTAATTTGTAACTGATATTCTAGAATTTCCACTAGGGACACAAAAAACCCAATATGTCACAGTGCTGGTACCTAGCCAGGAACTCAGTCACTCGCCTTCATCGTAAGTGACACCTTCCTCGCCTTCCTTTCAGTGAGCCATCAGTCTCTGCCGGCGCTCAGTAAGTCTCCCTGGAGCCATCACATTTCTGCTGTGTCAGAGCCTGTTTCTCTGATGGTTTCTCCGTCCACACTTTGCACAGAAAGCTGCACTTCCTAACGCTCACACTTTAATTAAGTATTCTTTTCCTGTAAATTGCTAAGCTGCCAAGTGCAGTTGTCAATTACTTAGTGTTAAAAAAAACTTATCTGTGCGTTTCCCACTCTTTGTAATCTGCCTCGAACTGTCAGAGTTGTTTAATAACGAATGTCACTCCACTCCAGCGCTCATTCCTTTCCTTCTTTGTTTTTGTGGCTTTTCTCAAGTGATATACATTCCAACAATCCATTTTTATGGATATTGTTTTTAACGAAAATGACCCCTTGTGTTTTTTTCTCTTAGCAGGGGTCAAGCGGGACTTTGTTCCGGTTTTCTTATTATATAGTATAGACAGTTCTGTTTATAAATTAGATTTACTCAGTACTTTTATTCCAAACATAATTACTAAGGGGTATATTATCAAGAAACGGCGTTAAAATTATCAAAATTAAAATTTAGCCCTTGAGAATTTCCATAGAAGCCCATGTCTGGTGTCAACATGGGCTTCTATTGGAATTCTCTGTGGCATATTATCAAGCCCATTATCGCCGCTTTAGCGGATAATTTTAACGCCGTGCTTGATAATATGCCCCCAAGTGCTTCATAAAATTACATTATTTTGTAATAACCACTCCTGCCTGAACTAGCTTACACTAGTCAGTTGCCATTTATGGACCTCTCTAATCAAGCCTATGCCTGGGTAGAATATTAGTTACGTAGGAGTAATCAGTGTAATTTCTGTAATTCCACGTTACTCTTTGACACAGAATTACTGATAATTAAGTGATTACTCCTGCTCACGTAAGTAAAAGTAATTTGGGGGAAAAAATCTTACAGTTACAGTACGTTTATCAAGCGCGAGCGGCTGCTTGCTATTTGTGTTCCGCTGCATTTAGCGTTGTTTCTTAGCACAAAATTAATCCTTGCGTGGAAAGTGGATTTCGCAATAAGAAAATTGTCTTAAATGCTAGTAGTAAATTTGGGGAAAATCCTACTATTCGAGCACATTAAGCAAGTACAAGAGGCTGCTCACGCTCGCTATTCAAGTTCTGTTACATTTAGCTCTATATTTTAGGGCAATATGCATTCTCGCTTCAATTTTGGATGCTAGGGGGCATTTTTGCGCTAAAAAATAGCGCGTATAGCAAATTTACCCTTCTAGGTAATTCCGCGTGATTATGCTACACAGAATTACGCCAGTTACACCCTCTCCTAATCAAGCCTCATAAAGCATGCACTAGACTCTTAAATCACCATTCACTAATAAGTACCATTGCATTTTGCTCCGATAACAATTAATCACAAGAAAACTGACCATGTGGCCATTTTCTCAACTGTCAAAAGTTGTATAAGTGCTTTCCATATAACTGCGTGTGTGTGTGAGAGTGTGATATTCACACACACAGACACACCATGCAGTGAAAATGAATGTGGCTGACTAAGATGTTATTTAGAGGAACTGTCGTAATTAATACACATTCATACATTGGTTGCTACAGTGCAATTGTTACATTTCACATTGTAAGAAACTGGGTTACTGGTTGGGGGGGGTGAAACCATTACTGAAGCAGCAACCACAATCCTTGCTAGAGTGAGGCATATGCAAAACCCAGGTTAACCCGTGCTTAACCCTTTGGTAGCTTGGCACAGATCAGTTAGACTTACTTAGAGGCAATATCTATAGTATTTATGTATCACTTCAAACAGTGATTAAGTGAAAACACAAAACAAGAAAATTCCCACATCTGTTTCGAAAAATAGAGTACATGTTAATAAATAAATCAAGACCAAAATGGCAAAAATCCAATCTGTAGAACCAGATTTAAGTGAAAATAGCCCCAAAAAGCACACAGTGGCACCAGTAGATATTTGGTCACGCTAGACCGGGACAAAGTCAGGCTGATCACAATGGAGTGTGGGCCGACAACAGGGCCCCAGTCAGTCTGAGCAAGAGTACCTTAAATCTTGGTTGCAAAGAGTTGCAGAGTCCCTCGTCGAGGATGCGTTGTGCGCCGAGGTGATGTCATGTCCGGGCTGGAGATGCGTCCCACAGCATCGGTTCCAAGAAGTAGGGAGGCTGCAATGTGAGGCCTGCACTGTCATCGAGGATGCCCTTGACGAGTAGGGCTTGCCATATGAAGTCCTGCATCGAGGATGTGCCATGTACCAGTTGGTTATGAAGATGCTGCGGGCTGTGATATGAAGTCCTTGCACCAGGACAGACCACGCAGCATAACCTATGCACAGGTTCTGCTTGGGGCTTCGCCACACCGCAGATGAGATGCGTCAGTTGGGCTGGATCTACAGATGGGTTCGCAGAGCACCTTTAGGCCCACTTCCAATGGGCCAGGACTGGGATGGCACCACTTGGTAGAATAGGGCTCACAGATGGCTGAGTCTGGGTGCTGGGTTCAAGGTTGTTGGAGCCTTCTGTCCCTAAGGCTCTAGTCAGGAGGCCAGTTAACCAGTCCTTGGTGTCACCCTGGGATCCAGGGTTCAAAACATGTAGGTCCAGTCCTCATCAAGGCAATAGGGTAGCAGGTCAGCACAGAAAGGCAGCAGTCATTTAGAGTAGCAGTCCAGCAGAGTGACAGTCCTTTCGGCACCACAGCAGTCCATCTTCCTGGTGTAGGCCACATGGCCAGAAGTGTACTGAAGATTTGGGTCTAAGGGGCAGTATTTATACCTGGTGCCCACTAAAAAGTCAAGGAAGCTTCTACAGGTTTCCACCCCCTACGGTGTCAGGCATTCCCTTCCTCCCTGCCCGGTCCTAGCTTGTCTGGGGTCATAATAGACTAGTGTTAAACCCTTTGCGAGAGTGCCCAGGCAGGGCCTTTGTGATGTGCAAGTGTGGTAGGAGGCAGCTCCTCCCCCTCGTTAACTCAGAGTGTCCATCCTGCCAACACCTATCTTCCCTTTGCCTCTCTGTCTGAGAGCAATACACAAAGACAAACTGCCAGATACACATGGTCATGTGACTCAAGATCAGGCTGCAGGCACCAAATGGTTAGGTCAAGAAAAGGCCAACATTCTAAAAGAGTAATTTTCAGAATTTTGATTGAAAATCTGACTTTTCCATTGAAGAGGGCTTTAATTACAATTCTTTAGACACCAAACCAAATCTGTGCACCTGTTCTCATTTGGAAGTTACAGCTTAATAAATGTAACAAGACACTCCAGGCTATCCTATGGGAGAGGTAGGCAGTGTAGTAGTGAAAAACAAATTTAGGAGTTTTTCACTACAAGTACGTGTAAAACTTAAAAGCACACATCCATCTTCTTAAATACACTGCACCCTGCCCTCTGGGCTGTACAGGGCCTACCATAGAGGTGACTTATATGTATTAAAAGGGTAGGTTTGGGCCTGGAAAAAGGTGTATTTTGCCAGTTTGACATAGCAGCTTAAAAATGCACACACTGGCTGCAGTGGCAAGCCTAAAGGGCTACTGAAGTGGGGAGCAAAACGAGTGCTGCAGGCCCACTAGTAGCATTTAATTTACAGAGCCTGGGCACATGTAGTGCCACTTTACTCGGGACTTACAAGTAAATTAAATAGGCCAATTGAGTGCCTGACAATTCTGCCATGTATTAAGGAGAAAGCACAGGACACCTTAGCACTGGTTAGTGGAAAAGTGAGAAGAGTCCTAAGGACAGCAAAAACGAAGTCCGCAACACAGGAGAGTCAAAGTAAAAAATGTTAGGGGAAAACCACAACAAGGATGCCAGGTCTAACACACATGAGAAAGACACTGTTTATTGCATCACAGATAGCATTGTTACAATACTTTACACATAGAAACAACTCTCCTAATGGTCACCAGTCCTCTTCAAAGTGATTTTACCTCAGTGCAGAAATGTAACCCCTGCATCCTGCTTTTGTAAACAATAACACATGGAAAAAATGTCAAGGAGAAAAACATATGTTCAGATGCCCAAAATGTATTGTGCTATGTATTAACATTGTTGAGGGAGAGTAGGGGTATCATGTCCCATTCAACAATTTGACTCTTGTGAGTCATGGCCTATCTTCACACACAACAACAGTAATATATAACATATTCCACTCTCTGCACATGCATGTGTACTATTTATTTTGCAGTGGAAGTTGCCGCGGTGTAGGTATGGTTTAGCCACACTTTCCAATGAAAAAGCATTTTTTGATTTGCCTATGACTTTCGACCCCATGGGCAGATTTGCACCAAAAATGTCAATCACTTGGCATTGTGAACTAAGCTCCAGCAACCCAATTTTTGTGATGATCCGTGCAGGACCGTGTTGCCTTTGTGCTTATACCCTGATGTGATAGCAGGATGATTTCTGCCAGCTCTTCATGCACAGAGCACATTCCAGCTTTATCAGTTCCTGTCTACTGCAAATGCTGTTTTAAATTCCTTTTAGAGTGTTCTTTGTTGATCTGACTGCCACATTTCACACCATACCAGATTGTGTTAATTTGAAACTGTTCAGTATTAAGTAATCCTCTTTTTATTATGCACACTGAAGACATTTATTCGTGACTCACTTTCACCAATGGTTCTTTAATAAACCTCACCCAGGAAGAAAACTGGCCTTTAGTGTGCTTAATTTGCAGCATTTGTAACACTTTTTCACTTTCTTTTTTTTCTTGCTCCTTTCTTTCTTTCCCGCTTCCTTCCTCTGTTGATTTCTTTCTCTCTTTCTTTCTTTCTTTCTTTCTGTCTTTCTTTCTTTCTTTCTTTCTTTCTTTCTTTCTTTCTTTCTTTCTTTCTTTCTCACTTTTCTTCTTTTACTTTTTTCTTTTCTTTTATTTCTTTCATTTTTCTTTCTTTTTTTCTTTCCTTCCTGCTTTCATTTTTCTTCTTTCCTTGGCTTCCTTTTCCAATTTCTGTTTTTCCTTCTCTTTCTTTCATTTGATATTTCTTTCCTTCTTTCTTCATTTGCCTTTTCTTCTGTCCCAAAGGAAAGAAGCTAGCAGCCAATGGCATAAATTGGCCTTTTAGGTCTGTGTTAGCCAAGCCCTTTTGAGTTTACTAAATTACGTGCACCATCCATTATTTCTTTCTTTCCTGCCTTCTTTTTTCTTGACTTCTTTCTTTCTTGTATTCTCTCCTTATCGCATTCTTTCTTTTTCTTGCATTCTATCTTTCTTGTCTTCTTTTATTCTTCCCTTGATGCTGCCTTTCTTTCTTTCTTTCTTTCTTTCTTTCTTTCTTTCTTTCTTTCTTTCTTTCTTTCTTTCTTTCTTTCTTTCTTTCACCAAGGCATACAAATTGGCTTTTTTAGATCTGTGTTAGGCCAGACCTTTTCATTTCAGTTCTTTCCTTCTTTTTTTCATTCCTTTCTCCTTTCTTGCCCTCTTTCTGTCTTTATTGCCTTCTTTGTATCATTTATGCCTCTTGATTTCTTTTATTCTTTCTTTCTTTCTTTCTTTCTTTCTTTCCTTCTTTCTTTCTCTCTTTCTTTCCTTCTTTTTGACTTCCTTGACTTTTTAACTTTTTCTAGCCTTCTTTCTTTTTGTATTTTTTCTATTTTTCTTGCCTTCTTTCTATTTCTTGCCTTCTTTCTTTCTTTTTCCTTTCTTTCTTTCCTTCTTTCTTTATCTTTATCATCTTCTTTCTTTCTTTCTTTCTTTCTTTCTTTCTTTCTTTCTTTCTTTCTTTCTTTCTTTCTTTCTTTCTTAAAAGCAAGAGGTTGGCAGCCAAAACATAACAATTGGATTTTTTTAGGTCTGTGTTAGCCAAGACCTTCTTTATTTCTTCCTCCTTTTGTGCATTCTCACTGTCTTTATTGCGTTATTTCTGTCTTCTTGCCATCTTTATTTCTGTCTTTTTTTACTCGTTTCGAACTTTCCTTCATTCCTTCCTTCTTTCATGCCTGCTTTATTTCCTTCCTTTTATCTCTCTTTCTGTACTTCCTTCTTTCATTATTTTCTTCTTTATTTCTTCCTTTCTTTTTGTCCCTTTTTCCCTTTTCCCCTTCTTTCCTTCTCTTTCTTTCCTCCTTTCCTTTGCTCTTTCTTTCCTTCTTCCTTTCCTTTTTTCTCAGAGGGAAGAGATTTGCAGCCAATGCATAATGATTGACTTTTTTTTAGGTCTGCGTTATACAAGACCTTTTGATTTTATAAGAAAATATGTGTATGACATAATAATTTATAGAGGTTTTCAGCCACACTTCATCCTTTCTTTTGTGGGTTTGTCATTCGCATTTTTCTTCCACTTACTCCAGCATGCATCATGGGGCAACGTGTCAGTTAATTTCAGCCATTGTCTGACTTCCCTATGAGTAATTACATGCTGCCCTTTGTCAAGGGTAGGATACCATACCTCAACCTCACACAAAGTAGTTCCCTTTCGTACCAGGGAGTACTATGATAATATGTGCTTTTTTGAGACCAAAAAACATTTTTGTCTTTAGCCAACATTTTCTTTAGATTGATGAAGGACTGGCTGGTTCCTGAATGATAATGTTTTGCCAAAAACCATGAGAAAACAAAACAAGAATTGACAAAGACTGGCGGCCAAAGTCAGACGCATTAGTTTTGCCAATGCATGTTTGTGAAGGTATTTGTATAACATCTGTAGCACGGACATAGCCATATGGGCAATTCGGAACTTTACAATGACTAGGATAACAGAAGGTAGAATTGAAATTAGATATCATCTGGGAAACAATATATATATCATATCAGAGGAGATTTAAGAAAAAAGGGTGACTGGATAGTTAGACTGAGAGGTAGACTTGGAAAAGTGGGTATATAGGTCTCTTCTGAATTCTAGAAGGTTCAGCTTCAGCATGGCCTAATCCAAGATCATGTTCCAACATCTGGGGACCAAGCAAGAAAATGTTTGATTCATGACTTTAGTTTTGTTAGCTGAGGGTTTCTCCAGTATTAAGCTTCTCTTACTCTTTGCTGACCTAAAGCCTCCTATGGTAGGTCAATTATCTTTTAGTAGGAAGGTAGGCCAATATGGAGAGTAATATGGGTCATGCGAGCTATTTTAAATCTAATTCTAGCTATTAGAGTGAGCCAGCCAGTGCAGGTCTGTCAAGATGGGACTAATATGGTTTGATGTAATGGCCCCAGTGAGTAAACAGACCACCTCATGGAGGAGTAGCAGTGGAAAATTTGTAAAGCCTCCAAGAACTGCAATACCTCCTTCCAGGAGAGACAGTACCAGAGTTTGAACCACTGACTGGAAGAACGCTGATGCAATGGAGGGCTTCGGCTGTCTAAGGAGCTGTGGTTGATTTATAGTCATTTTGGCCACTTATAATATATGTTCAAACATATTACAGTTTTGATCGATGAGGACCCAAGGGTTTTGCAATAAGAAACCAGGTTAGAGAGATATTAAGTAAGGTTTTAAAATCTTATAATGCTGTGTCTTCAAATTATTTGCTTCACTCTTTGGGAAAATCTTGGGGGTAGTTATGGAAATGGTGCTAGGTAAAAGATGGCTATATATATTATAAGTAGCATATACCAATATGGCAATTAAATATTCTGAAGCGAAATCATTTTTTAGATGTGAAACCCATTTGAATTTTGTGGCTTCAGAATGCTTTTGATTTGCTTTGTGAAACAAATGTAAGGAATGTTGGGGTTTACAAAACTAGAAAATGTTCAACAGATGTAGGGATCGCTAACAAATACTTTTATTGTCCTGAAGCAACAGACACTGTATCACATTTTCATTTTTTGTGACATTATTTTGGTCTACTAAGACTAGAGTGGTCTTTTCCAATTTTGAATGAATCACAAATCAGGAACCTGAAAAATCATTTGTTTGCTTTATACATTATCAAAGATTCCCTTTTTGTTTTTCAATGTTTATTTGGAAAGCATAATGAATTCCGTCAAACGGAAATGTCATTTCTTAAAATATTTGTACCTTTTGAGTGATAGAGGCCCTTATGGATGTGAAAAATATAATAAGAAAAAGGCTAGTATTGAAGTTTAAATTTCCACTGTTGCAAGCAGATGTAGTGTGTGGGGACAGTTTAAAATGTGGTACAAAAGTAATAGCCTTAATTTCAAAATGTACTTAGAATTTGTAGAATTGAGTATGCCATTATGCATCTACTATTAAGTGGATTGTTGCATTTTTCTTTCTTGTATTGTGATTTTATGATATGCCCTGCTTCACAATAAATCCTTTGGCTGACTGCGGTACTGAGTAAATCTCTCACATAGCATACTTTATTTGCTATGCAAGAAAAACTAATTTCATGGATAACTTCTTAACTACATTTGAATGAAAATAGTATACAATTCTTCATGACGGTGAGATGTGGACTGCAACTCTCATCCAACGATCCAGTAAATCATGACAGGTTTGTCTTTTGCCTGCAATACACAATTGATAGCTTTTAATCAATAGTGTTTTTTTTGATTTCACAGCGATCGTATAATTATTGAACACAAAAAGCATAAATAATATGTAACATCACAGCATTGCTGTCAATTTCCAAGTACATTGGTTAAACAATATAAGAGAAACTAATGAGAATTAAATTTAGGGAGTCAAATATTCTCAAAAACGATTAAGAAAATATTATGCTATTTTCATATTATTGCCGCCTTCGTTTGCTGACCTTTCTATCAATTGAATTTAAATGGCAGGAACTGAGCAGCTTTATGGATATTTGGTTTCTGGTCAGGCAGCACTTTCCGTCATAGTAAAAACAAGTGCTGACAAAGCAGGGAAAAAACTTAACAGGATCCATCGAGCTATCATAATATTTGCTCCCTGGAGAGGGTGACAAAGTGCCTTCCAGAATAGTAAAATTCAGGTTAGTGGTGGCGCCTGTATACTACGCACATCAAAGTTGAATCCTGATGAGTATGAAAGAAGACCTCACACTTTCATAGCTTGTTAAATTGACTGCAGTGCCTGATCCATTTGGACCATCTACCTCCATACAAACACTTTTGGACTACTTTTATATCAGTCCTCAATTCTTCAAAGTCAACTCAAATTAGGAATGCAGAAGCCATGGAATGAGAAACCAATCTTAGTGGTGTTGCAAAAGCTGTTAATGGTAAGGCACAAGACTTGGGAAGATTATTTTGCTGTTGTATTCTATTACGAAGATTGTCAAAGGAGAGTGCTTGCAATGCTCACAAATTGGCCCTTTCTGGATGAGAACATGAGATGAAAATGTCTTAAAAAAATGATAGCCAAATGTTCACTCATGGCTGTTATGTCTGAGTTGTCATTATGTTTGTTGAGAAACGATGAAAGGAAAGTAAGTGGGATTGAGGCATCATTTGCCACTGTGGACACAAACCGGTCGCATTGTAAAGGCAGGAAGAAATTTATGATTGGTTTGTAAGTCCTGCCCCCTCTTTTGATTAAGAGAGTTTCTTGGTTTTAGGTCTTGTCTATAGATCCCTTTAGCTGCCTGTTGTTGAAAGAGCATTGAGGACAATACCAATATTTAGAGCTAGTTTGGGTCAGCTCATTGCTTATCATTTGTTAGCTTTCTTGTCAATATAAGTTCTGTCCTTCTATATTTCTTGGCTTCCCATCTGTCTCTTGTGTTTGCCCCTCTCCTGGATCATAGATAGTCTACAATTCTTTTGATTGGACGAGTTGTATCCTTCCACTGCTTACAAACACGGAATAACGTTTTTCTTTCTATTTGAACACTCCATTGGAGTGCATGTAGGTTGTCCTCCCTTTCCCTTGTGCATCTGTTTTGTTTCACATTTTTGTCCTCTTTCTGCTGTTGGTTTTGCTTTCCCCAATTTCTCCCAGCCCTCCCTGCTCTTTGATTTCTTTTTGACCCTCTTCCACTTCCTCCATTGCTCTCCCAACCCTGCTGCATTTCTGTTGCTTTTGTTCTCTCATCTCGTCCCTCCATTACTCTGTCACCCATCCCTAGTCCTCTGTTGCTTTCGTCCCTTCACTTCTCAGATTCCGCTGGTGCTCCCCTGCCCCTTCTTTTCCCACTTTTTATTTTCCTCTGTTGTTTTCTTTTTCTTGCTAGTGCGCAGCAAAAGCAAATACTGCTACGGTTCCGCTTGCACTTTATTTTTGCTCTTCTACTCTTGACTTTTTATAATTTAATTTACAATTCAAAAATGGCCATCTTGTATAGTAAATTAAATGTACCAATTTAATATTTCAAAATAAATATATTTTACTATGCAATTACAAGACATTTTGGCTTTGCCAAAGCTTGTTGGCATTTTTTCACTTATAGGTTTAGTAGTTAAGATTAACTGGGGTACAAGATTGAATATGGCCAACCCCAGCAAATCACAGTTCTAGGCAATGGTATTTCCTCATCTAAAGTGCGCCAACATCTACAGTGCTCCTATGAAATTTTCTCAACAACCAAACAATTGTTCCACCACTACTTCAGCACAACGCTTGATAAGTTAAATTTTATAGAATGATAAGACCACCAATCCGTTTCAATGACATTGTGTCCACTATACCGTGCTTATTTTGTCAAAAAACATTGCAGAGGCACAAATATTTTCTTAGGAGCGGGCCACCAGAGCTGCCTTTGCCGGGGTTGCCAAATCACGACTCTGTCAAGCCTTAATTCTACCTGCCTCAAGGGATTGTGTGTCAGACTAGTGTATACATAAATATAGTCTGACATAAATACTGTGTCCTAAATATCATTGTCTATTTATACTTCCATTAGGGTCCATATTTCAATAAACAATGTTTAAGACACAATTCACATGTCAGAGATATGCTGACAATTATTTCTGGTACCACACCCTTCCACCATTGTACATATCCTGTCTCACTCTCGCAGGTTCTTTTTCAATTCTACTTTCTTCCTTTGCTACTATTTTATTATTTTTTTCTTCCTTCATTTTTATCAATTTTCTGCCTTTTGCTCTCTTGCTTTAGGTCAAACTCTTATGATGACAAAAAGATTACGGTCTCCAAAAATTATACTGTTGCCTACCACCTGCAACCACACATCTTGCACTACCTGAGTCATTCAATGTGGTAGATAGTGAGGCCCAGATTTACTAAAGACTTGCATTAGCCTTGTGTGATGCCCATCGTTGAAAGGTATCACAAGTCCTTATCTGGTGTTTACTAAGCCACTTAAAGAGATTTTGCATGGCTTTGCATGGTTTAGTAAATACCAGCCACGGCCCGTGCAGGTAAGAGCGGTGGGGCGGTAGGGCCGGGTGGGGGGAATTCTGACAAATGACGATGAAGGAAAGTTAATTATTAATTTAATATCCCCTCGTGGTTGTCTGGCAAATCTTCCCCCAGAACCCGGCCCCACCACCATACCGCGCTTCCCTGCACAGGCTGCGGCTGGTAAATACAAAGTAATACAAGAAAGCTCATTGTGCTGCCTTGCGTTACTTTACATGAGGGAGGCATTCCTTAGGTAGAGCATGGAAGTTCCCATGCATCCATCCATGGATTTTGATGCAATTTCAGATTTACTAATGGCAGTAAAGCTTCAATTGAGCCAACATGATGCGCCTCCCAGATCCGAACAGAACGAAGAGAAATATCTTTATATCTCCTCATTACTTAATTTTTTCTATGTATGATGCATCCCGTACCACACATAGAAAAAGAAAAATGCCTTTATGGATTGTTTTCTTGCAGCAAGGTAAGCCTTCCTGCACAAAAACAACCCTGCTCGTATCGCAGGCACACTTTCAGCAAGGGGCTTGAGTGCGTGCATTGGCGCTAGGCAGCCTCCAATGCGCTAGGAGGGGGAAGAAACGCACCACATCGTAGTATATATGACACATTCCTGCTCTGTCTGTGTCATGGAACAGAGCAACTGTGCCTGCTGCCCTGCATTGTGTGAAATGTTAGCAAACATGTCCCTGAATATCTCAGAGGTGGTTACATATTGCGTGGAACACCATAAGAGACCCATGTGCTCACTGGCTACACCAGAGATGTTTCCCCTCTCCCTCTGCTCCCATTTTACTCTCTGTTTGTGAATTAAGCCTTGCTCGGCCTAGACCAAGAGCATGTTGAGTAAGGGGACATGGTAGTAGGGTGGAGGGGGGGCTGCAGGCATGTAAAGCTGAATAACTAATGTTGGATCAGTTCACTAAACTTCAAGGCCTTGAAAAGTTCAAAGGGACGTTAAATATGGGGATGCCTGATCCATAAGTATGATACTATTTGAACCCACAGTCTTCTACTCTATCTTTGGTGTGGGGGTTGCACTGAATGCGCAGTGTTTTAACATCACAAATGTTTGTATTGGAGTCAAGTGCGTGTGTAGTTTGCACCTTAAGAACATTCGCAACCTTGCTTTTAGCTGTATTTGCTCTAAACTGGCAGTGCAAGCTTAGGTCTTATTTTACAACAATTAAATCCGTATTTGTAAAGCGCAAACTACTCACCCTTACGGGTCTCAAGGCGCTGGGGGCCGTCGTGGAAATTAAGTGAGCTTTTGTCCAGAGTCACATGGGGCTGAGCTGCCGCAGAAGCCGGGATCGAACCAAGAACCCTGTGCTCCGAATTCAGCCGCCCTGGCCTCTGCACCACACCTCTCCACGAGATCTGCACTGACACAGACGTCAGTGGTCTTGATCCACTGCAGGATGGGCAAAGATTTTTTTGCCCTGAAAAGTTTCCTAAAAATAAAGCGAGGTGACGCTTTGCCCAATTTTGTGTTACTTTGCCTCTTATTGATGGTACATGGCTTTTTCACGCTAAAGTTTTGTTGCAAAGCCATATTTACCAACAATGTTGGATTGGGCTTTCTGACAAAAAATATCACCATCTAGAGACTGGTGCAAAGTAGTAGAAATGTTATTAGGTTGGCAAACATTTAGAACTTTGCATGTGTGCTGCATTATACACCATACCTATACAGTTGGAAAAATTATAAAGTTAGTCTTAGCATAGGGTTTTATACATACACACACCTCTTTGCACTATAATGCAAAAGTGCGTCTGTGGCGCTCTGTAGCCTGGCTGTGCTTCCTCTCTGCAGAGAGCAACAATGCCATTTCTTTGTAAATATGGCATTTCTGGCTTTCTCTCTTTCACACAATGCAGAGCAGCAACTTTGGCTGCTGTATTGGTCAATAAATAATACATTTGCCACATAATTTTCAGAAAGTATTGACTCAGTGCAAATATACTGTTTAGTGCGCTCAAAAGTGCTCAAAAGCTTTACCATTCTCCCCACACAGGCACCTGCAGCTCTCCAATGTGCACTGCAGCCCAGGAATGCCCTAGCTAAAATGGGAAGTGGGTACAATATACATAGATTTATCTGTGAGTAAGTGTGACATTGTTGATTTACTCTCGACTTACCTCTGGCTTTCTAGGTGTAAGTCACACTTGCTCATGAAAGAAAGCTTTGTGTATCACATTCTAAAATATGAAAGAAGTGCAGATATACACCTCTCCTTTTCTACACGAAGTGTCCCTCATCAGAATTAGGGCACACCTTTTCACAGATATAAACAATCCCCAAATCCCCACAGCACCTTCCACGTCTACCCCACACACTTCCAAAAATATCGTATTACTAACTCTAGTACGGTGATATTTTTGTAGACGATATTTAGGACAATACCCTGGTACCACACCACCTCTCACATTAGTGTCATTTAACCGTTTATTTTTACTTTCAAGGAAGTCAGAGCACGTAGAACACAATACACAACATATTGTAGAACATCCAGATCTTCCAAACACGCAAGGATTCACACAGGTACACAACAAGCACTAGCAAAGCCAGTAGGTCGCTGTATTGGTTGTACTAATGCTTGTTTAAGGTTTATCTTCGTGTATATCAAAAAGAATTATGCTTGGATGGAGTCCACCGTGAAATGTTTTTGCAAGTATCAGTAAAAACATTCCAAGGTAGTTGATGTGCATTTTTCATAACGTATAAAAAAATAATTCAAAGACGGTCACCATGTGTGCATTCATGTGCATGCATGGGTAGATATCGTGGAATTGATTAAAAACCATTCAAAGTTAGCTGTTTGCTGCTGTATTAGTGGTGGATGGAGTTGTAGGTGGACAAGTGGAGCACATGGGTGCTGTGTGAAAGTGGGCATTTTTAGGTCTCGCCTAGCGATGCAGCGCATGCGTTGCACGCCTTGGCGAGATCTATTGTTGTCGGTCAGAAGGGGAACAGGACATGTGCACGCGTGCAGAGAACAGGAGTTGTGCATGCATACGCACATCTCCTGTCCATGCTCGCGGCGTTTGAGCAGAACGCGCACATGGCGCGCTTTCACTCTCATGGCGAAAGCTTGTACAGGAGTTGTGCACGCTTACGCACATCTCCTGTCCGCACTCGCGGCGTGTGAGCAGAACGCTTTCACTCTCACAGCGACAGCTTGTTTTATTTAGCGTCCAGCACTGTAACTAAGATTTCTAGATTGGTACAGATTGAGCTCAGACCCGGGGAGGTACGGCAACGTCCCAAGATCACACATTGTAATCCGAGGGATCAATTTAGATCTCTCTAGACACCCACTAACTATTTATTCATTTATTGAATTTGTAAGGCGCGACAGCTACCCGAAAAGGGTTTCCCGGTGCCAAGGCGTACTAGATGAGAGTGTAGCAGCTTAGTTAGATTACTGGTTATACAACCAAGTCTTCAGGGACCTGCGAAAATGGGCGTAGACCGTTTCTTTCGGGATGGCTGGGGGGAGTGAGTTCCAGAGTACGGGGTCAAGGTAGGCAAATGATCTGCCTCCCATCCTGGATCATTTAAATCTGGGGACAGTAAAGTTCCCATGAGTTGATGAGCGGAGGTGGCGAGTAGGCACATAAGGGCTAACCTGAGTTTGCAGATACTGTGGTGCCACGCCTATCTTGATTTTGAACATGTAGCTCAGGGCTTTGAACTTGATTCAGTTCTCCACCCTGAGACAGTGCAAGTCCCGTAGGTGGCTAGAAATGGAGGTGGCTCTGGGAACCTTGTAGAGTAGTCTAGCTGCAGAGTTTTGGACCATCTGCAACCTGCGAGTCACAGCCTTTTTGGATCCAAGATATAGAACATTTCCGTAGTCCAGTCTTGAAGTGATAAGAGCTTGGACCACTGTTCTCTGGGTAGACTCTGACAACATCCATCTTTCTGAGCCACTTCAAGATGGTGAAACAGGTAGCAGTAACCTTGACTGCCTGGTGGTGCATAGTGAGAGAGTCGTCCATGGTTAGCCTAAATTACGGACACGGCTGGAAGGACGAGGGAGTGCTCCCATCATGCTGTGCCAATGTAGTGGGCCCCAGAGATCTTTGTTTTTACCAAGGATCAAGACCTCGGTTTCTTCACTGTTCAATTTTAGATGATTTGTGTGAATCCATGAAGTGAATTTCTCTAAACCTAGCTGAAGGGGGGATGATACGCCGGTGCTTGCTTTGGAGAGAGAGATGATAATCTGGGAGTCGTCTGTGTAGGAGAACAGAGTCAGCCCAGCATCTTCCGCAATATCAGCTAAAGGTCTGACATATAAGTTAAAGAGCAAGGGGCTGAGGATGGAGCCCTGGGGCACCCCATGGGGTGAGGGGTGGACGTCAGAGCTGGCAGTTGCAGAGATTTGGAAGGTGCGGTTGGACAGAAAGGAGATAAGCCATTTTAAGGCTGAGCCACGGATGCCCAGGGACCCCAGTGTTTTTACTAGTATTGAGTGAGATACTGTGTCAAACGCTGCGCTGAGGACCAACAGTATGAGTGCGACAGTATCTCCAGCATCCAGATGGTGATGCAGCCTTTCAGTAACCCCCAGTAATGTTGTTTCTGTGGAGAAACCTGCTCTGAAACCAGATTGAGATGGGTGGAGGATTTTATTGGTTTCTACGAATTTAGAGAGCCGGGAATGGATGTGTTTCTCCAAGACTTTCGAGAAGGCCGGCAGTAGGAAGATAGGCCGATAGTTGGAGAGTGTGTCGGGGTCAGCATTGGGCTTTTTTAGGAGAGGGGTCACCATGGCATGCTTCCAGTCCGATGGGACTGTGGATTCAAGTAGGGAAGTGTTTAAGAGGTTCATAATGACACGCAGAGGAGGTGGCTCGAGTTGTTTGAGCACCGAAATCGGTATAGGGTTTTTGGGTGAGCCGGATTTTACACTATCTAAGAGAACTTTAAAGGAGTCTTCATTGAGAAGGGGCCAGGAGTCCAAGTATTTTGAAGGAGTATCAGACATTCTGTCCTGGTCGGGGGGTATCATCTGTCATGTAAGGAGAGAATGTAGGCTGAAGGGGATTGTCGGATTGTGACGAAGGGGGACTGACGCAGTGAGTATTTGCAATGTCCAAATAGATCTTCTCAACTTTCTGAGCAAAAATGAGAGCGAGGTCTTCGCATTGATGTTTATCGAGAGGAGGTGGCCTAGCTAGGGTCTCTGAGCCGGAAAGCTCCTTGACTATGGCAAAAAGTGTTTTCGAGCAGTGCAGAGCATCAGAGATGGTTGGTGAGATGTGCTTAGCGCAGACTGATTTACAGAGAATATGATACAATTTTTTGGCCTTTTTGTAGACAATTTTAGATTCAGGAGCGTAATCTCTTCTCCATTCCTGTTCAAGCGCTTTACATTTGGCTTTCTCTTTTTTTTAGAGTGTCCGTGTACCATGGCGCAGGGGGGCGATGATTATTGATCCTTTTATTCGAAAGGGGAAGACAGGTGTCTATAGCATTAAGAAGCCATTTTTGTACGGTGTTAGAGAGCATCTCCACCTTTAGTTTAGGGTGAGCAAGTTGGAGCATAAGGAATTGTTTAAGACTGTTAAGTCGAGTTTTTTCCAGTCCCTTTTAAATACCCTTAGAGTAGGGAAGGCGGCCATAGTGTTGTCAGAGGGTATTAAACTGAACTTAGTTAAAAAGTGATCAGACCAGCATAATGGTAGTGCGGGGGAGCAATGGATGTAGGATACATTGGAAAAAATGGGATCCAGAAGGTGACCTGCCTTGTGTGTGGGGCCCAAGTTAAGAAGGTTAATATTCATGGCAGCTAGATCAGAAACAAAGTTAGTGCAGGTTTTACCAGTGAGGTCATCCAGGTGTATGTTTAAGTCGCCCAGAATTGAAAAATTGGCAGAGCTCAAGAACCAAGGGGTTATAAGGCTGGGAAAGGATGCGGCCCAGGGGGCTGGAGGTCCTGGAGGGCGGTAGACTAATACTTCGGAGAGAGTAAGTTCGGGGTTAAGGTCAGTTTGAATAGTGCTGCCTCGCAGTTCATGAGAGATAGGGGTTCGAATTTGCATTGGAAGTCCTTTTTAAAATTATGGCTATTCCCCCGCCCATTTTGGGACCCATATCCTTCCTGACTATGGCATAATTAGGTGGTAGAGCAGCGGCAACATCAGGTCCAGCGCTTTCATGCAGCCAAGTCTCTGTCAGAACAATGCGTCAGGTTGCTCATAGATCAATAGGTCGAAAATGTCAACTTTGTGCTTCGGGAGTGAGCGGCGGTTTGTGCTAATGGAAGGAAAATTCTTTAATAAATGGGGCAGCAGGGGGGATATTATGTGTTTTGCTCAATGGGGTAGTTAAAAGTCTTTGGGTAGTGTCAGAAGAAAAACCACAACAGAGGCATTTCCCCAACCTGCCATCTACTTGGAGCAGGGTGCAGTCTTGGCTGACTGAGGGGGGGTGAGCCAATAATTGCTAGATGTGAACACAAGTCTGTCTGTTGGATTTGGACCAGGGGTCGTGGCCCCTGGCCCCGTTCGGGCATGGACGGGCGCAGACGGGCTTGCCTTTGGCATGACGTCGGCGTGCCCGATTTGCGCATCCACTGTGCGAGAAGGAAGGCATCAGCTTTAAGTAGAGAGCGGACTCTGGGTCACGTGACCTTCCAAGCTCCACCCCCCCAAAGCCCACCAACTGAAGAGATTGAAGATGAAGCACGCCTACACCCTCCACAACAATCCGGGAAACCCCGCGGTGGAACGAGGTGTGGGCGTGACTCACAGAGGAAAGTGCAAAGTGCAGATAGCAGCGAGGCAAGTAAAATCAAATTCAAACTTTGTTTAAAAACAATCACAGTTTCTAGGTTAAAATTATTGCTTGGCTAAGTAATGCAGGCCTAGACTTAAATAATTTTCACCAGTTTTTCTCGTGGCTGCCCGTGTCCGCTGCGCGAGAGGGAATGCATCTGCTTTAAGTAGAGCGCAGACTGTGGGTCACGTGACCTTCCAAGCTCCGCCACCCAAAGCCCACCAAATGAAGAGATTGAAGGTCAAGCACGCCTACACCCTCCACAACAATCGGGGAAACCTTGAGGTGTGGGCGTGACTCGCAGAGGAAAGTGCAGATAGCAGCGAGGCAAGTCAAATCAAATTCGAACATTGTTTAAAAACCATCGCAGTTTCTAGGTTAAAATTATCGCTTGGCTAAGTAATGCAGGCCTAGACTTAACTATGTCTAAATCCCACCCCCCCTCCTGCGTGAGTCACTCAAGATACTCGAGGCGCTTAGAGGTCGTAAGAATCTGCAGAGCACAGTAAACCCACACATGCGAGGCACTCTAAAGCAGGGGTGTCTAAAGGGTGGGGAGAGACAGAAAAGGCGTTTGAATGCAGGAGTGTCTGTCTAAGGGAGATGAGATGGTTGGGACGCTCTAATGCCAGGCTGTCTCAAGAAGAATAGACACCAAGACATTCACACACAGGGGGTCCTGTCTAATGTCGAGAAGACACTTGAGACACTCTAACACAGGGGTGCATGTCTAATGCTGAGAAGACAGTTCTGTTGCAACACGGTATGTTTTAATTTGTCTTTAAGCACTATTTTCTTTAATGGGTTTGTCCTACTTCAATCCCGACGTGCTTTCCTTACATTCAGCGCACCATGCAAGCTTTTACTTTCAAAGCAGCCGGGACAATGTCGGGCGCTTGTTTGCAACGCCATAGGTCTCACATTTACAGAGTTTGAGCCATTGGCATTGTAAATATTTTTTTATTGTGAAAGCCCCCATGCCACACTTTCACGTGCGTGAATGCCGCGCCCCTTTCTTAAGAAGAGCCCTGTCTAAGGAAAGGTGCGTGGCCGCTATTAAAGTGTAACCTCGACGTGGGGGCTTTAAAAAAAAAAAAATGTGTTTGACGAACTGATGCTTTTTTTGTAAAAGCCCCAATGCCGCGGTTTCACTTTAATAGCGGCCACGCACATTTTTTAAAGAAAGGGGCACAGCCTTCATGCACGTGACAGTGTGGCATGGGGGCTTTAACAACAAAAAAAATACTTGAAATGCTATAGGTCTCACATTTGCGAGAGTTAAGCTGTCAGCATTTACAATGCCAATAGCTCAAACTCTGGTAAATGCAAGACCTATTGCATTGCAAATGCTTGTTTATTAAAGTGATTGGAAGGGAGGGGAGAGAAGGGAGAGCAAGTACAGAGAGAGGGAGAAAAAACAGGCATGTGCACTGCAATGCATGGTCCTGATATGTGCAAAGAAAGGATACATGTCACCCAGTCTAAACTCAGTGAGATGAAAAATTCAACTTGAATGGGACAACATCCATCATTCGGGAGCAGGGCACAAAGATAGACAAGAAAGCCGCCATTGAATCATGAGCTAGTGACAGGACCAAAGTCAACTCTAAGTATGTCTGGGGTACAATAGGTCTCCAACTGAAAGCAAAAGCTGCCTGTGGGCCTAAAAAGCAGGCACACAGAAACACTCACACCATGCACTTCTACACACAGCCATTCAAAGAGACAGTTACACAAAAACACTTCCACAAATAGTTAAGACCGACATACTCATTTTCGTAAATTTGCCGTTTAATCAGCATTTCTGATCACGAATATACTAATTTAACACCGAAAATCTTACAGAGACATGCACACACATCCTTGCTACTCAGATCTTTGCCTTCATAACAACGTACTTATGTTAAATGAATTTGTTAAGCGCACAAATACCCATGGATGTCTTGGCGCTAGCTACTGTGATTTTACATGAGATGACTCGTGCTTTCAGTTACTATATAGAGTCATATAGCCACGTTTCACTGCCTTTCTAAAAGATAGAAGATTAGAGGATGATTTTATATGTAATGGGAGCTTGTTCCAATTTGTGGAAGCACCCAGCATGAAGCTGTGTCCTCAGGGTGGGACTGGCCGTAGCGGGCACTGGGAATTTCCCCAGTGGGCCGCTAGGGTGGGGGGTGGTTTTTGGCCCCCTGGGGGCCATTTTTTGTTACTGGGGGACGGCAATATCAGCCCCTTGTAACAAAATCGGCCGAAACCGGCCCTCCTTCTGGGGGCCGGCCGAGCAGTTTGCCAGGGACAGTTTCGGTTCCCAGTCTGGCCCTGTGATGCCCGTTTGTATTTGGGCACATTTACTGATTTTGTAGAGGAAGACTGTAAAGGCCTGTTGGGGGTGTACCGGTTCAAGCTGCTCCTCAAAAAGATAGGTCCTTCATTATGTATGTCCTTAAAGGTGATACATAGTGCCTTGAAAATAATTCTGGCCTGATTGGCAACCAGTGGAGTTTTCTCAGATGCCTTGAGACCGACTGGTATTTAGGGATGCGAAGAAGAAGTCGGGTCGCCATATTCTGTATTATTTGCACACTTTGTAAACACATTAACACACACACAATACACATGTTACGCATACACACTTTCACCCTACACTTTTTCACACAGTGCTCGCATTAGTGTGCAGGTCTACCCTAGTCCAACGTCTACGCATGGAAAAGGGACAACAAATACACAATGCATGCAGTCATCACTTACAAGTGTACAAATCAAATGACAGCACTCTAAGAAACCCATACTAGTGTTTACAAACATGAAAATCTTGCACATTCCCAGGCACACTTGCCAGACTATACAATCACACTATAGATGCGCCAGCACGAATCGAAAAAACTCAACACAAATCGCCAAAATGTACACCCACCGCATTATAATAATTCTACAAAATGCTGCACAGAAATTCAAGCACCACCCAATTCTGCCTTTGTCATACTGTGCATTTAGTTTGAAATTCTGTGCTTTATCATGTTATGCATTGGGTCTCCATCCTTCCTTGCTGAAGAGAAACGTGGCATTCTTATTTATTAATATCTAATAATGTAAACAAAGCATAGATCCAATAAGAGGAAATCCGCATTCCTTAATTAGCTGTCTATAAATAAATAACAAGCAGCAGGAAGGAGTTGAGCCCAAAGCTCTTACTGCCATATATATATTAAGACAGGACCACTGAGAATATGCCCAGTAGAGGGCCAAACTGCGAAGACGGGATAACTAAATTACGTGGAAAGGAAAATCAGATAGTAGGTAAAAGCAGATAATGCTGCACATTGTGAGATTAAAGGGAAATTACACAGCACATTTGTTCATTTTTTTTGCCATTACTACCTAGCTATTTTTGACTTTTTAAATCACTGATTTCAAAGTGATTCCAGTGCTTTTACTATTAGCCATTGTGTTTCTTAAAACAGAAAGTTATACATATTCAGAAGATCCTGTTTAAAATATTATTTAAAAAGCCTGCACCCTTGAAAAGATGATGGTATGATTGCGAGGTTCATAGACTTTTTCATGGGGGCAGATTTACAAGCTCCTTGCAACACTTTTGCGTCACTTTTCCCATGTTAAAAGTGACGCACCAGTGGCGCAATGGGCTTGTAAATCTGCTCCATGGACCTTAAGCCAAGTTAACTAGCATCAATTCCCTTTTGCTCTCACGAGTGACACAGTTGCAAAGCAGAAAGTACAATCACTGTTGCATAGTGTTGACAACCAGCCCTCTTCCTCCCTTTAGGTCTGGCGTTAGCGAAGAACTTTTGATTTTATTGAAAAAATTATATTATACTTACATCGAGGGGATTTCAGCCACCTCTTATCATCCATTGGTCCGTTGTGTCATTCAAATTTTACTTCAACCAACTACAGCACATAGCATGGCGCAGTGGGGCAGCCTACTTGAGTGACTAGCCATTTTCCCTTTGAGTGACTGCATTTTGCTCTCTCACAGGGAGCAAAGTCGGCACACAAGCTAGGTCTTTTCAGTGTCAATCTTTTGTTTGTTTACTTTAGTGTTGCCTTTGTGTTTAGAGCCTGGTGTGATAGCAGGATGCTTCTGATGCACATTCCATCGCTATTAGATGCCCTCTCCTGTCAATGATGTTCTAAATTCCGTTTGGAGTGTTTTGCTTTTCTGACTGATGCTATTTCACAGCATACCAGATTTTGTCCATTTGAAACTGTTCTGTATCATCCTCTTTTACTTTCTCTCCTTTCTCTTTCTTTCTCTTTCTTTCTTTCTTTCTTTCTTTCTTTCTTTCTTTCTTTCTTTCTTTCTTTCTTTCTTTCTTTCTTTCTTTCTTTCTTTCTTTCTTTCTCTCCTTGCCTTCTTTCCTTCTCACTTTCTTTTCTTCTTTTCCTTCTCTCTTCTTTACCTTCTCTTTCCTTCCTTCTTTTCTTCTTGCTTTCTTTCTTTCTTTCCTACTTTCCTTCTTTCTTTCAATCTTTCCTTCTCTCTACCTTCATTCTATCTTTCTTTCTCTCCTTCTTCCAACTGCACATTTTTCTTTCTCTTTCCATGTCTTTTTCTTTCCTTCACTTATCCCTTCTTACTATTCCTTCCATCTTTCCCTCTTCCTTCCTTCTTTTTTCCTTCTCTCTTTTTTCTTTTCCTTTCATTCTTTCTTTCCTTTCCTTTTTTTTCTTTCTTTCCTTCTCTTTCCATCTCTCTTTCCTTCTCCCTCCCCCTCCCTCCCGCCCTCTCTTTCTTTCTTTCTTTTTCTTTGTTTCTTTTTCCTCTTTTATTATTGCCTTCTTACATTCTTTCTCTCTTTCTTCTTTCTCTTTTTTTCTTTCTTGCTTTTTTCGTTGTTTCTTCCTCTCCCTTTCTTCCTTCCTTCTCACTTTCTTTTCTTCTCTCATTTTTAGCTTCTCTTTCCTTCCTTCTTTCCTTCTCTCTTTCTATTTCTTTCTTCCTTTTGTACTTTTCTTCTTTCCTTCTCTCTACTTTTCCTTCTCCCTCTCTTTTTCTCCTTCTTGCCATCACATTTTTTCGCTTTCCTTCTTTCTTTCCATGTTTTTTCTTTCCTTCTCTCTTTCCTTCCTTACTGTTCCTTCCATCTTTCTTTCTTTATATCTTCTTTTTTCCTTCTCCCTTTCCTTCTCTTTCGTTCCTTTCCTTTCCTTTCCTTTCCTTTCCTTTCCTTTCCTTTCCTTTCCTTTCCTTTCCTTTCCTTTCCTTTCCTTTGTCTATCTTTACTTCTCTCTTTTCTTCTCTCTTTCCTTCTCTCTTTCTAGCTCTCTTTCCTTCGTTCTTTCTTTCCTTTCCCTATTGTCTTTCATTCTACTTTTTTCCTTCTTTCTCTCTTTCCTTATCCCTTTCATTCTGTCATTCTCTCTTTCTTTCTTTCTTTCTTTCTTCCTTCTTTCTTTCTTTCTTACTCTTTCTTTCTGCCTTTCTTTCTTTCTTTTCTTTTCTACTCTTTTCCTACTTTCTTTTTTCTTCTCTCATTCTCTCTTTCTCTCTTTCTTTCTTTCTTTCTTTCTTTCTTTCTTTCTTTCTTTCTTTCTTTCTTTCGCCAGTGCCAGACCTGACTTACACCGCTGGCGCAAGGACATTATGGAATGGGCGGGAGCGGAAGAAACTCACTTGAGATTTAGCAGGCAGGACGATATGGCTGAGGAGGATATCACTGTGTAGGGTGATCGGTGTTCTGGGTTCTTGGACACCGGAGTAGAAACTTATATTGAGGATACTGAAAATGCTGGTGGTTCTGGGAGTGAGCTGCTGTGGGGAAGACAGGGCTTTTTTTTAAAGGAAGCCTCGATAATGGTAGGGGATGACGCAGGGGGGGGAGCAGTACTCTGCACAGGATTTAGGAAGAAAATGGAATGGGTGTATTAATGCACTGACGTATCATACTGGATCATCCGAGCTAAAATGTAATGTATGTATTGCTCTTCCTTTCCCAAAGTGCTGTATTGTTGATAGTTTTGAAAACGTAAATAAAAAGTAAAACCAATAAATATTAATGCTTATACCCTTCATGTTAACAGACTGTCATCACTCAATATACATATCCTTTGTTAGAATGTAACATCATGAAAAGAGACCAGTATGTGACTAACTTGCTCCAGGTATGCCAGACACTATGTTTTTAGCTTGGGGCTTTCATCTAACAAATTAGTGAATCAGGTGTGCTGTCTTTGTTTGTTTCATTTTAACTAATGCACCTCACAGTAATGGTTTGTAAAAGAGCAAGTCTGGTTGGGTGACGGTGTAGAACCATAGTTCTCACTCTGTGTGCGCCTACTGGATCGGGAGTGGTATAATCATGATACAGATTTTAGTGTTCTCCACTGGACCTGTCTCAATTTCAACCGACAGATATGTAGAACCCATTTGGTCCTTCAAGAGTGAAAGGAAGGAAACTCTTAACCTTAAAGGTTTTGTTTTAGAATTTTCAGTCATATTGGAATCAATCATGCGTAGCCAAAAACAATTAGTAAATCAGAGCGCAAATCTCGGTTAAAGTACAGAATCAATTATGAACTTGATAAAGTTCAAATCATCAAAATACAAGGTATAGAAAATGGGAGAGTAATACGGCATGGATTTGCCTCCTAAGGTAAGTGGGTTAGGGTTTCCTGTTTCTTTCAGGAAACACTCTCTTTCATAGGGTTCTGAACAATAGATTTTATACATTTAAAACCGGTGTACATGGTTCCCATAACCTAAGCCAATTAATGCCAAGCAAAGAGAAACATTTGCAGCTAAATACATTCAACAAACCTCTCATAATTCTACAACATAGAACTTCTCACGGACACCACCTGCATATAGAACAAAAGTGGTTAAATCATATGCAATTTGCCTTGGAACTGCCAGGTTTAATCTAGAATTAATACACTTTTATTCGTAGCAGCTTGTGAAAGTCACTGTTCTTGCCTGGGGAATACTTAATTATGCCTACTACCCCTCCTGGTGTATAGGCCATCGCTCATGACTCTCCAGCCATTTCTGTCCTGGAATGTTCTTACAATCTGACTCCAGGTGTAATCCATCTCCTTGCAGTCAGCCTTGAGGCCTCTGCGCCAAGTGTTTCTTTGCCTGGTGGTGTTTGATGCAGACTTGTAGAGGGTGTGACCTATCCAGCCCCAGTGTCTTTCCTTGATTTCTTCATGAGCAGGGAGCTGGAAAGTCTGCTGCCATAGGTTGTTGTTGCTGGTGGAGTTTGGCCAGCGGATTTGGAGGATTTTTCTCAGACAGGTGTTACTGAGGGTCTGCAGTTTTTTCGTGGTTGTCACTGTTGTTCTCCAAGTTTCTGCTCCACTCAGAAGACCTGATTTTATGTTGGTGTTAAAAAGCCTGATTTTGGTTTGCATCATTAAATCTTTGGAGCTCCAAATTTTCTTTAGCTGAATGAGGGCAGTCCTTGCTTTTCTAATTCTTGCCTTGACATCGGCATCTGTGCCGTCCTGCTTGTCTCTGACACTGCCCAGGTAGGTGAAGGCCTCAACCTCTTCCAGTGGATCCCCTGCAAGAGTGCTGTTATGCTGGCCTTGTTAGCCTTCAGGATTTAGTTTTTTCTCCTGTGGATATTGAGGGCAAACCGTGCGGATGTGGCTTCCACATTGTCGATCTTCTCTTGCATCTGCAGATGGGTATGGGAGAGTAGGGCCAGGTCGTCTACAAAGTCCAGGTCGTCTAGCTGCATCCAAGGTATCCACTGGATCCCACTACTTCTCCTTGCTATGTATGTCTTCATTATCTAGTCTATGGCCAGCAGGAAGAAAAAAGGTGAGAGCAAACAACCATGGTTGACTGCGGTCCTGCCTTGGAAGGCTTCCATGAGTAGTCCTCCATGGATTATCTTGCCGGTCATTCCCTCGTAAGAGTTCCTGATGATCCATACGAGTTTATCTGGCACACCGTAGTGGCAGGGGAGTTTCCAAAGGGTCTCTCTGTCCATGCTGCTGAATGCCTTCTCATAGAAGATGAAGTTAACATAGAGGGGAGAGTTCCATTCCATTGACTCCTCAATGATGATGCACAGTGATGCAATCTGGTCTGTGCAGGAACTATCTTTGCAGAAGCCAGCTTGCTGGTCTTGCAACTGAGCACTGACTTGTTCCTTCATTCTATTCAAGATAACTAGGTTGAAAAGTTTGCCTGGGGTTTGTGCAGTTTCCACAGTTGCTCATGTCACCTTTTTGGGGGATATCCTGTCTGATGACACATTTTCTTCTCCCCAGATCCTTCCAAACATGGGGTAGAGCACGTCTACTAATGGCTCAATGTCTGCCCTCAGTGTCTGTGCAGGAATGTTGACAGGTCCTGCTGCCTTCCCATTTCTTAGATGTTTGATGACCTGCCGTATTTCTTCTTGGTTGGTCTGCTGCAGTCGATTGGCAAGTTCTTGCAAGATGGGCTGTAAGCCTGGGAGACTGCGACGCATGCTGGTTCAGCAGTTCTTCAAAGTGCTGCAAAACTTGTAGTATTGAAGCAACAGCAGACTTCAATAAAAGCGTTAATATTTGTATGTTATTCTCCATATCAAACAGCCGCCCACAAGACTTGAGGAAGGATTGTATCAAGGAGTTTCTCTTACTTTATACCACATTTACCCAGAAAATCTAAAGTTTTTCTTGAAGTTTATTGAGTACCATTATCTGATACTAAAATTCATGGAATACCTTCCACCGCAAAGATTCTCTGTAAAGAATCAATAACCACATCTGTGGTGATGTTAGCATTGAAATCATAGTATACCCACCTTGAGTAGTAATTAGTCAGTACTAGCAAATAATGCATATCCTCACTCATTGAATTAACACCGTGCAAAATCAATGCTCAATTTTAACCAAGGTCCACCAGGAATACCAACCAAATGCATGACCTCCTTTAAGAATGTTTAATATTTCTTTGAACTTACACACTCCGGACATTTGTCAATACTCACACCAATCTCTGAATCCATCTTTGGCCTCCAGTAAAGTTTCCCTAAACGTTTCTGGATGTCGTCCATGAGACAATTTTACTAATCTCCCTCTCAGGAGAAAAGGTGGTATAAATGCATCATGTCTCATAAGCATTTCTCCTTCAATAATTAATTCATCCGCTATCTATAGATAGCTTCTTAATTTTGTGTACACATTTATCAGTGTCCTCCATTCACAGCATAATGTTTCATTTGGTTCAACACAGAATACTTTCTTATTGATTCTATCCACTCAGCTTCAAGACATAGATCCTTCACAGAAATCAATAGCATCTACCACTGACACTAGACATTTTTGGTAAGAAGCACTAATATTTTCTTCTGAATCCTCAATTGGCAATCTTGATAACCAATCTGTTCTTCTGTTCAATCCTCCAGAAATGTGTATAACTACAAAATGTAGTCTTGTAATTTTCACATTAACCTAATCAACCTTAATGATGCTGTTGCAGACCCTGTACCACACCCATCAAACATAAACAACTATGGTTTGTGACCAGTCACTACTTGAAAACTTTCCCCCCACAAATAACACTTCAACTTTTCCACCAATCACACACTGGCCAAAAGTTACCTTTCGATTATACTGTATTGTTTTTCCACTTCCCTTAATCCTCTTGAGATGAAAGCTATAGTGTATTCGCTACTATCTACCACCTGACTGAGCACTGCTCATACGCCTATGTCACTGGCATCTACTGTGATTGTATTCCTACCTTTTGGATCATATGGTCTAAGTGCTGGTGCTTTCAGAATGGCTTGTTTAATTTCTTGGCAAGCTTTCTCTTGGTCTAAACTCCATTCAAATTCTGTTTTCTTTTTTAATGATATCCTTAACAGCTCCACCCAAAAAGTAGATTCATGAATTAAATGGGCATAGGTATGATTTCAAAGAATCTTTGTTAATAGGTATGGGTGCGTCCATAATTGCTTTTACTAGGTCATCTTTTGGTGTGATACCTGCAGAAGATACCATATGCCCAAAGTATTCTACTTTAGTATGCAAAAACTTGCATATGAATTTGTTAACTGTCATACCGCTGTTTTCAAGTATTTCCAAAAGAGTATTCAATATTTAATTATGTTCCTTCACAGTTTTAAGCCTGAATCAAAATGTCAACTTGAAAGATATGGACACCCTACATGGCAGCAAAGAGGTGTCCCATTGAGTTTTTTTTAATACACTGGGAGGGGATGCTAGACCAAAAGGTAACCATAGATATTGAATGGCTTCAAAAGAAGAAAGATATCTTGAACCTTCAGATAGTCTTATTCAGTATTACGCACACTTTGAATCGAATATTGAAAAATACGAAGATCCAATGAACCAAACTAAGCATTTCCTGTGGGAGTGTGTGACACTCTATTATGATGTTTTTGTTCAGGGATCTTAAGTCTGCACAAAGCCTAATATCGAAAAAAAAAATCGTTATCACCACTGCTGATACCCATGCAGAGGAATCATTAGGATCATTAATGCCATCTTTACATAATGTGGTCAATAAATCTTTCAGTTCCTTTCTGACAGATAATGGTACATGTTGAACTTTGTTGGTCACTGTTATGGCATTTTCTTTTAAATTAATATGGTCTTTAAATCCTCTCACGCATCCACCATGTGGTGAAAACACTTTATTATGTTTTTCTACTACTTCTCTATTCCTGCAGCCAGATATTCCTGTTTTACACTGAGAACAGGCATATCACCTAACACCATAGGTTCTGTAGAACCTGTTTTCAGCAAAATACCAAGCTACCAAGATCTTGCCATCCCACAATATTTCTTCCTTTCACAGCCACATATATTTTTGTCTTTATAGACCGTCCTTTAAATTGCAGCATGTCATTAAAATATCCTAAAATTTCAATGTCAAACTCCCCAAACGCTTTGTATTGACATCCATTTCTGTAAGTTTCATATTTTTCCACGTTTTATAAAATGTGAGGTCTGCTAAAATTCAAATTTGAGATCCAGAATCAGCCATTATATGTAATTCTACATTCCCCATATGAACCATGCCCAATGTTCCTTTGAATCTACCCAGTTTAGAGTCAATTGAAAGTACAATGCTTGAAAAACATCTCTTCGTCAAACTCTTTTACTGAGTTCACTTTTATCTTACTGGATAACTTAGCATTTCTGCAAATCACCCCAAAATGACCGCTTTTTGTGGCATTTCACACATTTCTTTCCCAATGCAGGACATCCTTAATGGTTTCCCTAAATATGTTTTTGATCCATCCTCCAGCACATCAAAGGTTTTTTTTTAAGTTAGATCTACTGATTTTGCTTTTTTTATTAGAAGGAAATGAAGATCCTTTACTTTTTAAGTCACTCTTCCTTTCATGTACTATACAAACCAATTGATTTTGTGCATTTTATGGAGATAATATTTTTGTAGCTATGTCTATGACCTCATTTAATGCTGAGTTCCTACATGTTAAAAGTCATTCCTGTAATTTTTGGGAGAAACCATTGAAACACAAACTGATCTCTCAGATATCTATCCATCATGTCTCCAAATTCAGATGAGGCAGCTAATATGCACAAACATGCACTGTATTCTTCAGTGCTCTCATGTTCATGTTGTTTTCGCATATAAAAAAAAACATGTCTTTAACCACGACACTTGGTGTTTCTGTAAATTGTCTTTCCATTCTTTTTACTGCCTCCTCATATTCACTCAATGGAACAAATTGTCCTGCAGATAGTTGAACCTATCAAAAATGTCTTGACTTCAGTTCCCAACAAATCAAACATCAAAGCTTTCTTTCTTTCAGGATCAAATTCTTTTACCAACCATAGCTATGAGATAATTTTCAAATAACCTGTGCCAGTTCTATTTCAACACAGGTTTTCCTGAAGATGGTAAAAACAATGTAGCTTGGTTAAAAGTGCTTGAATTAGCCATGTTGATTAATGGTAAGATGAGCTGAGCTGTTATACAAGAAAAATATTTTAAATACTTTACTGTTCAGCTATATCAGAGTTTGTGATAAAATGTGCTATTCACAAGAAATAGCTTTGTGAATTCACTCCATTATGAGTTGTATTCTTCACTACCAGGAATCATGTGTTAGCAGTCTAGTGTTTCAATACTGCACATACCAAACAAAAGACCTTGTCAATTCACCATTAACGTATTCAAATTATCTATTACTGTTGCATGGTGAGCCTAGATGCCAGACGCAATTCAACTGCTCTATTTCTGTTGCGCGGTGAACACAGACACAATAATATTCACTGATGCGTGGTCTAGTGTTTCTTTTTCTTTGTAGAGACATGCCTTCATAATCACTTGCATGCGCGTGTAGTTGCGCTCTTTGGTGAGGATGCCACCACAACTTCTTAGCATGCACCCACGAGCACAGCATGCCATCCTCTGTACTGAATGCGCTGTCTCGAATTTCAGTCAGAGCGTGATCTCCTCTGCCATGAGCCCAACGGTAAAATGCTTTCTTTCTTAAAAAAAAAGAACATTTTCACAATTTTCCGTGCCCGATTGAAGTGCGGTTAGGACAGCTACTAATTAAAGTTGCAAAGCTTGCCTTGGTCCACGTCTGCTCCAATATAAAAAAGCATTGTACATACATTTGTAGCAGTACGGGGTACCAACAATTTCAGGCCTTGAACAACGGCGATATCAGGCCCTGAACAGCAGCGCTTCTTGGTGGGCCTTTTAATCTGGTTCTTGCTCCACAGCTTATCACCAAAACTCTAGTATTGAAGCAACAACAGACTTCAATAAAAGCTTCAAGTTTTGCATTTTATTCTCCAATATCAAACAGGCCTATGAGGCAGACGCAGGCAATTGCAAGAAAGGTGTCTTCTCCAGAAGCATGGTCATAATAATATGAACACTCTGTCACTCTCCATAAATACCCTCTTTAACATTCCAAACCCCTTTATCACATTATACGTTCTATTAGTTCGATTACTTTACTATTACTTTACTCGCCAATTCAACAGAGTTCTTCAAAGAGTTCCACCTATCTTTGTTGTTGGCCTTCTTAACCATGATTGTCTTCCCAGTTTTGTCTTTAACAGGTTTTTCTGACTTGCTGTATCTGCCAGAGATTTTCCTTGTTATGTCATAGAGTTCTTTCAAGTTTACATGGTTTGCTGCATCCTGAGTTTCTGTGACAAGACCTTTGATGAATCTTCACTTATCTGCTCTGAAGCTTCTCTTTGCTTACATGTTGGTTTTGGTGTATTCGCCTTGAAATGTCGCTTATTTTGCTCTTGTTTGGCTAGTGTTGACTGGACCTTTCGTTTACTTTTACTCTTGAATTTTGCGGAGAGTCTCAGTGGAGATCCATTCTTTATGCTGGTGTTTCTTGGGAACCAGTACCTCTTGGCAGGTTGATGCACGGCTTCTTTGATCTTTTCCCACTTCCTTTTTACTGGGTCTCTGTTGTCCTTGAGCTCTTGCAGGACTTGAAACTTGTTACTGATGTTGAATGAGTATTTCTGTGTATCTTTGAGGAGGGTGGTGTTATATCACTGGCATTGGTTTGTCGGTTCAATCCATGCTTTCTCCAGCTTTAGCTATAGCCTGGCCACTATAAGGTGATGGTCTGACACCACGTCCACTCCTCTCATCACTCTAACATCCAGAGGGACCTTCGGAACACTTTGGCAATGCAGACATGGTCAATTTGATTCTATGTTGAATGGTCTGGTGAAACCCAAGTTTCCCTTAGTGTTCTTTTGTGTGGGACTATACTCCTGCCTATAACCAGACTGTTCAGAGCACAGAGATCTGTGAGCCTTTCACCATTCTCGTTCATGTCGCAAAGGCTGCCCATGACGTCCTCATACCCAGTGTTGCTGCTTCTAGTCATGGCATTGTTATGTTATGTTACTGAGATCTATACAGCGCTGAGCTGCTCCAAAGAGCATTGGCTTCCCCATCAATATGGTGATGTCTTTCTCAAGGCAGCTCTCCAGGATGGACTGTAGTCTGTTGTAAAACTGTTCTTTTTCCTCATCTTTGCTGTTATTTGCAGGTGCATAGCACTGGATAACATTCATGTTGATCCTTTTTTCCTTTGTGTTAAAAGCCGCTGTGATGATTCTGGGACCATGAAATTCATATTCAATCAGGGCTCTGTTGGCTGCTGGCATTAGCATCAGTGCTACTCCCTGAGTGTGTGAGGTTTTCTCTTGTTTGTGTTCAGAATACAGCAGCAGTATTCCTTCTGGAGTCCGTCCTTTCTGTCCGGACTGTGTCCATCTGGTCTTGCTGATGCCAAACAGGGCATCGTTGTATTTTTTCATCTCCACTGTCACTTGGGCTGTCTTGCATGTCTCGTGCATGGTCTTCACATTCAATGTCATGACTGTGATGGTCTTGGTCGAAAACAGGTGAATCAACTTTGTGTCTTCCAGGAATCATCGACTTCCACCACAAGGCATCATAGCTGTCCATGAAGTAGTTTCCTCTCCCCCCAAGGCTAGAATCTCTTTTGGTTGATGTTTCTGTAGCTAGGATGTTTTTTACATGGTGGGGTAGCTAGCACCATGCATAACCCTCTTCCTTTCATAGCTGGGCTTGGGACCTCACATGGCAGAGTTCTGTGGAACACAGTTAATTTATATTCTAGGGAGGCTTGAAAATATTCGTCTATTCACATCGTATAATACAACCTCACAGACAAATGGAGCATGAGGTCTAAATTCTCTAAGTTAACCAGAGTTTGAGTTTTCACAAATGCAAAGAATTATATTTCAGGAAAGCAGCTATATCATATGTTAGTGTGAAATGAGTGAAGGTTTGTAATTGTGCTGTGTATATGTCTAATCTTATGAGCAAAGGGGGTAAATAATAAGTGTACCTGAAGCTTACTATAGGTTGACCGGCAACCGATGAGCCCTCTGTTTGTTGTCTGTGCCTCAATGTGTGCTGTTTGCCTGTATTTGTGTTATTTGGGATGGTATTGGTGCCTTGATAGTTGTTCTCTAAGTAGGGGGCCTTGTTATGCTGGTCTATGCACATAGGTTTTTGGCACTCAGCAGCTTACCCTGGCATATACTATGATTCTGAACTTTTGATCAGGTTCTATTCTGTTTCCTAGCTTCTGGTGATTTCCCTCACCTTTCCTCCCTTGCTCCCTCACTCTTTCCTTTCCCTGCTGCTTTGAGGGCTATCATTTCATTCACAGGACTCTATATTCAAGTTCTTTCTTGATCCTTTCCTTTCGTTCTCCTGTTACCCCCCTCTAGCACTATGAGGTGGCATAAGAGAAACATAAAGCGTTAGACAAGCAGCAACCAGAATATAATAACTGTTGCACTATGTGCTTGGGCCACAGAATATAGGATGGTCTGTGTTTCTGGGTATCTGTCGGTTACTCTGTCATGTGTGCACAATTTGTGTTAATGTGACTGTTCGTGTTGTGTACCTGTGTGCAGCGGGTCGTAGCGGGCATCAGGCATTTCCCAGGGGGGCTGGAAGGGTGGGGTCCGGTTTTGGAGCAGTGGGGGTTGTTTATTTTTTTACTGAGGGCTGGTTTTGCAGCAGAGCTGCAATATTGCCCCCCGTTATAAAAGCAGCAGTGCTTCCCACTTGCACCCCTTCCCCCTCAGTCCGGCCACTGTCTGTGTGCAAGTGTGTAGACCCTGTACAAAGGAAAAAGGCATTGGCTTTGTCAATACTACTCAATTTTTGTTTGTTTGATTTTGGGGGAGAGAAGCTTCAGAAGCTGAATGTGTGTAATGTGTCTTATTGATTTGGGTGTGTCTTATTGTGAAACACACACTAGCCCAAAGTACATGTTACCTCTTAACACCTATTTGGACAGAAGTAGCAGTTTTCACCCAAATGAACAAGAACACATGTAAATATGCCATAAGGCAAATTATCTTGGTCAAATTCAGTCATTTCTCATTTCCAAATTCAGGAATAAAATCTGGAAATCCGTGATGTCTGATGTTATTCACCTTTTGGTAGGATACCATTATGGGATTACAATTAATCCGATGGTAATTTCGCATCCTGGGTGCAAAATTACAGTACCACTGTTACTGAGGTACTTATAATGGGGCCCTCAGAGCTCGTCTCCGTAGTAACGCTGTTTTCCATCAGAGCATTGCACATATTGACAGTGTGTGTGTCATTGTGTGATGTTCTTTTGAATTACAATATCGTAGCGGAAAAATAAGTTGAGCAAATTGGGTATGTTTAGATGAACTTTAATAATTGCCAATTTTATGTTTAATGTTTATTTTCCTCCTTTGTGAGTTTGAAACACTGCTTGAATCGTGAAAAAATGTATTGCCATTCAAACCAGTCCCCACAACAGATTGCTGCATGATTTTTATGACCTCCTAGATTGTTTTCCTGCGGTGTTTCTTAATGACATTCACATATATGATTTTTTACTTTCATTCCAGTATTGTTTTTTGTAATTGAATGAGATTGATAATGAGTAATGTCGGTGTTGTTTTTCCCAAACGTGGGAGAAGCGAAAATATATCTCAGGAAATAAGGCACAAGTTAAATGAGGATGTTTATAGCATTCTTTATTTATCATTAATGCAGAATGACAACATTGTTTACAAGAATCATATGCAAATTATACATTTACAAAGTAAAAAATGTTCAAAATATTCCATCATCTGTTCCGTTTCTAAGTCAACTTATCAATTTTTTCATTTATATAAATGTTTTCCCTGAACAGGCTCTGAAACTAGACATCAACTGACAAATTAAAGAGTGAAATAATGAGAATTAGTTAAAGTATTAAATAAAGGTATATAAACCTAAAGTGGAAATAGTGAGGGAAAATATATAGAGAATGAAAGCGCAAAAAGTGCCCCGTATGTCTCTATCTCTCCCTCCGTCATCTCCACCTGCATGTCTACTTCGTTGTGTATCTCTGGTGGCCTGCCACTCATCATTCATTGCTTAGGGGAAGGGCTTTCTTGAGTTCTAATACCAGGTAAAACCTCACTTTCTGTGAATTTAAGAAAGAGGTGAGCAAGGGCAGACCTGGAAGACAATGCATTGGGAGGCTGACGCATTGCGCTGATGTAGTTCGGAAAGTCCTCTAATCAGAATAACTTAGTGAGGGTGTTCTAGCATGAGAAGAAATATAAGGGATAAAGTACCCCACTGCTGAGGAGTTCCTTAATGTGGTTATGGAACTCCGTTGTGACTTGCAATATCCTTATCACGTACACATGGTGGCACTTTATCCATATAATACATGGTCATACCATCACTTTGCCCATAAACCACTTAAAGCGTTGGTGCGCAGCTCTGTCATACGAAAGAGCGAGCATGTTCTCAAACATGAAGAATTAAAAAAAAACCTCTAGTGCAAAATTAAACTCAAGAACCAAGAGGACCCTTTTCACTGGATTCAGAGAAATAAGTTAGTTTTATCAACTGGCAAAGTATTTTGGGAGTGGCGTTTCTAGATTGAAAGGCAGTGTATAAACAATTCTAGCCACTTTAAAGTTGCAACAAAAGTGATATGGATTGTCATAAGCAAATACAAATTTGAGTATACAGTTTCATTATTACGAAATCTTTTTATTTTCCCTAAAAAAAAAGAATTATTTAAAAACATTAAAATTAAATTAATCAAAAACCTGCTAGATATTTGTTGCAAACAGATGTTAGAAACAGTTCAATACAAGTAAGTATTTGAAAAAAAAGCAGCCGTAGCTCATAAAGTGTATACACATACAGAAAGATTCTAGCATTTCTATCTAAGGGGTGCAATAAATAAACATATTCTCTTGCTAGTCATTGTAAGCTATTACAATAGAGCAGAAGAAAGAAAAGCAACATTCTGTTTTTGTTGCTTTTAACAGCTGCTTCAGTTGTGGTCCGTGACCTGCCCTACCTTTCACTTCTGCTGCTGGCAGCAGGCATTGTGACATCAGAATCCGGCTGTAATAACTTATACTAGTCGAGTTCTTACATCTTTTCTTTTTAATCGGCGACTGGGTGCATCACAAGTTGGCAATTATTAAAAAAATTGGAACTGCAATTCATGCAGGGATTACAGAATCCCATGTATCATAGTGCTATCATTGCCAACTGTTAGTAATGATGACTGACCAACATGAAACAAAATGGAGAAGGTGACTTAAGAATATCACAAGACCCATACACTACTGTGGCAGACCATATAGCAAACTGCTCTATGGGCCCCTGTCCAGCCTCTATTCCTCGGATAGATTGGATGACGCAATAGATCCAAAATGTAAGTCCATATGCAAGACAGTGTCTCTACAGACCCTCCTAGTCACACCATTCTTCTTTTTGTTATAGAACAGACAGCATACAATGTAACTCTTTGCTGGAACGAGTATATCCTAGAGTGATTGTGTATAGCTTGACGTAATAATTACCCTAAAAGTGTGGAACGGTGCACAATGTCAGATAATGATCCTTATATAGTGTTGCAATTTATTGAAAACGAATGGAATTGGTTTGAAAAACGTGCAAAAATCTCATGAGATAATCTGTCACTGGCCATAATTATTTCTCCTCTCTTTCCCTCCCCAACAGCAATTCTTTGAAAGAAAGTGAAGTAGATGGTAATCATGTTAACATATGTACCTGGGTTTTTATGATGTATCTTGGTTGGTCAAGCTTGATAGACAAAATCTAGACACGAGATAGATGATCCTGCCCAAGACAGACAATTAGTTCAATATTTTCAAGGAGAATTTTGGTGATCCCTTCCAGTAACACAATGGGAATGTCTTTTAGCTGCTAAAAGACATTTCCACTGTATTACCTATTGTATCCCTCAGATGAAGGGAACAATAAGACATATATTACAGACATCATGTTTGGAAAAGGCAGTGGTTGCAATCAAATCCCTTTTGTTACACAAATGCAAAAACACCAAAAATGTACAAATAAGTCAGGACTTGTATTTATCAAATCTGCCTGAAGGGATGATCTGTCAAATCCACATTCACTGACATTTCTAAGTCTCAGATTTGACAAGAAGTAAAAAAACAGTCTCTTTATTGAGCCTGAGCTGTTTCTTCGCAACACAGGTATCGCTTTTAACCAGGCACTTGGTAACAAGATGACCAGAAAACAAGAATCTCTATAGATAAAAGTACAGCTCTGTTTTGTTTGTGCCGATGGTTTCTGGTGCTCGGCACCGGCACTTAATTGTCAGCACCAGCTCTAGTGACAGTCCACCATATGGTGACGCTGTCTTTTCAATTTTGAGATGAGCTCAACAACCTTGTTTATTACGTCAATATACATTGAAAATGGATAATATCAACCTCTCATGCCATTTTTATAGCTTTGTGTGGCTTGAAATAGTCTGAATTGTCACCCTTATAGGAGTATGATGGTTAATTGTTACGTTGGCCCTGCTATTGGCAGTGCTTGCTGGGTATGGGTGGTGGAGGCTGCAGTGGCCTTCCTAGAAGAGCCCTGGCACTTCATTCTTTACAAATTAAGCACTGATGGATGTTGTATCTGAACAATTGTCTGTGGATGAACCAAACAAAAGAATAACACCAATTTTGAATGAAATTGAGCAAACACAGGATTATTTGGGACAATACGTTTTGGACTGGAGTCAAAAGAATGAGAAAAATAAAAACCTGTTTGCGTTCTGTCCGTCAGCTTCAGTCATCACCACCCAGACCTACAACAAGTTATAAAGTATGTTGCATGTTTCAGCAGGATACAATATCAGTTACCAATAGCAACTTCAAGTGCTTCAATGCAGTAAAATGCTTTCATCCAGCATCTGGAATCTATTATCCTGAGCTGAAGTTATTAGGGACCAAGGGGCCAGATAGACACATTTTCTGCTCCAAAAAAGGGAACTCAATTTGCAGCTCTATTTTTTGTGACCAGAAACGTATTCTGTGAACCAACCTATGTATTAATAGGTCGGTTCACAAACTATGGAATCAGAGAGTTCAATCTACTTAAAATTCATTAGGTAGGTCTCAATTTGCCACTCACTTCAATTGGTCACAGTCACTGGAATGGTGGCCTGCAAGGGTCAGCTGACCACCATGCCGAGTGGCCTTTAAATAAGGAAATTTGTTTCTTAAAACTGCCCCATTTAAATTTATGTGGCTATCTTCCAAATTTGGCAATGTCCAGCTATTGTAGGCATGAGAAAATCAGTTTTGCCCCACTTCCTTAAAGAATGTTAGGCCAGACCGCTGGAACTAGATGGTGTCAACTAATAGAATATATGTTCGAAGAGTAAAATAAGCATGGCTCATAATTAGGGTTGAAAGGAACACATACGGCAATAGGGGCTTTTAAAAATCTATACCCATTTCCTAGAGTATGAATGTGAGTGTTAACTTTGCATAATCTTTACTTGGCTAAATGGTCTTGAGTATTTATAGACGAATCCTTAGTTAAGGTCACACGCAGTTTGTTAATGGGTAGCAGAACAAATCTGATAAAAAATTACCACAAAGTGAGAATTTGCACTGTTACTTGTTTAGACACATGCTGCCTTTTGATGAAAAATACAAGTCTAGGACCTGCCTTCCATAGTTGATGGATACAACGAGAATCCAAGAGAGCCACTATGATGCATCTGCATTATAATAGCTACCAGCCCATATCCTGAGGTTACTAAATATAAGGCCAGGGCATGTTTGGACATACAAAACATCTTAAGAGTGTTATTAAAAAAATTAAAGTGTGTACTGACACGTAAAAAAAATAGGAGAAGAAGGGATTAAAGCTTGATATCAAAAGGGTAAAAATGTACAACAGGCATAATAATTCATACTATTGGGGCTGGGAATATCAAATCCTGAATATCACCAGGACAGAATATCACTACAACAATATCAAGGGATAAAATATTGAAAGGTATGTCCACAGAGGGAGGTAAGTATTTTTAACTCCACATCTACATACCTTGAAGGTGTATATATATATATATATATATATATATATATATATATGTTCCAAAAAAGCTCCGAGCTTTAAAGCAGCACTCCACAAAGGTAAGTTGAACACAACCTTTATTGATGAAAGCGGCGCGAAAATGGCCCAATTAATCCTTTTCCCTGACGCGTTTCAGTGCTTCAAGCACCGTAATCATAGGGCGGCAGCTGGCAAAACATGAGATGGACTTCCACGTTTATTACCCTTATGGCACTCACTTTCAGGTAGGCGATATGCCGGGAGTAGAGGTCCCAATTCTTCTATTCAGGTATAGTCATTAATATGCCAGCGATTTTTCTGCCGATTTTCAGTCACTTTAAATTCACAGCCCTCCGGTGGGCCTCAGGCCATTTCAACCGCTTTCCTTTTTTGCAAACCCTTGTGCTGCATGGAGGCTGCAGTCGAATACTCAGCCCCACAGACCTTGTCCAATTGAGGAGGCGGTGCTTGCTTCCACGGCCGGAGGCGCCGTGTCATCACTGTTCCAAAAAAGCTCCGAGCTTTAAAGCAGCACTCCACAAAGGTAAGTTGAACACAACCTTTATTGATGAAAGCGGCGCGAAAATGGCCCAATTAATCCTTTTCCCTGACGCGTTTCAGTGCTTCAAGCACCGTAATCATAGGGCGGCAGCTGGCAAAACATGAGATGGACTTCCACGTTTATTACCCTTATGGCACTCACTTTCAGGTAGGCGATATGCCGGGAGTAGAGGTCCCAATTCTTCTATTCAGGTATAGTCATTAATATGCCAGCGATTTTTCTGCCGATTTTCAGTCACTTTAAATTCACAGCCCTCCGGTGGGCCTCAGGCCATTTCAACCGATGAAGATGCCGGAGGCATTGAAACGCGTCAGGGATTTTTACTAATTGGGTCTGTGCAACCGTTCTCTACCAATAAAGTTCAGTGAACCAATCCACTGCGGAGTGCGTCTCTAAAAGCTCGGAGGCTCTTTTGAAATATATATATATATATATATATATATATATATATATATATAATTCACTGAAAAAACCATAGGTTTCACACATGTTATAGTTAGCTGTACATTTCATTCGTAAAAAACCAATGAAATTCCACGTTATAGTTAGTGCTGGCAACTATAACTCACGCGACCGCAATCCTCTGCTGATGATGTCAGATATTACATCACTGATGACATATGTGTCGTTATGAAAAATAAATATTTGTAATATATGTATAGCTAAAGATACAGTATTAGCATCAACAGAGGATTGCGGTCGCGTGAGTTATAGTTGCCAGCACTAACTATAACGTGGAATTTCATTGGTTTTTTACGAATGAAATGTACAGCTAACTATAACATGTGTGAAACCTATGGTTTTTTCAGTGAATTTGCAAGGTTTTTTAAATGCTAATTCCTAACTATAACGTGTGTGAAACCTATGGTTTTTTTCAGTGAATTTGTACGTTTTTTTAAATGCTAAGTTACTTTACGCCGTTCGTGGCGTGCGTGCCCACTTCACGCAGTTCGTTCCGTGCGCGCAAGGTGCGCTTCGCGTGCGCGCCCACTTTACGCAGTTAGTGCCGTGCACGCACGTTACGCTAGATGGGCCATGTACGCACGATGCGCTTCGCGCACCGTCCGCGCACGGAGGACATATTATGCGCTTCGTTGTGAAAGGTTATCTATTAAATGTTCATTTGTTAAAGAAGCCATTGAAAAACACCTTTTGCACACGGGATGGGGAAAATGTGGATATTGTTTTTTTTTTAATTTATTTTTGACCGTACGCGTACGGTAAGCGCAATCGGCGTTTTAAAAAAAAAAAAAAAATTGGAATTTTTGGCCTTGGGGGTTCTTTGGGGACACCCTAACCATGGCTATGTGGTTAGGAGCTGTCTAGCCTGCCCCTTTTCATGTTATCCAACATTGTTTTTCCTCCCCCCCTCAAAGTGCGAGAGAGAAAATGGCGGCCGACAATTCCTGGTTTCGACCGATTCGAATGTTTACTAAGATCTAACAGCCAATCAGAATCGCGCTCGCGCACGGCACCGTACGCGTACGGTAAGCTTACCGTAAGCGCACGGTAAGCGCACGGTAAGCTGCCACAGATATATATATTGATTTAAATGCTATTTTCTCAGGAACTACTGAACAGATTTACACCAGACCTACAAAAGGCACTTCCTTGACCTGTAGACTACCTCTCTGCCAAATTTCAAGTAACTCTGTTCAGCCGTTCGGGCTGTAGCTGTGTCTAAAGGTCCTATGGAAAAATGCATGGGGAAAACGCGTTTTGGGACCCCCCTTTTATCTCAGCCCCTGCTTGACGAATCCCCCCGAGACTTTCAGGGTAGGAGCGGAGCGTAGCGCCCCATTAGTTTTGAAAAGTTCACAAGGATTCGTCGACCGGCGCCAAAGTTATTCCAAATAGAATGTTGCGGATTTCCTATGGAAACAGGGTCCTTACTATAACTACCTACTGACGACCGCCAGTAGGTAATATATATATATATATATATCTCGATGGAGAGAAAAGGGAGGTTCGGCAGTGCACTTCATTCGCCAGAAGCCTCTGAAGAAGAGTTATCGAAACGCGTCAGGCAGGCGTGTGACTGCTAAAGGTATCTGCGGAGGCATGTTTTCCATACCTTTGAATAAAGGCTGATGCTTGGAGCCTTCGTGGTGTTCGAGTGCTTCCTAAGTCTACGGACCCAAGCTAGAGCTTCAATTTAATGACGGTTGCCGTGCCGTCAGGAATGCACCATCCCGTGAACCTGGGAGCCATAGGGACTGTCATCCAGCCAGCCCCGCTGTGGGGCACCATGGTACAGGATTAGGAAAACACCCGATGCGGAGGCCCATTCGCGGGTCTTAAAAAGCCGGCAGAACATTGCACCTTAAACCGGCACTACAACTCCCAATATCCTCAGGACTGTCTTATACAAAGCAGCCCATCAGGGGGCGTGCTATCGATGGAGAGAAAAGGGAGGTTCGGCAGTGCACTTCATTTGCCAGAAGCCTCTGAAGAAGAGTTATCGAAACGCGTCAGGCAGGCGTGTGACTGCTAAAGGTATCTGCGGAGGCATGTTTTCCATACCTTTGAATAAAGGCTGGTGCTTGGAGCCTTCGTGGTGTTCGAGTGCTTCCTAAGTCTACGGACCCAAGCTAGAGCTTCAATATATATATATATATTCACTGAAAAAACCATAGGTTTCACACATGTTATAGTTAGCGGAAATTTTACTGATAAAAAACCAATGAAATTCCCCCGTTATAGTTAGTGCAGGCAACTATAACTCACGCGACCGCAATCCTCTGCTGATGCTAATACTGTATTTAGACACTTATTTGCCCATGTCTTCTTCCATACATTTTTAGCTATACATATATTACAAATATTTTTTTTTCATAAAGACACATATGTCATCAGCAGAAGATTGCGGTCGCGTGAGTTATAGTTGCCTGCACTAACTATAACGGGGGAATTTCATTGGTTTTTTATCAGTAAAATTTCCGCTAACTATAACATGTGTGAAACCTATGGTTTTTTCAGTGAATTTGCAAGGTTTTTTAAATGCTAATTCCTAACTATAACGTGTGTGAAACCTATGGTTTTTTCAGTGAATTTGTACGGTTTTTTAAATGCTAAGTTACTTTACGCCATTCGTGGCGTGCGCGCCCACTTAACGCAGTTCGTTCCGTGCGCGCACGGTGCGCTTCGCGCACCGTGCGCGCACAGTGAGCACGCGGTGCGCTTCGCGCACCGCGCGCCCACTTTACGCAGTTAGTGCCGTGCACGCACGGTGGGCACGCGGTGCGATGACAAAGCAAGAAAGCACGTCAACAAATCTGTTTCTGCTTTCCTCCGTGACTATGGTATGGGTGCCATTTACCATAACAACTTGCGTTATGACATGCAAGACATTTATAGAGGAGATGGTGTGCACTTCAATGATGAAGGGAACAGAGTTTTCCTCTTGAACCTTAGACTCTGCATCGGTACTTGTAGGTACCACTAAAAAATCATTTCATAAACACAACGGCTCTTTTTAGAGCCCCCTAATATCTAAACACTTAAATCTGATTTTCATTTTTTTTTTTTTTTTTTTTCTACCGTACGCTTACCGTAAGCTTACCGTACGCGTACCCCGTGATTTTTTTTAAAATCAATAAATGTTTTTTTTGTACTTTTCTGTCCTTCTTTGACCCCCTTACAAATGTTAGGGGGTCTGTAACTCTCCTCATTGCCCCCTTTCCTTGTTTTCACTCTTTTTTTTCAGAGTGAAATACACAAAATGGCGGCCGCCGCTTCCTGGTTTCGGCCGATTCGAATGTTTACTAAGATCTAAGAGCCAATCAGAATCGCGCTCGCGCACGCCACCGTACGCTTACCGTAAGCGTACGGTAAGCGTACCGTAAGCGGGCTCAGATATATATATTGATTTAAAGGCTATTTTCTCAGAATCTACTGAACAGATTTACACCAAACCTACAAAAGGCACTTCCTTGACCTAGGGACTACCTCTCTGCCAAATTTTGAGTAATTCTGTTCAGCCGTTCGGGCTGTAGCTCGTTCTAAAGGTCCTATGGAAAAATGCATGGGAAAAACGCGTTTTGGGACCCCCCTTTTATCTCAGCCCCCGCTTGACGGATCCCCCCGAGACTTTCAGGGTAGGAGCGGAGCGTAGCGCCCCACCTATTTTGAGAAATTCGCGAGGATTCGTCGACCGGCGCCAAAGTTATTCAAAATAGAATGTTGAGGTTTTCCTATGGAAACGTGGTCCTAACTATAACTACCTACTGGCGACCGCCAGTAGGTAATATATATATATATATATATATATATATATATATATATATATATATATATATATATATATATATATATATACCTACTGGCGGTCGCCAGTAGGTAGATATAGTTAGGACCTATTTTCCATAGGAAATCCGCAACATTCTATTTGGAATAACTTTGGCGCCGATTGACGAATCTTCGTGAAATTTTCCACACTTATGGCCAGCTCCGGTCCGCTCCTATCCTGAAAGTTTCACGGTGATTCGTCAAGCAGGGGCGAGAAAAAAGGGGGTCCCAAAACACGTTTTCCCCATGCATTTTCCTATATGACCTCTAGCCGCAGCAACAGCCCGAACTGCTGAACGGAATTACACCAAATTTGGCAAAGAGGTAGTCCTCAGTTCAGACTCGTGCCTTTTGCTTAAATGGTGTAAATCCGTTCAGTAGTTCCTGAGAAAATGACAGTTAAATGTACATATATATATCTATGGCCTCGGAGGAACTACGCACCCTCTGCGCACTCTGAGCGCACCCTCCCGATCACGAGCTGAATTTTAATTGGCTGACAACACTCTGAATCAGGAAGTGTTGGCAGCCATCTTGTGCCTCGGTAGAACCGAGGCACAAGAAACCCAAAACAAAACGTTGCAAAACGTGAAAAGGGGGCAGGGTAGAAACACCCTGACCCTCTAGGCCTGCTCAGGGGGTCCCACAAGGAGCCCCAAGGCCAAATCCCGGGGGCAATGGATTGTATGTACAGGGGGGCCCAGAGGGGCCCCCCAGCCCCGGGGACTGCCACCCCCAGGGCTTATTACAAATTGGGTGGGGGGGCTCTCAGGCCCCCCCAGCCCCTGGTATCGCCACCCCCCGGGGCTACAAAAATTTGGGTGTGGGGGGGTTCTGAGGCCCCCCCAGCCCCGGGGACCGCCACCCTGTTACTTTTTACAAATGTTGGAGGGGGGCCACGTGGCCACCCTGTACAGGCCCTGGGGACTGCCACCCCCGAGGGCCGGCTCCTGCAGTGTCCCGGGGTGCCCACCCCCGGGACACTGCTGTTTGCAATGGCAGGGCGGGAGCCTTGCAGCTCCCACCCTGCCATTGCAAACTGCTTTGCTTCATTGAAGCGAGAGCAGGGAAACCTGCTCTCGCTTCAAAGAAGCAAAGCAGATTGCTTTTCCATATGGGGAGCAGCATGTTAGCTGCTCCCCATGTGGAAAAGCAATGCCGGCTCCCGCAGGAGGCGGGGAGCCGGCTGGGACCGTGGAGGGATTGGGGACCCCCCCCCACGGTCCCCAACGAGAGGACAGGCCCCGGGGGATGGGGTCCCCGGGGCCATAAGTGGCCCAGGAGGTGGGCCACGCAGCCCCCCTCCACCATTAAGAAAAACATTTTTTTTTAAATAAACCAATGGGCGGCCCTGGGGGTGGGGTCCCCAGGGCCTTAAGTGGCCAGAGGAAGGGGGCCCATTGTGAGGTTTTCACCAGAAAAGTTTTTAAGTGTGGATTTTTGAAACGTACAAATATTCCTCTAAAATCAGCCGAACTACGAATTCTAATTTACTCACCTGTTATCAGGAGAGAACCCAGTGCTGCATCTTTTAGCCCAGCACTGACCCTGAAAAGTAATTCTAAGCATACTTACCAGTAACTTGTATTTCCTTCCATAGGAATCCATTGTGTGGTTTTCACCAGAAAAGTTTCTGTGTCTATTTTCACAAACAAAAAATATTCCTAAAAAATCGTCTGTATGACTTAAACTCATTCTTTCAACTGTTTACAGGAGATGCACCAGTGCTGGATCCAGGATCCACCACTGAGTAAGAAAAACTAACGATAACACTACTTACCTGCTAAGTGAATTTTCTGCCATAGGATTACATTGGTGATTCTAAGTGAAAAAATGTGTAAGTGTCAACTTTTAAAATACAATAATATTCCTTAAAATTCACTAATGTAACCAAAATGCTTTTACTCAACTGTTTACAGGAGATGTCCAAGGACTCAATCTAGGATCCAGTCCTGAGGCTAGAAAAGTAATCCATAAAGTAACTAATTGCATTTGACTAGAAATTCACATTGAGGTCAATGTTGCATTGTGTTTGAAATTGTGTTTCCCATTGCAACAACTGGAACTACTGTACTTAAACGTCTATTGCCTATTTGCAAAGTATTTAAATTAAAGTAATTCATTCTGAGAAAGTATATTTTGTATTGTAATGTATAATGTAATTATAATGTAATTAAAAAAATAAAATATCTAAAAAGAAATAGTTAAAAAAATGTAGTAAATCAGTATAAAAAAAATCAGTATAACAATTAATACATTAAAAATTGTAATTTACAAAACCTTTGGAATTCACTGAAAAAACCATAGGTTTCAGGCCTGATATAGTTAGGAATTAGCATTTAAAAAACCTTTGAAATTCACTGAAAAAACCATAGGTTTCAGGCCTGGTATAGTTAGGAATCAGCATTTAAAAAACCTTAGAAATTCACTGAAAAAACCATAGGTTTTAGGGGTGTTATAGTTAGTTGGACATTTCGCTCGAACAAAACCATTAAAATTCCTCCGATATAGTTAGTTGTACTAACTACATCTCACTCGCCCGCGATCCACTGCTGATGATGTCACATATTACATCATTCATGACATGGTCAGTGACATCACTGATGACATCTCAAATGACATCACTGATGACATCACTGATGACATCATCCAGTGAATGTGGTTTGGTTGGTTATTTAAATATGTATTATATATATATAGCAATTTGCATTGAAGAATGAGTGGATATATAAATATAAATATCTGGATGGAGGATTTAGTAGCAGTGTGATTGACTGTTTACTTGACTAATTTATAGTGTCTCACTAAATATATTGGATAGTGACTAAACTGTGTGAATATCTGTATCACTATGTCAGTTGTCACTTGTCACTTTGTCAGTAAACGTGCATGGGGGCTGTAGTAGCACAACAGCCCCCCTTCCCTTAACTCTATGAAATTGTACCCTACGTTTGCAGGGTCAAGAAATTCATGACCCTCCAGGATTTTCAATCATTTTTTAAAACACTCCCATGGTTGGAGCATCCTCTAGAGGCTGGTATTATGGTAGCATTTTATGTGTCTTGAAAAGTGGTGCTGCCCTCAGACTATTTTTATGGTTGCATTTTATGTGGTCAGAAAGTATATAAAAAGCACACAGACACATGTTATGGTTATTTTCATTGATATAACAATGTTGATAGTGATTACTGATCAACGTTGATGTGCTTTATTGAAAATTAATAATTGCATTTATACATGGTTATTATCGATTATTGCATTACCCACAAAATTATGGTGTTTTTGACATGTGGCTTGTTGTTTCTGTAACATGGTGAACCTTTGATAATTCCAATAGGCCTGTTTTATCTAAAGTTATACCCCTATATAGGATTTCTAATAGGGGCCTGCAGCTTTGAAAGAAATGTTCTAGAGGGATTGCTGACCATCAGCCTCCCTCACTCAATCATGACTGCACCTACCCTAATTGGGTTAGGCATGAGTATGTGGCAGAGTATGGGATCATGGAAATGGAGGCTGGCAGTAGTAATTGGACCATGCTTAGTGGTTTGCCTCTAGGGCGATACACCAGTCCATGCAGAGTGAAGACTGCCCCCACTCTTTGTTCATTTTTTTGTTTATTTATAGCGATGCACCAGGTAGACCTTGGTATCCTACTTCCAATAGATACTGACTAATGCAGCAAGTCTATCTGATAAATATATTGGATTCAACCTACAATGGCTGTGGCACAAGGATTCATAATTAAAAGGTATACAGTCTAGAGATTAGACTTAGAACTGACATATTTCCTTCTAGAATTGTGCAATTTGGGCTACCAAATAGAATTCAGCTTTGGATTGTAAACAATAAATATATGGCCCAGATTTAGTATGCATGGGTACTCGGCTGATGGCAACATGCGGCTTGCAGTGCAATGTGGCTCAAAATTCTGCACTGTGGGAGCTAAAGTTCCTTAGGGGCCTATTTATGAAAAAATCACGCAGTGCAGTGCACTAAGTCATCTTGCTGTGCTGCACTGCGTGATCGGTAAAGGGCAGGAATGTGCCATATTTAAGGCAATACGATGCATTCCATCCTTTCCCATGCGCTGGCGCACAATGGTCTACCAAGCACTAATGCAGGCATCCTTGCACTATGGTGCAAGGGTGCCTATGTTGCATGCAGGATTAATTTTGTGCAGGAAGGGACACCGTCCTGCATAAACACAATCCTGGGAGGCATATTCCTCTTTCTATATGTGCTGCAGAATGATGCAGACATAGAAAGAAGAAGAAACAGGGAGAAATAGAGACATTTCTCATTGTTACGCCTCCCCTGAGAAGGCGTAACGTTTTGGCACGTTCCCAGGTTTACCCATACTGGTAAATTTAGGAATGCGTCAAAAACCATGGGAGTTGCATGGGAACACCCATGCAACGCCAATGGAATGCCTTCCCAGGGCAGAGTAACGCAATGCAGAGATTTGCACTGCGCTGCGTTAATCCAGATTTATGAAGCCACTCAGGGCCATGTATAGGGTCTTTGCGTGGCTTCATCAATCTTACATCAAGGTTGCATTGCGCATTTACCACATTGCGTTGTGCAAATGTGAAGCAAACCTTCTCCTAAATAGGCCCCTTAGTGCTGAAAGTTGACCCTTGAACAACGCTAGTCTGCTTTACTCTATGAAGGGCCAAATCTGATAATTCATGCATAAGGTCACTTCTGAGGAGATGCGCAGTGATCCCTAAGTTTTAACACAAAGCGAGATCAGCTTTAATGGGGTTACCTAGTATTACCTCAAAATCTAACACCAAGTGAAATCAAGTGCAAACAAGGGGGCAAGAGATATCCACCCAGCGGTGTAACAACATTTGAGCCCCCCCCCCCCCTGCAAAGCACTTGGAGGACACAGTCAGGAGCTCTCAGTCCAGGGGACAGTGGCCCATGCACAGGTCTGAAGGGGGCCCCCTGGATCCCACAGGGACTGCAGGGGCTAATGTTACGCCACTGTTTCTACCTGTTCCAGGTTGGTTTACATGAAATCATGTATTTAATGTGGCTAGATATCTGCTGCTGTACTGAAGGGTGTCCCCTGTGTACAAATCTCACATGCAACACCGCTCGCTTGTCTTTGCGCAATGGTGCAAGGCTACGCGTCATGCTAAACAGCGGCACTTTTTGCGCGAGCGCTGGCGATATCATAGGCAGGTGAATCTGTAAATCTGTCTCAGCACAGTTTTCTGTCATTCAAGCAAAGCAGTTGTTGTATTTTTCACAGAACTTCCCATGAAGGAAGACTAGTGCTTGTGTCCTAGTCTCCTTTAAGATCAGTACCTTTGGTATGAAATGCTAATAAAAATAACAAGAAGGGAGAAGACTGAAGGGGTTGTACCTTGATAGCTAATAACTGCTCGCTCACATGCTTCCAGTCCCCAAATTGTGTTTCCAAAAGCTGCTGCCAATCTGTGCTGTTCTTTACACTAACTTAATTTTCGTACCACAAATCAGATTTAGACTGTGACATATAATGTTTCCTTTCGCCTGTTACGTATCTTAACGCTTGCTGAAATGGAGCTCTAATGCTGTGCATTAATGTTTTTTAGCTCACTATAATACGCTTAAATTGAGCTTTGTTAACACTGACGGTTACATCTTCGCCACTCTTAGGGTGTCTTATTTAATCTAACTTAGTCTTAAGTGAATTATGGAAGAAAGCACTCTAAAACAGCAATAGTCTTCTATAACGCATTCTGCTTTATTGCATACATTTTATGTATCCTCATTCTTGGTATTTACTACAGATGGGCTTAATCATCCCATTTTTATTTCCTCAAATTCGCAAACTGCATAACTGAATTTAGCCTACAGTGCGTCCTTACAGTTGTGAATACAAAGATGCAAAATTCCTTCTTTTTACAGCTGTTGAGTGATTTTAGATGACATTTCTAAGTGATTCAGGAAGATACAAAATATTTCATTTTACAATTTCAGATATTTTACATCTTTTTTCTATTCCTTCTATATGCATGTATTTTCCTTGGGTTAATATATTCAGGGAGAGAAAGAGAGTAAGACTTACTATTTTGTTACTGATGTAATCTACATAAATGGAACATTCCGTTTTTCCTTCTCCTGTCTTCCTGTCCCCATCCCCCCTCCTTTTCCCTCTTATTGTCTCTCCCTTCTTTGGAACCTTCAGGTGAAGCTCACCATAGAATGTTCGTGTGAGCCACCTGAAGGGACGGTTGTAAAGGATCTCCGCATATCATAAACCTCTCACCATTCGCTGGCCTATGGATTGATTATTTAGCAGTTACCATTGTTGAAGCGAGCCTGCGAGTCAGCAATGTGAATTGCCGAGTTCTTCCAAAGCATTTCTGAAGCTCTTTGAAGTCGACAGAACCCTAGCGCTAGTGGTGTAACAACAGCCCCCGCAGGCCCAGCGGCGCGGTTGGCCCCTGTGCTCCAGGGGCCCTCCTCCAGCACTAGGCACAGGCAGCGGGTGCCTGGCCTGAGAGCTCCTGACTGGGTCTGGAGCGTTGGGGTCCCCCTCCATGCACTTTGCAGGGGGCCCCCTCAAGCTTCGTTACGCCACTGCCTAGGGTGTGGGAGGAATGGAGGCATAGGTTGTATAGAGAGGACTTGCTCCCTCCCTGCTCCATTCTTCCCCCAGAGAGGTTACCCCAACTCGTGAAGAGGTAGATGATCGAAGAAGTGTATCTGTCTTTAGTCCCTTTGTTTGGGGCTCCACGACAGGGAGTTGCCAGATGCACTCTGTTACATCCTGAGTTTTACTTAATTGTAATTAGCCTAGGTCTTCCTAGCTGCTCAGCCAGAGTGAGAGATGGTAACGGAATGTTGGTGTGACTGTGATGAATGGAATGCCTGGGTGCCTGTGTGGGTGAGTGATGACAGTTGGAGATGGGCTGAGCAGCTAGGCAGGCTACTCCTGGTGGGGCTGTTACATGGGCTGACAAAGAGGCTGTAACAAGGGCCTAAGATAGGCTTATGATGAAGCTGGTACGTGGCTGAACCTTGTCTGAAGTGATCTGGAACTGGTACAATAAAGAAGGCTTTGAAACCTACAACATGGCTACAAGTGTCATCTTGTACAGATCACAACATATTAATTTCGGCGACGAGCGGGCCTGGACCCAAGCGTACTTAAGGACTGAACAGAAACCAAGGAACCACAAAGAAACTGTGAGAACCAGCGCAACTACAAAGAAACTGTGAGAACCAGCGCAACTACAAAGGAAAAAAAGAAATGTACATGTAACAGTATGGAGTAAAAGGCAAGCCGGCCCCACCAGTGTCCAGTCATCGGACGGCCCCAACCTGTGTCCTGCCTGATCGTGCTCCATGGATTTGACCACAGGTATGGTCTGTATGTTAGGGTATGGATTGACTGGCTTTCACCCTACCACTTCATTTTGAATCTTCTGTATGGATGTATCTACTGCGCAAAGGAATGTGGCTGTTCAAGATGTGAGTTGTGGGCCAACTCAGTGAAGTAAATTCACAGGTGCCACACAGGAGCGGTGTGGTTCTGCTAAGATTGGTACTTTTATGGCACTTAGAAAGTACAAGCAGCGTCAGTGAACAAGGTGGAAATATTGTGCCTGGAAGTTATTTTACAAAGCAACTTTTTCCAAACATCTGCATATGCTGCCTTCTGAACGTTTTCTCTATCTGGAAGTAAAATTTACAAGGATTGAATGCAAGCTACATCTCTAACACAAATGTACCTGTGTAATTCTCAAGCGCAGCGATTCATGTGGTCATCTTGGAGTCTGCGCAAGGTTTGCTCTTTGACACATGAACTGAGGTGCTAATTTGTGAGGGAGAAAAGGACAGAACTATTTTACTCGTACTACTTGCACATAACGAGCTTTTCTGAGGAGAGTTTGGAGACTTGTCTACATGGTATGTTAACTGCCACGTATTTAATCTGCCAGTAGTGTAAACAGAAGGAAAATAGTACAAGACTTTGACTTTGAAATTGACCGTTGGACTGTAGTTCAAGTTTAAAAATCTGGCACGAGTCAAGCAACTCGCGCGCCTACCTTCTTTCGGTTGGTTCGGCGCGTGCAGCCTCTCCTGCGATGTGTCCTGCGTCATCTGCACTCTGATGTGCAGGGCGGCCTCGGCTTCGGCGATGTCGATTCATTTTGGTGCATGAACGCACCTTAAGCCACTCGGCAATCACGTAATAAAACGTGCCGCCATCTTGTGTTTGGGGGACTGCAGTTTTGTCTCTCATAGAAGCGCTAATGTCACGAAGGTAGCTTTGCTTTTTGCCAACCACGTTTTTTTTGTTTATTTTCTTGTCGCAATAAAGTTCAACATGGACGGATGGTGGCTGGAGACTACGTGATTATAGGGTTTTCAAGGCTGTTTAGTGGGTGATGGATTGTGCAGTGGCTTTATCTCCATTTCAGTGCTGGACTTTCTATTGTTTCTTTGGAAACGGTGTGGTGTTCCTTTGTCACGAGTAAGTAGAAGATTTGTCTAAGAGGGATTCTTTTGGATTTGTAAAGAGACATCCCTTCTCTATGCATGTTGCGATAGAGTTCTCTTTTTCAAGACGGTGGGGCATAAGTTTTCTCCAGCGAAGTAAAGGTACATTCCACTGTTAACCTTTTGGATGTTGTTCCAGAATCCAGCAGGTGGGGTGTCCGGTATGGCTCATGCTGTATGATGAGCCAAGGGGAAAATAACGCGGGAGATATGTTTACTGTATACTTATTTAAGCACTCATGCTCAGTGAAGGTCTACATTTACAACATCTTGATGATGGCTTTACTGTCTGTTGTATTTAAAGTGACGAATTCTTTACATTTTCTGTTTAACAAGCTTCAGTTTATGTACAAGGGCTACACTAAATGTAACATTTACAGTAATTTTATGTCGTGATTCCACAGTTTTATGCTGTTTATGGTTGGGACGTCCTTGTCTCATGGTGGGTGGACATCACAGGTAATCCCTCACATGTGGGTGGTTTTGTTCTTGGTGGGTTGTTTCCCCACTTCTTTGTGTTGTGTGCGCTTCACGTGTTGTCCTGTGTAAGTCGCCCTGCGCTTCAGATGTTGTATGTGTGTAAGTCGCCCTGCGTTTCGCATGTTGTTCTGTGTAAATCGCCCTGCGCTTCAGATGGTGTTGTGTGTAAATCGCCCTGCGCGTCACGTGTTGTCTTGTGTAAGTTCAGTTGTGGTCGTGTGTAAGTCGCCCTGCGCCTCACTGTGTGTACCCTCTATGTGGTCCATATTGTGGTACACGTGTATTTGTAGTGTCGGTTCACCCTTGATGTCTGTTTATGGCCTCGGGTGTTTGTCGTGGTGTGTTCACCGTTCACTACGTGTATTTTGTGTGTTCAAGGGAAAGAAGGAGGGGGTCACTGCTAGTTAGACAGTGTTAAGTCTTCCCCAAAGTACGCAGTGTTAGGTGCGTTGTAAATTGGTATAATACTCTTCATGAGGGAGGATGAGTAATGTTGATGCATGTTATATTATGATATGTCGTTTTTGCCTATCTTCTTTTTAATTTGCTTTGTTCTTGCTTTAGTGATGTTTCACTTTTGGTTGCATCTTTGAGTTATGGACATTACGGTTTATTTTGTGTATAGCTCTTTGCTGTAGTAATGTAAACTTTGTTTTCATTTTAAAAGGAAAGGGATAATGTTATATCCTGAGTTTTACTTAATTGTAATTAGCCTAGGTCTTCCTAGCTGTTCAGCCAGAGTGAGAGATGGTAACGGAATGTTGGTGTGACTGTGATGAATGGAATGCCTGGGTGCCTGTGTGGGTGAGTGATGACAGTTGGAGATGGGCTGAGCAGCTAGGCAGGCTGCTCCTGGTGGGGCTGTTACATGGGCTGACATAGAGGCTGTAACAAGGGCCTAAGATAGGCTTATGATGAAGCTGGTACGTGGCTGAACCTTGTCTGAAGTGATCTGGAACTGGTACAATAAAGAAGGCTTTGAAACCTACAACGTGGCTACAAGTGTCATCTTGTACAGATCACAACACACTCTCCCTTTGTGCGTACACTTTGAGTGACAAAGAAATGCGACCGACATTCTGGTGCAATGTATAAATGTTTACAGTTGCCTGAAACCTGGTCCAGCGATAGACTCTGGAATCCACATTGCTGTAGGATAAAAAGCAGGTGGAAACCCCAGTCAGCGTGGCGCTATTGTTACGGACCAATGATATGACCCACTCACATCAGGGCCGTCTTCACAGCATTATAGGCCCCCGGACAAAGCAGTGCCCTGGGCCCTGCCTACACAACCACTCACAGGAATAAACGTTTTTAACAGAACATTTGTGTTAAATTCTGGTCTGCATGGGACACCTATGCTAATGGGGCCCAGGCAACTGCCCAGCGTGCCTATGTGTTAAGACGGCACTGCCCCTCAGTAAGGTGGAATGGAATGACTTGAGTACCAGAGAGAGCATCTTTAATTGCTGGCTTCTTTCCAAGTGGGGGCAACCTAAGCAACTTCCATGCTAGGAAATTTAGACTGTCTGAAGAAGGAGATTCAGGACTGCATCCCCCAGAGGAGAAGCCTGCCTTGTGGAATCATCAGTCCAGCTGCTTTGATGGATTGATCGAAGAGACCAACTCTTTGTGGGAAAGAACGCTGCTATTGCGCTCTGCAGAAGGACCCAGATGCGCACAAAGAACAATGACCTAGGATCAACCAATTCTGGGCTCAGGGCACCTGTAAGCTAGCTCTAGTGGCTGGAACCCATCACAAGGAGCAAAAGGCCTAAACTCTGTGCAAAATCATACACTGGAAATGGAGATATCTTTGAAAAAAGCAGCCACATATCGGCATCTCAGCAGCTGCAGTGGGTACATGGGAAGACAGAGGCAGTGGCTTCATGTGAGAATCCTAAACATGATTGTCAACTCTTTCCTTCGGTACCTGTGTGACCTTGGGTCCCCACTGCTCTATTTTTTGATACTTCAACCAGGAGCAGAAGCAGGCCACCACAAAAACCTCAGTAGTGGCAGAAGAATAGTACCTTAAGTCCCCGTGGAGCTCATAGGGCCTTCTCTGTATGATGGAGATGATGTGTTGTGGGAGAGGATGTGGTGTTACGGTCAGAGCTGCAATTTATGGAACTGGGCTAAACCAGGTTTGAGTATCGACTCCACATCCTGTGATTCTGGGAAAATCACTTAATCCCTCTGGGTCTAAAATAATACAACCTTGTATAACGCAACTGGCACTCATGCAAAGTGCTCCACTACCTTCAGGTCGAGCTCGCCCTACAAAAAATTGCACAGATTTTTTTTTATTGGGTACTGTTATATCATTGGTCTTTTGCATCCTGAGAGGTTGCCTTGCAACCTGCCATTAAAACAGAATTGTGCTTTTACATTAAAATGTACACTGATGGTCAAATGTTCATTATTTTAATAGAAAGTGCTCTAAAGTCAAGTGGTCTGGGGTTTGCTAATATATGTCAAATATTGTTGTGCTTAATCTAGGAGGTGTTGCTAATTTGTCAAAGTCTGTAGGCTTAGCTCTTCATCGGTTATCAGCAAGGCCTTCTTTAAGAGATATTTTAAAATACAGTCCCCACTGTTATTGGATAACTATTTAGTATACTATTTTGCTAATTACATGTTGTGCTTACATGTGTGATTCTATGCGAAGTATTTAGCTTCAAGTACAGGTACAAGCACTGACTGTGCAAAGATTTATTGAGTGGTGTTATGTGTGTTACTGAGTTTTGAGTTTCCAGCCCATGTCAACTCCCTGAGGGAGCCTTAGATTGTTCTTCTGGAACAACCTTGAGAATCAGCTGCTGAAAGAGTGTGCTTGGCTTTTATGTTTCGTATGACAATAGTACTTGGACAGCAGTGTCAAAAGAGGACGCTTGTTTTTGGGAAAAGAAAAACAAATTAATGGCCCTGACACTCTGGGAGTCCTGTTTAGAACTAACAGGCTTTCTCTGGAAGTCTAAAAGAGGAGAAAAAAAGTCAGTGGGGTCTTCGATCTATACTTTCCACCAGAGGAGCAAACTGCAGCTCCGCTGGCAGGCACATTATAGTCCCCCCGACTCTAAATAGAGACAGTGTTTTCTGACACAGTTGTGTTGGAGGAACCTGTCCGCCAAACTCTAAATTACCTTATCATATCAATTCCCAATACTGAAAAAGAAATGACTGGCAGCAGAGCGCAGGCACATGTAGTGGGACTGCCTTGTAAATTATAATATTATGTGAGCTAAATGTAAACAATTCAATTCAATTCAATTCATAAAGCTTTATTTCGGTTAAAAACCATAAAAGCACATATATACAATACTTATTGCACATTGGTAGGGATTCATAAATCATACTATACCACAATTCATTAATTAAAATAGACAAAATGTACTAAAAAGATAAAAAATTAGATAATCAAAAATCAATTTGAATACAATAAATCTCAGTGTAAAGCATCATAGGGCTGGACATCTTTTAGCTTAATTGTTGCATTTCTTGCATACCACAGAGAAAGGAGGAATCTCAAAGTGGCGAATACAAACACAGGGGTTGTATCATATTTTAATAATCTGTAGACCTCCCTGTAGTCCCTGAGACCTCTTGATTTACAAAGGGGAACAAACCATTTGGTTTGTGCCCTGATGTAAGAGGGACAAAAGAGCAAAACATGCAAATCGGTCTCTTCTACAGAATCACAACCGGGACAAAGACTCCACCTGGAGGAAGGGGCCAACCATTTATTTGACAGGGCCCGCAGTGGTAGAGATCTGTGTCTGAATTGGAGATATAGTTTTTTTGCTAGCGAGGGCTGGATGTCATCCAAGAATTTTTCAAAAAAACAATGGTCTTTCACCTCCAGAAATCGGAGTGACAACCTGCCCAAGCTAGAGTTCAGATCACAGAGATTCAGGTGATACTGTTTAAGAATGTCCCCCAACGCCCTCTTACTAATCAGAGGACGAGATGTTTCAGGCAAAGTCCACAAATCTTCCCTATGCAAATCATAACAGAGCTGTTTTACATGTTTAAGCCACAAGATGTTGCCCGATCCCGTAATAGACAGTAGATCGATTAACTCCTCCTTATAGCTTAGCAGCTCTGGAGTGGACCAGAGTCTCCTCCAATAAAACAAAGGTCGATGTAGGATGATCTCCTGGATAGGGGCCAATCCCAAATCCTGTCTTAGGGGGGGTCAAAGGAGTACTCTTGGGGAGGTTTAAGAGACGCCTGATGAAATTATTCTCTGTAATGGACATAGAGCTGGCGTTAACATGGCCCCAGAGCTCTACACCGTACAGTGCCGCACCTCTGGCCTGGGCCCTATATATTTCAACTGGGGGACCTAAAGGTTTATAGGAGCATTCTTTAAAAACCTTTAGGATTCCCCCTGTTGATTGAATCAACTTAAGGTTATCCTTAACCATATGGGAGTCCCACTCCATCCTGTCATTCAGGGTGACTCCCAAGTAATCAAAAGTGGAGACATTCTCCAAAGTGCATCCCTCAAGGTGTGGGTGGGGGTAAGTTGATGGTTTGGAATTAAAAACCATAAATTTGGTTTTTGAGAGATTTATCTCCAGATTTCTAGAGCGGCAGAAAGAACAGAAGGCCTCCAAAGTTCGCTGGACACCCATTGGAGATTTGGAAAGTAGAAGGGTGTCGTCAGCGAACATTAGGGCAGGTACTCTGCGTGCTGCTAGAATCGGAGAATCTAAATCCTTTATCCCCAAAAGATGTGAAATCAAACCATTAATAAATAGGGAAAATAAGGTGGGAGCCAACATACACCCCTGCCTAACACCCCTATCTACCGGGAAGGGGGCAGAGAGCTCACCATTCCTACCATAACGAACCCTCGCAAACGTTCCAGAATGGAGACGCTTGGAGAGGTCACAGAGGTATGGAGGAGCACCCATCTCAAACAAGATTGACCAGAGCTTGTCCCTCTGAACCAGATCAAAAGCGGATCTAAGATCCACAAAGATCAGGTAGAGTGAACCCTTCCCCAGGAGTACCGTCTTCCAGTATACCAACTGTAACCTGAACAGTTGGTCAGTTGTTGAGACCCTAGAGCGAAAGCCCGCTTGAAAGGGTGATAGGATATGGTGATCTACCATCCAGCTTTCAAGCCCAGTTAATAAAATGCGGGCAAACACTTTCTATAAGACGTCGATAAGGCTGATTGGCCGATAATTTGCTGGGTCTAGTGGAGAGGCCTTCTTGTGGATGGGAATGATTTCTGCGCCCTTCCAAGTATAAGGGATGTCCATACCCAGGAGGATTGCATTAAAATATAGCAATAGGTATGGTACCCAAACCAACGGTTCACTAGTGAATAGGTCCCCAGGAATCCTATCTAAACCGGGAGCTTTACCAGCGGAAAGACTCTTCAAGGCAGCCTGAATTTCACAGGAAGTGCAGAGTAGTGGGTCAGACACCCGTACTTCATTAAGCACTTGAGGAGATATACCCATCAAAAGTGGTGATAATTCAACTGCAATATCATTTGTCGTAAGACAAAAAAGAGGCTTAAAATGCCTCAACCAAACCTCTTCACTTAAACCGGTGGTTATAGCAGAAGATCCCTCTTGTCTACCACACCTAACTAAGTTGCAGAAGGTCGTGGAATCATGACTATCCAGGGCATGCTTTATACTATCCCACCTGGCAGCCTCCCAGTCTTTTTAAGATTCCGATGTTATGGATTTATACAAGAATCTGGCTCCTCTAATACTGTGCGGGGTACCACTTTTCACCTCCCGCAGGAGTGCCCGTTTAGCATCCCTGCAGTTGGAGTTGAACCAGTTAGCTTGTTTCCTCACCCCATTTGAATTGGGGTTGGCCGCAACATAAAAAAAACTGGCGCCCATAGTAATGAGTTTAGTGTGGATAGTCTCTAACTCTTGGAAATATGATAGATCCTGACAACCCTCCATAAGAACAAACGCTTCATCTAGGTGGTTAGCCACATGGGAGTACAATGCAGCGATTTTATCTGGAGTTGTCAAAAACTTTGACCACCTAATGCGGCGACCGCCTGCCACCACTGTTAAATTAGGTGCTATAGAATGGTCCGAGATCCCTGGAGCTCGTTTAGGGTCCAAGTGGTGCAGAAATTCCAATCTTAGGAAATTGTGATCACTGTCAACCCGATCCACTATGGTGAAAGACTTGAGATGGGGCCAAAACTCCACATTTACCAAGATGTAATCGATAGTTGAGCTTTTGCCCAATCTATTATAAGTACGCTTCCCCGGGGTATCAGGAGCAAGTGTGCCATTACAAGCTCGAAGAGAGTGAATAAATAAGAGCTTGTTGATCTCAATAGCCAATGGTGTTAAGCGTATAGCAGAATAGATAAGGCAATCCTGAATATTCCAGGTAGAATCCTCCTCAGAAGTAATAGAGGGGATGTCAGCCAGGGGTTCAAAGTGACAGTTAAGATCACCCCCAATTACTTTGTAGGCAAATGCAGAAAACAAGGTCAAAAGGTCGTCGAGGGCATTAAGAATAGTAAGTCCCAATCGTAGTGGAGTGGGGCATAAATAGATATTGATTACCAGTACCGAGGTACCGTCCCCAAACTTCAAAATAATACAAAGAATAACTGTACACTCCAAATGGGTAGCCACCCAAATGCATAGACCCCCCCCGAGGGTCGCCCCCTGGGGCCCTGCACCGCCGGAATGCTATAGGAGGCGAAACCAACCCTAGCCAGAGAAGTCGTCATCCAAGTCTCTTGAAACAGACATAGGTCATAGTCATCTACCAATACTTCCCAGTCAGGATTAGAAAGTTTGATGCCCAGCCCTGCTACATTCCAGGACCCAATTAGAGAGCCAGAGTTGACGGCCCCGAAGGAACTACGGGGTGCAACTTCAGGGCCTAAAGAGAGGCCTCGGTGGGGCACCAAGGTCAGACCTGCATCATCGGTAAGATTACCAGTACTTGAGCCAGAAGAAATCATAGGTGTGTTAGAATGACAGGCAATGGGAAGGCTGGCCTCTACACTCTCCCCCACCATCTTGATGGCATTGGCCCCATCATGCAATAAACCTATAGCTCCCACACAAGTCAAGCCTCGTTGCCCAAAATGCCAAAAGTGTTGGTAACTGGGACATTGTAGAAAACCGTTTGCGGGCCTAAATAAGAATTCCTTGATGCGGACCTGACCATACTTACCGGCCGTTGATAGAAATATCCCAAAGGTAGAGGTAAAATCGAGCTCTGGGAGTGCGAGCCTTGCCATTCGAGAAGGAAATTAACCACTCTAGGATCCCTAAAGTTAATTATGACACAATCCCCTCCCTTGTCTTTTTGCTTCACCCCCAACCAACTTACCCTTCGCACAAACAAAATTTCCCCATAACCCCCTCTTGGTAAAGATCTAAAGGTATTCAGCCAGTGGGTAACCTTGTTCTTCAACTCAGGGAAAGATTCCTGGTGAGCACCAGACAATGGGGGAACGCCTGAAAGGACTACCACATATGGCGAAGCCTCCAGAGGCAACTGTGGAAGAAGTGATTGTAACAGTTGCCCAATACTATGGTCATTCCCATCAATAGAGTGGGGTATGAAATCACAGTCCACTCTCCTCTTGCCAGATGCTAAAATAGGAAAAGAACAGGGGGGTGGGGGCAAGATGGACACAGACACAGATGGCCTGGAAAATGGGGGAAGATCGAGTACATTAGAACTAATAGTGGGAGGAAGTATGTTCGTAGTAGCTGATACCCGCGCCCCAGTGTTATTAGGGCTAGATACAGATACAGTAGGACAAGTGTCTTGATAACTAGGCATAGAAGTCACAGGAACCGTATGAGTAATCCCACTCCCGGAAGGAGCAAATAAATGCCCAACTGTTTTGCTATTAATTAAGGATACAACACTATCAATTTTGCTCATCAAGTTTTTAAATTGAGAAGTGATGAGTTGTTCCAATTGGGTTTGCAGATCAATTAATAGGTGGGTAGCCCATACTGGAGGTGCTGGAGAAGCAGATGATTGGGTTAATCCTGAATTTGAGGATGCTCTGAGTGCAGAGCTCTTTATAGAAGGTTTAATAGTTGGCTTTTGAATCCTAGGAGTTACTTGGGGAACCTGGAGTGGTGATATGTTATTAGGTGAAGTGGCCACTGGACTAGCCGCCAAATTCACTTGAGCACAGGGAAGCTCGGCAAATGAGGGCACAAGTAGCGAAGCCTGATGGTTATCTGAAAGGATGGAGGCGTTCCCAAGTATTGGGGGGGGAAATAAACTTGGAGTAAGGGAGAGAGGTCTCTCGGTATTCTCAATTGCAGTTGCCACCACCCCTATAGTTTTTTGCAACATTTTATCAATAGCAGTGAGACTAGGAAGAGGAGTGTTAGAGACTGCATTTTGTCTAGTGCGAGGGCGACTAGTCGCTGGCTTGGATTTGCCCATTGTCTCAAGCCTAGTAAGACAAGGTAACAACTAATAAAGAAACCCACAAGGACTATAGCATCCCTCAATTATAGTACCAATTTAACCAACACAGTTGCCCACAAAAGAAATAAAACAGATTGTAAAGTCACCCTGCAAAAAGCACAAAACAGTCCACAATGGTATCGTTACGTAACCTGAACCAGTCCACACTTAGACAGCCAAGAGAAGTTGCCCAGCCCAGCCTCCTTCGGCCTCTGACGGCCTCAGACGGCCCGCCCTTTGCCCGGGCTTCGCCCGGCACGCCTCCGTGCGCGTCCCGCGAAGCGGGAGCCGCGTCTGAATTTAAGCGCCTCACGTTTGAAGTGGTGGCAGTTCAGGGCAGGGCAAAGCAGTATGGGAGCGCTAGTCTCCCTCCAGGCACCAAGCGACTCCAGCCGGTAGCTAAACAATTCATACATCTTTTAACTTATTTCCAATGACAGTGTTTCATATTATTTCAACTCCATTCAATTAACTGTGGAAACTGACAGAAATGTGACTTAAATGGCACATTAGAAAGGCCGCAGATACTGTTGATATTTCAGATAACTGGAGTCATTTCCTCTAGTGCTTAACTGAGGAGAATAGAGAGAAACAACAAAATCCAACAGAAAATTGTTTAGTTAAACCAATAGATGAGATCACAGTTTGTAGAGCAGAATCATATTTCGTGGAAAACACAAAATGAAAAAGGTGGAAAGGAAAACACATTATGATCAGAAACATAATTAGGCACACCCTTCAGCCCCACAGAGCAAATACAAATGCTTAACTAGAACAAGTATTCTCCACGTATTTCATGGGGGTAAGAGCAAATAAGTCTGAAATGATTTTTTTCAGAGAAGTGTCCCACCTAAACTGTGTCCACTGCGATCAGCAGAAATGTATGGTTGGCTTCTGGGTGTGGTAATTAATTTACTTTGCACTAGTCTTTCAAACAAATAACTCACCCTTAACAAATTTAGTAGAATGAGGACAGATGGTGGACTGTTCAGTGAGTAAACATAGAATCTGGAATACAGATAACATTAGAGCTAATCCAGAATCTAAAAACTAGTCCAGAATGGCTGGATGCAAGTCAGCGTTTCAGGTTAACAACTTGAGATAAATGTACAGACAGGAAATATCAATGGAAATTACATATATAACCAGTGGTCATCCTGACAATTTCTATGTGTCTGGCCTTTCTGGACTCAGATGAGACACCGCTGATGAGGACCATATGCAATATATTCAAAGCTTCCATGCAAATATATACAGAAGAGTTGTCCTTACAGCTAAAGTAACTATTTCAAGTGGAGAAAATAATAAACTTCATTAGATAAGCTTTGCCAGCAGAAAGCCAACTAACAATTTGGTAGTAGCATTTGCTGAAATACCAGACTGAGAGGCACTAGCCACAGAGGCAAGTTTGTGCTGCTGCACGATGTTCATCTTCAAAAACAGTGACAAACAAAAAACCTAAAGACAAGCGAAAAGGTCTTGCTTTAATGTGCTAAAGTAGGACAACGAAGGCACGTCTAAATGCTGTTTGCATGTATTCGCACATTAAAGCCAGACTATTGGCTTTGGCAATGCTTTTTATTCCAAACACGTAATGTGCTATGGAGTTGCCCTATGTTCCACAGAACCTGGGTCAGACACAATAAATAAATAAATAAGTTGTTCTATGGGAAATATTGAAAATAATGTAGATATTTGTGAAGAATCTAGCCAAAGCCGATACTCCTACAAAAACATTTGGGGCCTCATTCACAAGGCATTTGCACCGCAGGAGCATCATTTTTTTGACGCACCAGCGGTGCAGTGTGCTTCCCATAATTAAAAGGCCATGTAAAGTCACCCTGTGTGACTTTTAATGACCTTGTAGATATGAGCTGCTTTCACGCATTACTCTGCGTGAAAGGGGCATTCCATGGGTGTTGCTGTGGGTGTTCCCACGCAACATCCATAGAACCTTACACATTCCCAGATTTACAAAGTGTTGTAAAGCTGGGAATGCCTCAGGATCCTGCGCCTGCCTGGGGAAATTACTTTTATTTATCCTTGTTTTTTCCTCTGCTGGGGCCCAATTTTCTTGAAGCAATTTATCTCAAGAACCCACTCTGGTCGAATGAACCTTTTTACTTGCCCAATAGCTTGGAGGGAGCAAACACAATTATTAAAGAATGCCTTCCGCAATTTGACATAATTGAAGACTCGGAGGTCAATTTCTATTCCTTTCCGAGTTTTATTATCAGAAAAAACATCTGCAGATACAAGCACCTTAGCACAAGGTTCAACAAGTAAATGGGTACTAATACAAATGCCACTCTACGAAGAATCCGCATACGACTGAATATGAACAAAAGCACGGCTTCTAAAAGCATGAGGTAGATAACTACCAAGCTAATGTCGATGTTAGGAATCATTAAACCAAAGCATTTCTGTCCCTACTCTATGCTAGATGACGTCCCTGCTTACCATTCCCTTGAGACCCAGGAACTCGTGAAAAGGTGTCAGAAGTGAACTTCCTAAGAAGTCTTCACTTGGAGAGCTCAATCTAAACGCTCCTTCTAGCTCCTCGCCTACTTTCTCTCTCTGCTCTGGGCTACTCTCTTCTCTGCTCTGGGCTACTCTCTTCTCTGCTCTCAACCCTTGGGGTGCTGTCCCTAATACAAACCCCCAAAACAAAGAACACGCCTTCTGGCACACCTCCTCGACCGGATCTTCTTCCTGTAATTTTCCATTCAGCTCCGTCCATCTTCCCTCGTCCATCAGCTTGGCCTTGAGTCCCAGACGCCATCGGCACTAGGAGTTACGAATGGCACATTCCAATGCACTCCCATGTCTGGCTTTCTCCATAATTCAACTGTTAAACAAAGACCTTTTTACTAACGAACCAACTGTCCTTGCACCTGCGGTGAGATCACAGAGTGAAGAAATACTTCGCATCCTTTACTTCTACAATTTACTGCAGCCTAAAACCTCTGCTAAAGTAAATCACTTGCGGCCTACCGCATACAGCTAACATAAGAAATACCAGGCCTTTCTCGTCCACGATATATGTGACTTCGGGCCTCTACTAGGTTAAATACACTATTAAATTACATTCTAACGTTAGTGCTTTTACTTTCACATACATGAATAAAACGCCATACATGAATTAATCCAATCGAATTACACATTTAGTCGAGTACATTGCATTAAACAGAAACTCATCATTTTACATTTTCTTAAATGCATCCATTATGCTTTCCGCGTCTCCTAATGCTTCTATATTGTGACATAGCTAATACATTTCTTAATACATTTCGCACAGCACAACTAAAGATACGTTCATTATATGCGAGTGCCAACTAACAGTGAATATGATGCACCCCTACAATTTTCAATAGTTTTAGGCGCTACATCAGTTCCCCCCTTTGATGACAACTGTCATCACACCATCATTTTCATTCCTCCTGGAATATAGCTGACTTAAACTGCAGTTGCTACTATCCCACCATGTCGAATCCCTTCCATTCTTTTAAGATTCTGATACTGACGATCCTGCAATCTCTCCATTCGCTGCTCATTTGCTCTGAGGGCTCTTTCGGCCTTATTCCCTCTATACCATTTCCAGGCTCTTAAGAGTCCCCACAAACAGATCACACATACCACAGCAATTATAATTGGTTTCAACACAGAACCCAGGAATCCCATTCCTAAGTTCGCAAACCAAGTCCCCACTCAACCAAATCCTTGGCTAATCTTTTCCCACACATTCTCTTCCGTCAAATCTTCTATTTCCTTATGGATCGTGGTAATGTTGACGATATACTTCGCCAGGTCCTTACTGTTGTCTGGAATATACGTGCAACATTCTTGGACCTTCAACAATTTACAGACTCCGCCCTCTTTTGCCAATAATACATCTAATGCAAGTCGATTCTGCAAAACCATATTCCGTATCGACAACATTTCTCCATTCACCAACAACAATGACCTTGCCGAATTCATCGACAATTCATCCAACACAGTCGCCAACTTTCTTATCTTCACATCATTCAGGACCACACCCAAACTAGGTATTGTCACTCCGTATATGTCCCCAATCACCATTCCTACATTCACAGCTCTCCGCACCTTGGAGTGCCTTCCCGCCTCTAACAATTTCAAATCTTCCGTATGGTAAATCTTTGGGAATATAATGGCCAAGTAACACGTACCATACCAATTCGCAGGAAATATCACATATGCATTCCTTCCACACACATAATACACAGTCGGAATCACCTGTATAGACTTCTGCAAGAAATCTTTAGCTGAGTCCTCCATGGTAAAAGTATGTTCACACGTACTATGCCCCACTAAAACCTTCTCCTTAGGAGTTTGAGGCCGGGCAACACACAACTTCCCCCTCTGTACTTCATCCAAAGCAATCGGTCCAGAACTTCCCTTAGATTTATGCCATCTCTCCTCATCCGTCCAATCCACTGGACTATCTCCTGTCTCTCGTGTCTGAGTCAATTTTCTATACCTATCCTCTATCTGGCCTATGAACTTCTTTTCCGTTTCGGACAACCAGCATGTCAAATTATGTCTATGAGCATAAGCTGTATCTAGCTTCACAGTCGGCCTAAAATACTTTCGAAGCCTATCCTCTGTTTTATAATAGTCATATTTATTCAAATTCTTGTATGCCGGAACTTCGGGAAGTACTGTGTCAGAATTTGAGAAGAAATACTCAAACTGTTTCCTTTCATAAAACAAACTAAGCAATAGGCTGCAAGAGATCCCATATGTCAGTGGGAGATGGTGGTACCTAATACCCTCATCTACCGAAGCAGGCAACTGCATGCACACATAACAATCTTTCGCATCCATCGCATCCACATATTCGTACAAAAGTTTCGCATAAGCATTGAGTTTGAAGTCGGCTCTGGACAAATCCATGTGGAACATACGATTCTCCTCATGCGTCTGGACTCTCTGATCCCTGTCAGTGACCCCTCCCTGTCTTGGAGTGGTAGGTGTGGGTGCTCCCTGAACCTCCCCCTCCTGTCTATGGGCCACCATGTACAAAGTCACTACTACTGCAAATATGACCGCTATCACTACTCCTAACAGTGTGCCTATCACTACTTTAGCCCTACAATGCGCATTTCCAGGTTCCACCATCTCTGAAATGTTCTCAATGTTCAGTACAGTTTCTGCGGACACAAGTCTCTTTCTCATCCAAGAAGTTCAATCCAACTGCTCTCTTCAACCGGGGGAACCTCTAGCAAAGTTCAATTTCTCGTTTCTTCTGATCAACAAGGCTTCCCTAACTCTTCTTTGTTCTTCAACAGAAAGTCCCCAAATTTATTCTTCTTCCACTCGGGCCTAGGTTATCTTCTTTTCAACTTTACTGTTCAACAACTCCACAATCAGTCCAGAATGACTGCCGGTCCCAACAGTTCTAGGACCGCCTGCAGTATTTCAAGCTTAAGGGTTGTCAATTCTTGGGGTGCGGGTATAACTGCAAAGGTTGGGAAGTCTAGCGTTTCCACAATCAGACCACGAATGATACTCAAGAATGGAGGATTCGGAATATTGATGGTCAGTACTCCTTCGATCTCCAAGCCTGGAATCTTCAACAACACTTCCACTCTCGGAAACGGGAGACTGTTGACCAGTGTGATCGATCTCAATCTTCCCGTGTTCGGTAAGCTTGGCATCAGTCACTGTGTATGCCCACTCTGGTGAGGCGTACTTTTGACTCGGTACTCTGGTTCGCTTCGATCTTCTCAGAGCACCTTGGGGTCGATCTACGTCCTCTTGCTCTGCTTCAGATTCTTCAGAGACTGGGGCAAGATCTGTTCTGGGTGCTGGTTTCAGGTTCTCCCGCCTCTGACTCGCGGGCCAAACTTTTCCTGCTTCTGTGGCACCTCCGCGCTCCCTTCTGGTACCCTGTGCACTGTTTTCTTCCTCGGCAGAATCCGACTCAGTACTGCCCACTGCAGCTCTTCCTTCTTCTTCCGAGTCTCTTTCAGCGTTATTTTCAAGTCCTTGGTTCAGTGCACAACCAGCTGCATCAGCAACCCCTACAGCTTGACTTGCCCTCTCAGATGGCTCTGCCACCTCAACTGGGTTTTCGTTCTCAAGAGGGGCTGTTTCTTCCAAGGGTGCTGGAACTCTACGGGTATGGGAGGCATGTATCCAGTTCGGCAGTCCCCCACACTTCACTGCTGTATTCGTTATCAAGATTATCTGGTATGGCCCGCGCCAGCGAGCATCCAGACAACTCTTCCTCACGTGTTTGCGCACCAATACCCAGTCGCCTGGGCACAGGTCATGGCACAGGTCGCTTGCGGCGGGAACCGTTGCTGTCTGCACCTGCTGAGACACAGAACGGACCACGTCAGCCAGGCCTTTACAATAGTCCAAAATCATGTCATCTGTGATGTTAATCAAAGCAGTAGCAGGTATTGCTGGCAAGCGCATCGCCCTCCCCATTATTATCTCATGGGGTGACAATCCAGTCTTCCTATCAGGTACGCTCCGGAGACTCATGAGAACTAAAGGTAATGCATCCGGCCATTTAAAGGATGTCGAGGAGCATACTTGCGCCATTCGGGCCTTCAAAGTTCCATTAACTTGCTCCACAATCTCTGAAGCCTCTGGTCGGTAGCTGCAGTGCAATCTTTGGTCTACATTTAAGGCAGCACAAAGCAGCTTCATGATTTCACTATGGAAATGAGTCCCTCTATCTGATTCAAAAGAGGTCGGGAACCCGTACCTCGGGATTAACTCCCTCAATAGCAACTTAGCTACGGTGAGTGTGTCTCACCTACGTGTTGGGTAAGCTTCCACCCACCTGGAAAAGACACATACTATAACTAATATGTACCTCAACCCATTACACTTCGGCATTTCAACAAAATCCAGCTGCATCCTGTTAAAAGGTCCACCTGACCTACCTATGTGACTCAACGTCACAGCGGTTCTTTTTCCCACATTCATCTGCTGACACGTAACACACCTCTGACACACAGCCTCAGCTACTGTTCGAAACTTCGGATTATACCATGTTTGGCGAAACACTCGCATCATTGCATCCCTGCCAAGATGCACAGCACCATGTATCAGTCTCGCCATGGGACTCAACAAACATTCCGGTAACACAGCACGTCCATCACTCGAAACCCATATATCCACCTCTCCTTTCTCACATCCCGCTCGTATCCAACTGTCCCGCTCTTGGTCGGTGACCCCATCTTGCAACTGCTTCAGTTCCTCCCATGAGTCTGCCATAGCTAACATCACAGTGTAATCCGTTTTCTCTTCGCTTTCTACAACATGATTGTCAGTATAATTACATCCCTGCTCTGCACAAACTCGAGCAACCTCATCTGCGTAATTATTACCCAATGACACAAAATCAGTTCCCTTAGTGTGTGCAGAACATTTAACAACAGCAATTTCATCTGGGCTTTGCAAGGCTTCCAACAGTCGTCGTACATAATCCCCATTCCTAATGGGTGAACCAGAAGATGTCATAAACCCTCTCTGGGACCATAGCTGTCCGAAGTCGTGAACTACACCAAACCCATATTGGCTATCTGTGTAAATCGTTACACGGATCTTATCAGCGGCCAAAAAGGCACGGGTCAGCGCAATAAGCCCAGCCACCTGTGCGGAGTGTACTCCTTCGAGACAAGCGGCTTCCACTACCCCTGTGATGGTACACACAGCAAACGCTGCTCTCAGTCGACCGACACTGTCTCTTAAGCATGAACCGTCCACAAAGAAAATCTCATCTGAAACTGGGAGCGGTTCATCGACAATGTCCGGCCTCGGTTTGGTGCATAGTTCCGTCACATCGAGACAATCATGGTCCTCACAATCTTCATCATCATTTACATTTGGAATAGGCAACAAAGTAGCAGGATTTAAAACAGAACACCTCTTCAACGTTACATTATCTGCAGCAAGGATAACTTGTTCAGAACGAGTCAGTCTATTATTCGTGAGGTGCTGTGTTTTAGTCCTAGTCATCAACAATTCAACAGAATGCGGTACATGAACAGTAAGCGGATGCCCCATCACAATGCTCTCACATCGTTCGATACTGACACCAGTTGCAGCAACGGATCTGAGACATCCGGGCAACGCAGAAGCTACTGGATCTAAAGTAGCTGAAAAATAGGCAACTGGTCTACGGACTCCTCCGTGACTCTGAGTCAACACTGCTAATGCACAACCTTCCTTTTCGCAACAAAATAAGGCAAATGCCTTGTTATAATCTGGCATCCCCAAAGCTGGAGCGGTGCACAAAGCTTCTCTCAGTCTCAAGAACGACTTTAAATAGTCTTCGTCCCATGGTACCGGATCACTCACATCCTTTCGCATCAGCCACTGTAAGGGATCGCTTCAAAGGAAAAGTTTGGGATCCACTGGCGGCAATAGCCCACCTTTCCCAAAAACATTCTGACCTCCCTCTGAGTCGAAGGAACTGGCATCCTCAAGATCGCATCAATACGATCTGGAGACACCTTCCTCCTTCCCTTCTCAATCCGGTGCCCCAAATACTGTACTTCTCTCAAACAGTATTGCAGTTTGTTTGGAGACACCTTGTGACCATTCTCTCCCAAGTAATTCAACAAAGCAACTGTGTCAATTCTGCAGGCGTCTTCCGTCTCTGACGCAAAAAGCAGATCATCGATGTATTGCACTAAAACAGAGTTTTGTGGCAACACAAGCCCTTCGAGATTCTTCTTCAAGATCTGATTAAAGATAGATGGGCTCTCCGTGTACCCCTTTGGGATACGACACCATGTTAACACGCGATTCTCCAGCCTAAATGCAAAAAGAAATCGGCTCTCTTCATGCAGAGGAATCGAGAAAAATACTTGACACAAGTCAATCACTGTGAACCATTCAGCTTCACATGGGATCTGAAATAGGATCACAGATGGATTCGGTACCCCTGGACAACATGGAACAACTATTTTGTTTATTTTCCGCAAGTCTTGCACAATCCTAAATTTCCCGCTTGGTTTCTGTAGCCCCATAATGGGCGAATTACATGGGCTACCCATAATCTCCATCAGTATTCCCTGCCTAATCATGGACTCAATCACAGGTTTAATCCCTGCGACTGTTTCCGGGGATAACTTATACTGGGGTGTCCTCGGGAATTCTGCGTTTGGCTTAATCTGGATTTTCACCGGATCTGCTCCCTTTACTAGACCAATTTCCTCCCCACTAAGATCCCATACATCAATAGACACCGAATCTCTCAGATCGGGTGGAAGTTCCTCCACCGTTAAGGCTGGGTACATTTCCACGCACGCGCTCGGATTTGCAACCTCAAAGGTCGCATCATCGTCTCTCGTCTGTACCTCCACTCCTTTCGGGGTACAGTAGATCGTACAATTGAGTTTGCACAGTAAATCTCTTCCTAACAGGCAAACTGGACTAGAGTCGCACACCACGAACTGGTGCCGATCACTGAAATTTCCTATCCTGATTGTAATTGGCTCCGTCAGCGGACTAACCAGCTTCTTTTTTGCCACTCCAACGACCTGGATACTCTGTCCAGAAAGGGCCAATCGTGGAACCACGGCCGACCTTATAGTCGATCTAGTAGCTCCCGTATCAACCAAAAAGGTTGTAGGATGACCGTCAAGATCTGCTTCCACAAAGGGTCCTGCCTGGTCCACTTCTAGAATGGTACTGAGCATACAATCCCCGTCCTCATTAGACCCTAATCGGGCGAACAAGCTTATCTCATTTTCCTCACTCACTTCAAACATTGGCATCTGCAAGTAAGTGCGAGCTCCCTGCTGTACAGTCTGTATTCTAGGTGGCTGGGGAACCTGCATCTGCGGGACGCCAGTCCCCCCTTTCACCATTCTGGGTCTGGTTACCGTCTGTACCACTTCCGTCCCAGGGGCCTGAACTACCTCTCCTTCCGGCTGCGTCTGATTCCATGGATTCAGGGGACACTCGCGTCTCCAGTGTCCAATCTGATGACACTGGTGACAAGCGGTAGTCTTTTTCAATATCGCCACATCCATCCCTGTCCTAGGGTCTATTGGTCTCGGCCTTCCTTGCCCCTGGACGTTCTGATTTCCTGCCTGATAATTCCCCTGTCTCCTTACCACTGCTCCGCCATTAGGCTGTCCCTGAGCGGTTTGCATCTGAACAAGCATGAGATTATCCTTCAATTTCCTATGCTTAGATTCGATCTCATCAGCACAGTACCTAGTGTACCGCAAGATTTCGTCAACCGGTTTATTCTGCCAGCAGATCAGATGTTGCTGTATCATAAGACTAACCTCTGGCCTCAATCCCAACACAAATTTTGAGACAAACTGTCCCATATCCTTTTTGTCCAACGCATCTAGACCACTATACTGCTTAAAAGCCTGCAAGAGTCTCTCATAAAACTCATGCACCGTCTCTTTAGGTTCCTGCACTGTCCTGTCTATTTTCACCCAATCGATGTCTTGAGGAGAAACCTTCTCCTTCAGCCAGGCAATCACTCGCTCATACATCCTCATTACTGCCGGTGATGGACCATTCGTGTACGCATTTCTCTCAGGCTCTTGAGTTGGCCAATCAATGGCAGTCTTACATGCCGCCCACAAATCTCCCGGGACCACAATGTCGAACAAAGTATTCAGATTGGTCCACAATACCTTTGAGATCTTAACAAAACGATCAACTTGCTTATACCACTCTACCGGCTTCTCCCTAAGCCGGGGAAAATCATTGGTAAATGCCGCCAAATCACCTCTACTCCAGGGTACGTACACATAACCTCCATTCTGCACTTCCCTTAAAGGGAAATTTCCTATTTTTACCTGGCCTCCACCCGGAGGTGGGGTCCCTCCTATCATTCCTCTAGAACTTTTCTTCCTGGACCATTTTTCTTCCCATTTATCAAGCGTCATCCATACTCGAATGGCCAGGATCAACTCTCTACTGTGAGCCCTTAATCCAACGACCCTTTTCTCCTCCAGTTCCTGGTCACTGTACTGCAACCTATGGCTTCCTTGCAATGTTTTAGTCTTAGACAAATCCATCTCATATCGCTTAGCCAATTCTGACAATTTCTCATGTGCCGCTCGTGCCTTCCGAGTCACATCCTTCGCCACAAAAAGTATTTCGTCCGGTCCATATGTTACCACTCTCTCAAGGGATAAGCTTCCGCTTATCATCTCATCCACTTCTGCTTTTAGCCTTACTACATCTATCATTCCGACTCCTAGGGCTCCTTTCAGGACCTCTCTGCAGACCACCCTTCCTCTCCCGTCTTCCTCACATTCCTGGTTCTGCAACCTCCCTTCTCGAAACATTTCCCTTGGGGCAGACTGATCTCCGAAGCTGACCTGCTCTCTCTCTTCCATCCTTACCCTCGGGTCCTGGCCTCTCTGTGGCGGTACCCATGATCGTAAATCTGATCTCGACTCCATCAGGGACCTCGGCCTCTCTGGTCTCTGCTCTCTTTGCTCCCCTGAGGAATCTGACATGGCTGGCAAAGGTGTACTCCATTCTATAGGGTTCGGATTCCGGGTCATTGCACCCGCCAGGCCACTTTCTGCGACTTCTCCCCTGACCTCCTCGGTTGTCCGCTCCGGGTTTCCGCCCTCTCGGTGGTAAATCGAAACTATGGGTCCAATGGTAACCGGTACCTTAAAGGCGTCCGGTAACCTCCCCTCTCTCTCTACCTTTACACTTGCCTCAGACGGGCTCCTCGTGCTCTCTGTTCCTATTGAGAGTCTCCCTTCTACTCTCATTTCTGAATTGCTCATTACTCTTCTCGTAGCTTCTATTTGAACCAATGTCCCCTCTGGGACTTCTGGGTTATACGGAGGTGGTCTCTCTGACAATAACCTTTCCAATAAGTCATCGTCTATGTCACTCTCGTCCTCTTCTTCTGACTTTACATTCCTTACCCCCTCTGAAGTAATCAACAAGGGGTAAAGTCTCTCCTCCTCTATCGCCTGCACTCTCCATCTTTTCTCCACTGCGTCCCAGCTAGCATCCTGATAAGCCCTGATCGACTTCTTCACTCTTTCCTGATTCCTCCCTCTATCCCTATCATGCGCTGCTCTAATCCACGCATGTAGTGCTTCAAACTGTGTGGGCCTTGGCAAAGGCCGTAACCCCGCCATTACAGATTTCAACTGGTACAACACTGCTAGCCTGAACGAGCCATATCTCGGGAATGCTAATTCCCCCTCCCTTTGGGTCATTTTATGCCAATTCTAGAGCCAAATAATCGTGTGCAACCCCACATTCTTTGCCATATAATGTGTTGGAGTATCCTCGGGAGGGGCCTCTTCTCCCTCTCGAGTAACTACATGCTTATCTCCTCTACACATTTCTCGGAAGACCTTAAAACACTTCATGATTGAAAAATTCGGTCTCACACACTGTGAATCTTGATATCAACTCCTCCAATAACAGCGCGACTAACACCAACCGACCTATCACAGCGCGACACTCTCTGACGTCACCTGTCTTTGTTCGCAGCAGTTCCCTCCTTCACAATTCACGTCTCACCCTTGCATTCGTCCCATTCATACACTGAAATAACCGTTTGTGTTACTTCTCTGGCTGTCCGTCCACAGCCTCTGACTGTTCGTCCACAGTCTCTCGAAATAGTTGACCTCGGCTGGCAACAATCTGTCACCTCTGATAGGTTACAAATACTTTTATCCAGAAATAAGGGGAAAGTAGAGGTAAAAGTTAGGTTCACCCTCCACAAATATATCTATCAGAAAAACTACCTGAACGAGTCAGGTAGACAGGAACCTAACCGGGAGAAACAAAAGGTGTAGGAAACAATTTGATCCTTAAAGACACCGTTATCAGAAAGAAAGGGAAGTATTATCTCTTTCTATAGTCCCCTCACTCACCAGGGTTTCCCCACGGTGACATGCTTCATCATAGGGGTCCTCCCAGTCCTCTACGGACTGAGGCGTGCTACGACTTGCGGTGTTACGTAGGAGCACTAGAAATTTTGTAAACTATGTGTAGTGCAAGTGAAGTAGTGGTGGAGTGGGAAAATTAAAATAATCAGCTAGTGGGCTACAAAATAAACTTTATTGGTGCTCTAAGCTGAAAAAATTAAAAACGGGGTAATATGACAAGGGACCCTAACTATAATGGAAAGGTGTGCCTAGCATATCTTGAAGTCAACTAGTTTCGAGCTCCCCAGCTCTTCGTCAGGACTACACTGGGTATGATTATTATTTCTCCACGGCCCCGTAGCGAATTGTAACAAGCGTATAATTGGAACAAATATCCCATTCCTCATGACTATTCATCACTTCCCCTTCCCACTCCAAGATGGCGGCTTTCATCTCAGCCGATCCCATTGACCTAGGTCTGAGCAGCTCCAGCCTGTCTTTTCAATAAAGTTCGAGTTTTCCTCAATATATGAGCTTTATCATATTATGGCTCCATATTTCACCGTCTCTCGCCCTCATAACTTGTTTTGAGTTGCGAGTGATTACATACCCACGCTGGAGCATTGAGACCTTACAGAAAATATATTTGAATACTTAATAGTATCAAAATCAACAGTCCCATCCTTTTCCAAGATGGCGGCTCCACTCGCATACCGGCACCGGAGCTTGCCCTCTTCTATCTCTAGCCTTGTAACACGCCCGCCAGCACATAAAAACATTGCGGCTACGAGGACACGCCAGAATGCGGTCCGAGAGGTTTGGCTTCCAGTAGGTGTCAGAAGTATGCGGGGTTCAACGTACAAGTAAGTGCTGCCATTCTCTACTCCCGGACGGAGCGAGGAGACCCTTCTCCTTCTCCCTCACACCATGCTGGGCGATCCGTCATTACGGTACACGCCTTTTTCCCTAACGATCTCGATTCCTATCCTCCATTAGATGTACGAGATCTCCGCATCCCCTCCAGTGACCATGAGGCACAGTGTTGCTTTTTCTTAAGTATGTTACATGTTTTATGTTGTATGTTATTGTATATGTAGTCAGACCTAATAATTTATTTAATTTCAGCACACTTTTTCCATCACCACGCCGGCATGGAGTGAATAATTGCATCTCTTCTGTCTTTCACTTAGCGGCACGTCAGTCATGGAAGTGTGCATCCACCTGTGTGTAGTGTGCTCACAACTTTAGCGGCAATTATGTATTACACTATGCGTATATATATCTATATTTTTTCCTCGCAATTAACTGTGATTTTGTACTTTACAGATCAGTGTGCTAACGTACATTACGTATGTATATTTTTTTTAAAAACGCATGCCTTACTATTGTGGCATCACACTTATTTCACCCTATTAAGGTTGACTAGGAGTGGCAAGTTTCTCGACACTGGGCTGGTCCCAGTGTAGTCCTGACGAAGAGCTGGGGAGCTCGAAACTAGTTGACTTCAAGATATGCTAGGCACACCTTTCCATTATAGTTAGGGTCCCTTGTCATATTACCCCGTTTTTAATTTTTTCAGCTTAGAGCACCAATAAAGTTTATTTTGTAGCCCACTAGCTGATTATTTTAATTTTCCCACTCCACCACTACTTCACTTGCACTACACATAGTTTACAAAATTTCTAGTGCTCCTACGTAACACCGCAAGTCGTAGCACGCCTCAGTCCGTAGAGGACTGGGAGGACCCCTATGATGAAGCATGTCACCGTGGGGAAACCCTGGTGAGTGAGGGGACTATAGAAAGAGATAATACTTCCCTTTCTTTCTGATAACGGTGTCTTTAAGGATCAAATTGTTTCCTACACCTTTTGTTTCTCCCGGTTAGGTTCCTGTCTACCTGACTCGTTCAGGTAGTTTTTCTGATAGGTTACAAATACTCAAATCCACATGCAGCAACTCACGACCAGCGTCAAGTTGCCATGCACTCACACATTCACTCCCCCTATCTCGGTCCAGGTGATCGATGGTACCTCACGATCTCCTTTGGGTGGTCAACAAAATCTACCACGGGTGTCTTCTACACCACTCTTCCCGGGCTGCGCGCGCTCACAGCCTGATCTCGCAATTACTCAACATTAACTCTAGCTCCGCAAGACATCACACAACAAATCAACACCGCAATCTATACCATCTCATCCTGTTGATACTCACTTCACGAACTGCTGCTTCCTGCCGCACTGCTACTCGCCGTCTATGTTCATCATCCGCCGTCGTCCGCTGCTCACCATCTGATGATTCACCGTTACTTATCGTCTATGGGTCTCGAGGATCACTTATCTTATCTAATCGTCCCTCGCTATCAGAAGTAACCATCCTACTCTGCTACCAACTGCTGGGGCCCAATTTTCTTGAAGCAATTTATCTCAAGAACCCACTCTGGTCGAATGAACCTTTTTACTTGCCCAATAGCGTTGAGGGAGCAAACACAATTATCAAAGAATGCCTTCCGCAATTTGACATAATTGAAGACTCGGAGGTCAATTTCTATTCCTTTCTGAGTTTTATTATCAGAAAAAACATCTGCAGATACAAGCACCTTAGCACAAGGTTCAACAAGTAAATGGGTACTAACACAAATGCCACTCTACGAAGAATCCGCATACGACTGAATATGAACAAAAGCACGGCTTCTAAAAGCATGAGGTAGATAACTACCAAGCTAATGTCGATGTTAGGAATCATTAAACAAAAGCATTTCTGTCCCTACTCTATGCTAGATGACGTCCCTGCTTACCATTCCCTTGAGACCCAGGAACTCGTGAAAAGGTGTCAGAAGTGAACTTCCTAAGAAGTCTTCACTTGGAGAGCTCAATCTAAACGCTCCTTCTAGCTCCTCGCCTACTTTCTCTCTCTGCTCTGGGCTACTCTCTTCTCTGCTCTGGGCTACTCTCTTCTCTGCTCTCAACCCTTGGGGTGCTGTCCCTTATACAAACCCCCAAAACAAAGAACACGCCTTCTGGCACACCTCCTCGACCGGATCTTCTTCCTGTAATTTTCCATTCAGCTCCGTCCATCTTCCCTCGTCCATCAGCTTGGCCTTGAGTCCCAGACGCCATCGGCACTAGGAGTTACGAATGGCACATTCCAATGCACTCCCATGTCTGGCTTTCTCCATAATTCAACTGTTAAACAAAGACCTTTTTACTAACGAACCAACTGTCCTTGCACCTGCGGTGAGATCACAGAGTGAAGAAATACTTCGCATCCTTTACTTCTACAATTTACTGCAGCCTAAAACCTCTTCTAAAGTAAATCACTTGCGGCCTACCGCATACAGCTAACATAAGAAATACCAGGCCTTTCTCGTCCACGATATATGGGACTTCGGGCCTCTACTAGGTTAAATACACTATTAAATTACATTCTAACGTTAGTGCTTTTACTTTCACATACATGAATAAAACGCCATACATGAATTAATCCAATCTAATTACACATTTAGTCGAGTACATTGCATTAAACAGAAACTCATCGTTTTACATTTTCTTAAATGCATCCATTATGCTTTCCGCGTCTCCTAATGCTTCTATATTGAGACATAGCTAATACATTTCTTAATAAATTTCGCACAGCACAACTAAAGATACGTTCATTATATGCGAGTGCCAACTAACAGTGAATATGATGCACCCCTACAATTTTCAATACTTTTAGGCGCTACATCACCTCTTTCTATGAGAAAGAGGAAAATGGCATCAACAATTGTTTTTGTGCAGGAAGGTGTCCCTTCCTGCACAAAACAATCATCCCCACAACACAGGCACCCTTACAACATGACACAAGGGAGCCTGCGCTTGTGCATTGCAGCCAATTGTGCGCCAGCGCTTGGGAAAGCACACGGATGTGTTGTATTGCTGTTAATACGAAGCATCCCTGTGCTTTTTAAATGACGTAGCTCGACACAGCAAAATGGCTTGCGGCGCCACGCTGCGTCATTGTTTAGATTCATGTCATACGCAAAGACATCAAAAGGCTGTTTCCTTAGGAGGAGATGCATTGTCTCACAATATTTCGATTCACTACATAAGTAACATAATTCAACAAGATGCTTCATGTGCAGTGAAAAAGTGCCTGTGCAATACGTGAATGCACGTGAAAAGACATGTACCATATTGGTTGATCAATCTTAGCTGTTTTAAATACACATCTATTTTAGACTGGGTAAGGTTATGGAGTCCATTGATTTTGGTCAGCAAAACTGTGTGGTTCAGACAATTGTATCATCGACAATTACCCCCAATGTTAGAACATTTCACTTGATCATCGGACAGGGTCTTCCTCAGGCCAGCACATGGAGACAGCCTAGTCTCCTTTGTAAGATCTTATCAGTTTGGGGATCTGAGTCCTTAGCCTTAACTGTCATTCATGAAGTGAGAACTATCTCTGGGCCCTTCCCAGGATTGGGTGAACAATAGATGATGGGAATGGACATCACTTCCTCCTTCTCTGAATCTTCTGTTGGGATCTGAGTCTAAGTACCTTTGCTATAGGAATGCTCAGACTAAGTTGCTAGGTTAAAGATAAGTGGGTGTGACTGCTACTGTTAAAGTTGTAAGACAGGATGTTGAGGCCCTCCTGAAATTGCATTTGTGCTGTCTCGTGAGTTTTTGGAGGAGATCAGGAGCAAGTTCAGGGCTCGACAGTCCTTTTATTCCATCTGGCATTTCCTTTTTAGGCTGAGACCTTGGTCGCTGTTTTTGACAGCCCAGGGCCACACCTGGTGCCTCTGTCACTTTCCCAAGCTCTCCAAGGCTAAATGCCACAAGCACAAGAGGCTTCAAGAGACAGAGAAAGAAAGGGTGGGAGGGAGACAGTAGAGTAAAAATGATCAGAGAGGGAGAAGAGAAAGAGGAGAGGAGAGAGAGAAAATGGATGAATTGAAAGAGAAAGATTGCGCAAGGAGATGAAGGGAGTGGGGCTGCTTTTGGTTCACCAGTCCAACCCTGAGCAAGTTTGGTGAGGCTGGCACAGAATAACTGGTTCTAGATCTGGTGCTCCTAGGTGCACACTGTGAAAAGGAAATAAAACCACTCCTTATGTGGCTGTTATTATTATTATTTGTACATTTGTAAAGTGTACCTGGCTGATAGGTGTTAGGGAGCATAACAAGAACTTGAGTGATAACAGTATTTTACAAAAAGCTGTTCAGAAGGGTTCTATAAACAAGGACATACAAACATCAAAAAATATTTGACCCTGGAACAACAAGGATACGTTAGTTTATAAACTGCCTGAAAGGTGGGAATTGTATTGTCTTCTCAATCCAGTAATTGGAGCTACCATTCTTAGGTAGGGTGCAAGAGAATTACACAAGGAGTAGGTTGCTTCCTAAAGTGGGCGTCTGAGATTCTGCATTTCAAATAGCAGTGGATTTCTGCTTGTTAACTCTCTTGACCCTCTGAAGATGGTGAGAAGTTTGGTGATGTTAGGAGGGCTGACACAGAAGAGAGTGTGGCAGTAGATTTTGAATTGTTCTCTTGCAAGAACGGGGAACCAGTGGGGGACTCAGAGAATTGGGGTGAGGGGTGGTCATTTTTGCAGAATGGACCTGTTTGGACGCTGAGTGCATGACAGGTTTGAGAAAGGCGAGGTGTATGGCTGGCATACAAGCTAGTATAGTGTTCCCATAGTCCAATCTTGATAGGATGAGAGCATGGACTGTAGTTGTAGGTTGGTTGGATGAGAGGAGATGGGAAATTCTTTTAAGAATGAGTCAATGGAAATATTCTTCCTTGGTCATATTATTTAGTTGGAGGATAAGAGAGAGGCTGCATACAATGTGAATCCTAAAGGGTTGCCTGAGGTGGAGGATGTGGGACAGAAGCCATCAGGTTTTAGCAAATTTGCGATGGATGAGTTGATTTTATAGTTGTTGGAGTACTTGCCTCCTTTTACGGCACGCCCTCTTATCATTTAGGGATCAAGGCATTCACTAAAATGCTCAAAAGAAAGAAGAAATTTACTTTATTGTAAACACTATATCTGTTCCAAATAAATCACTTACTCCCTCATTTCTGGTTTTTAAGTGCTTAGATGAAATTATTCACGATTTTTTTATTTTTCTGCCAGTTGGAAATACCATGTAATTTTCAGCACTACAGGTCTGTTGTTTATTTCATGGATTAAGATGAGGAAGAGCTTGGCAATTTAATGGCTGTTGGACTGCACTGAGTGTATGTGCATTTTGCAAATTCTTATTTCTATCAGTGGGTGGACTTCAATGAAATTAGCTCATAAGTGTTACTGTAGTACTGAATATCGTCCTCCAGAATATCATGGTAAAAGAATATCGAGCAAACACAAGGAGATGATGGACGGAGCGCTGAAACTTTCAGACACTCACCCCCAGTCACAGATCTGGGTTGAATCCATCATTGTTCTTTAGCTCACTTCGCCACCCCAGTTCAGACACAGCTATATGCAAATCAGTCTTCACCCTGTGCCTAATGGGAACAGTCCAACCCGAACTGCCAAGCCAAGTCTTCCCTGGACCGGAAACAAGCATCCTGGGACCAGTTTCGGGCTAACAGCCCTCCTCAGCCAGGCTTGCTTAAATCCAGTGGCAAAGTGAGCAAGGGACCCACGTCTGGGCATACCCTGCCAACTTAGGGTGAACAAAGCTAACACAAGGAGATGATGGACGGAGTGCTGAAATGTTTCAGACACTCACCCCCAGTCACGGATCTGGTTTGAATCAATCATCGTTCTTTAGCTCACTTAGCCATCCTAGTTCAGACACAGCTATATGCAAATCAGTCTTGACCCTGTGCCTCATGGGAACAGTCCAGCCCGAACTGCCAAGCCATGTCTTCCATGAACCGGAAACAAGCATCCTAGATCCGGTTTCTGGGTAACACCCTTCATCAGGCAGGCTAGCTTGAATCCAGTGGCAAAGTGAGTAAGGGACCTTCGTCTGGGCATACCTTAGGAAATCTTGCACTATTTCTGTCTTTAGAGATACAGTTCTGTTCGAGGGAAATGTGAACTGCTGCTGATTTAGTCCGCCTGCTCGATACCACTGCGGTTACCTTGCCGGTCATCACCCCGCCTCCTCTTGGTGAGGTGATCACCCCGGTAGCGGCCTGGGGGGCTAAGCGTCGGCCTGTGGAAGAAGGAAAAGGAACCCGGCGACTCCCGCCGATCCCCTTCCATCGCGGGTCTCCTGTGACTACTGGCGCATCCACAATCCATTTGGCGGCAAGTAAGCGTGGGCAAGTGCAGGGGCGGCCGGTAGCAGTGGCAGGTGCGGCCCAGCGAACTGTTCACCGTGACCCGCAGCTATGACTGGACCCGGACGGGTTTCGTGTCCCAGAGGTCTGCCTTCTGCAGCTTCCTGCCTCTGAAATGACCCGGCGCCGTCGAGCGCCCCAGTGACCTTTTCCGACGTCACGGGAGCTGGAAAGCCTGAGGGGCAGCAGCAGGGCCGCGCGACATCAGGAGCAATGCGGGGGCGGCTGACAGAACTAGCGGGGGTGGCCCAAGGCGCAGACCGCCGTGACCCGCATCTCCGGTGGGACCCGGGTTGTGCCTAAGTCCTGGAGTCGTTCTCACTCTTTCCCGCCACCGCAACTGAAGCAGCGTGGGGGAGTGCATCCAGACACAAGGGGCCAGAGACAGCGGGGATTTAAAGAGACCGCACAGCTCAATAAAAGCTGAGCAAACAAAAACAGCTGGACAGCAATTTGAAACGGGCTTTGCGGAACGACAAGCTGAAGTGCCCCAACAAACAGCGGACAGCTGTAACAATTAAGGAGCTGTTTGGAAGGATCGCCTGGAACACAGGAACAGCGTTGGCTGAGACAGTTTGGTTGGTGCATAGGGACCGGTGGCAGCACCCCACCCTCACAGCGTTGGGCGGCACCAGTCCGCAGACCTGGCCAGGTGCATTTCAACCAGGCACAATTGGTGCATAAGACTAAAAAAAAAAAAAAGCAGCATTTAAGAGCACTAGAAGATGGCAAGGCGTGGGGGCAAAGATCAGCCAGAGGAGCTGGGAGAATTGCTGAGGAAGATCTGGGCAGCATCTGACGGTAACAGGAGTGAGTGGCTGCAGCCGCAGCCGTGGCAGGATACCGGGGAAGGACCAAGCCAGCAACATGACGATGCCATCGCGCCAGCACCCAAGGGAAAAAGGAAGGCACCAGCCAAGCTTGCAGAGGCAGCAGAAGTCAAGAACGCCCCCCAGAGAAGGCCCCGGCCGCTTGTAGCTAACCGGGCGGCGGCAGGACCAAGCAGCGGGACCAGGGACGCAACAACAAGTGATTAGCATATTAGTTTGATAGTAAAAGAATGTTTCAAAACAATGGCACCACTGTTGCTGAAGGAGTTGGGCATGCAGGGGCTAGGGGCGACAGGAGCCCAAACAGAAGGGGAGGTTTCTGGGTTGCTATGGCACCTACTGGACCCAGGCCAGGCACGCCAGTAATGCTTGAGTGGCCAGGGCGCACACGAAGTCCGGGGAGAGATAGGGTCTCCCATAGCGGCATGGGGTGGCGTGACCACAACAGGTGACACGCCCAATGCTCCCCCTGCAACAGAACCATACTCAAGGCCCTCACCAGGTCCGGCATCCATGACCTCTAGCGAGCCTCATACCACTAGCAGTCAAGGGAAGGATATGGAGGAAAGAGTTTATTGATATTTTTACACTGTTAGAGATACAGTTAGATGGGCTGGACCTGACTATTTGCGACAAGATGGATGATGATAGGAGGGAAAGGAGGAAGGAGAGAAAGGAAAGAAATGTTTACAATTGGTTAGATGCATTCAGAATAATGGCATGCATTATCATAGAGAAATTCCCGCGCTGCGCAGCCGACCTATGGCTCTATGAGGCCAACATACATAATGTACAGAGGCAATTCCCTGGCGACGCATGGCTAGAATATAATAAAGGTTTCGGGCTAAAAATGCAAAGGCATCCAGAAATGGAATGGAATGAGGAGGATGTATCAGGTTTCATTCATAAGATGATGGTAGCCAGGGAGGCCAAGGCATGGGCAGGGAAGAGTGAGCAGCCCTTTTGGGGTTCCTTCCACAAACGGAGGGGTAGGACGTTCCAAAAGTCCAAGCAGTTCAACAAATGGAAAGCCCCACGACTGGCTGAACAGCGGCAATATGATGGAAATACGAGGCAAATGAATGTACCTACGGGGCCACGTGCAAATTGCAACATATTTGCTCCTCCTGCGGCAGGGGACACCCGGCAGCAGGGTGCAGATGCAAGAAGGAACACATGGGGGGCAAAAAAGAGAAGAAAAAGCATTGAGGCAACCACAGAGAGTGAGGGGGGACCAAAAGGAATTCAGAGTTGTAGGTTGGCCAGATACCCCATCAATACACGCCAATTACGCAAGCTAGCCAATACATACCACAACAGGACAGACTCGGCTATACTAGTGCAAGGTTTTGAGGAAGGTTTTGTTATCCTGTTTGCAGGCCCCCTACCACCAGGCAGCGCAAATAATCTGAAATCAGCGCTACAACAGCCAGGGGTGGTCGTTAAGAAATTGGAGAAAGAAAGGGTCTTGGGTAGACTAGAGGGCCCCCTCCCCTCTCACATGAGCAAGGAGTTGGAGATCTTGCCATTAGGGGTGGTTCCCAAAAAAAGAAGCAGGACAGTATCAGCTAATTCACCACATGTCTTTTCCTGAGGGGTCATCGGTAAATGATGGGATCAGCGCAGAACCATGCTCAGTGGGTTACGCTACGGTAAATGACGCCATCGACCTAGTCAGATCAGCGGGCCGTGGGGCCCTCATGGCAAACGTGGACATCGAATCAGCCTTTCGCTTACTTCCGGTCCACCCCTCAAGTTTCCACCTGCTCGGTTTTCAGTGGGAGGGAGACCTGTCCTTTGATAAAGCCACGCCCATGGGGTGCTCAGTATCCTGCGCTTACTTTGAAGTCTTCAGCACCTTCCTAGAATGAGCTCTGCACATCAGGCATTCCCCAGGTGGGAAACTCCATTACCTCGATGATTTCCTCTTCACGGGCCCGGCTGTGTCGACCGAGTGCGGCGACACCCTGGCTGCATTTGCAAAGTTAGCAGAGGAGCTAGGAAGACCCCTGCAGTCAGAGAAAATGATGGGCCCAGCGACAAAAATCATATTCCTAGGGATAGGGCTGGACTCAGTGGCAGGAACATCCAGGCTTCCGGCAGACAAGGTGAAGGATTTCAGGGAGGAAATTAAGGGCCTCTGTGGTCGCGGGAAGTCAACACTGAGGGACCTCCAGAGGCTAATAGGCAAACTCAATTTTGCATCTAGGATTATCCCAGCCTGTATGGTGTTCGCCAGGCGGTTAACCCAATTAATAGGCTGGAGGCAGGAGTCAAGCAGGACCTTTTAATGTGGGACACCTTCCTGGCAGGTTTCAACAGGATTTTGATCTGGATGGAAGGCTGGGCCACGAGCAGACAGATAGCACTGTTCACAGACGCTGCGGGCAGCACAGGTTTTGGGGCATTACTGGGCGTTAATGGTGGCCCAACAGCTGGCGCAGGCAGGGCATAACCAGCAATATCACATTTCTTGAGCTGTTCCCCATCATAGTAGCGCTAACAATCTGGAAACAGGAATTGCGTAACATGAAGCTGACACTATGGTCAGACAACAAGGGCGTAGTATAAGCAATTAATAGTGGATCAGCCAGGTGCCCAGACACACTGCAATTAATGCGCCAACTGGTTAAATTGCAGTTGGAAGGAAACATAGACCTGAGAGCATGCCACGTACCAGGTGTGGAGAACGAGGTGGCAGACGCCCTGTCAAGAGCACGGATGGACACATTCAGGGAACTGGCCTCCGGGGCAGAGCAGGATGGGACCCCCTTCCCGGGGCAACTGTTGGGCCGGGCGGGGTAGATCTTTCGGAGCTGGTCAACCAAGCCCTCGCCCCGGAGTCTGCCAGGAGAGATAAAAAATATGCTAGGACCGTGATGCTGTTAGAGGGTATCCAGACCATGGGGAACGTGGGGACCACAAGCAGGGCAGTGGAGAAGTTCATCAAGTGGGCATTTAACTGTGGAAAATCCAAGTCATGGGCACAAGCCCACCTGTCCGCTGTGGCACATTACACAAAACTGGAGTCAGGGCAGGATCCCTTGTCTTCTCATTATATCAAAGCGGCAATGAAAGGGTGGAGGCACGCAGAGGGCGCAAGTAAGGACACCAGGCGCCCAATAGACTACACAAAGCTAGGCTTACTGTTGGGAACACTGGGTGACATAACAAAGGAAACCTTTGAACTCCTCCTGTTTAATGCTGCATTCTCCACTGCATTTTTCGGGGCTTTCCGCCTCAGTGAGCTAGTGGCGCCCTTGAGGACTGGGCCAGCCAAGCATTGCCTACAGGTAGGCGATGTGAGGCCCGGAACAGCCGAACTAGAGATTATACTGAGACGGTCAAAGACAGACCAGACTGGCAAAGGGGGGCGGTGCGGCTGCAGTGTATCAAGGACCAGAAATGTTGCGAAGTATGCTGCCTGCTAGCATTCATGGCAGTGCGACCAGCTGGAGAAGGGCCACTCTTCAAGCACAGGGACGGCACACACTTGAGCAAATTCCAGTTCACAAGAGTCATGCGCATAGCCCTCATCAAAGCGGGGCTTCCACCATTCAGAATCGGAGCAGCAAGAACAGTGGTACAACACGGGATGACCAAGGCTGGGATACAGGCAGTAGGTAGCTGGCGGTCGCAGGCATACCGGACCTACATGAGACCCCAGTTATTGTAGAGCCACATTGACGCCCATGGGACGGCAGGGGCACCTCTCACAAAAGCGAGCAGCAGATTGTCAATTGTGATCATTGCCTCGGCAGGAAGGAGACCACGCCTGGTGTGGGTGGTGGGCAATTCCTTCGTAACCAGAATGCATTTCTGGTGGTGGTGAAGAGGCCACAGACAGGAAGAACAACCAAAGGACACATACATCTGGTGGGTGGGCCAACCAGGAATGAAATGGGACCAGCTGCCGGCGACCCCTGCGGACCTGCAGGCGGACGTGACATGGCACCTGGACATTTTGATCATCCATTTGGGGGGTAACGACCTTGCCGAACTGGGGAGGAAAGCACTCCTCCACGACATGCTAAGAGACCTCGCCGAAGCAGCCAGGTCTTTCAGGAGTACCGCTATCATCTGGTCAGAGCTGATCAGCAGAAGGGAGTGGCGCGGGGCTGAATCACAGAAAGCAGCCGAGAACTCGAGAAAAAAGCTGAATCTCGCCATGAGCAAATTCTGCATAGCCAATGGTTTTGAAAGCATCAGGTATGGGCTCATCCACACGGGCCGCCCAGAACTCTATGGGAGGATGGCGTGTACCTGTTGGAGGAAGGCATGTGAGTATTCTGGGACAACCTGTGGGGCGCCATGGCTCTGGCAGGTTGCAGATAAAGAGACAGGAGGAACAAGGGGGAGCCGCTGGAAGACGTAAGCCTCCCTGACGGCGTGGAGGAGAGCTACGGGTACAATGGTTGGTACGGAGGCACACCAGAGGGGGGAATGTTGGAATAGGACCACTCACTTTGGGATGCCTCACGGCTGAGTGAGTTGGCCTAAGGGCGGTGCGTAGGACCACTCACTTTGGGATGCCTCACGGCTGGGTGAGTTGGCCTACCAAAAGGGGGTAGCAAATGGAGACGGTGCTCGCAGCCCAGCCCCCGCCGGATGGCAGGGCACAAAAGAGTCTAACACGGTAGCAAGTTGTGGCCTAACTCTGGGACTGAAGCTACCCCCCCAACGCAAAGAAAGCGCATATCCAACCGAGCAAAGAGACGACCGAGAAGGGACAAGAAACAAAACAAGCCTGCAAATGAGCTAACCAACGAACTGTCAGTACAATTTGCTAATTAGTGATGTACATATGATTTATGGCAGATAAGATTCATGATAAACAAGGCATATGATTTATGGTGCAAATATGACAGTTCACCAATGATGATTTATGACCAGGGATGCAAATGATGCCAAAGTATATGCATGTATTCCTAATAAAACTGCGGCCAACAAATGACCACTACAAACACAAAATGCATGTTGGCTTGTTCATTCTAAGGAATACAGTATGGGAAGGTTGCATGTACTCTGGAGTGGGCACAGTTCGGGGGTTATGGTAATGCGTGTTTTTGAGCCCCAAAAAACATTTTTGCCTGTAGAAACAATTTTTTTTTTAGATTGATGAGGGTGCGGCCTATACCCAAATAATAACATTTCACAAAAACCAAGACAACACAAAATAATAATTGCCAAGGAAACTATAGGCCCACACCCGACCTATTGGATTTGCCAATGCTTGTTTGAATATTTACAAACAGCTGTTGTTTATTGCACCTGACCGAAATGGGAGAAGCATCCTGAGTGCACTGCTTTAAGTTTTGGCCACAGGAGTCACAACAATGCGCAGGAACTTGTATTTTTCAATTTGTAAATTCCTCCAAATTGCGACTATTTGTTTTTCCTGAAGACACTGCAGAGAAGAAACTACTAAACATAGGTGCTGCCTTCAGTCACACGTTTTAATTTATTGCCTAGATTGTGAATGCCTTTTATTCGCAATTTTTTAAAACATATTCACAAAAAGATATGTTTTACTTTCTGCCTGTGAGGTTAGATTGCAAAATTTGGATGAGCTCTTTTCTAATGGAAACAACCAACAGTGGTGCTGTTTGAAAACAGCTACTTATTTTTTCCAGACAGTGAGAGGAGGGGATAAGAGATGGGACTGAAGTCAGGAAAGGCCCTTATTCCTACTAGTGTTGCCTTTTATACACAGGGCCGGACTGGCCGTAGCGGGCACCAGGCAATCCCTCGGTGGGCCGCACGGGTGGGGGCCGGTTTTGGGCCCCTGGGGGCCGTCTTTGTTACCGGGCCGTTTTTGCAGCATAGCTGCAAAATCGGCTCTGTAACAAAAATCGGCCAAAAACTGGCCCTGGCAAAGAGCTCGGCGACACCCCCAACCCCAACCCCAAGGGGGGGGTTGGGGGGGGTGGGGGGAGGCGTCCGAGCACTTTGCCAGGGCCAGTTTTGGTTCCCAATCCGGCCCTGTTTATACAAGGAGAACAATATTAACCACTGTGCAGTGGCACGAGAACCCGAGCCCTGCAATGAAATTAGTGCATTCACACAAAGATGTTCCCTTTACAGCACAAGACAGTAGGAGGCGGAGAAAACAGTGAGTGCAGAACAGATGAAATATATGATAAGCAGTGCTTAATTTGTAAACTAATATGTCCAAGTACCAAAAGTTTTTCTCAGACGCCTGCAGCCAGCACTGACGAATGTCAGGATTGTCGATTACCAAGGATGTGCAGTTTTTATTCCACCTCATTCCACTTTTTTCCACCACCACACACTCTCTGCTCCTTCATTTAAGTCTTGCAAGTTTTCTTCCTTTGTTATTATTTCCATCTTTCTCTTCGTCCTCTTTTCATCCTTTTGCGTTTCTCTCACTTTTGTTCTGGGTCAAAGTCTTATGACGAACATTAAGAGCTGGTCCCAGGATTGAGTGCTGGCGAGTCCCACCTGCAACCACCAACTCAGATTAAGCATTGGCTTAGTTAATTATTGAGTTTGATAACTTTTGCTCCATTCTTAGCTATAAGTAACCACAGACCATTGAACACATGCAGTGTGTCCAACACAGACGCACTTACATGCAAGAGTTAAATTTAACACACATCATGTGTATCTGTTCTTTGTTGCAAGCGTGCCACACTAAGCTGCTTTGTACATGAAAAGCGATTTAAAAGAGGGGCATTGCAGGAACCACGTTGGTGCATTCTGGGATTTGTGGTTTCGCAGCTAATGAAGCGGTATAAAGAGGTAGCGTTGAGTCTGGCTGATGGGTGAGACTTTCCTTTAGTCTCGCCTCCTGAGCCAAGTGTAAAGATGTTAGGCTGGAGGTTGGGCTGGGTCCAGCAATGCTGCCTATTTGTACCATAGGTTTGTTTTACTTGTGATTCTGATCTATGAGCCAATTCTCTTAAAAAAAACTTTGCATTAATTAGTTCTGCAAAAAAGGCAATGTGTAATCTCAATGTAATTTTGTAAAAAGTTCATCCAAAATTACCAAACGCAATGCAACTATTGTGAACTACTTTGCACCGTTTAAAATTAATCTGAATCTATAAGCAATCCTTTGCCATTTCCTGAGTCGCTACCTTGTGTATCATTTTATCAGCCTTCACCCGAAGCAAACACCATATTTATGTGAAAAATGGACCGGTCAAAGTGGCCTGATGGTTATCGGATCTCTCTGCAAGTTCTAGGTTTTCTGTTTATATCCCCTCAAGTCTTTGGAGGGATTCCATTATTGAAAGAACATGCGTTTCCTTCTGGTGCATGAAAAAAGGGTTAACATGCATCCCATTTCGTTGCCCTATAGGTAAAAAAAAGGAGCGAGCATGTTAGAAGCCACTCTGGTGTGGTGTCAACACATTCCAAACCCCTCTTTTAAATCCCCAATTCACCCTTCCCGTCATTTTACTCGTGATGCCTTCTTCGACCCTGCTTTAAAGTGTCCTGCTGTTCAAAATAAGTGGGAGCAGGCCTGACGCCATTTTGCACTTACCGTCACTCAAACCGAAGCTGTTTATTAAGTCTTCAATTGGGTCCTATTGTTTTCAGGGTTCCTTTGATGATGTGGAGCCTCCAGGAAAAGAGAGCCATTCTTTACTAGGCTGAGCTAACAAGCAACCTTCAGAGCGACATAACTGTGCACAAGATAAAACAGAATTAAATTTGGGCTGTTGTCCTGATTTTTCTTTAGCTCAAGCAAGCCTGAGGAAGATAATATGGAGGACGCTTATACATCTGTGAAAGCCCTGACTTGGTAGTCAACTAAATTAGGTATGTGGGTGACAGTGTTACAGCAATTAGGACTCTTGGTCACTTCAATATATACAAGAATGCCTTCTCTATCCGCCTCGGTCTCTAATGGGTGTCTCTGCAAGTGCAGGTCTAGCACTGTTAAACTGTGTGATCTACCTGGTTTCCATGAAGACTAAGGGCCCGATTCTGAATGGGTTTGGGAATGGTTTCCATCCGAAACAGATCTGGAGAGTTCAACCAACCGAGTACGATGCATCCGGATGCTTCCAGATACAATTTGGTTGGACTCCCATTGACTTCAATGGTAGCCTATGTTCCTAACCGCATTGTAATTGGGCCCTAGGTGGAATGCTTTCCTAACCACATTGTAATCGGGCCCTCGGTTGGAAAGACACGTTCCCGATCTGATTTGGATAGAGCAAAGGCCGTTAGGAGGCCTTCCTAACCGCATCAGAATCAGAGCCATAGTTGAAGAAGTAAAGTGCCAATGACATAATCAATGTATTGCTCACATGGGACTGAGAACAAAAAGGATGCAGTTAGTTTTCAGTCTAAGGCAGATAAACTGATTGATTTAACTTCCCCAATGCCCCATTGCTCCAAGGATTTAATTAATCGTGCAACTATGTGATTCCTCCGTAAGTGTCAGATATTAACCGTATTGAAGGCAAATTGGATGATACAAGCAATTTAGTGACACCTTACCAGCAAGTTCCCAATACTGATGAACTGGTCTATATTTCTTATAGGCTTATGTTAGTTAGGAGGGGAGATTCTAGGTATAGAAAGAGGCAGAGAACAGGTGGAAGATGTTAAAAAAAAGATAAGTAGATGAAAACCAAAATGTGGATAATCAAACACATTGACCAAAGGGAAAACAAAATGTTTGAGCTCATACGAGGAACAATCACAAAAAGGGTCCTATTACATGTAAGAGAGCTTCTAGTTCTTCAAACACGATGCATTTCATGGCCTAACGCCCAGATTTACTAATGCCCTGCACCAGGTATTTATTTCCCAGGGCACAAGGCATTTTGGGGGCAAGGGGAAGTTATCGGGGTGTTACTGGGGGGATCCCACCCAACACTCATAGTTTGTGATGCAAACTTCGATTTACTAAGATAGCAAGACAGGACTTTGTATACTTTGAAGCCGGTGCTATCAAGGAGAACTCTTTTCAGTTCAGAACAAAATCCATGCAGTCCATGTGTACCAAAGTGCACAGCAAACATCCAGTGTGCAAGATCATTCTATGCTTGACTAGAAATAAACATTTGTAATGGAAGGGTATGCCTCTAGCAGAAATGCCATGCTAGACAGCGCACACTGACCTTCGTGAGGCTTTGCATCATGCAAGGCAGTCTTTTAGATAACTAGTGCACGGGGAGCACAGCAGCAGCAGGCCAATTTTAATAGATATGGCACTATGCTGTGCTGGTTTTCCTCATCTCACAATACAGTGCAGGAAATGTGGTTACAGCGCTACATTGCATGAGAAAGTAGTAAATCAGCTACACAGAATTCTGGAATTTCACTTAAAAGTCCAAAGAAGAGGAGCTTGAAAAAAATCATGCTTATTGAACATGGATCTTAGTAAGAACACGGAGTTAAATGTAGTTTTCCTTCACTTAGAGCAATAGCCTTCAAAGATTTCAAGGTTCTGGGTTTTGCATGTGACTGGGCTGAAGAGGTGTCTAAGCTGACATTATTTTTTTAATATGGTCAAAATGGCTGTTAAAGAGACAACCTCATGATATTGGTGTTGCATATCTTGATTTACTATCAAACAGGGCAATGTGTACTGCCTTAAAGGTCCTTTTTAGACAAGCATTCGAATTAGTTCCTGTAAACATTCATGTAGGATCTAAGGATATCTCTGGCAAAAAGTGTTCCCATCTAAAAAGGAAGCATAGTAAGAATGCGATTCCATCATGGTCCAGGAATGAAAATCTGAGGGCTGTGATAAGGAACCAATCTGTAGAGAAGAGTTTGATAGGGAAATCAATCATTTTAGATTCAGGGCACTACCTCCCTCTCCGATTAGTTCAGATACATAGGGGATTAATTTTAACTACCAACAGTCTTAAGGGCTATCACTAGTGTCTTGGAACAATTATGGCTTCTTGCATTGTTGCAGCAATGTGAATATGTCAAGTAATTTTGCCAGGTATGACATACTGATGTTTCAAGAAACCTTCCATGTTGATAGAGCACTTATCAATGGGTTTCAAATTCATGGTACAAAAGCTTTCTTTAGAAGATATAACCACCCTTCTGGAGCTTTTATAATATTTGTTTTTAGAAGACTTAGCCCGCTGCATGTGACTGAATTTTTGTGTCTAAAATATCTTTGGACGATAACTCAAACTTTCAATTCCCAATAAGTTATCAGCTAAGTTATAGTCAATATCTAGAAGTATTATAAGCCTTAAGATAGATGGCATAAAAAGTTAACCTCACTATCTGTGGAATAGGAAAACTCAATATTATTGTTCCTACTCAATGATTATTGCGTAAGGTGGTTTGAATCTGAGGATTGATCCAAAACCTGTTAATATGGTTTTGTATGAGTTGTTCGAAGCACATTGCCTTGGCGGAGCAGTATTCTTCTTTAGGTTCTGATAAGGGTTTATCATTTGCCCAAAATAAATGTGTTTGAGTGAATCGTCATTTCCCAAAAGATAGCACAGCTGTCAATCATTTGCAGGTGGGTGCTAAAATATTCCTTTTGGCTACATGCTTGCTTCAATTATCCCTGATTAAAAGTGGATCAGCCAAGTAGACAGAAAGAAAGATCAACCTCATCATCTTGAGAAATACAACGGTTATGAAAAAGTATAACCTTGGAGTGATTGGATGACATTAAACGTTTTGAGTTTCAGAACTGTCATGATGATAGCACTAACTCCAATCAACAGTTAGTGGCGGTATATAGGAATAGTTTAGAGCAATTAGCGTCATTAGTCCCCTATAAACCTCACAGGTCCAGGCCTACCATCAGGCCACCAGTTTGGCCATCCTGCTTTGCCGTAAAGTTTCTTGTAGTGAGATACAGATTGCATCATCTTCCTGATCAAATTGAGGGCATATTCACAAGCCCCTATCGCCACCACAACGTCACTGAAAGGGGCCTCGCCTTATTCACAAGGCAGCGTTAAGCCACTTAACCTGTATTTTCCACTTTTTAATTTCTTGCTTAATATTGATTATTATACATCTATGCTGTATTATGCAACTACTGCATATATACATGTTCTATTATGTTACTGACTATATACATTTTCGAATATGTTACCTTCTTTGTTTTTATCATTAATTGTGATCACAATATATCATGGGTAATGGCAAAATATTTAATTTCTTGTAATATTGCTACATACTTGGACATTTTTTTAAAAATAATGATTGATAACACTGTCATTTGGGTCTATGGGTTGCTCCTGTGGTATATATATATATTACAAATACTGGCACACTTTGGTATTATGCTTGGAGCAGAACTTTGGGGGTCTTTAGGATGGCGGAAGGACCACCACCGCCGGGCCGGCGGTGGCGGTTCTCCCGCCATCACTAAGCGTTTTACCCACCGCCCAATTAGGATGGCGGTGGTGCCTGAAATCGTGGCGGTGCCTAGCAGGCACCGTCCACCAAATTAGGATGTTGTGTGGACAAGGCCTTTCCATGGCGGCAATGCTGCCATGGAAAGTACGGCGACGATGGGATTTGAGGGCTTGTTGCGGGCCCTCTTCTTCCGGGGGGAGGTGTTGCTGCACTGGGGGGGTACCCTTGGTAAGCCAATTTCAATGCTGCAATGCAGTGTCGTGATTGGATGGAGACAGTGAACCTGGGCATGTTCCCCACCAGGCTGTGTTTTGCAGCCTGGTGGGAAAGATTCAAAGTGTGCAGGACTGTTTGGCCGGGCCATGACGGCCGGTAAAACAGTCATGCCCGCTAGAAGTGTGCTCACCACTCTGCCCCCTGGCACCTGCTCTGGCCAGCCCCAACCTTCCCACACCCAGGAACAGGAAAAATAAAAGGATAATAACGTCTTGTTATTATCATTTTCCTCTGCACTGCTCTGAAAGCAGTGGGGTGATGCTCCTCCGCCTTAGCGGAGGAGCAGTCCCTGGAAAGATATCCGTCTTAGATCACGAGCTCTGAATCACAAACCTATTTTTTCATGGATTTCCACTGATGATAAGAGTAGATTTCAAACGTTTTGGGTAGTGTCAGAACTTTCTAGGCATACTTCTGGAAATCTATGCAAGCCATAGTTTTTCAGGAGTAAAGCAGCTGCCTTGCATTTACTGATTGTTTGTCAGTCAGATGGAATATGTTTGGTGAGAATGTTCATAGGCACATCAATTTATTTATTTTTGTATCTAGCTGGAAACTATTTTCCAGTAAGTGCAATGTCATCCCCTCATGAAATATAGGAATGTGTCAGTTTTTTTCCAGCTCTGCCACCTAGATCATCCTTTAAATCAAATCTAGTCTGAAAAGCATTTTAAACTTTGTTAATATCAACAACATTATGACTCAGAGGTTCTAAACTATCATCTCAATGACCAGCTCTCGTCCCGTCCCCTGGGAACACCAATGTTTCAAGCACTACCCCTAAATCTAATGTCGGTGGATTTTCTGTTATAGTAAGTTACCCATGTGGGTGGAAATGTCACCAGATCCTGATTTTCTTGTTTGCTTCAAGAAGGTCATTTAAGTGCACTAAATTTGGCCCTAGGTTTGCCAAAAGCTTGAATTGAGTCCTGCATACATTGTCATAGAAGAAGCAGTTGATGTAATTGAGCAGCAATAAACAAACTTTATATTTGGGATGACAATGCACAAATGCGAAATTTACTATTACCTCTTTTCAGAACCATAAAATGGCATCTTAGCCTGCTCTATCTGATCATTTTCATGCTTGAGCTCTCAAACTACCAGACGAAGATTAGCAACAGCAAAATAGCAAGCTAGGTTGTTAAACTTCCTTTTTTAACATGCTTTCTCTTCCTTTCATGGTTCCCCTAATGATAACAGTTCTTACAGTTCAAATTATCTTGGATTTTGGTGAAATGATAAAGAAACCCTACTCCCTTTTTACTGATCAAGTCCTGCCCTTATCGTTTGAATCAGAGTCTAACTTTTCTGGCTCTTACTGTCTCTTACTATCCCATGTTATAGAGGAGCTGTGGTGTTTGAGACGGAAAAGAGAACATTAAAGTATTTTTAGGTCTCGCCTGACCCAGCGCATGCGCTGGTCTGGTGAAACTTTTTGAGAGGGCTCCAAAAAGTGCTACTAGGCCAGCCTAGAGCTACAGTTCATGTGCGCGGGCGTGCGCGCCGGCTTCACTCGATTACTTTCACTTTCGCGGCCGCTTGTTGAAAAATGTATTTATTATTATTAGTAATAATAATAATTCATTGTCAGAGGGCCTGGCAGCTCATGACACTGCGACCTTGCCATGCTGATGCTTGCTGTGTACTGCATTGTATAGCCACAGTTTAGTTGAGACATGAGGAGCAGCTTCTATAGGCTTTGTGAACGGCTGTGAGCCACTCAGACGATACATGATGCTTTTTAAATCTAAGATGTAACTTTCAAGCCTAAATGATTGTCACAGTCAGGTTCAGGTTCATATTGGGAGCGAAATGTTTGGTACTCCCTACATTCGTCTGCTCTGGCATTGTGGAGAAACTCTGGCCAAAGTTCAGCATGTTGTGACTCTGTTCTCGGTGGGTTCACCTGCCTTTGGTGTTGGCTTCTGCTGTAGCGTTCAGATGTCAGCACACAGAGTGAAAACCCAGGAAGAAGCAAGCAGCTCAAACCTTGATGTTGGTATCCTTTATCCTACCTTTAGGAGAAGGCTTGTGCAGGTGATCTGGGATCTCACTAGCATATAACAGGCTGCTCCTTGGATGCAGGCTCTGTTTATTAGATGTCACGCTGGGCCAGTACTGGTGTCACATTGGTTTTGCAGAGGCCAGCCTCTTTGTAGAGATTGTGCTCTATAATCGGCAGCATGTGAACTGCATTCTTTTTGCTCATCTGCAGAGTCTGGTCCATTGCAGTCTTGGGTCTGTCACTGTTCTTGCCAAAATACCCTGCTCCACTCTAGGTAACGCTGCAACTTATTTTGTACCCCATCGCTCTCCGTGTCCTTTAATCCTCTGTAAAAGGCGCACAAACAGTTTCTCCTATAACACCCCATAACATCCTGGGTCTAGATTATTGTGTCAGAGCAGTGCCTTAAATGGGCAGGTCTGTCGAGTACTCCTACCAACTCTTCTTTGGTTTGAACGAGAGAGTACACTACTTCTCAGCACAACTGCAGTGCTTAAAATCAGAGTACCACATACTTAGGAAACAAATTGGCCATAGTGAGCACCTACACGTCTATATTTCAATTTCAAGCACTGTACCACCTTCCCAGTAGATTGGGATTTGAGGCATTGCATTCTACCCACAATGCCCTTTGTAGAGTTTAGTTGACTGCCTCTGCTACCCTGTGAACCAGGGACATGCTCAAGCTTAGCTTTTAACAGTTTTGCTGACATCTTACACTGGGCATTTGCTCACATTTGTAGCCGCTTATTTTAAACTTTGTTCAAGAGTCAGCCAGCTTAATCTGTCTCTTGGACAGAGCTCAAAATAAGCGGCTACTAATGTTAGCAATGTATATAACAAGCATTTGCAATGCAATAGGTCTCGCTTTTACTGGAGTTTTAGCTATTGGCATTGTAAATCACAATAACTTTTGTGTTTTGGTTTATAAAATGTAAATAAAAGGCATTGTCATTTACAATGCCAATAGCTTATACTCACGTAAAAGCGAGACCTATTGCAATGCAAATGCTTGTTTAAATGGCACAAAAGGTATAGATCAATAATAAATCCACAGCATTAACAGACACATTTTCATGACTAGTTTGACATCCTGTGTCAAACTAGTCAAGTATTATGACCAGTGCTTGGTTGTAATGAGCTGTAAATAAATGTCATACATGTGATAACGTACCATTTGCCATATATTATAAGGATATTGCAAGCCACTGAGGATTTCCATGACCCTCTAGAGGAATGAGCCTGAAGGCTGAGTTCTTTTATAAGGTCATGAAACTCCATGGTTACTTGCAAAAGCTTTTTAATGGATGAAAGGGGGTATTTTATGACTTATAATACATGATGACACTCTTGTCGTTCCCCCAAAAGTCACGATTATTTATTTCTTGCTCCTTCATATGAGCAAGTCGTACAAAACTAAACACACCAATAGATAGTAATGTGTTGGAAAACCAAATTTTATGCAGTTTAATGTAAGTCCCTTTCATAAATTGCTGTAGTTCGTAATGTGTGATAATGTGGACAGAGATTCCTGCTTTTAGAAATGAAATAGGTGCAAAAACTGAACTAAATATGCTGCTGTAAACTGCTCCTTTATGTTAATGATCATACATTTCAGGAAAACATCAGTTCAGAAGAGCTGAAAAGATAGCTCTCCTTTTCATTGTTGAAATAGCCTCTTCATCAGGCACATGCATCAAGAAAAGCTTTTGCGAGTCCTTAATTGCGATTATTAAGGAATCGCAATTAAGGACTCTCAAAAGCCTATGCATGTAGGAATCGCTATTAAATAGCGATTCCCAAACATTCCTTAATTGCGACTCGCAAATTGAGAGTCGCAATTAAGGAATGGCTTCCCATTCATTCCTATGGGCCTACAGGCCAAAGGAATGAATGGGAAATTGAATGCGCAATTTGCGAGTACCAATAGGTACTCGCCAATTGCGCATGCAAATTCAAGGGTGCAAAGGTGTCAAAATAACACCCTGTTGCACCCCTGAAATTGTGTTGTGCACCCATGTTGTGCACAGACATGCCCAAGGGCATGTGTGTGTGTAACCTGAAACCTTGAAAAATGCACCTAATGCATTTTTCATGGTTTTTCCAAAATACAGACCAGAGTAATTTCTCTGTATTTTGCGGCCCCAAATAGTGAATTTGCTATTTCTAAGTGCCTCTAGCATTGCATTTAAGGAATCTCAAATTGCGATTCCTTAAATGCAATCGCAATTTAAGAAATCGCAATAAATTGCGATTTCTTAAATTGCGAATGCCTGACACTTTAATGCATCGGACGATTTTTGCGAAGCGCACCGTTTGTGCTTGCAAAAACCGTTGAAGCATGTACCCCATAGTCTGTTGACCGTAGCATCAGCAATTGTGGCATCACAGCTCAACTGTTAGAAGTTTATACAGCTGAACAGCTGCTATATTTTTTCATATTACTGCTGACTAGTAATGTCACAACTAGAGTATAATAAAATTAGAGTCAGTTCATGCAGGGATTGCCCCCGATTTACTGTATCATTATCATCATCAGTTTCTGTTTTGATAGTTGGGTTCAGTAAGGCAAGTGCCTCCTCTCTGGTTAGGTTAAAACAGGCTTCTCCAAAGAGTTGCTCATGAGCTACTGTTAGCTTTCCAGCTACCTATAAGTAGCTCTCCTGTGTGCAGCCCAGCCTGCTAAATTAGAAGCACTTGTAAAGTTGAATTAATATATTTATACCAAAATTGAAAAGGATGCATTTGGTTGGAAATGTGTGTATTTTCAGAACTTATAAGCTGACGTTCAATAAAAATGATAGACTTTATCAAATATATTTAACAATGATATTTGAGTGACAAATCATGTAGCATCAGGGAGACTTATGGCTCATGTTATTGCCATGGTACCAAGGGTATTAGAGATCTGTCTGTTTAGTATTGACAATATATAGGCATTCCAAATTGTGAAAGTCTCTGTTTTACATTACTGGTGGCACTGAGGTGATCCCTGCTGGCAATCTTGCATGGGGTGGTCGCTAATTTAATCTTGTATGATATCCTCACTATTACAATAGTAATAATAGTAGCTCCTGATGATGGTCATTGAACATAAGTAGCTCTTATTAAAGAGAAGGTGCAAAACTGTAGTTGCTTAGTCATACCACGGATGCAAATACATCCATTTGAGATTATGGATATACAACTGGGCTCCTATTGCATTTTTGAGACAGCCTGCACTCATATAATGTTTAACATTTTTGTTCTACTTTGTGTGCTGAAAACGGCCTTTCCATGGTGGCTCTGCCGCCATGGAATGACCTGGCGGGGATTGGGTTTGGGGGCCCTTTCCGGGCCCCCCTTATGTCGGGGGGTGGTGGGGTGCACTTGGGGGTACCTATGGTACCCCGTGCATTGCACAGCACCAAGTGAAATGCCAAACATGCGATTTTAACAGCACCCGCCGCAATGTTAAAATGAGGATGCGACCGCCATGGTGGCGGTCGCATCCTAATTCGTGGTGCGGGTCCGCCGCATGTCTGGCGGGCGGTCCCGAACACTGCAACAATGGCGGGCGGACTCAGGTCCGCCTGCCATCGTAATGAGCCCATAAGTGGTAATCCTGTTGTTTCCCACTACACAGTATAGTGAAAGAGTATTATTTGTGGACCACCCCATGTGATCACTTTACGTAGCTTTGTGGTAAATGACGCCATTGGAGTAACTACTGTACTATAATATTTATAAAATGTCATACCCTTATGTTGTCCTGAAAATATATGCATTATTTGTCTGAACTTGGAATCTAGATATGTCCTAAGTGCTGTACAATTGAAAAATGGGGAAGCAATGCACGCGTTTCGGTTTCTGTGGAAATGGAATGGTTCTACGTGAGGACAGAGGCGGAGCTATCTGTGGTGCAGCAGGTGCAGTGGCACCTGACTTTTAGGAGTCCCAGGGGTCCAATGCACTCCAGTTAAGACTATCGTTTACTACCGTTCTAGGGACGGGGGGGTTTCCCTGCTTGCATTAGACCCGTGTTTCCCCTGCTATGCTACTGCGTCAGGAAACATCACCCACAGAGGCGAAAAGAACAAACGTTTCCATGGCGGTGTAACATGTTTGAGAGTGAATGTTTCTAATGTTGTTTGGACTGTTTATACACCTGGCGTGCTGTCAACCATTAGACAATGCAAGCGCTTAGTGTGACTGGGTACCTTCAATGTGACCTGAGGTACAGCCAACACTGAAAAAAGCAGTAAATATTCATTGCTCCTATACTGTCACCGTCGGTTTATGTGTCGCTTTTGAATGCTTGGACTAAAAGCACAATGTGCCTAGTGTTAAATAACAAATCGAGAGAATGATTGGGTGGTGTTTCAATCTTCCAGTCTGGCGAGTCACTTCCTGTGACATCAGACTGAAGGCTCTGTAGCATTAACGTTGCAAAAATTCCACTTTTTAAAGCTACAGGCGCCATGTTGTGTGTTGTCATTGATATGGAGGAATCTGTATTTTAGAGTCAAACGTTCCCACATCTTCGCCATAATGTTTGTACGGTTGAGCAATAATGCTTAATGGATCCCAATGGAATGATACCAAAATGTAGACGCAACATTAGTTTTGACCAATAAAAATCAAATATACTGTAAGGAATGCCGGCTGTGAAAGTAAACAGGGTGAAATTAGAATGGCGATGTGAGCTAATGATGTCTACAGTTTTTAAGGGCATATTATCAAGCACGGCGTTAAAATTATCGCCGCTTTGGTGGCAGAAAACTGCTGCTAAAGCTGCAATAATGGGCTTGATAATATGCCGCAGAGAATTCCCATAGAAGCCCATGTTCACACCGCTTATTGCGGCTATAATTTTAACGCTGTCCTTGATAATATGCCCCTTGGTGCGACTTGGTTCAAAAATATCAACAGCAGTGACCATTCTATTACAGTCAGACTCATAACCAACCATCTTCAAGGTGCCACCAGCAACAATACCAGCCTCTGCCCATCAACAGTAAGAACACAGAACATGTGCACATGCGAAACTGTGGAAGCCAACCTACCTCATGATCATTCACCCACACATATTTAACTGCAAGAAATAGGACTACAGGGTATTGTTTTATAAGTGCAATGTATTATCGGAAAGTATGTGTACGACTTAATAGCTGTTTGTGTTTGAAAATTTGGAAAACAAAAAGTGTAATTGTAAAAATGAGGTCAGCTTCTATAAATGCTAAGGTGCCTTTTGTACCAGGCCCTTGTGCAGCTCTTGAATCACTTGTAACATGGGAAAAAGTGACGTACCAGCGGAGCAAGGGGCTTGTAAATAAGCCCCCAAGTTTGTCATATATGTCAATCTCATTGTGTGGGATGAGATGGCTCGACTCTTCCTTCATGGCTGCTTTATGGCAACTAGTATAATCCAGCACCCCCAGCCATAGTCTTCATAAAATCAATTATTGGGCTCCACTGTGCTCACACTCCTCATCAGATACCACAAGCCTGCCCTGTTAATACTGCGGTTTCTATGAGAAGTCATTTTAAATGGAAAGCTGAGTTGATTAGAATTATAAATCACACACAGGCACTGCTCAAGCCCATGTGTGCTGTAATAATCTATTATCAGTGCGCTGATGTTCCAAAGGCCTCCATCAGCCTGCAGGTGCCATATATTCTTTTGTGACTTGGCAATAAACTGTATTGGCAAAACTGCGAAGGCTTATGAGTAATGTCTGTCTTTCCAGCTCACTAACTGGTGTCAAAGGGATCTGGACTGCTTTTTGGTGCTCCAGAGAGTAATGTTCTCATCGCAATAGATGTCTGAGAGACAAGATAAAACAAACACTGGCAAACGCAATATATACAGCTTTTTAGTAGGGAGAGTATTTGGTAAAAGCTGTGCTTCTTTATTTGCAGTGGCGGCCAGCACGGATCTGGGGTGGTGGGGTGGGGACGGCGAGGGGGTAATGAGGTATAAGTGTACAAAAAAGAAAAATGTACTTACCTCCTCGCCACTCTGTCCCACGTCATCTCTCCTCGGCTGAACAGGAAGCAGGCAGGCTCCCCTGACCCAATCACAATGCTGCATTGCAGCATTGTGATTGGCTCCCCTAAACCAATCACAACACTGCAATGCAGCATCTTGATTGGTCTGGACACTGTGGTTCGGTGCTCAGATGGGGACTGGAGGCCTGGGCATGCTCGCCATGCAGGCTGTAATGCAGCCTACATGGAGAACATGCTAAAGCGCGCATGACTGTTTGGCCGGCCCGAGAGGACCAGTAAAAGCATCATGCATACTTTAGTGCGCCCACCACTCCTCCCCTGCTCCGTCAGCAGAGCAGCCCCACCCTCCCTCATGCAGCCGCAATAGGGAAGAATAAAATGATAATAACATTGCATTATTATCATTTTATTTTACCATGCTTTTACTGCTGTACACCAGCAGTAGGCCTGCACCCCTCCGCCTTAGCGGATGAGCCGCCACTGTTTATTTGAGCTTCTGCCAACTGTCCAACAATGAACATCATGTGCTAAAGAAGTATCTTGGGCTTCAACAATATGGAAGCTAGGAGCAGGGCCCATTGACCCACCAGGCTGCATTAGCAAAGTTAAGTTGCACATGTAAAGAAGAGTGCTATGAAAAGGAATCAGAAGATGCAGCTTACACTGAAAATGGTGATCTTAAAAGGCATAGGCAGCAAAAGGTTTATAGTAGTAAAGCCTTTGTTTGCAAATGTCTTTACTTTGTGAATAAAAAAAGGCGTAAATCCAACCACATTGTATCCTGACAGCAAAGTAGGGGCGCAAGGTTACTGCAAGGGCAATTGGTGAATAGCACAGTGTTTTATGAGAGGATAAGGAATCCAAACAGCACACGCTTCAAAAACAAAGACACCCTCATACTCTAAAACAATAATTAAAATGCAAATATGTCGCCAAAGTAAATACACCACAGAACGCACACAGGGTCTCATGTCGCATCTGCAGTCTAACAAAAGGTCTTCTTGGTGCCTCATCACCAAAAACACACATGGAACAATGTACCAATCCAGGAAATGACGTGTGCTTGATGGAAGTCGCATCCTAGCAATGCAGTTCAAGAGTATCAATCACTTTCAGATGGCTTGTGTTTCTGAGTCTGTTGGAAGAGCACATATGGCCATAGAGAAACTCACAGAAATACAAGCACTATAAATTAGTTTGAGTCTGTTTCAGCAATGTGTGATGATTTTTTTAAAAGTAGTTAGGTTGTGCAAAGATCCCAATTTTCACAATTTGTGAAGATTTACTGCGCACTGTAGCATAATGTTCAGCACACTGAAAGCAGTTTTTTACTTCAATGAAACACAGGCAAATATAGATAGAAATTTTCACTTCAAGTTTATGTTTTACGACTAAATTGTCAAAAAAGTTAGTTTTCAGCCAAATATGGGGTAAACAGTAACGTTTTCCATAGGATTCTGTACTGGACAGTCCACATTTTTCTACACTGGACCACTGCCAACACAGAAACACACAAAGCAAGAAATACATGTTTCTTTTTAAAGGTAGCTTTGTTTACTTTAAGGAAAACAGGCCACATTTTGAAAGGCAATCATAGACATGGTGATCTCCTGAACCCAGCCAGCACCCATCCCTGTAATTGCCTCCAATCATGGTGAGTCACAGTTTGTTACCTACCTTAATAATATTCAGGAGGTAGGTTGGAATGCAACCCACTACTTTTTAAGACCTGACCTATTAGTGCAAACATCGGTTCTTAAAAATCTGCAGGAGTTGCATATGACATTGACTAACAATTGAGAAGGAACTCAAGTCGTCTATGATGTCACTAGGAACCCCAACATGGAAAACTCCATGGCTGCTCAGAACTGAGAGAGCCATGAAAGCACTGGTTAAAGAGAAGACCTCAACCCACCATTCTACCACTTCAGGACTCTGGTGACCTGGAGCAAAGGGGAACACACGAGAAGTAGGTGCTTCCCCTTGCGACATAGCAAGAGTGGTCATCAACATTTATTGCCCATTGTTGCTATGTAATAGATGTGAATAGCCAGATGCAGAATTCATTTTACATGCGATAAGATCTCTATTAGAGCCGTCCATAAAGTTCCTTTTGTTATTCCATGCCTCCAACTGGTGACCACCAAAGTGTAACCTCTCCAAAGTACCCTGCAGTTGAAGCAGGTGCAGAACTAATAAAGTATTGAATACAGGCCAAGAGTAAAATGCAAGCAACTGCACATTTGCCTCACATTTTGAGAATGTGGTGCGCAGATAACAAACATTGTTTTTATCACATTTATTAGGAGTAATGCGTCTTCAAGCTCCTGTGCTGCTTGAATGACGTGAGACAGCCGTCACAAGCAGTGTGCTTGTTTCTGTATGAGGGATGGGAGATACAGGAGGAGTCAAGCAGCCAATATACTACTGAGGAGTTTGACATGAGCAAATAAGAGGGAGATGATTTTGAGGACCATCACGCCAGGGCCTCGTGCAGTGTGGGCAAGAGGCTACCCCTCTGGAGAGCCTCCGCATACACCTCAGATTTTATCAGCTAGTTTATCCGTATATCTGCTGTAGAACTCAGCTGTGCTCTTGCTGTTTTTAAAGTGCAAATCGCTGCAAGAATCTCCAGCCACATGTTGGAGCTATCAAGAATGTTGCGGTCATCATAGGTGAGGTATGGCGGCGAGACCTCCAGCAGGTAGTCTAGGCGTAACCCAACTGACATAACCCCTGTCTAGCATAGGGTTTACTCAAATGAGACTTAAAGACGTCATTAATGTCACATTGTGTGCAGACTAGATGACCCGCATGATCATGCATAGTCAAGACTGGGCTCTGAGAATTCTCCTGTTTGACCAAGCGGGCCAGCATTGCCCCAGTTTTATTTCCCTCTGCGTACAGTCGTTGGTGATGTGCTGTATACATATGCTTTTTGAGTCTACGAAAGTTGCCCAAAAAAGCCATAAGGGTCTCTCACCTTTCTTCTTATATGGGAAGCACTGCCTCCATGCCACCCAAATCTAGCTCATGTGCGTGAATGTCACATTCTAATTGTTGTTTGACTCCATAGGCTATCTTGAGACATACCCTACGGAGAACCATCTTCATTGCTTCCCAGTCCATGGCCGTACTTCTTGAGGTACCCTAGTTCTCATGAAAGTGATGTGTTAGTGTATCAGATAGCATGGCCTCCAATGGAGGATCCATCAATGACTCTGCCCAAAGGTGCCAGAGTGGTATTGCCACTCACTAAAGTGCCCTCCCAAAAACTTAAAAGGACATGGGAATGGTCTGACAGATATCGGGTCAGGTAAGAAATTCCCAACACATATGCGCTATATCACCGGAGACCAGACAGTAATCCAGCCAGCTGTGGGTTCCCGTGGCAGGGGTGAATGCTTGACCTGTGGACGTCTGTCCCTCCAAATATCAAGCAGGTGCAGTTCTCGTATTATGCAACACAATGGCCAGGTCAGGTGGATTTAGTGTTCAGTCTGGATAGGTCTCGGTCTAGGATACTGTTTAGGACACAATTACATTCACCTGCCATGATGATGACAGCAGCAAGGTAGGGCAAGGCCGCCATCGCGATCTTTGCGTAGAAGTTGGGGCAATCATGATTGGGTGCATACAAGTTTACCAAGCAGACTACTCGCCATCCAGGGTTCCATGTAATATTATGTATAGTCCTTCCGTTTCCAGGGCATGAGCCCTATGTAGAAAAAGCACCCCTGGAGCCACCCAAATCAACACCCCTTGGGCATAACCGGAGTACTAAGGGCATATAGTGGCCCTCTCCAATGCTTTTGGAGCCAGGGTATGCATTCTTCCCATACGTGAGTTTCTTGTAAGAATGCGATTGCCACCTTGTAGCATTTCAGATAGGCGTGGACCCTTCTAAATTTTACTAATTGGGCTATACTTTGGGCCTTCCATGACATAAGATTAGTGGCATGTTCCAACATCTGTGGATAAAAAAATTCCCTCCCCTCCCTCCGAGTGGAATAGCCCTCCCTCCGAGTGGAACAGCCGTGCTTTAGGCTCTACTAGAAAGAGGTGGGCAGGGAGCCGCAACCGGGTCCATAGTGCAACCTGCAATTCCCCAACCATACAAACCCCTAAAAACAGAATTGTTACCCAACATCCCCCTCCCCTTGGGCAGCTGTGCTAAATCCTCCCGCCCAGCAAAATGTCAGTTGAGGGCCTGCCTAGGCCACCCCATTTTCCCAAATTGGAAAGCGAAGGAAAATCAAGAACAGTTAAATGAGGTTAAACTCTATGCTTTGCTAGAGGTGAGGACACATGAGAGGGTGCCTGCCCAAATGTGCTCAAGTTACTTCTCCGTGTCTACTCCCCTCTCTCCTAAGTCTAACCTTTGGAATAATAGATCTTCAAAATGATCAACCATAAAGAGTCATATTCATCTGTCCACCCTCCCCCCCATTTACATTGTAATAATAATCTCTGTCCATAAGTAGGTTTACCATACAGGCTGAGTCAGTTCCTGCTGGATTCGCATCAGGGAGCACAGAAATCACACCACCGGAAAGCCCCGCACAGCCCCCCCTAGTACTTACAGTTAGTTGTACAAAACATTGGAATCATCCCATGCCAGTGCTGTCACTAGCTGTGCCAGGGTCACTGCGGTGTCTCAGAAAAGAGTCCCTTGAGTCTGGGTGCACATCCGTTGCCTGAAACGTACCATCAGGACAGACCAAGATTTTTTCCGATTGTTGACAAGACTCCTTTGTAGTCCCTTTTGTAGGCGGTTAGATAGTCTCTGAGTGCTTGGAAGACACCAATCCTGCCATTCCATGCTCTGACCAGAAGTCCGCACCAAGGTATCCAACCAGTCACTGGATTCCCCAGAACTAAAAAAGAACAGCACTGTCCCTTCATGTTGGATGCAGAGCTTGGTTGGGAACAGGAGGCTATAATTCAAGTTCATGTCTCTCGTTCGCTTCTTGGCGGCAATAAAAGTTTTTCTCTGTTCCAGTACCCTCTACGTGTTATCTGGGTATATAGAGATGGGTCTCCCCTGAAACTGTGGATGTCCCCTCACTCAAACCCATTTAAGGATAGAATCACAGTCACAAAAGTTAAAAAGGTGGGCAATTATAGGTTTTGGGGGGGGGCAAATTTGGCCAGGGAGCAAGTGTTCTGTGGGACCTTTCAACCGAATAGAACTTAGGGAGTCTTTTTGGAAAAAGGGCTGTAGTAATCCATTTCTCGAGGTATAGCTCCATAGATTGTCCTTCCACCCTTTCTGGAAATCCTACGAAGTGGAGGTTATTTCTCCAGGATCTTCCCTCTGTGTCCTCTATGCATTCATCTATGTGGGCTGTTAGCTACTGCTAGTCGGGGTGCACAGATTGTGGACCTTCTGTGATAGGGTGTTGATGGTCTGTTCCACAGTGTTCACTCAAACTGACACCTTCAGCAGGTCCATTCGAATTAAGTTTACATCTACGACGACTGCATCAACTCGGCTTGTGAGCCTTGGATTGCTGCCAGCAAATCTGCTAGAGATGAGACCAAGTCTGTCGCCCCTCAAGAATGCTCATCCAGTCCTCCTCTCTCCTCGACTGATTCGGCAGCTTGTAGGGTGTGAGTGTAATTTAATTTGCCTGTGCAGGTAAGGTTCCCTTGTCCTTAACTATGATGGTGTGGGTCACCAATGTCAATCCTGCAATTTAGGAGCTGGTCGAGGTTCCGCACCACCCAATGTACCCCTTGCGCACCACAGTGCAGTAGCAGCAGTAAGGTGATTCTAGCAGCCCCTCACAGGTCAGGGTCTCATCTGGTGGTGGTGCCACACAGGGGCAGTTGCACTGACACCACAGTCAAGGGCCAAGTGTGTATGCTTCTCTGCAATCACCAGGTGGGCCGTCGGGTAAACTCTCAAATCAACACCACCTCCAGGGGGGCCCACTCCCCTGGGAGTAGTCATGCAACAGTTCAACACAACAGGGGTCTGTGGTACTGTAGCCCCAATGGGGAGAGGATGTAGCCTTACCGCTAGAGCGGACAACCTCAAAGCTGGGGAACCAGGTTCGAGCCTCGGCAACGATGCTCAACATTCTGTGATTCTGGGAAAATCACTTAATCTCCCTGTGCCTAACAAAAATGTGTCAATCTGTAATGAAACTGGTGCTCATGTAAAGCGCTCTGATACATCAAAAACAAAAAAAAAATTAGGACCAGTCTCCACTGAGCAGTAAGATGAGTCCCGCATATTCACGCTGTGGCCAGAAACACTCTACTGCAGGCAAAGGTTGGCCTACAAGGAAGTACGCACTACTGAGGTCCACCCCTGGGCTCCCCATGGGTCACCTGCGTGTTCAATACAGTCCCTTCCGAGAAGCAGGCACATGGCCCCGGGGCACCACAGCCCCCCCAAATTTAAAATCCCTATCCTAAAGTGCTGTACCTGCCAGGGGGCTTTCAACCAAATGGGCAGCTTCACAGGCTCTCAGCCCTGGCAGCACCGACCCGGATACAGCACAGTTAAATTGCTCTATCATCTCTCGGCAGTGGGAACTTGTGGCCCAGTCTCACACCATTAGGCAGTTCCTCTGTTATCATTCTCGTCGCATGAACGACGTGGGGCACTCCCGTCCAGCGGGCCACAGTGCAACCAAGCAGTGTCTATGTTTGGGGAACGGGGCTCCCCACACTGTCTCCAAGCCAACTGGATCATCACTGCGATTACTAGCAGTGCTTTCGGTCCAGCACAGACATGCAGCAGGGCCCACACGCTTCAGTCATAGTTCAGGCCTCAAGAAGGACCCGTCAGCCTTGGGCTTCAGCATGGGCTCATTGCAGAGACTCAGTGTGTCTCAGTGTCCCATCTTCTCTGCAGGTTCTGCTTCTCGGGCTACTTCCTGAGGTCACATACAGTGCGGACTCTTACTAAGGTGCAGGGCTCACTGCACAGCCTGCCAAACATTGGACAACTCTCATAGTCATCGTCTGGATCTCTGGCGCAGGCACCCAGCACAACTCGCCACCTCCAACCATGGCGCAGCGTTACCTGCTTCAGGCCGAGGATGGCATTCATCAGCAAGTGCACAGCCATCCTCCGGTCCCGTCAGACAAGTTCGACCCCAGAAAAAGGCATACCAGCTTGGGGAGGTCTCTCCCAGAGAGCCACAAAGGGTCTACCCACAGGCTCCCTGCACTGTAGCCACCCAGAGGGGTGTAGAGGGGGAGGATGACCACAGAGACAGGAGGATTAAGATAGGATTATATCAATGTCGATGGGAGGTCGGGTAGAAGCATCTAGCCGGCCATCTTGCTTAACCACACCCCTTTCACAACTGTCTTTTTATTGCACAATGTGCATCCAGCTCTTTGGTTTTCCATCTGCCCCTCTCTTACTCTTTCATTTTCATCTTCTACTGTCTCTTCACTCTTCCATTCCCACCTTTTCCTCCTGGCTCTCTACTGCAATGGCCACGTAGGGCCTGGTGATCTCCCAAGTACTGAGACTCCCACATGACTCTTCCTATATAGACAGGGATGTATTATGAGAGTCAGCCAAGGGAGGAGTCCCAGTGTAATGTATTCCAGATGTGCAAGCAAAGTTATGTTTAGTCTTTTGAAGGTTCCCTTTTCCTTAGAAAACATTTTAGGTCATTTGTTTCCATCTTTTGACCTCTTCTTGCCATGGGAGGCGGTTTGATAAGGATATAGGGCCTGATTTAGGGTTCAGCCGACGGGTTACTTTGTCACAAATGTGACAGATATCCCACTGTATTGAGTGCCATTGGATTTAATGTACTTGTAATACGGTGGACGGGATATTCATCATGTTTGTGATGGAGTAATCTGTCCGCAAACTCTAAATCAGATCCTAAATTCATAATTTGGACATGACTGCTCTGTTCCAGTGACATAAAGATGCCAATTAGGCTGACCAAGTCACTGTCTCTCAATCCCTACCTGCATCGCAGTTGCTTTACAAGACATTGGACTCACAGACAATTGTGCTATGCACTTTATTTCTCACCTCTCTCCCCTATAGCCATTATCATACTATACTTGGACCAGAAAATGCACCAAACTGTTTCCTTTTTGAGGCTTGAATCAAACCCTGGGGAAATGGAAGAACTGACCAGATTCCGTTTTTGAGTTAGGCAAAGGGATATCCCCTATCTACAAGCTGGCACTGGGAACAAACGTGGCATTCTCAGAACCTGTGAAGATCTGAAGAAGGACTGCCTGCTGTCTGAAAATTTTGTAAGAAGCCAGGACCTGCTTGCCTTGAACCCAGGACCCCAGAGGTGATTCCAAGGGCCGGCTGATTGACATCATGTTTGTGCTACAGGGGCACAACGAGCTCCAGAGGCCTCACCTGCTTTCCAGCTGACCAGACCCTACTGGACCTCGATTCTGAGGGAGTGAGCTCTGACACCCAAGTGCTGTTCTAAAGGTCCTAGACACTTGGCTGGATTCAGAGTACAGTTATCCCTGTCTAACTAAAGGCTTCACCAGATCTGAGGCCAAGCAATGCAGAGCCACACCAATTCATTCAGGTCCCATCACTGGATTAAATGCCGAGTGATACAGGGCCCAGCAGAGCCACACCTTGCAGCGCCTAACCTAAGGCTTCACTGTATCCAGCGTAGAGCCAAGCAAAGCCACAGAACTCCCTAATTAAGGCCTTACCATATCCAGCATGGAGTGACACAGAGTAACACAAAACCCCACAGAGCCGAATGCAACGCACCACTGTTGCATCAAACTCAGAAGAGAAAACTTCCTGTGGGACGAACCACGCTCTAATGCGGTTTGCCTGAAGTTTGACTTGGTCCTGGTTTGGTGTGACCATAAACCCGCAGTTGGCGCTTCACATAGGATTTTTCTTGTGTTGTGTTTTCACTATTTTACTGTTTGAATGCTGCATAAATACGTTATACCTTGTCTCTAAGTTAAGCCTGACTGCTTTTGTGCTAAGCTACCAAAAGGTTAAACATAGGTTTATGTAGTGACTTTTGTGGTTCTTCCTGATAACAATTGCAACCCTCTCAACTAATACTTACATTTCTTACAAAGTTATCAATCGTCTAGAAACTCCTCTGGTATCCATAACAAATAATGTAAAACAGAACAGTTAGCACTTAGATAAAAATTAGCAAACATATTCAAGTAATATTTGATTATCACATTGCAGAACATAATATAAACTAAATGTGAATTATATTGATCATAAGTATTTACTTGTGACTGGTTGATCAGCACATGTAGCTCAAAAAGGGCAATTTCAAGGAGAGAAAAAAAAGAATATTCATGACACTATGACTTGTAGTTTAGCTTTTTTCAGACTGAGGGCCTGATTATGACTTTGGCGATCTCGCAGGGGGATTACCGTCATGAAAACTGTTGCAATGAGTAAACTTGTAATATGCTTGGTGGTGCCGCAGCGGCACCCACAGCATATTACGGCTGCTGACCGCTGCAAGACCGCTGAGGGATTATGGATCCCTGGCAGTAGCAACGGTCCAAATGCAATCAGACTGCCAAACTCTTAAAAAGGCTCTCAGACCGCCGGTGCAGTGGTGCCTGCACCCCCACCACAGGCCCCGAGTCTGGTCTTAAAAATGTCAACATGGTGGATTATATTTTCATAAAAGCCAAACATGGCTAAAAGTGTTGCACATCCAACGGTCCACTAGACAGTTGTGCTGTATTTAAAGATAAGAAATGTTCTGCTGTAACTTCCCAAAGACGCTCTACTTCATTAGGTCTTGTTCTTCAAAACCACATTACACCAACATAATGTACCTTTATCTATGTATTTGTCAGTGACAAGCAATAACAGCCACTACATTCAAGAACAGTGCTTCTTAATCTGTGATCCAGGGACCCCTGGAGGTCCTCAACATCTACTCTGGGGGTCGGCGACTCTTTAGAAAATGAAATATTATTAGCAGAATAATACAGTACATATGCATTAAATAGCAAAACTGAAAGTTTTTAAAGGCTCTGTAAATACGAAGGCATTTGAACCTAGAAATCTACAAATTAAATAGGCCTGGGCTAAAATTCAGTTCCGCTCTCGGAAATTGCGATAATTTGACATTTTTGCGTTCCGCGGAGAGCGCGAAAATGTCAAAATTTCCACAATCCGCATTTTACCGGAAATTTTTTGCGTGCTCGCGCTGTAAAATAATACATTCTCGCGTGCGCACGATCACCTTACCTGAATCCCAGCGTTCGCCGACAAGTTTTCCTGGTCCGGTCGCGATCACGTCTTTCTTCTCGCGATCATGCACCGCGCGACAAGTGAAAACAAGATGGCCGCGCCCGCGAGCAACCGCATGGGTAAGTTGGCGAGCCGCGACCATGCAGAAAATACCGCGAACGGGCGGGAAAAAACCTTCTGCATCTTCACGATATTTCCGCGTGTTTGCGGAGATTTTTAACATGTTCGCGATAATTTTCAAAAGTGAATTTCGCAAATTCCGCCCACCCCTAAAATTAAATTGGTATCCTTAGCTTGAGCAATCAGAGCAGCGAGGATAGAGCAAACAGAATCTAGAATGTCCACAAAAAAGAGCATGCATCAGCAGCAAAAAAAATGAACTGATATGCTGAAGTCTAGCATGTTGCTTCGTCTTTTAGAAATAAAACTACATTTTGAAAAGTATAAACCCTCCCCATTAAAATTTAAATTTTCACATTTTTTTGCCCATGAATTCCCAAACATATTTAATAATATGTATATGCGTTTGATGTATACCTGTTCTTTTTTTTTTTTGTATTGTTTTGTGGTTCAAATCTTAGAAGTTACGTGGGGGTTCCCAGCATCCAGTAGTGATTTACAGGGGTCCTCAGAAGCCAAAAGTCTAAGAACCAGTGGTCTAGAGGACACACATGCTGTGCGGTGAGTCCATAAGGGGTGAAGTAAAACCAATGCATTGCAACTGGGGGCCACAGATTTGGGAGATAAAAAAGAGAACCCTGTTGCAAGTGTGGGTGACAAAAAAGAGAAAACATTCTATTAAGTTCCCTAAGGATCGGAAACATCCCATTAAAATATTTCAGTATGGGTATATTGGCTGGTAGGTAAGCAGTTTGGTTCTCTGCTTTTACATAAGGAATGTACTCTATCGGCTGCCAAATATTCACTTGGGTTAAAACAACTACAGCTATAAGGTGCTGTAGAATCAGCCTCTTTGCAATTTACAGTTGAGATCTGCTGGGTTTTCTAGCCTTGCCAAGTTTCCCAGAGCCATGCGTAATATGTTGCTCCAGTCCAGGGTATTTCTTTGAATTATGGTACTTGTAGTCTTGTATAATCTATCACAAAACACTACTACAACTCCCAGAATTCAAATGAAAAAACTGGACTGGAACAGCACACCACACATGGACCCAGAAAACATGGCAGATATGTTTTCCAAAGCTCAGCAATGCACTTCCCATGAGGCCATTATTCTGGCACAGGTTGACACAGAGTTGTCGTCGTCCCTAGGAGCCCAGCTAATTAATGGCCCTATGTTATGCATATGGAGAATGACCTGTACAGCGTGGCCGTTACACCGTGGTATGTTTACATCGCAGGCGTTACAATGCAAGTCGTTACAACAACTTGCACTGAATGGCGCTCTAAGCTAAGCAATAGTATGATTTATTATTCCAACACCTTCCCTACTGTTACGTAGGCTGGAGTTGGAATAGTAAATCATACTATTCCTAAATCCAGCGCCCTCCAGCGCAAGTCGTTGTAACAACTTGCATTGTAATGAACGCGATGTCAAATACCGCGTTGTGAATGTATGCATTGTTACATTATACATTCCATGCATAACACCGTCCTGGCACCAGCATCTCACACAATGGGCTTTTTGAGCTTCTATATAACGACATAAATGAAACTATATGGCCGTAAATGGCAATACCCTAAACTGGTTGTTGATGTCACACCACCAATTCCAAGCAGGAGCATCTTAAGGATGTTGGGGGCCCAGGGCCAAACGTATTTTGGGGACCCCTGTTCGGAACAGCTTTGAAGTTATGATCCATTTTTAGCTCTTTTGTGCCCTCTTTGGCAAGGCCACGACAATGCACGGTCACACAGGTCCAAATTTTCAATGTGTTTACATCTAATATTCAGGGCTAATGATGTCCGTTTTCAATATTGTAACACAGCAGCAACTCACTAATATTACTGCAACTAATCTCGGTGGCATATGAAAATGTCAGGTCCTATTTTGATCTAAAAGAAACTTTTTCTAATGGATGTTGCATGAAACATAAACACAGCATTTCTCTGCAAAATGTCTGTTGTAGACTCTCACACATCACCCACTTTTAAAAATAAAGTACAAAGATGTTTGAAACAATCTGTTTAAGAATGATTGAAGGTCATCAGGGCAAGACTCTCTGCAGAATTGAGCTGGGTCTGTCAGGGCCCCCCGGAAAAGTTGGATCCCTGGGCCAGAGCCCACTAAGCCCATGCATCAAAACATCTCGGATTCCAATCCATTTAATTGAGGAGTCTGTGGAAAAATAATAATTTATGGACTCATTGAGGTGGGTATTTTTGTCCACATTCCCACGAACCCAGCAGAATAAGTGCACGTGCAGCATGGCGTCCAAAAGGAGCAGGTATAACACCCATAACTGCTTTCCTACTCCAATCGAGTTGGTCATCTGCTCTTCCCTCCCAAACATTCTCCTACTAAGTCCAACCTGGAGAGGATAGGGATGCCCCAATGTTGCAATCTGTGACCATCACAGAGTGGCTTTGGAGTGTTTGCAAGCCTGCTGGTGATTGGTAAGCACTAATTTGGCAATCTGTGTGCACTATAGAGTAGTTTTGGAGTGCTTGCAAGTCCTTCTTCGACCTTGTGGTGATAGGTGTGCACTAATGGGGCTTTTGAGAATGGCTGGCAAAAAAGGTCCTAGTAGTCTGTACCATTAACGGCGACTGGGAGAGGGTGGGACCTTTCCTGAAAAATAAGTACCATTGATACTTATATCTCTGCACCGCAAACTATATTATTCAAGCACTGGAACCTGCATACAGCTCTGATATAACCTCAGGTCCTGATCTACAGCTGTATTTGAGCACTGGGGGCAGATTTACAAGCCCCTGGCGCCACCGGTGCGTCACTTTTAAAATGGGGAAAAGTGACGTACTGGTTGCGCAAGGGGCTTGTAAATAAGCCCCTGGGACTCACAATTCAGCTCTGCTCCACACCTAGGGATGCTACCATGTGATTTTTTTTACCGGCTTGAACTATATTACCAAAGAAAGCAGCGAAACCTTGTATTTTTTCTCTTCTTAGATTTAAACCCAAAGCATCAAACGCATAAACAAATCAGTTCAAAAGTATTTGAAGGCTGTCTAAATAGCCTCAGAATGATAATTAATGTAAACAGTGGATAATTGCCATATTAAAAAAAAGTATCTTGACTATTTTACATGAATACTTTTTCATCTACCAGCTGTTGGCTGTTCCAAAACATAAAAATGTAGACAAATGGCTGCCAGTTCTTAGCAAGGAGACAAACCTACTCACACCTCAATCCTGATCTGTAGCCCAGTCCTTGCTATTCCAACGCAAGGACTTGCACGCAGTTCCGCCATACACCTCAATTTTGACCTGTGTCCCTGACCCACTTCTGTTTCATAAATGGGACCATACACAGCTCGGTCATATATTTCCTGACAAGAATCCACCACCCACTACTGCTCCAGCACTGGGTCCCACATGAATCTCTGTTAAACACCAAAGTCCTGAACAGCAACACCCAGCCACTACACTTCCAGTACTGGGACACACATGTAGCTCTTTCAACATCTCAACCCTGACCTGAAGCCAATTCTTAAATTGTAAAAGAATAATTGCTGGCACCTAAAGATTTGCTCAGAAGCTCATGGCCAGCACTATAGAATGTCAGGTGCCAAATACCAAGGCTGTGTTGTGTAGATTCCACCTCATGCCTCTCTAATCCACCACCAGGGCCTCCTGACCTGCAGAACCATCTCCTTTCAATGCTGCGACTCGCATGCAGTTATGCCACATACCTCAACCCTGCCGTACAGGCGGCTCGGTGCTCTTTCATTGTAACATTTCAAACCTGATCTCCAGCACCCGCCCAAGCCATGCTATTCTGTGTAAAAATTAGCAATCATGTTTTTTTTTTTTGTGGGTGATATTCAGATAATGACTACCACCCGGAAAGAAAGTGAAGTGACCAAAGTCAAACTGCTCTACAGTAACCCAATGGCTTAGGTCAACTGCAGAGGCTTTGTATCCAAACCCTTTCCTATCCACTGGGGTGTCTGTGTGGGATGCTCTTTGTCACCACTATTGTTTCTACTAGCAATGGAGTCTCTGTCCACAGCCATAACACAACATGCCTTCCTATCAGGCGTGCAGATGCCTCCTGGCAGCTCAAAGCTACTATTGTATGTGAATGGCATTCTATTAATTCTCATGAACCTCAGCCTCTCCCTCCCCACCCTCATGCCTCTCACATTGGACTTTGGCTCTGTATCAGGCTTTAAGATTAACTGGGAGAAAAGTGAGGCGTTATCCATGTTCCGAGCCACAACCGCATCGGCCGTCGCCAACTACTCATTCCAGTGGCAGACGGATCGACTCCGCTAACTTGGCATTAACCTCGATAGAGGTCTTGAGTAAATTGGGACATGATAACCTAAACCCACTGATATCCAGAACTCGATTGGACTATGCAAAAAGGACACATCTCCACCTGAAACTTTAGGGCAAGATACAAGCCATGATAATTGTCATAGTACCCAGGTTTACGCATATATTGGGCTTGTTATCACTCCCAGTCAACTTACCCCTCCTGCAAACAATTGACCACCACGTTAAATCCTTCATATGGGGCAGCTGAAAATCCAGAAACTGATGGTCCACAGGCAGCAAAGGGGCCATAGCTTCCACTGTGTGGAGCATTATTACACTGCTTTGCAGTTATTGCAATTGGCCGAACTGCAAGCCCAAGCAGTAAACAACCCCCATATGGGTTGCCATTGACCGTTTCCATACATCTTCCAGTCCAGGGCTGCAACTACTTTATCATCATCATCATAGGCTTTATTTCGATATAAGAAATATCTTAAAAAGCAGTACATTTAACATGGAACAATAAAACAGTAAAAAGAGCCAATGCATAATCATACAATTCATGCTGCAAATGGTCCAAATAAATTACATAAAATCATTTTAAGAAACAGATTAAACAAGGTACAAAAGCCTAGTTGATCTAATGCGCCAAGCCCAACCCAAAAACTTGGCTATACCACAAGCAAAGAAGGGCCGTGGATCATTTTTTAATATACGTAATGCCTCCATAAAGTGCCTTGTTCCGAGATCTCTACAAAGTGGTTTTAACCATCTACTGCGGGGTAGTACATAGGCCGGGCATTCAAAAAGCAGGTGCGGGATTGTCTCTATCCTGTTCTCACAAAATGGACACAAAGAGATTGTTTGAGCCGGGGCCTTCCACCTAGAGGTTAGTTCCCCGACGGGAAGTAGGCCTATCCTAAATTGAAAGTACAATGCCCTATCCCTGCGCTTTGTGACGGTATCCAAATATGGTTCGCATAGGGGCATGTCTTTTACTAAAAGAAAGTCCAGGGTAGTCCTACACAGATTGGGATTGCTAGATCTACCATCAGCTACCCAAATCCAGTATATTTTCTTTAACACAGACTTTGGGGGGGCTGATCTGTTGTCCCAGGCATCGCCAAGGCCCATGCTGAAGAGAAGACGCTTGACTTCCCTCAGCCATTGAATCTTGGGCCATCCCGGTGAATCTAGCACATCGGTTAGGCCATCCGCAAAGCTAGACATTTCTGGGACTCTCCAGATTCTCGCCCATAGGAGGAGAGGGCGGAGCCTAGCCTGGTCACTAATTGATCTCATACCCATATCTAATAACATTGGAAGGGTTGGGGTGCTATAGAGAAGCCCCAATAAATCTTTAAGGAACTTGCTTTCTGAGCGTGATAACTGGTCCGCCTTATGTACCCCCCAAAGTTCAGCCCCATATAGAGCTGCATTAACACCCCGTGCCCTATAAATATCAAGAATGGGTGCAATGGGTTTAAGGGATGAGGCGCGTTGTTCCTTAAGAAGGGCACCCACTACCCTTTACCCTTTTGTGAGTCAGCAACATCTTTTGGAGGTGACATTTCCAACTCATCGAGTCACAAAGGCGAATGCCAAGATAATCAAACTCAGTAACCCTCTCTAGGAAAACAGAATCTAGAGTTGGTGGTTTGATTGTCTTTTTCGGTGGATTGAGGACTAGATACTTGGTTTTACCTGTATTAATAACTAGCCCCCTTACATCACAAAAGGATTTGAAGCTAGTTAACAGGCTCTGCAGGCCTACCGGGGTTTTAGAGATCAGGAGGGTGTCGTCTGCAAATAGGAGAGTGGGTATTCTTCTACCGGCCAGGGAAGGTGCATCTGATGGAATTTTCGATAAGTGTTCCACCACTCCGTTTACATATAAAGAGAACAGAGTGGGGGCTAGAACGCACCCCTGGCGTACTCCTCTATTTACAGATATTCGTTTTGTTTTTTGACCCTCGTTACCCCACCTGATCTGCGCGAAGTTGTCAGCATGCAACTTTATAAGTAAACTTAGAAGGTATGGTGGGATGCCCTGGTCATTGAGCACACTCCAGAGTTGGCTGCGCGGGACTAGGTCAAAGGCAGTCCGCAAATCTATAAAAGCAAGATACAGACTGCCTTTGCCCAACACAACTACTTTCCAATAGAGCATCAAAAGCCGGAAAGATTGCTCTATCGTCCCCATACCCGATCTAAAACCGGCCTGATAATCAGAGAGAATGCCTTTTCCTCAACCCATTGTAATATTCTGCCTAGGACCACTTTTCCCGCCACTTTCTGCGAGGAGTCTAAAAGGCTTATAGGGCGGTAGTTGGCTGGATCGGTCCGACTCCCTTTTTTAAAGATGGGTACAACTTCGGCACCTTTCCATGAGCCCGGGAAAGTTGCCCCGCTGAAGGTAGCATTCAGTTGGGCAGCGATGAGTTTCCCCCACTCCACTGGGTTAATACGTAGCAAGTCCCCTGGTAGGCCATCCGGCCCTGCTGCTTTGTTGGGGACAAGACATGTAATCGCCCCTACCACTTCCTTGGCTGTGAACAGGTGCTCCTCATTAAATTCACAAGATACCATGGGCTGGCATTCTGTCAAGCTTGTCCCCACACCTGGGGGCACAGTGTAAAGCTGCGAGAAGTGATCGAACCATGCGTCCTCTGGTATATTGCATGTTATTATTGAGTCCACGGGCTTGTCCCTAGCTCTTAGTAGGTCCCAGAAACCTTTAGGTTACTTTATAAACAGAACCCCCACACCCCCTCCCTAACACAGAACTCGATCATTCACTCCACGGTGAAGTCCTGGTTCCGCGTTCAGATCCTACTGTGGATGATTCGTAGTTGCACAATCACACACCCATTTGGAACAGCCCGACATGCAAGATAGACAGAAACACAAACAATAATGGGGGTTGTGGGGCAGAGGTGGCATACTGACCCTTGACCAGCTACTTTTGCACAGAGACATCAGCTCTTTCAAATCACTCCAAGGCGAATTTAAACTACCCACCACTCACCGGTGGTGATATGTCCAACTACGACACTGCTTAGAAGATCACTTGGGGCCACCCCCATGGGATATATGTGACTCTCCTGTAAAATGCTACCTTGTCACATCAGAATAACATAATCTGTTAATATCCCACCTATATGCTAAACCGCATCTCTCCAGACTTTGAGAATCCTGGCAGAAAACATTTTAGATAAACAACACTGAACATGACTGGGCCACACTTGTGGCAGACCTTGACATAGGAGTCCGGGAATCCAAAATAAAACTATGGGGTATATTCACAAGAACGTGTGATAACTACTGCAAGAGTAGCCTAACGCAACTCTCAACATCGCAGCCCAGCGCGGAAAAATTACGCCATGCCAACCAAGTATTCACAATTCGGCGGTAGCATGCGATAGTCACCAGATAACGTGTCAAATGGCCGCGCAAAATCCAATGCATGCCGCAAAAATGCAAAACGCGAACGGAAAAAATCATGCGATGAGGCCAATCACTGAAAAATGTTTGCGAAAACCAGCCACAGGCCTGCAGATCCCACGCGACTGGTGGGAAAATGCACGATAAAAGAAACAAAAAAAAACACCAAAACCAATTCAAACTGCGGAGCACTATGGATGCACCCGGACCGAGTGTAGAGGACATGCCGAACTCCCCAAGCCCCACGGAGGACCAGCACGGAACCCCGGGGTCGAGGAAGGGCAAGGAGAAGAGGAAGAGGAAGATGGGGTTCAGTCCGCACGAAGACCGGATCATCGTCACGGAGGTGATAGAAAACTATCAACAACTGTTCGGCACCTCCCCTGTGGCACTGACAACACAAACAGAAATATGGCAGTCCATCGTCACAAAAGTCAATGCCATCGGAGTGTCGAGGAGGTCAATGGAGGAGGTCAGGAGACGCTGGAATGAAGTGCACAGCCAAACTAAGGAGAAACTCGCTGCCAACAGGAATGCAGCAATGACGAGGTGGGACTCCTGCGCCACAGGAGGAGCTGGATGAGCTTGAGCAAATGGTGGCCACAGTCATCAGTGCGGAGACGGTGCAAGGAGTTGGGGGTCTGGACACAGCTCAATATGGCCTGACCCAACAGCAACAGGGTGAGTAACGACCATGGCCTGGGGGGACGGAGGGAGATGGGCACAATGGCACACATGCACAATCATGCGCAGCACACTGCACACCCACAATGAGTGTGGAACATGTCCCTGAAACCCTTGGCACACTGCAACACACATAGAAACAACAAGTAGGCCACCGTCCACAATGTGAACAAGTGGGCCCCCATCCATATCACCAATGCCACAACTTACCCATGCACATGTGCTGAATCCAGAAATGCAGTAGCTCACTGAGACACACAGACTATGCAAGTGACACTGCATGGCAGACACCATGGCTGCAGTCACAATACATGACATGGTGCACAAGATGACTTTGAGGCGGCTGAGTGTGGACAACATCCGTAAAGGAGCAGGTCACACTCTGACACATCCATGTGCACCTACAACCCATGACGTCAAAAACACATCTGCAGACAAACAATGCACAAGATTACAAAATATGTACATGAGCACAAAGGACCCAAGTTGTAAACATCACAGCACCCGAAAAGCACACAAGTCAAAGGTACATTGACTCAAAGGGATGAGGGGCCGCCAAATCAGAGCTGCAGGGCCGACTCAACAACAATGCAGCACACACACATAGCAATCACAGCACATCAACATTGACAACAATGTGGTACAAAGTGCAACACTCCCACAACAGGACAGAGGACACAACTGGTGCCGCTCGTGCATAGAAAATGGCCAATAACATCTGGCATTGCATGACACTGTGATATGATGATGTAGGAGTACAACCTCACATCCGTCATGTAGTCCAAATGTACACTGTTTCCCAGCAAATAGCCAGCTCCTCCAAAACAGTCACAATGTACATTGTCATGCAGTCTGTATGTAAACATGTACAATGCGTGAACATACATGGAACACACTGTTAACCTGCATCTCCCCTTCACATTGCAGAGGGACAATCAACACCTCTTGAAGAGCAGACCACACATCTCTACAGTGATGATGAAGAGGACACCCTGCACATTTGCCCAGACACCCTCCAACGGCTCGTGGACAGCCTCCGCACACCATCCCCAGGAGCAGGGCAGCCCAGCAACATCGCGGTGAGCCCACACCCTGCACTGACCACACAGCAGGAAGCACACACCACCACGGCTGGCCCACAGGACCCCCGCGACCAACACTATGAATTTCAACACCGTGTGTTAGCGTGCCAGGAGGAGTTGGCAGATCAGCTGCGGGTGGGTTCTGACCTCGTGGCAGCCAAACTTGATGCCATACGTGGGTGTCTGAGTCCCATCAGGGACCACGTGCAGTCCCTAACAGACACCCCCTGTCTGCACCATGCTCACCGACAATCCTTGGCTGACCTCGCTGGGGCCATTACTCGGATACAAGAACTGTCTAGTCAGACAGGCTCCAGCGATGACAGCACAGAGTTGGCACAGATGCAGCGGACAATGGAGACCATGGAGCTGATGCAGGCTGGAAGTAGGGCTGCCACGGCTGAACACCAGCGACATGTAGCTGGGATCTTCCAGGCCTTGCAGATCCTCATCTTGCCATTGCTGCCACAGAGCCTGTCACAGATGACTGCTGCAGGAACTTCGACACACACATCTCCGCCCCCTGATGTGACATTGGCACACAGTGATGCGGCCATTACACTTCCACAACCTGATGTGTCAGTGGCCCACAGTGATGCAGCCATAACACCACCACACACACCTGACACACCGGACACAGAAGACGTCTCAGAGGAGTAAGATGTGGAGTGCAATAACTGTGTGAGGAAGGAGGCAGTAGCATCCGTACCCGCCACATGGCCTGTCCCTGCACGGTTCAGCCCAATGCCTCATACCCTGGAACAATGCCTCCCACTGTGCCCCAGAACACTCTGCGACATTCACCAGGACCCCGACATGGACTGCCATATCTGCTCTTGTACCAATGACACAGCAATCCGGCTGAGAACTGTACTCTTCCTCTTCAGATAAACTTTGCATTCCCCCGAAGACTCTGGTTGGCCCACCACTGGGCAACCACGTAATGTGGACTTGAGCTGGCCATATACCCCGCCTTTTCCGAGACTCCCCAGAATGTGAATAAAACATTCCAAATCACACAGATGTGTCTTGTCTATGTTCACCCACGTGTACAAGTATGGATGAATGTAGGGACATTGATTGCACATAAAGGTACACCCTTGTAAATGTCATCAATGTGCATGTTTGAGCCTGACCCACATGGCCAATTAGTTGACTGTGAAGATGTGAACTAGCTGTGGCCTCATTGCACATGCACAGCAATCTCGCATCCCCCAACTTGGCCCCACGTACATGTATCATATAGGGCTGTGTATGTCAATGTCAGAATCGGTAGCCGGCCTGAAGTAGTGTCCCCCATCGAATGTGGTTACGGAACTTCTGTTCACATGACGTACTCACACATATCAGTGTGTAAACAGTCTGTTTTAATAGATCATATTGATCCACATGGCAGGAAATTGGACACCATACTCACATTGCTAAAGACACGTAAGAGCACAGGTCTACCAGCAACTATTCCAAACACAATGTGTGGCTCACAGAGGTGGAGCTGCCAATAGGGATTCGCCACCTATGTACCAGAGGCAGTCTGTCCCTCCCTGTGTACGGACAATGTTCATTGAGGCACACGATTGGTCATACTAATCAACACCCATCACAGTTGTACACTGGTGAAGTTGCGTAGGCTTTATTAGCATGTGTGTGTCAGTACGGGCAGGTGATGGGCCACAACAGGCAGGCAAATGCTTAAGACGCTTACAGGCAGAATGGGATCGTGTTGAGGTTCAAGGAATGGGGTGGCAAAAATGTACACATATCCTTACGGTTGACAACGGTCTCCGCCCACCTTGCCTTGCTGGTCGAGTCATGTGATGTTTGGCGTCTGGTCATTGCCCTGTGTCAGGGGACACGACTCATGGGCCATGGGATCTGCATGGAGCTGGACCACCGGACTGCGCAGACTGTGTGCTCTGCTGACAGGGAGCAGGGGAAAGTGACCAACAAGGTCACATGTCGTGCTACATTGCCATGTGTGCAGTCTCCCTCCGTCAGTATGTCAGATTTAGGAACTTTGCCAAACGACGCTGTGCAGCTCCGCCCATGGGGCTGCAGCAACTTGCACAGGTGTGTGGCAACACGCGTAGGTGCACGCACATGCATTTTGAGTCCGAGCGAATGCAGACATGTCCACTGTTGTACTGGCTTATGGAACCAATCCTCCAGGAAGCAACACGGTGTTGGGACCTGTGCTCTGGGTGTCAATCAGTTGTGTCTGCAGGAAGGTAGTTACTCGTCCACGAATGCGAGCGCTGCTTCATAGGCGATCAGTTCCAGAAATACGTCGTTCTCGAATTCAAGGAACACGAGGGAGAGCCAATCCATTGACTGGTCCGGACAGATGTGCTCCGACCACACAGTTTCACAAATCCGCAACACAGCCCAATAGGGGAGCGCCTCGATGTGGTCACTGCACACGATGACTTGTGCAATCTCCCATCCACTGCTGCCAGCATAGATGCCACATATCAAGGCATCCCATGCCCGGGTATTCCAGTTGCACTCCTGTTTGTGGGCCAACAGGGGGCGCACACACAAGTCGTAATCCAGTTCAGCTACCGTTGTGTTGGATAGGTAGACCTCCATGGGCCACTCGAATGTGCATGATCAACAGTGGAACCATGACTCGACACATGTGACGTATGCCAGACGGAAACTCAGACGGTAACTGATTCGCAAAACTGCCATTGGCAGAGCTCCCAACAGATGCAGCATTCGTGTAAGGAACAGTTCCACGTGACTGGGGTTGTGCATGTGCCTGGGATTGCCTGACAGGATGTATGACATTACAACGCGTGTCATTACAACGCGTGCAGTTACATCGCATGCGTTACAACGCATGCGATGTTACAACGCTATGCCATTACAACGCAAGTCTTTACATCGACTTGCACTAGATGGCGTGCTAACATTAGAAAAGTGTAATTTACTATTCCAACTCCAGTCCACGTAACAGTAGGGAAGGTGTTGGGATAGTAAACTACACTATTTGTAATGTTAGCACGCCATCTAGCGCAAGTCGATGTAAAGACTTGCGTTGTAATGGTATTGCATTGTAACATCGCATGCGTTGTAATGGCTGTTCCCCGCCTGACATTGTGTTTGTTGGTCTCGTACCACCAGCACTCCTCAGACCAGCGGCAGTTCTGTGAACGATATGCCACGGCTCGGAGTAATGAGTTGTATGTGTGTTCAACGTTTGGATGTATGGGTTGTCTTTTTTGCCGATGTGTTAGGGGCATGCCATGCAGGTGTATCTCGAGAAGGGACGAGTGTGTGTGGGGTTTGGACAAGTCGTTCTTTCATTAGCGCAGTTCGTGGTGTGGGAGTTGGCAGTGTCTGGGATAGTATCTCACTCAGGGGGTGCCGGGCGCATTGGAGACCAAGGTCGGAGGTTCGGATGTCCTTGTTGCCCTCTCTGGATGCATGGTGTAGGCTCCATGGCATCTGTTTTTCTTCATATGTGGCTGTGGTCTGGGCTTCCTTTTCTGGTGCAGGTTGTAGTCCGACTTTTCACCAGGTCAGAGCAGGTTTTAATTTCCTGCTGCTAACGCGCCTGATCGCGTGTTTTGTGCTCTCATTGCCGATCTGGCTGGTCGTTGAGAATATTGAGGTGTGGTGTTGCAGCGGGTTTTTGCTCGGGAACGCCTACTCTGCATCTCATTAGCGATAGTTGCCGGGTCATTTGTGGTGATGTTTTTTGCGACTGCTATCGCAGGTAAACTGGCGATATGGGCTGTTAGCACCAGCTTGTGAATGGGGTGATAAATTTATCGCAACTTTGTGTGTGATAAAGTGTCGATAACTCGGCGATAGTTCCTTGAGAATATGCCCCTAAAATGTTTAAATACAGTTCAAAACAAACTCAAATTATTTAAAGGCAAGCCTTGTTAAAAAGTAATAAATCCTTTTTTTACTTTGACCATTATGAAGTACAGATATTCCATAAATATGTATGGTTAAAGAAATAATTATTAACAATATTAAGTACAAGAAAACATTTATTTTTTTGTTTTGAAAGTTAGAATTATCTTAATTTTTTTTATTTGCTCTGTAATAAATTTCGAAATAACAATTTACAAACACACAAATAAGTGTTACAACACTTTTTCTGGGCTATGGTTGAACACAGCAGACAAAACGAAAGGAAAACACAAACTGATATTTACTACTTAAACCATTAACCACACCAATCAAAATTATTCTTCTTTAGGACACTTATGGGGCACTGTTTTCTTTTCCTTGAATATTAGCCATGAGCGCACCTTACTCAAGGCCAGACTGGGGAACCTGTTGTCAAGTTGTGGAAGAGGTTTAAGGTGTGGTTAAATGCTACTTGTTCTGGTGCATGGAGGATGAATATGGCTACCTGTAGTTTGGCTAACATGCCCCTCTGAAAGGGAAGAGTAAGTCTTTAATGAGTTAGGTATGCTTGTGAATTCTTTTACAGCATGCATCATTCGGCAAATGGTACAATAATTAGTCCTTTTTCATCAAGGTCTATCAAAAAGTGCCTTCAAGGTGATGCCATATTGCATCACAACTGATTAAATGGTGAGGTGTAAGATGGCAGACGCTTAGTACGAGGGCTCTTTCCCTACCGAGGAAATCCTTTGGAATCCTTTGTTCCCAGGGGAGCTGAGCGACTGGTTTGTCATACAGCCTGCGGCTGACACTGAAGCAGCTGCTGCCTGTGGGAGACAAGGCAGAATCTGGCCTTCTCGGGCTGGGAGGAAGGCCCAGGCTGGAGAGAGTGCTGCGCTCACCGCTGTGACCCATGTGACGACTAGAGGTGGCTGCATGAGATTTGACTGATGATTGCTGGCCACCCTCTGGGGCCATGGACTTGGGGCAGCCAGAGGGGGGAACACAGGAGTGGTGGTGCCTGTGGGCCGCCGGGTGGACAGGAGCTAAAGGGCGGCCTGCACTGACATACTCGGCGGGCTGGGTCTTGGTCTTGCTCGTTTAGGCTGTTTTCTCCGGGCCCATGCCTTGACACCTGGAGACCCGGAGGACATTTTGGGCCCAGATTGCCCTGATCGTTGCAGGGACAAGAACGATTTTCACTCAGGATGGGCTCTGGGATGCTTGCCCCCCCCCCCCTCCTTTCATATGATTTTCCTTTTCTTATGCTGGTGACGGTGGGAGCACCCAGGTGACTGGCCAACACAGTAGGGACGGCTGCTTGGGCCTAGCCGGGATCTTTAACACCAGCGCTAGACCTTTGTGGACTCCTGCTGGTCGGGTCTCCTTGCCGGAACATCTGATCTTCATCCTGTGGCACGCAGATAAGCACCCCTAAAGAACGGTACTTAATTCAAAGTTTTCAGTCTTGAAAAAGTCGCATGTACATAGAACATAAAGCGACGAATCACGTGTTGGCTTTGGCTTTGACTTCTCGACCAGTCACATGACTGACTTACAAAAAAACAAAACGTCATATGAATTAAAGAGTGAAGAACACAAAGAAACCTGCTGTGAACTGTGGATTCTTGACCTGTTTTTTACATTGCTATAATTATTACTCATTTACTGAATTGTGATAATTTACTTGTGCTAAGGATTGATTCTAATATTCTGTGTTGTAGCCCAGGCTGCAGTTTAGGAGAGGTGGGTGGTTCACTCCTCCTTGTAGCACCGTTCTAATACTGTGCTGATCCATTAAAGTACAGTGAACATTTATTTTGTGCCTTCCCTATGCCAGATACCACTCACTTCCATTTTATGTACCCCTAAAGGGTACCTTTGTACCGAGGGAGACTGCAGCCATGGGCAAGCTGACTGCTAAGGGTGTTCACAGAGGTGACTACATGGTGACCCCCCAGGGCTCCTATGTCCACGCAAGTGGAGGTGCGGATAGGTGCCTCCAATGAGGACAAGACAAGGACCATCCTACAGGTGACCAATAAATCCTGCATGGCTCTGGAACAAAAGACAGCGCCTTGAGACCCGTAAGGGTGAGTAGTTCACGCTTTACAAATACAAATACTAATTTATAAGAGCCGTCCGCTGCCAGGGGTTGTGCGGTGGAAGAACGAGCAAAGATATGGCCTTCCCCCTTTTTTCCCTTTTTTTGACGTGCTGAGGTTTGCCTTTTTGGATATAGTCTTGGGCACCCAAAGACTATGACTTTCAATGGAAAAAGCAATGACTCCCTAAGCCCTGGGCGGTATGGGGGTACCCAATCAGGATATATACTATGTGGCTGCACACTTGGTCTAGATAGTGCGATGGTTGGTGGGTGACTTGGACCCCAAAGGGCAGAATTTAGTGCACCTACTGGATGGTATGGATCTCCTGAGAGCCCTGTACCAAAACACTAGGCCGCACTACCCTATATGAGAGCATTCCGGACAATGAAGGTCTGTCGGAGCCTTTACATGAGGAAGACAGGTACAGGGGTTCCGTTCTCCCCTGATCCCCTGTGGGTAGCCCCAGCACTGGCAAAGGTAGCTGAACAGCATACAATATAGGTCTGGCACCAGGCAGACATCACCACGTTGGGTGATATATACGGTGGGAGTGAACTTCTTATGCTAATTTCCTCATGGAGGAACTTGGGTCTCGTGACAGTCAGTTCCTAGCATATGGTGCTCTATGGGCAGCACTGAATACCAACTGGAGAATGGAAACATCTGAACTTGTGAAGGACAAAGTACTAACCACTCTACTGATGCACGGGGTAAATCATAAGGGGGTGTGACTATGTGCAGGGCTCTGGCCCCAACATTTTACAACCCAAGACTGCACTGAAACTGTAATGGGAACAGCAGTTGAAAAGAGAGATTCCAGACAAACAGTGGACCTCGATTTAAGAATACATCAAGACAGTGAGTAGAATCCCCGGATTCAAATACACACAACTCAACTACCTCCACTGCACACATCTGTCCCCAGCACGGCTGGCTAGGATTTAACCTGGACTCACATTGACATGCCCGAAATGTCAGACAGTGGAAGATCACTTATAGGCTATGATAGGGTTTATCATGCGGGATATTCCTGGAGCGTGGGATGGGTTGCCATGCTCCTGTGTCGCTCTCTGGAAGGAAGAGGTAGGACATTTATAAGGGCCCTAAGGATCCACATACAGTTTCTGGAAACTGAGTGGATCTGAGTTTTGAAGGATAAGTTGTCTAAAATTGCTCGCAGATTTCTTGCTGACTGCATCAGTGGAGGAGGAGTGGGACTGTCCCTAGGCCATGCTCCGGACCAGCCCTGATTGGAGTTGGCCCTCAACAGAAGGATTTCCGTTTTATCTAGATTGCATTGTAGTCGGCTTTACTTGAGCCAGTCCAGGACTGCTCTCATGCAATTATCAAAACCGAACAATTTTTTTTAATTCTTTTTATTAATGCATGCTCAATAGACAGATAGTTACATCGGATGACCATATCTTACTTTCAGCGCCATCAATGGTACATAGTTCTTTACGGTAGTAACTCTATACATGTCATAACGATCCCTACACTAATCCCTTCGATAAACCTCTATAGGACTACCAGGCTCCCCATATCTTCTCCCATTTCCTCGGGCACCCCCTATCAAAACAGAACTATCCTTATTACATAGATCACATCTCTCTATTATTTCTCTGAAGAGTGCTGGATTGGCAGATTAATAGGAGGACCTAGGGATATATTGTGCCCTGCCTAGAGAACCTAGGTCTAATCCCTGGCCTCACAGACCGCCTCTGTTGCAGACTCTATCATCCCTTGCTTGCAGCTGGAGAAGGCGGCTTGACATTGGGTGGAGATAGTGCAGCCGAATGAGATTTTCCAGGAACACATAGAAACAGCGTACAGGGTGTGTCTGGAGCTGTGCTTGAGATCTGCAGGTGTGTGGCCTTCACCATTCTACTATCCCTTCATACAAATATTTATGTGTGTGGATGTTGTTTTACTTTTTCTAAGCATTCAATGGGGCAGATTTATGAGGCCCTTGCGCCTCATTTACGCCGCCGTTGCGTCACTTTTGTGATGCAGCGGCGGCGCAAATCCTGCGTCATGCTGCGGGGTATTTACAACGTGACGCATCTGGGAGATGCGTCATGTTGTAAAGCCCAGCGCCAGCAGTAGGCGTACCTGTGCAGGGGGGGGGGGGCGTTCCGTCGCAGGAACGCCTCCTAAAAGAGGCTGAGTGAAATCTACAAGATTTCACTCAGTCACTTTTGAGCCCATGCTGCGTCAAAACCCTGCGCCTGCTTGAAGCAGGCATAAGGATTGACGCAGCATTGTGAAGATAGGTCCCCCCAAAGCATTGCTGGAACTGCGTCGCGCTTGCGACGCAACCCCAGCAATGCGCTACTTTTACGGCACAGATACGTCACGCATCTGTGCCGTTTTTGCCCCATGGTGCGCCGCATTGTAAATGCGGCGCATCCATGGTGGTGGAGCTGTGGCGCACAATAACTGGCGGATCCCTGCTGATATGCAGGGATGCGCCAGTTATTATAAATCTGCCCCAATGTGTTTTAAATTGAGCTTGTGGTAACATAACTGAACGAGTACCGTGTTCCATTTCGAACTGACACCGCGCCACGTGATCATTGTTGTTGTTGTTGCCTTGACTCTAATAAAGAATTGTGAGCATTCCAGGCCTTTGGGAATGGGATGTACCCACGCAAGGGCAATCTAGCTGTCCCAGACCGTTCTGTACACAATGTTGTAGTTTACGTCACGTGAGCCGACTCTGGGAACCTCTGACTCCAGTGTAATAGCATTATGAGAGAATCTTCAAGTGTATTTTGAGGTAAAATGTTTCTTGTTGCTTGTTCCTCCGTGGTGCATATCCTGAGAACCGAGCATTCATGTAATAATGTGTGAAATCCCTTGTCTAAGTCTTATAAAAGGACCTGTATTTTCTACGTCAGGAGAGGAGTTGGCCTAACGGCTAGGGCGGTCAACCTCAAATCTGGGGAACCAGTTTCGAGTCTCGGCAAGGACGCACAACATCCTGTGATTCTGGGCAAATCACTTAATCTCCCCGTGCCCAACAAAAATTAATGTGTCTTCATGTAACACAACTGGTGCTCGTGTAAAGCGCTCTGATACCCGGTACCTTCGGGTCAAGTTTGCGCTATGTAAAACTCCTAAAATACAAAATAATTTAAAGAAACTATCTTCCCATTCTTAGGAGGCATACCTATGCTGGATTTACTACTGAATTTATTGAGGTCTCTGTACTTTTGATTTATATGCCTAGATGATAATTTTATCACGGATCTAGTTCATGTACTTGACTTATTCATTCTTTATATAAATCTTTAAAATATTGGCCTGATTCTAGATTGCGAATATTACAGTGCCATTGGCTTGCTGTAGCTTACTTGTAGTAGAGACGGATCCAATCGGGGAGCACCAAAGTCCATATAGGGACTGCACAGCTCCCATCCGAGCCATTAGCTTGCCCAGGGTAAAATAAGGTGACACAGATTTTCGCGCTAACGTGCAGGATTATTTTTCCATCAATTTTATTATAATACTTCACGTTCAGAATTGTTTTTATTATAATTCAATTCTCAACTGTCAACCGCGGTTCCTGTTTATGACTGAGCTACTAGCAGAATATGGGTTAAATTAACCGAGGCCAGTCAACTCCTGCCAAGCAAATAAAAAATCATTTCACTTAATTCCTTATTATGAAAACTGCAAATATGGCAACAAGCCATTATAATAGGCAGGAAAATTAAAAGTGACACACAGTAAGCAGGCCCGATACAAAAATATTTGGCTAGTAACTCACAAATGTATGTAGCCCATTATAAACGTGAGATTGGGGGATGGTAAATGTATTCCAAAGGATTGTAATTGTGATTGTGTTTATTTAGCGCTTACAACCAATGAGAGCGGCAGCTGTTTTCAATTTCCATAAAAATCAGAATGTCAAGTCAATGTATGACATCCGGTAGAGAAATTAAAGTAGTCAAAACCTATGACGTGGCAAAGACATCTTCAACAACAGGGCCTCTCCTGTTTGCACTGGGATGTTATAAACATGCAATTGTGTGGTATTTTAGAATAAAAAGTAAAATGACTGTAAGATTAAGTACAAGTGGTATATAGGCAAATCCATAGGAGATATCGCAAACATCTTTGAGGATGCTACTCGCTGAGTACCCAAACACATTCTAAGCATGCAATTATGTGCAATGACAGCGGTGTTCTATAATGTGCTGGTTAACTATCATAAGCAATCCACAAGGGCTAGAAACCAGCAATGGAAGCAGTACAAAAGTGACGTAGGCACATTACCCATGGGTGTTGTGTACTATGGGCTGCACTGGTGCTTGTGGGTGCGGCGTAGTTTTGGGCTGCGCCCCCTGGCTTTTATAATGCTCAGTTTATTGTTGCAATACTTTGCGGTACTTACCACCACATGCATTCATATGCAAACCTTAATATATGACCCTCATGACCTCTATCTAGCACAGGTATTTCCAGGGTAGTATTCTGAAGTGGATATTTTGGGTATGAAAGTTGTGTTATAGGGCCGAACACTATTTTCATAGACTCGGTCACAGAGTATAGAACACCTACTGATCATAAAGAAAAAAGTGATGTATGGCTAAACTATGGGATTTAGAACACATGTCATTGGCACAGTTGCTTTCCAAGAACACTTATATGTTTTAAGCGTGGCATACAGGTGTGTTCTTAACTCCCCAGTCACACAGACTAATGGGGCAATATTTTACAATGAGAAGAACAATAATGACTCTAAACTACAGGCTTTCCACTGAGTTCATATCCCCTCGTTTTGCATTCCTTGTGCTAAAGAATAGCTGTTCTTTCTTTACAACACAACACAACTGTCGTCTACATATTTTATCTGTTAGGTTGTGCATGGATACTTTAAGAGTCCAAACCTCAGATATATTCTTCATTGATCTTGGGTTTGAAGAAAACGTGTTGAACCACTGTTGATTGTGTACACACTCTTGTGAAAAGTGAATCTCCACAGTGACACATATAGTGCCCATCACCTGAATACTGACAAACACCATGAGTTTGTGTATCAGCAGAACTTGAGGAGTAATGGAGGCACCGATCAATAAGTCTTATTTTCAAAGTATCTTCTATTTCTAGATGGCAGTGGACTTGTTATCATTAGAATGCTTTTCCAAGGCTTCACAAGAATCCATTTGGGATCACAAAATATGATGTGGCGAAGTTACGCTTCTAATGATAAGATGTCAGTAAGACTTCAATGTGTATCACAGATTATATAATCGAAAAAAGTGTGAGAACAAATGATACTATACAGTAGATGGTTGTGAAGTAAACAAATTCAATAAATTGAACTGATATAATCAAATGATGGTAGATGTTAGACATTTTGTCATGGTGTTAATCTGGTACTCTATACTTAACCATGAGTGGGAAGACATAGTTGCAGAAAAAACCAAAAATGACCCATGATACAAATGGTAAAGTTAAGGGGTTAATGCCAATATTGTGTTCTTTGATACAGTAAAGGAAGCAGGTAACAGCTGGTGGTATTACTTGTGCAAAAAGCAGAAGGGATGAAGATGGGGTAGAAGAGAACATGTGGGAAAAGAATAGGGGCAAGCTTTTTTTTCTTTGGCGTACGTTTTGTATGGTGACTAAGACACTCATTTAGAATGTGGCAGATAGGATTTTCTGTCAAAAACGTGGCAGTACCCCATTCCCAAAACCTACTGTTCTCTTTCTCTAAGGTTGAGGTAACCAGCATGTGTCTCAGCAGACACCTCTAAGTGGCAGATCCTCAGATAATGGACCGTATGGTCAATGTACCTCAGCACATTCACCCTATTAAGGCGCAAATGTTCTAACATACCTTTTTATGCTCTGGACCATCCAGAAAGCCTTGTTGTGATGACAGGAAACCAAAGAAATAACCCATACAAGTTGAGAAAAAGCTCTCAACACGTCAGGGACATTTAGTTTGTGTTTTTAATTATATACGCCCGCTATATGAGATTGTTTTAGAAGGACACATTATTGGCTCAGGTAAAGAATGAAGGAATGGCAGCTGCTTGGTAACACCCACGGGGATCCATATATGATAGTGGGTCCAAGTATCCCCATGCGATGTGACAAACTTTCACACAGTCTCCGAATTTACTTTCAGATAAAATGACAAAGAGAGCCAAATATATGGCGTCCCAGAAAAAAGCAGTTACTGAGTCACATGGGCTACACCTACAACCAAGGAAGTGCATCAACAGAAAATGTAAATTGAAAATATACCAAATATTATTGTAATGCATGCTATGGGAGGGTCACTACAAAAGATGAAGTTGTAATTCATGTAAGAGAACACAATCACCCCCCAAATGTGACAGTAATAGACATATGGGAGGTATTGCAGGGTATAAGAGAGGTAAGACCTGGCTCCCAGGTATCCACAACCAAAATTCAAAAGGATATTCTTCCTAAAGTCCCCAAACACATGCCCCCTTCAAAAAGTTTTATTGCATGAACTAAAAAAGCCACAAGAGATACTCCTCCTGTACCTAGAAGATACCAAGACATAGACATTTCTGAAAATCTAGCAATGACACATAAAGAGGAACCTATCCTTACATATGACAACATAAACAATGATAAACAAATTCTAATATTGGCTACAGCAGATAACTTGCTAAAACTAAGCCATTGTAAAATCCGGATGATTGATGGGACCTTCAAAATGAGTCCCAAACTATTCACTCAGATACACACCATACATGGTAATTATCAAAACACAAATATCCCTTTTATATATGCCCTACTCACAAATAAACAAAGACGCATTCACTACAAACTCCTAAACCACAATAAACATAAAACAAATTACTACTACCTGCGAAAAATAATTATAAACTTTGACTAAGCCATGATTTAAACCATTGTAAATTTTCCCCCAAACAGACATACAAGACTGTTACGATAATTTTGAATGAAGCATATGGAGACACCTCCAACAATCTGCACTAAGGGCCTGATTACAATGTCGGTCGGAAAGGCTCCGAATGGCATTCAGATTGTGCTAGACCATTTTAGAACCTATGTTTCCGACCAACTCAGATACCTTTCTGATCGACCGATTATGATAGAAGTTAACCGTTTGGGCTGTCCGAATCAGTTCCGATTGGCACTTGGAGACACCGAGTCGATCAGAGCTGATTCGTACAGCTCTATGGACGTTTCCGACTGAGCAATTACGATGTTTGAATCTGACAGCCGTTCCAAGTTGGCCTACCTGACACTAAATGGCTGTCAGAAACTGACTTCGGGCCTCGTAGCAGGCCCCCCTTCACCCGGGGGCCTCTGGTTGGGACCCGTGGGGGTACCCATGGGACCCCTCTTTCCAGTGTCGCAGGCACCGTGGGGCGTCCGCCACAGGGTGCAAGGTTTTCCACAACCACACCTTTTATCTATGGGAGCCTGTGCTGTCAGTCAGAACACAGGCTCCCATGGAAGTCAATGGGAGTCCGACCGAATGGTGTTCGGAGACATCGTAATTGGTTGGTCGGCCTCGCCGAACCTGAGTCAGTCGGAAACGATTCTCAGACCGAGTCAGATCTCAATGCTTTCCGACCAACATCATAATGAGGCCCTACGTGTAGAATATTGTAGAAAGGGCCAATGTGCGTTTGAGATAAAACATGATAGCACTAGCCTATGTCTCAGTCACAGAGGTAGCTAAACACTACAATTTACTATTTGAAAGCATTTTTTACCAACAAAATGAAGACAGACTAAGCCCTCTAATGGATTATTTCAAAGGCACTTGGGTTGGCAGGCTACATCACTCTGGACACAGACACAAACCCAAATTCCAAATAACATGGTGGAATGTCTAGGACAGCACCATGGTACAATAAGCCAAAACAAACAATGCAGTGGAAGGATGACACAATGCCTTCCAGTACACACTAGGCAGAACCCAACCTACACTCTATAAATTCATGGAGTCATTACAAAAAGAGCAAACATACCAACAACTACAAATGAAGCAATCTGTTAGACAAATTGAAACAAACTTAGCAACCAAACCAAAAGAATGTACAATGCTCTACAATTCAAAGTCAAACTCTTCAAAAACAACAAAGGACTAGATTACTCAGAAATAATAGACAACAGCATATTATAAAAATAAACCCTAACTTACAAAAGGCCCAGAAAACTGTCACAACTAAACATAATAGTGTATTACATCAGTCTAAACATTAAGTGCAACTCCAATGTTAAGTAACACTGAGATAATAAAATAATACATACATTATGCGTATGAAAAATATAAACCTCACCAACAAAAAAGCTCAAGGAACAAACTCAATCCATCATAAAATAAATACAACACATAAACCACACAATCCCAAATAATAATCATATAATATTTACACAAACAATAAAATATAAATTTTCCCACTCAGAAGAAATTACATAAATCAGACTTACTGTTCTATAGCTGCAGATCTTCCTCTGTATCCACAAAATCAAACTAAATAATCCATGAAAACAGGAAACATTATGCACATACACTCAAAAAAAAGCAAAGCTAAAACAAATCCAATAGTTCATCTCTCGAAGCAATCCAAAAGTGTCTAGGCCCTTAAAAAACCTGAAAAAGTGTTTAAGAAAAGAAACGCACCTGGACACCCAAAAAAAGAGGAAATCAAGTAAAAAAGAATAGTTCATTATGAGGCAAAAGTGATATCTTTAAAAACAAAAATACCCTGATAGCTCCCAGTACCCATAGGACAAGTTTATACAAAAAAACATGTAAAGTAAACAAAAACAAACCACCCACAAAACACATTACATTCCCAAAAACATATCTATATATTACACTTAGGACCATATTATGACTTTGGCACTCTTCCAATAGGACCGCCACCACAGCGGTCCCAGGAGGACCGCCAAGGCTGTGGTGAGCCCGCCTGCTGGATTATCAGTTTTATCCAGGGTGGGCAGGCGGTGCGGCAGTGGTCTCACAGCAGCAGCTGTGTTAGGCTCATATGAGAGCCTAAACAGCATACTGCTGCCATGAGAGTGCCTGCAGCACGTTCCTGCATGGTGAGGCATGCACCATGTTGTGCATGCCACACCATGCAGAAACGAAGGTACAATTCCAGGGGAGCACAACATGTGCCCCCCGCATGTACTTCCAGGCGCAGATTAGGCAGGCCCAATTACCTGCATGTTCACCACCCTTTATATGGTGGTGTCCCCAGCGGTGGATATGCAAGTCATAATATGCTCGGTGGTGCCGGCATTGGCACCACCAGCATATTCATGCTGTTTACAGATCCACCGCCACACTCATAATACAGCAGGCGGACCTGCCAGGGTGTTGGCAGTTGGACCACCACCGGGAGTATGGTGGTCCCAGGACCACCATACTCGTAATAAAGCTCTTAATCATCATGAAATAGGTAAAATAACACAGTGTAACATAACATAACAATACATTACCAAAACAGTATTAAAAATCCCAAAACTACAAACTAGTTAAACACACTGCTACTAACACAACTGAATCTATAAAAAACCCACTTACAACACTATAACCAACCTCTAGACCTCCCCCTGAACCCATCCCTACCCTCAAAACATAAAAAAACCTTAAAAAATGTACCTGTACCGCTGAGCAGCAGCACCTCACAGCGACCTGGATCCAGGAAAGTAGAGTAAAAATGACACAAACATGCTACAAAATAGAAGGTAGCCCATTGATTGATTGGGAAGTAATTTAAAAATGTTGAATAAATGTATTAAAAATGTTAAAAATTATTAAACATGGAAAACATGTCAAAAATAAAAAAAATGTAAAAAATTGGAAAGTGTTAATTAAATAATAGTATAAAATATATACAAATATTTATTATTGATTGAGAAAACTAAACTAGTTTGTACATAAAACTATTTAAGAATGTTAAAAATATGTTCAACAATGGAACAAAAGTGGAAAATGTACAGCATTCAATACAATTAAATAATATTTAAATGTTTTATTTCATAATAACATATTTAATTATCTATATATAAATGTTTATTTTTAAGTTAAAATATACATGTTTAAATATGTCCAAATATACATTAAATAGATTTTGAAAACATAAATAAAATTAGAAAAATGTGTTACATATCTTTTTTCTATACAAATGGGTAATTAATATTATTTAATACAAATATACAATTAATAATTCTTTGCATTATATTTCTAACCAACAACAATACTTATTAAATAACACAAACTATTTCTACTACATACAAATACAATTTAACAACTGTAATTAACCTTTTAAGAGGTCATAATAGTATCATAATAGTTTGACATCGTTCATTTGCACACAATATCCGAAATTCAAGTTTACATGTACAGTTAGATTGAGGCAGTAGGGAAGAAGAGTTTGTTCGGGGTTACTTGTTGACTTTTTGGTGTGGGTTAATGTCCAGTGCCTGCAATCTGACTCTGCACAAATTCGGGCTGTTGTGGAACCCGTTCTGTCTCATTTAAGATACATCTGGAATAGAGTCCATATTTTTTCAAGTTTACCAAATGTGTTTTTCAGAGTGGTTGTGAGTCTCATCATTGCATGTATGGGTGATACTTTCACCCACCACATATCTGCCGTCATCAGGGTGGTATCACACTTACGCTGGGCCATGGTGAACTGGGCTGCGAGTAGAAATGGGGTTACCAGTTTCTCTTCAGACCGAGAAAAGGCTTGGAGTTCGTCAACCGCTATATGGCCCAAAAGTCTTATTTGTGGTAATTCGGGCAGGTCTATATTTGTGATTTCCTTAATAAGGGCCATCAATTGGCCCCAAAACGGATGTATTTTAGGATAGTCTCAATGCATGTGAATGTAAGTCCCAGGTGAATACAAAGACAATTTAAACAAAGAATTTCACACAAAAATTATCAAATTAAACAATAACACTCCAACATAAACTATTTTTGAGAAAGTGTTAGATACATTTGTTTTAGTTATTATAAATGATAATTTATGCACATTATTAATGTGACAAAATAAATGATAAATGCTACAATATTAATTTGCATATCATTAAAATAATGAACATTACATTTACATATAAATATCCACTTTTAAAAAAAATCCCCACCATTGTTCCCCTAAAAATCTAATATCCCGCTGCCTGCTAAAAAAACGTTTTAAAGTCCATTATTTCTATTTATTAAAACAACTAAAAATGCACATTTTATAATTATTAAATTATCTTACTAAAAACACAAATAAATAAATTCATAAAGATACAGAATCAAACACACTACAAATCATTACATACTAATTACACTTACCAACGGTATTAGATATAACAATATTTTCTACGTTGATATGTTTTACATCGATCTTAAAAACACTGAAAATGATATTTTTACCTTTGACATTCCTGTCAACTATATTTCTGACATCCTGATATATACTTGACACAATGTTTTTGGGGGATATTTTGTCCAAACACCTTCCCCAGGCACTATTTTGAGAAATTTGAGAGAAATGCAACTGCTGTGAGCTATCTTATATCACACTTCTGTTGATTCTAAGCACTTTACTTCTAAGCATTGCATATAACTTATATAAATATTACTCGATTTAGTGCTACTTACTTTACCCACCTCAGAATGATTGAAGGCTGCATTGACTTTACTTGGGTTCAAATTCACAACTCAGTGGGCTTAGCATGTAGGTCCATATATTGAGTCAATGCTAAACTGCACTGTTCTCTGTTCCTCGAGAATGTTCTCCGAGCATACTCTCTCAAATTCAGATAGACTTACTTGAAAAGTTACATAGGTATTACAAATATTAATCAATTATTTTGTCTGACTTGACAGCGTAGCTGTCTGCACACCTACTGCCATCGATTCTTTAAAACTTATATGGATATGGCTTTGGCATTTCCCTCTCATCTCATTCTTATGGTCCGTTTCACTCCAACTTCTCTAGAATGCTTGCATTACAGTTTATAAAGGACTAGTTTACATCTCAAAGTACTCTGAATCATCAAACAGTACATTCTTTATTTCTTGAGAGGAAAAAATTCCACTTTCAGGGTGTGATGCTTTTAAAAATGTTTTTGGCCAGACATAAAATGCAAGCCAAACCTATTTGCCTTGCCAATGCTTGTATCTTCAATTTACTACCAAGGTAAATGCTATAGATCATATTTATATTTGGTAGGAAGGGTGGTTATGCTTTGATAAAGTATGTTTTTATGTTCAGTGAAGTACATTTTTATGTGGTCCTTTCAAAGAGATTAATATTGTGTTTTGAAGTGTAGGCAGGTTCCTGAGCTGATTTTCAGTGGGTCAAAAGTTCAAGCAATAAATAAAGATGCCTTTAAATTCTGTATTTATCTTGTCACATCTGCCTTGCTTCAAAGACAGAGGTCAAATGTCAGGCTATGTCTTCAAACAAATTGCTGCCTATTTTTTAAACATGGGGTTTGGTGTTTAGAAACTTCTCTCAGTTTGCAGTCAGAGAAAGAAAAGTAAAGTGAATTATGCAACAATCTTTCTAGAGTACAGGGAATGTGAAAGGTAAGGCTGTCATTTTTTAAAACACACAACGAAATGTAAATACCTGTAAATAAACTGTACACCTTCAGGAGTTAGGAAATAAAAAGATGAAGGACTTTTTTGTAGTTATGAAGTGTGATGGAAACAAAGATTTTATTAGGGTCAAAACAAATCAACTTTGCTTGGCAATGCACAAATTTGAAATATTTACTGAAACCCGAACTCTACACATTATCAGTTATATGCGATATAGTTTTATCCGTAAAACTACATGTCTGTGCAAGTTTAGTGGCTATTTTGATGGAAAATGTGCTGTCTGTAAATGACAGTGTGCTACCACTTGATGCTTTAGTTATATTAAAAAATCGCCTGCCTCATGTCCTCGGTGGGTCATCAAAGTTTGTCTTTCTAAAAATTGGCCTGTGGTTCTAAAAAGTTTGGGAACACTGATGTAGGCATTATATTTTGTCAAGCAAATAAATGCATAAAGTTTGATTTTCATCGAGATGTACTGGGAGGTGATGACATAGAATCATTTTTCAGACCTTGAGGCTCATTTAGAGCCTGGTTAAGGACTCACCAGCCCTTCTAATTGGCAGAGACCATTTGGAAGGAGGACTAACCACTCCATGTCTGACAAGTATCTTGTTGCTGAAAGGGCAGCTGTCGGTTTGGAGGATGCAGTTTCTGTAAACGTCAATGCCAAGAGGGCTGGCATATTGTTGTGGTCAGCTCCGAACGTTGTTTTTTTTTAGAAACGTTTCTGAAAGTGTGGCGTGGTGGTGGGGAGCTAGGGGAGGGGATAATGGGAAAGTAAATGAACAGCGAGAGAGAGAGAAAAAACTAGCTGAAAGTTATGTCAGGGACATTTTTCTCTTATACTACCCAGGACTGCTGTATCGGGCAGGAAAACAGAGTGGTTAATGTACTCGGCTAAATAAAATAAGACATTCACTGTTGCACTGCTGGGTCAAGGGCTACTGAAGTGATTGCCCTTTGATAAGTCATCATGGACTTTTTTGAAGTAAAGCCAATCAAATTCGAATTTGGTGATAACATTGCCAGAGACACTTGGTTAGGGTAAATGGTATGCTTTCAAAATCCTTCTGAGCTGGGACAAGGTACAAGACAAGCCTGTCCACATTCACCAATACTTTTCATACAGGTTATCATTTCCTTCCTCAATCATAGGGGCTGATTACAACTTTGGCGGTGCTGTGCCAGCTCAACACTGCCAAAGTCGTGTAGGGACCACTCATCAGATTACGAGTTAAACTTGTGTTTGGCCGACTTTCCTGTCTTTTCTTTTGCTGTTTTCACGATGGTGCACTGAAAATGGGTACTGCAATGGGAACGCAAAAGAAGTTCCACAATGACATGGACTGTGAAGTCCATGCCAATTTGGAACTTGGGGTGCATGCAAACAGGGGGGTACAAGGTGTCCCGCCTTGAATGCATCCCATTGGCGGCAGAGACCTTTGTTTCCCCTCCACCATCCTTTTCATGGTGATGAGCCTGCCATGAAAAGGATGGCATAGGGAAAACCCATAATATGCTCGGCAGACCGCTGCGGTCCAGCCTTGTATATTATATAGGCGCTCTGCACTGTGCCACAGCCAGGGAACGGCGGTTCCCTGTGGCAGCCGGTGCAGCGATGGCAGGTCCTAAAAGCTGCTTGATAATGAAGGAGCCGCAGGACTGCCACCGCAAGTACGGTGGTCAAAGCCCACTATACTCGTAATCGGGCCCATAGTCTTTAATACACTCACGGGCATTAAAATTAAAGATTACATTTTCGAAATTTCATTCTGTGTGGCTGTTATTTGATATTCAATACTGAAGATTAATTTTCAATTGCTGCAAGAGTCACCATGTAATCTAAACAGAAATAAGACTGAGGTCAACACCTTACACCGACTATGAGCACCAGCACACCAGTTAGGCTTGGCTACACAAGAATAGGTCTGCTAGTATTTCATAATAAATAAGCCGAGCCTACTGCCTTTTTCATTATGTTTCATAATAAATAAATCAGACCTACAGCATAAGACATAATTTTTTCTAGTGAACCAATCAGTTCTATGGCCTTTATTATTAACTTGTGGATATAACCAACTCAAGTCTCCTGTTCTGAATGTAAGCTTTCCCACAAGGCAACCATCAGGCATAGTAACACAATTACAAATGTATACAAAATTAAGGTTGATAAAGCAAAATGCTATCACTCCTAGTAGGGCGTAGCAAGGATTACCAAATGATGGAAATGGCCCTTTTTGCAGGCTTATCCGCAAACATTTTGCTTCTTCCTCCTATTTTTTCCTGACCTGCTATTGTTGGTTTTAGGACTCTGGGCACTTTACCACTGCTGATCAGTGCTAAAGTGCTTATGCTCTCTGTGTAAATTTTGTTATGGATTGGTGTTTCCATGATTGGCATATTTGATTTACTAGTCAGCCCCTAGTAAAGTGCACTGAGTGTGCCAGGGCCTGTAAATCAAATGCTACTAGTGGGCCTGCAGCACTGATAGTGCCACCCACTTGAGTAGTCCTGAAAAGGTAACTCAGACCTGCCACTGCAGAGTCTGCTCGCAACTGCCATGTCGACTTGGCAAGTGCACCCACTTGCCAGGCCCTAACCTTCCCTTTTCTCACATGTGCGTCACCCCTAAGTTAGGCCCAAGGTACCCATGTGGGCAGGGTGTCATGTATGTGAAAGGTAGGACATGCCCTGATGTGTGTGGCATGACCTGATAGTGAACTACTGCCAATTTCGTTTTTCACTATTAAAAGGCTATCTGGCCCATAGGAAAGCATGCGATTTAATTTATAACATTTTATAAATATAACTTCCCATTGGGACCAGATGGGAAAATAAAGTTTAGTATGCCTGAACTCAGAATCTAAAGATGCATCTTTTAGTAAAGGTGATTTTTACATTCTGTGTTTGAAAATACCACTTTTAGAAAGTAGGTATTTTGTTGCTTAGCCATCCTGTGTGCCTCTGCTAGGATGTGTATTGACTGTATGGCTTTGGAGTGACAGGAGTTGGGGAGGTGCATTGGGGATATGATGTGTGTCCTGCCTTTCCTGCATGAGACACGGCTGGGCTGAATAGTCCTGGCCTGCATTCAGAGTAGTGGGAGGAGTTGTCACTAGCACCTGAATAGGCCCAGTCTGCACTTAGAGTGGTGGGAAGAGATTTTCCTTGCACCTGAATAGGCCCTGTCTGCCTTGGACAATGCTGTTTCCACCTCCTGCCAGCAGCTGCACCAGAGAGGACAGAACTGGTTTGGACTAAGCACAGACACTCTCTGCCTGAGAGGACAAAGGAATTTGGAGTATAAATATTGGGGCCCAGGCCCCACAACTTTAGAACTCCTTTGGACCAAGAAGACTTCCAAGAAGAAGAGCTGGAGAAGCTGTGAGGAGGAACTACCACTTTGCTGAGTGCTTTGCTGTATTGGCCTGCATTGGCTGCTTCTGTCTTGGGCAGTGAAAGGTCTGGACTGAACTTTCTACAACTTTTTTCTTTGAGTATCTCCAAGGGATTGAGGTAGAGCTTGCCCCCTGTTCAAGAAGTCTCAGGAACAGCAAAGACTTCAAGTTATTCTGCCCTCAGCACTGGGGACTGTGTGTTTTGTGCTGCAACAGAAGAAAAAGCAACCTGACGCCGCTGCCGACTCCGTGTCCTGAAGGCATCGCAGATGGCACTGCCGCATCGCCGCACCGTGACCATGGTCTCACTGACGATACCATCTGATGCCGCCATCGAGCCGCTGCTCACACTGCGATCTGTGGGCACCGCACTCTGCACCGCCTTGCTTCACGACGACGCCTTGGTATCCCCGACGCCGTCGCTTCACACAGACATCGACGCTGTTGCTTGCACCGTGGTTTGAGGGCACCGCTCGTAAAGTTACACGATGCACCGCCCTCATCCCGCACCGCAGACTTGGCCTAATGACGCCCGCGTCATCAACTCCAGTCCGTCAGCCGACAACAGAGCTTCAGCAACAACTATGCCACTGCTTGCACCGTGACCTGCCAGCACCGTGACAAGCACCGCATCACTTCGCACTGTAACCCTGGTCTCACCGACGATGCCATCTGACGCCGCCACTGACCTGCTGCAGCACCCGAGGCAAGCCGATGCCAGTGCTCCTGACTTCAACCGCGTGGAGTTCGATCTGAAACGTTGGTGACTTCGAGGGCCTGACAAATCCTGCACCGACCTCCGGAACAGACGCCTGCGGACGCCGTGCTTTTGGAAGGTTAACGAGATGTCGCAGACGCCCTGCATTTCTAAAGATACTGTTTTGCGGGTCTACCCTACACCGTAGCTGGCCCGCGATGCCGCAGTCAGCCAGAACGGTTTAGATTTGTTTGTTCACAACGCCGTGATAGCCCCGGACAGGGCTACCGACTTCAAAGAACTGTATTTCAAGGTTTTTTGGATAACTGAAGATTTCTAAGTACTGGGTTGTGGATCTTTATCGTTTTTGGTCTTGTCTTAAGTATATAAAAATATTGGATATTTTTCTAAACTGGTGTGGTGTCATTTTGTAGTGTTTACACTGTGTTACTGTTGGTTATATGAAAATGCTTTACACACTGCCTCTAAGATAAGCATGACTGCTCGTGCCAAGCTACCCAGGGGGTGAGCTGAGGTATTTTAGGAGTGTAACTCCCTTATCCTGACTGGGAAGAAGGGTCCCTTATCCTGACTAGGAAGAAGGGTCCCTATTTGGACAAAGGTGCAAGCTCTTGCTAACAGTGGTTGTCAGCGGTGAGGATAGGACTTGCGTTTGCACTTGACTTACAGTGATTGGTGTGCACTACTCCCATATCACAGACCATTACTGTAGGACTTGGCCTTTTTGGGTAAAGTTCCCTAAATGTTTTGCTTTCCCCCTAGACCGTTTCCCTGACATAGAGTTGTCAATTTAGATGCCTGGGAACTTTGACACTGCTAATCAGTGTCAAAGTACAAGGGTTCCCTTTTGTAAAGTGTAGTGGTAATTGGGTGGCCATGATTAGTATGTTGGCCTTGCTAGTAAAGTCCCTAGTGATGTGCACTGTGTGTGCAGGGGCTATTAATGCAAAGGTGCGCAGAGAAGAGAACTCAGGCCTTCAGTGTTGGGCCTGCGCGCAGAGTGCTAAGTTAGCCTGTTGTCCTGACAAGTGCAACCACTTGTCAGGCCTTACTTTCCCTTTTGTATACACATGGGGCACCCCTGTGATAGGTCCCAGGTAACCCCTGGGCAGGGTGCAGTGTAGGTAAAAAACGGGACATCTACTGAGGTGTGTGTTATGTCCTGACAGTGAAAAACACTTAATTTAGTTTTTCACTGGGAAAAGGCTATTCTGCCCATACGATAGAAAGGGGGAGGCTGGGTATTGTGTTTTGGTAGCCTAGTTTCCTGTAAGTTTATAATGGAGAGGTGAAGTTTGGTATGTATGAACTCACAGTGTCATAACACATCTTTCTGTGAAAGTGGATTTGTCACTGTCTGTTCATAAACAACTCTTTTAGAAAGTGGCTGAGTTGTGTGTGTTAAGGATTTCTGTGTGTCTCTGCTGAATGTGGATTGACTGTTTGGAGCTGCGAGGTGAGAGGAGCTGGGAGAGGTCTTGACCCAGGGAGGGGTTGAGATGGCACCAGGCTGCCCTGCATCTGGAGAGTAGGGGGAGGAGAAGCCCAGGAGGTGAAAAGGCCTGATCTGGTGCTACAAACCAAATTATCCATCTCCAACTGAGTGATTAAGGATCCAGACCCCCAGTATCACAGGGAGAAAGGTGACACTGGGAGGGAGACACCCAGAACTGATTTAGCACAAAGAACTTCAAAGACATAAAGGGGTATAACTAAGAGAACTGAAACCCCTAGAAATTGGTGTCGTTTTGAATGGCGAAATAGACAGGTCGAGTCTGCAAAGGCTTTGGCCTCTTTCGTGATCAAGAAGAACCTCTGCCAAGGAAGGAGTTGCTGAAGAGACTGCTAGATAGGACTGACCCGTGCTTCGTGATCTGGGGCTGGCCTGCAGTTTGTAGCTTTTACTAAGGAAGAGACTGAAGAGACATTGCAGTGGGTGGTGTCCCCCCTTCTTGAAAACGACTGTGCTTTGTGCTGTGTCCTGAACCCCAAGGGCCCGAGGTGAGCTGGCTCCCTGTTTGGAAACAATGGAACATAAAAGATTCCGGAGAAGTCCCAAGCAACGCGGTGTGCGCGTGCTTTTGCAGCTTGAGACCCTCAGAAGTTGTGCCTTGTGATCGCGGGCACACAAGAGTAAACTGAGTTGCGGTGCAGCCAGGGCATTGGTGAGGAACGCCTGATCGTTGTGTGCACTAGGAACGAGTAAGTGAAACTTAGACGCGCAATGAGCGTGTCGTGGTGCAGCCGAGGCATTGGTGAGGAGTGCCTGGTCGTTGTGTGCACCGGAAGAAGAGAGGAGACACGGACGCAGGTGGTGCGTGTCGTGTTGCAGCCGAGGCGTTGGTGAAGAGAGCCTGGTCATTGTGTTAACCGAGAGAAGAAGTGAGTCTTGGATGAGCATGGTGCATGTCATGGTGCAGCTGAGGCGTGGGTGAAGAGCGCCTGGTCGTTGTGTGCACCGGGAGAAGAAGTGAGTCTAGGACGCGCATGGTGCCTGTCGTGGTGCAAGCTGAGGCGTTGGAGAAGAGCACCTGGTCATCGTGTGCACTGGGAGAAGAGGTGAGACTCGGATGCGCAGGGTACGTGTCGTGGTGCAACCTGAGGCTTTGGTGAAGAGCGCCTGGTCATTGTGTGCACCAGGAGAAGAGGTGAGACTCGGACGCGCAGGGCGCGTGTCGAGGTGCAAGCCGAGGCGTTGGTGAAGTTCACCTGGTCATCGTGTGCACAAGAGAAGAAGCGAGTCTCGGACACGTAGAGTGTGTGTCGCGGTGCAACCACAGGCGCCGGTCAGGAGTGCCTGGTTGCAGTGTGCACCGAAATTGAAGTATGTCTCCACAGTGCTGAGGGCGGGTCTCGGTGTCTACTGAGACCACCAGAAAGAAGGCCAGGTCATCGGACCCTCAGAGTGAAGCAGTAGCGTCCCGGACCGGCAGCCTCGGAGGAGCTGAGCCGCCAGCCCGAGCTCCCTGTGCCCATTTGACGGAGTTCTGGATCATGGTTCAAGTCGCTGAAGGAGGAGAGGAGAGTGGGGTCGCGCCCACCCAGGTAACTTGGATCACCACCTGGGGTGGGGTGCAGGCCCAGAGGAACACTCTCTCGGTCTCTCACTTCTGTCAGCTGTGCGAGCCTGTTGCTTCAGCTCGGATCTAGGCCCGTGCTGGTCCAAGGAGGGGCAGTACTGGGGCTGGAGTGAGAAGTGATACTTTTGTGTCATCACTGATCCATGATTGGGGGCAACTGTTAAAGGAGCACCTAAACTGTCATATTATACTTTGCATTACTGCTGCTACGAACTATCAAACTGTCGTATGACACCTGACCTAATTTGTGCCTGACGTAACTACATGCTGTGTGCGCTACGCACTGCGTTATTTTTCCCATGCAGAATACATGATTGTAACATGGCACCTTGCATTGTTTTTCCATTGCACAAGTACATGATTGTAGCATGAGGCATTGCTTTGTTTCTTCCTTGCACACGGCATGCTGGTAGTGATACGCATTGCATTATTCCTTCTGTTGCAAAATACATGATTGTGGCGCTACGTATGGCATTGTTTCTCTAGTACACAGTACGGGGGAATATTGTTACGAATTGCAGTATTTCTTTTCTTTTGCAACATGTGTGATTCTAGCAATACAACCTTCCTAACCTTTTGGGAATGGTTAGAAGTAAGCTTAACTGTTGGTTAGAAATGGTGATTGGGATTAGAACCTACTAATCCATCGGAAGGAATAATACCCATTATTATATGTTGGTTTTGTATCGTGTGGTCATATCGTATATCTTCTTATATAAAGATTATACTCATCTTATAAAGGGCAATCTCAGACAGTGTCCTTACTTTGAAACAAGGGGTCCGGATCTCGCACCTGGCAACAGCGGTGTGGGACAGGAACTCCCGCCTCCAGCCTTTGGTGGCGGCGGTGAGGGACAAGGACACCCACTTCCAACAATTACATGCCACATACTGTTTTTTTGGTCTATGTTTGCCTTTCCATCGGTCTTGAACTTGAACTTTCCAGTACAACATGCCTGAATCAATTGCATCATCTGCTGCATCCTTGGAAGTGGCCTTTGAGGAGTAGAGGCTAGAAACCTACAATATGAAGGAATAGAAGGCGATCTGCAAAAACTTCAAAATCTAAATCAGGGGCCTCACCAGTAAAGAGGAGCTACAAAAGGCGCTGAGGGCCTGGATAGAAGGCAGACATGCTAGTGAGCTGCCTGATGATCTTGGCATGGAGGCAGAGGAGCCTAGTCCAAGGGTGGATGTGCTTTTGGAAGGGGGGAACCCTCTAAACCAGGCAGCAGTGCCTTGTCCCCAGAGGAGCTGGAGGACATGCCAGAAGCAAGGAGAGTTGCTGTGGAACTGGCGAAGCTTTAGTTAGCCATGGAGGAGAAAAGGATGATGTTCGACCATAAGTTTAAAATGAGAGAGCTGGACTGGGAAGCCAGTAGCGCTAGGCCCAGCTCAGATGGTGGCAGTAAAAATGTAGTGTCCAGTACTGAGGGTGAGGTACACGCACACACAGATTTAGGGCACTGCTTCAAGGAAGGGGTTGACATACACCAGGGGGCTCAGGGTTGTGAGGTTACTCCAGTGGTGCACAGTGTCCCTGAGGTGGATTGGGGAACTGGCACAGGGGATCATATTCCTGGTAGTGGGAGGGACACTCTACTGACTCTAGATGACAGGTGCAGGGAGAGGGTTCCCCCATGATAGAAGCCCTGGTAAGTGAGTATGGAGACCAGCCAGAAGAGTATGGGTTGAGCACAGTCAGACACTGTCTCAGCAGTCTTGTGAGAATGATGTGGGGTACTTTTCCGAGGCACTGAATGGTTGGGTGAAGGGTAGTTTGGTTAACACCTGTGGGGGGCTGTGTGATTCAATCATTGGAGATCATATTTTAAGTCCATCTTTTCCAGAGCTATAACAACACCCAGTGGAGTGAGTTCTCTGACCGCAGGGAGCTTCCACTGGAGGCAGATCTTTTGGTGGATTTCAGAGGGTCTGGAGAAGCATTTAGGGGTTATCCTGAAAGAATTGGCTTAGGTATTTCCCAACCGAGGGTGGTGGGAAAGGTTTGTGGTAGCCCAGATAGGTCCCGGTGTCGTGAGAAGGGTGTAGGGACTCATATCCTGTCTCAGCAGAGAAGGAATGGGGTTGGGCTGTGGCCCAAGGTGCCCGAAACCTGTCCCAGAGCCTGGGTAGTTCCATGAGGTAACACCAGGTGGGGAGCCTAGGCAGTACTGGAAAGCCACCCATTGAGGGGGATCCCCTAGTGTCTGGGGAACTGGGGGGGGACTACTTTAACGAGCATCCCACCGGTTCTGGTGTCTGGCAGCACCTCTCCAGTTGGGAGGGTCATGAGTCCAGAGAAAAGGGTGAGGGGAGGACGACGTCCCAGTGGAAAGACCAGTGGATCAGGGGTTGTCAGCTCTGAGGTCAGAGCATACCAGGACTGACCTTGGTGAGGCCAATTCTGGTATGGGGGTCTTCATGCTCTGTCAGGTAGACAGGAGGCTGGAGACCTGCACCAGGCAGACTCTCGCACAACCCATGAGGAGTGTGTTTCCCTTGGGGGGGTTGGTGTACTCCCCCAGAAGTCATGGGTTGCCAGGCACAGGCCCAACCTAAGGGTACAGACCCTGGGTTGGAGGACCAGGTAGAGGGTGTCCCCCCAAACCTGGAGGAAGGGGCGACTTCTAACAGTGCCCCTACCAGTTTGTCTTCTGGGGGTGCCGCTCCAGGTGGAAGGTTACAGAGCCCCAGGTAGGAGGACTGGGTGTGGGAGACCCCACCCCAGTCCCTTGTTCAGCCTCAGGGTACAGACCCTGGGCTGGTGTACCAGTTGCAGGAAAGCACCCCTGAACTGGTGGCCGCATTGTACAGGACACCTGCCACAGGTGCCCTGACAATTCTGGAAGGGGGTACTGCTCCAGGTAGGAGGGTTCAGAGCCCCAGGGAGGAGGACTGTGTGTGGGAGAGACCCCTCCAGTACTGTGTCCAGCCTCAGGGTACAGACCCTGTGCAGGTGGAGCAGTTGCAGGATAGCATCCCTGAACTGGTGGGAGAATTGTGCAGAACACCTGCCGCAGGTGCCCTGACAATTCCGAAGTCGAGGGGGACTGCTCCCGGTGGGGGGATCCGGGGAGGAGGAGAGGGAGTGGGAGAGTCCACCCCAGTCTCCTGTCCAGTCGCAGGATACAGACACTGGGCTGGTGGTCCACTGTCAGGATGTCATACATGACCTGGCTGGAAGGAGAGTGGAGAAAGGATGCCAGGCACCTGGGGATACCGCCCCCTACTCTCTGATGCCACAGAGGTTAAAGAGGTCTGAAAGGCATAAGGCCTAGCTCTCATCACTGACAGCTGTCAGTGACCACTGTGGCTTGCTGTCCTGGTGGACAGAATTGCCCCAGGGAGGGGGACAGGAGTCACACCCCAGGGGTGGACTGGGCCACACCACTGTGTTGGCCATGTGGGTACTAGCTACCTGTTGGGACACATCTGTAAGCAAAGTAATTTTAGGCGCAGCACAGAAGGGGTCCACAGGCGAGAAGAAGGGTTCCCCATGGGTCAGCTTAGTGTGCCCTGAGAGTATGGATAGAGGGATCCAACTGGGTTCAGGGAGGCATAGAACGGGAATAGACCCCTGCTGTTGCGGGCCAGGTTCCATGTTCTATCGCCCCAAGCAGGGAAGCCCATCAAGGTATGGATTGCTCACCCTGGCTTGAGGCTGGAAGGGCGTTGTGTTGGAAATGGCCCTTTTTGCAGGGTTATCCCCAAACATTTTGCTTCTTCCTCCTGTTTTTTCCTGACCTGCTGTTGTTGGTTTTAGGACTCTGGGCACGTTGCCACTGCTGATCAGTGCTAAAGTGCATATGCTCTCTGTGTAAGTTGTGTTATGGATTGGTGTTTCCATGATTGGCATATTTGATTTACTAGTCAGCCCCTATCAAAGTGCACTGAGTGTGCCAGGGCCTGTAAATCAAATGCTACTAGTGGGCCTGCAGCACTGATTGTGCCACCCACATGAGTAGCCCTGAAAAGGTAACTCAGACCTGCCAATGCAGAGTCTGCGCATAGTTTGTAACTGCCATGAGGACTTGGCAAGTGCACCCACTTGCCAGGCCCTAACCTTCCCTTATCTTACCCCTTAGGTAGGCCCAAGGTACCCCTGTGGGCAGGGTGCCGGGTATGTGAAAGGTAGGGTAGGGACCAGATAGGAAAATAAAGTTTAGTATGCCTGAACTCAGAATCTAAAGATGCATCTTTTAGTAAAGGTGATTTTTACATTCTGTGTTTCAAAATACCACTTTTAGAAAGAAGGTATTTTCTTGCTTAGCCATCCTGTGTGCCTCTGCTAGGATGTGTATCGACATTCTGGCCTTGGAGTGACGGGAGTTGGGGAGGTGCATTCTCTCAGCCGGCCACCGGGGGGTTGATGTGTGTCCTGCCTTTCCTGAATGAGTCAGGGCCAGGCTGAATAGACCAGGGCTGCATTCAGAGTAGTGGGAGGAGTTGTCACTAGCACCTGAATAGGCCCAGTCTGCATTTAGAGTGGTGGGAGCAGATTTTCTATGCATCCGAATAGGTCATGTCTGCCTTGGACAATGCTGTCTCCATCTCCTGCCAGGAAGCTGCAGCAGAGAGGACATAACTGGTTTGGACTAAGCACAGACACTCTCTGACTGAGAGGACAAAGGAATTTGGAGTATATATTTTGGGGCCCAGACCCCAGAACTTTAGAACTCTTTTGGACCTAAAAGATTGCCAAGAAGAAGAGCTGTAGAAGCTGTGAGGAGAAACTACCACTTTGCTGAGTGCTTCGCTGTATTGGCCTGGAGTGGCTGCTTCTGTCTTGGGCAGAGAAAGGACTGGACTGAACTTTCTACAACTTCTTTCTTTGAGTATCTCCAAGGGCTTGAGGTAGAGCTTGCTTCCTGTTCAAGAAGTCTCAGGAACAGCAAAGACTTCAAGTTCTTCTGCCGTCAGCACTGGGGATTGTGTGTTTTGTGCTGCAACAGAAGAAAAAGCAACCCGACGCCATCTAAGACGCCGCTGCCGACTCTGTGTCCTGAAGGCACCACAGAGGGCACTGCAGCAACGACGCACTGTGACCCTGGTCTCACCAACGACGCCATCTGATGCCGCCATTGCCGCTGCTTGCACCGTAGCATGTGGGCAACACACGCCTCGCTTCACGAGGCCACCTTGGGATCCCTGATGACGCCGCTCACACCGACATCGATGCCACTGCTTGCAACGTGATTCGAGGGCGCCGCTCGTAAAGTTACACAACGCACCGTCCTCATCCCACAATACAGCCTTAGCCTACTGACGCCAGCGCCATCGACTCCAGTTCGTCAGCCGATGACATTGCTTCAGCAACTACGACACAGCTGCTTGCACCGTGACCTGCCATCACCGCAATGAGCACTGCATTACTTTGCACCGTGACCTTGGTCTCACCGTCACTGCCATTTGACGCTGCCACCGACCCACTGCTCGCACCACGATCTGAGGGCATCGCATATCGTACAATGCACTTCGCACCGCAGGACCCGATGCCTGCTGATGCCAGAGCTCCTGACTTCAACCGTGAGGAGTTCGATCTGCAGCACGGGTGACTTTGAGGGCCTGACAAATCCTGTACCGACCTCCGGAACAGACGCCTGAGGACGCCGTGCTTTTGGAAGCTCAACGAGAGGTCGCCGAAGCTCTGCATTTCTAAAGGTACTGTTTTACGGGTCTCCCCGACACCTTTGCTGGCCCGCGACGCCACGATCAACCAGAACTGTTTAGATTTGTTTGTTCATGACGCCGTGATAGCCCCGGACTGAGCTATCGACTTCAAGGAACTGTATTTCAAGGTTATTTTGATAACTGAAGATTTCTAAGTACTGGATTGTGGATCTTTATAGTTTTTGATCTTGTCTTAAGTATATAAAAATATTGGATATTTATCTAAACTGGTGTGGTGTCCTTTTGTAGTGCTTACACTGTGTTACTGTTAGTTATATGCAAATGCTTTACACACTGCCACTAAGATAAGCCTGACTGCTCGTGCCAAGCTACCCAGAGGGTGAACAGGTGTTATTTTAGTATTGTAACTCCCTTATCCTAAATAGGAAGAAGGTTCCCTATTTGGACAAATGTGCAAGCCCTTGCCAACTAGAGACCCCCATTCCTAACACCAAAGTAAAAATCTTCTATTGACACAGTTTTCCAAAATGACAAAATCCTAACCTACTATGGTAATCTGACAATCCGTGGTACAAAATACCTATTTGCATGACTTCATACAGAGTTATAACAATGGACTCTTGTGAGAAGTTGGCCTGGTATATGATGTTCACTAGTTAAAGTGACCACCTTGTACCATGCCAAGCAACCCTTATGGTGTGGTTGTAAGTCAACCTTTTCGGACTAGCTGCCCTAGTGGTAGCGTAGGCTAAGCAGTCTTTGAGGCTAAACTCGTGAAACGTGTTAAGCAGGCTGTTTTACCAAATGTAACCCCCTTTTATACCAATGAAAGGACACCACACAGATATATATTCAAAATAAGTCTTAGGTCACAGCTCCTACCTTTAAGCGGATTCTAGGGGCCGGACTACCTGCTAGGTCCCTCCCTAAGGGTGGGACCAGGAAGGGGAGTGGTTACACCCCCAATCCTTTGTCCAGCTCGCCCCAGGCCCGGGACTGGTGTGCCCCAGGACCGGATTGAACTGGCATATGCACCGAGGCTCCTTGTGAGCCTCAGGCATGTCTGGTTTCTTTCAAGCCCTACCTGACCAATACACAAAATCCTGTCTGGGGTGGTGCACGCACCTCCCCTGGCAGGAAACCCTTTGTCCACACCTCCCAAGCTGGAAGGACTCCCAGCAGCAGGAGGGCAGACTTGTGTCTGTGGTGGCAGCATCCATTTTGTGGAGCTGAGGCTATGTCTGATTTTACCCGGGTTTCAGGTACTGTACATGTCGTGTCCCTCTAGAAGGGTGGAATGCTAACCCCGTCGCCAGAACTGGCGAGGGGTTAGTATTCCAATTCGTATGACACCTTACTCGACATGTTTTGATAAAGCCAAACCAAAGTTAGCATTTAACCGCGAGGTTCATAATGCACTTAAGAGTATATGGTATGACGATATCTGGAAACAGTAGAAGGAAGTTATTCCGACCGCTGCAGACAGGCTCAGCTCATGCCAGAGCACCATCTCACATGGAACCAAGCACTCTGCCTTCAGGATTGTTAAGGTCTGCCATAGGAGTGACTTATAGGTTAACATGTGTCCCATTTAAGGTTAGGGATAGGTATACTACACCTAAGTAAGAGGTGGTTACACCAACTTACCCCAGCTGAGTGATCAGCCAGTTGTGTCAAATTTGTTAGGCCAGGCCAGGGGTGGCACAATACATGCTTCAGCCCCTGGTAGGCCTTAGATACACCAATGCCCTGGGTACCTAGTGTACACTGGTACAGAGGCTCACAGGGTGATCCAATTCCAATTGGTTATGCACCTAGGGTGCACAGTGTCAATTTAGTTAGAGAGAACAGCAGGCTGGGGGTCTGATTAGCAGGCCCACAGCCTCAATATGTCAAAAACCAGTGAAGCAAAAAGCAAAAATTTGGGGTGACCATAGGATAGCAGACCCTACTCTCCTACACAACCCCCCCCCCAAACGCAGGGACATTAAACTAGCCTTGACCAGTCTCGTCTTCATGTCCTAAGTGGAAGTACCTGGAGAGACCATCTGCATTCCCATGGTCAGTACCTGGCCGGTGCTCCACTGTAAAGTCCATCCCCTGTAGGGAAATGGACCACCTAAGCAGTTTGGGGTTTTCACCCTTCATCTGATTTAGCCACAAGAGGGGCTTATGGTCGGTCTGAATCTTGAAGTGAGTGCCAAACAAGTATGGCCTCAGCTTCTTCAGGGCCCACACCACAGCAAAGGCCTCCCTCTCAATAGCTGACCAATTCTTCTCTCTGGGGGTCAACCTTCTGCTAATAAAAGCAATGGGTTGGTCTTGACCATCTACATTAAGTTGTGACAGCACAGCTCCCACACCCAACTCAGAAGCATCTGTTTGGACAATAAACTCTTTGGAGTAGTCAGGATAGGTGCAGAGCACATGGCCTCCTTCAGGTCATCAAATGCCTTTTGACAGCTTACTGTCCACTGAACCTTTTTGGGCATCTTCTTGGATGTCAGATCATTAAGAGGAGTCACAATGGACCCATAGTTCTTAACAAACTTCCTGTAGTACCCAGTCAAGCCCAAGAAAGCTCGAACTTGAGTCTGGGTGGTTGGAGGAGACCAGTCCTTGATGGATTGTATCTTACTCTCCAGTGGTTGAACTTGGCCTCCACCTACAAGGTGGCCCAAATACACAACCTTACTCTGCCCTATCTGGCACTTAGTAGCCTTGATAGTGAGGCCTGCCCTTTGCAGAGCCTCAAGAGCCTTCTTCAGGTGGATCAGGTGATCCTCCCAGGTGGAGCTAAAGACAGCAATGTCATCAAGATATGCTGCACAAAAGTCATCCAACCCAGTGAGGACTTGATTCACCAACCTTTGGAAGGTGGCAGGTGCATTCTTCAGACCAAAGGGCATCACCACAAACTGATAATGCCCACCTGGGGTTGAGAATGCTGTTTTGGCCTTAGACTTCTCAGCTAATCTGATTTGCCAATAGCCAGCTGTCAAGTCAAATGTGCTCAAAAACTTAGCAGAAGCTAGTTTGTCTATGAGCTCATCTGCCCTTCGAATAGGTTGTGCATCTGTCCTGGTGACAGCATTGAGACCTCTGTAGTCCACACATAACCTCATCTCTCTCTTGCCATCTTTGGTGTGAGGTTTGGGGACCAGAACCACTGGGCTAGCCCAGGGGCTCTCTGAGGGTTCAATGACACCTAATTCCAGCATTTTGTGTACCTCAGCCTTTATACAGTCCCTGACGTGGTCAGGTTGTCTGTAGAGCTTGTTCTTTACAGGCAGACTGTCACCAGTGTCCACCACATGGGTACACCAGTCAGTTTGGCTAGGTATTAGGGAAAACAGATGTTGAAATGATTGTAGAACTTGTCTACATTCAGTCTGCTGATGGGCAGTGAGGTTGCCTCCAAGGGTCACTCCTTCAACTGAGCCATCTTCAGGGTTCTGAGACAACAGGTCTGGGAGAGGGTCACTCTCTTCCTCCTGTCCCTCATCTGTAGCCATGAGCAAGCCCATGTCTGCCCTGTCAACATATGCTTTTAACCTGTTAACATGGAGTACCCTGTGGGGACTCCTGGGAGTTCCTAGGTCCACCAAGTAGGTGACCTCTCCCTTCTTTTCCAGGATTGTATGGGGTCCAGACCATTTGTCTTGGAGTGCTGCTGGGGCCACTGGCTCCAACACCCATACCTTCTGTCCTGGCTGAAACTCAACCAAGACAGCCTTTTGTTCATGCCAAGCTTTCTGTAAGGCCTGGCTTGCCTCAAGGTTTTTGGATGCCTTCTCCATATACTCAGCCATCCTGGAGCGGAGACCAAGTACATAGTCCACTATGTCTTGCTTAGGCTTTTTTGAGAGGTAACTCCCATCCTTCCTTCACTAAACACAGTGGGCCTCTTACAGGGTGCCCAAACAACAATTCAAAGGGGCTGTAGCCAACCCCCTTTTGTGGGACCTCTCTTTAAGCAAACAGAAGGCAGGGTAGAAGGATGTCCCATCTTCGCCTGAGCTTTTCAGGTAATCCTTTGATCATACCCTTTAGGGTCTTGTTGAATCTCTCAACAAGCCCATTGCATTGTGGGTGATAAGGGGTGGTGAACTTGTAGTTGACACCACATTCCTTCCACATAGCTGTCAAGTATCCTGACATGAAGTTGGTACCTCTGTCAGAAACTACCTCCTTAGGAAACCCCACTCTGGAGAATACTCCCAGCAGGGCCCTGGCCACAACAGGTGCTGTAGTGGTCCTAAGGGGAATTGCCTCTGGATACCTGGTGGCATGATCCACTACCACCAGTATAAACCTGTGCCCAGATGGAGTGGGAGGATCCATGGGACCCACTATATCTATTCCCACTCTTTCAAAGGGGACCCCCACCACAGGCAGTGGTATGAGGGGGGCCTTTGTTGTGCCACCTGATTTGCCACTGGCTTGGCAGGTCACACAGGAGCGACAAAACTCCTTTGTATCTTCATTCATGTGAGGCCAGTGAAAGTGAGGGACAAGCCTGTCCCAAGTCTTGTTCTGGCCTAAGTGTCCTGCTAAAGGAATATCATGGGCCAAGGTAAGAAGGAAGCCCCTAAATTGCAGAGGTATAACCAACCTCCTGGTGGCACCAGGCTTGGGGTCTCTAGCCTCTGAATAAAGGAGCCCTTCATCCCAATACACTTTATGGGTACCTTGAGCATTCCCAGCAGCCTCAGCAGCAGCCAGCTGTCTGAGGGGTTCAAGAGAGGGACAGGATGACTGAGCCTGCCTCAAGTCAGCCCTTGAAGGTCCCCCTGTCCCCAGAAACTCAACCTGATCAGGTTCAAGCTCTTCAGGGACAGTTCCTTCAGGGTTCTCTAGATCAGCTTCCTGGGAAGGTTGATCATCACTCTGAGGCAGGGGGGAAGGCACAGCCTTGACCCTCCTGTTCTTCTTCTTGGTAGGTGCTTGGTCCATTGTTCCAGGATCCAAGACCTGAGGTTCAGTAAGGCACTTTTTGGCCTGTGACCTGGTCACAGCAAGGACATGTGGTGATATACCTAACATCTCTGCATGTGTCCTGTACTCCACTTCAGACCATAGAGAACTCTCTAGGTCATTGCCCAACAAACATTCTACTGGGAGGTCTGCACTAACCACAACCCTTTTGAGGCCAGTTACCCCTCCCCATGAGAAGTTAACAACTGCCACACTATGTGAAGTAGTGGCATTGCTGGCATTGGTCACCAGGTAGTTCTCACCTGGTATGTACTGTCCAGGGTCAACAAAGCCTGGTGTCACCATAGTGACACTGGCACATGTGTCCCTGTAGGCTTGAGCCACTTTTTCATTTATTAAAGGAGTCTGTCTGTACTTGCCCAGGTTACTTGGGCTCACAGTCAGGGACAAATCTATGTCCCCATCACAGATCAGGACTGCCTGTGTCAGGGTTCTGTCTAAGTCAGAATCTCCTTCAGTTCCCATAGTGATTCCCACTACACCCTTTGTCTGGGGACCAACACTGCTAACAGTAGTACTGGGAGCAGGTGCCTTAGGGGCAACAGTGTTGGGGGCTCCACCCTTTTTACAATCACTAGTCCAGTGAGTTGTATTCTTGCAAGAATTGCACCAGGGTTTCTTTTGACCTTCTTTCTTCTTTCCCTTAGATTGTTGTTGGGACCCACCCTCCTTAGCAGTAGTTTGGGGCCCTGTTGAAGACTTCTGGTCTTTAGATTTCTGATCTCCACCCTTTTGGTCTGTTTTCTTCTGATCACCCCCTTGGCCCTGGTTCTGGTTCTTTTGCTTAACCCTGGTTCTGACCCATTTGTCTGCCTTCTTTCCCAATTCTTGGGGAGAGGTCAGATCAGAGTCAACCAAGTGATGATGCAGTTGCTGGTTTTGACAGTTATTTAAAATCTGTGCTCTCATCATCAAATTGTACAATCCTGTATAATCAGTTACCTTACTTCCCAGCAACCAACCCTCCAAAGCCTTAGTGGCACATTCAATGTATTCAGACCAGTCCTGAGTCTGTGTCTTTTGGGTGTCTCTGAACATTAACCTGTACTGTTCAGTGGTTAAGCCTAACCCATCAACTAGGACACTCTTCAGGACTCTGTAATTTCTGACATCCTCTTCTCTAGTAGTGAGGAGTCTGTCTCTGCCTCTTCCTTCAAAGGAGAGCCAGAGGATTGCTGCCCACTGGTCTTCAGGAACCTGCTGCACTTTGCAGGCTCTCTCAAGAGCAGTCATCCATTTGTGGATGTCATCCCCACTTTTGTAGGGGGGCACAACCTTAGACAGGTTCCTATTATCAAAGACCCTATCTTTGTCCTTAGGGACAATGCTGCCACCAGTGGGTATAGACCCACTCTCTCTAGGTTGCCTAGCCTTGTTCAGTTTCTCTTCCATCAGGGCTACTTCTAGCTCCTGCTTCCTGATCCTCAGCTGGGCTTCCTGCATTCTGGCCTCATGCTCCCTCCTCTGAGGGGTGGTCATCCTTCTCCTGGAGTGACCTTGAGAGCCTCTAGAGCCATGAGAAGCATTAGATTCACCTGAGTGATTCCTTTGCCTCCCAAGCCCTGTGTTAAGTCCACTGGGGAGATCCAATGGGAGGATCCCATTCTCAGTCCCCAATAGCCTTAAGTTAGCTGGGCCACGTATAACACTTGGCACTGGGCTAGTTCTCCCTTCATCCTCACTACCTTCTGTATCCCCACCACTTTCCTCCTCTGTAGCATGATTCTCATCTAAGGGATGACCATTGGAAAGGGGTACTTCAGTAGCATCTTCAGAAGGGGGGCCTCCTGTTCCTGTCCCTAAGGGGGCTAACTGGGAGGCTTTCCTGAGAGCTTTCTGATCTTCATCAGCCTGTATAAGCTCCCTGAGTTCAGCAGAAGTAGGATTCTTGGGCTGTTTAAGGCCCCTGATATTTGCCAACTGCCTGAGCTCATTTTGATTAAGGGTAGCAAAGATGGATGGTGCCCTCTGGGGGTCACTCTCAACAGAGATGGGTACAGTGGACCCCTCTGCCCCAGCCATTGCTCTTAAGTGTGGGTGGATGTGTTGCAATCTACCTACACTTGGGTTTACCTATTAAACCTATCTAGTAGTTGTAGTCAGGGTGTGCTACTCCCTTTGCTCTACAACAACTAAGTTCAGTAGAACTTAAGTATATCTAATCTTGTTTTATATGTACCTACAGGTACCTATGTGATCTTTCAATTGGTAACCAAGAGATTACAATGGTAAAACACAGCAAGCTCAATCCAACCGCTGCTCACCAATGTGAGAAGTTGGCCTGGTATATGATGTTCACTAGTTAAAGTGACCACCTTGTACCATGCCAAGCAACCCTTATGGTGTGGTTGTAAGTCAACCTTTTCGGACTAGCTGCCCTAGTGGTAGCGTAGGCTAAGCAGTCTTTGAGGCTAAACTCGTGAAACGTGTTAAGCAGGCTGTTTTACCAAATGTAACCCCCTTTTATACCAATGAAAGGACACCACACAGATATATATTCAAAATATATATGTATTTATTTCTCAAAGTACCCCTAGTCTCTTTATGAGCACAGGAGCACAAATCGTCAAACAAGATTACAGTAGAATACACAGAAGTTGCACTTTATATGGATAGGCCCTGGTGGCCGCTCAAACCATATACTAAAATAGTGGTATAAGTACCACGAACAGAAAAGGGAAAAGGCCTAGGGCCTCTAGAATCGCTGGGCCTACAAGGAGCTAACTTCAGTTAGTGACCAGGAGGTCCACGGGTTGCGTGTGCAGAGCAAATAGTCACACGCGTGCTCCCATAGGTTTTCAATGGGTGCGTAAAAAGTACAAAGTTACTGCAAAAAGGATCTTCCGGATGGACTATGAACTCAAGATTGGAAACACAGACACTAGAGATGATACTCTACACTTGGGCACCGGAGTGCCAGCTTTACCTCACCCACAGGAAGCGGGTGCGTAGGTGTCAAAGTGCGTCGGGTTTCTTCTATCTGTTCAATGGAGCCTGTGGACAAAGATGCTGCAGGCGGTCGGTCCGGAAGAGATGCGGTGGATCCAAGAGTGGATCGGAGTTGTAGAAGACCTGTAAGCAGAGGGGACAGTGTTCACAGTCACTAGCCAGTGACCAGCGTGGCACCAGGTGGGTACCAGGCGAGGTCGGGTGCAAACAGGAAGAAAGGTGCAGCTTGTCTCTGCAGCCACGTGGTCCCTGAAGGTCGACGACATCCAGGAGTTGGTTCACGAGCTGTCCCACGCAGGCTCTCGCTGTCGGCGGTGTCGGCGACTTGATCGAAGCAAACAAGCCTTGGCAAAAGCAATTGTTGTGGAAAACAAAATAAGCTGATGGTTCTGACCAGCAAAGTCAGAGGGACTGCTCCGTTGGAGGGGAGCAAGGGCCAGTCTGGAGCAACCAGACCAGCGGTGTAGTTCTTGAAGTTCGTTGCCAAGATGGCCACTAGCCAGCGGGCCAGCAACCGGTTAGGCGCGTCGAGTGGCAAAATGCAGAAGGGCCCCACGCAGATCGTGGAGATGCTGGAGGGCTCACCTTTGGTGCAGATGCTGCTCGGATGTTGGGCTTCTCAGATCCCAAAGCACAACTTGGAGGGAGCCTCGGTTGTTGCACTTGTCAGCTTGTCGTGGTCGTTTCAAGATGGCTGGCTCCACGTGTCTCGGTGCCTCCACGGGTCTCCTCTTTTCAGGGACTGTGGATCGGGCGGTGAGAGGTCTGGAGGTCCAGGTCTTGTCAGTCTCTGGGCTCGGGCTCCGGCGGGAGGCGGCGGCAAAGCAGACGTTGATTCGCTGGATGGTGCTTGCGTTAGCAAGGTGGTCACTCCCTGACCACAGGGGAGATTGGCTTCAGTCCTCTGTGCGGCAGAGCGTCGAAGTTCCCGTCTTCTTCTTAGTTTCAAGTTGATTCCAGGATGTTTGAAGTCTTAGGACACAGTTCCTACCTTTAAGCGGATTCTAGGGGCCGGACTACCTGCTAGGTCCCTCCCTAAGGGTGGGACCAGGAAGGGGGGTGGTTACACCCCCAATCCTTTGTCCAGCTCGCCCCAGGCCCGGGACTGGTGTGCCCCAGGACCGGATTGAACTGGCATATGCACCGAGGCTCCTTGTGAGCCTCAGGCATGTCTGGTTTCTTTCAAGCCCTACCTGACCAATACACAAAATCCTGTCTGGGGTGGTGCACGCACCTCCCCTGGCAGGAAACCCTTTGTCCACACCTCCCAAGCTGGAAGGACTCCCAGCAGCAGGAGGGCAGACTTGTGTCTGTGGTGGCAGCATCCATTTTGTGGAGCTGAGGCTATGTCTGATTTTACCCGGGTTTCAGGTACTGTACATGTCGTGTCCCTCTAGAAGGGTGGAATGCTAACCCCGTCGCCAGAACTGGCGAGGGGTTAGTATTCCAATTCGTATGACACCTTACTCGACATGTTTTGATAAAGCCAAACCAAAGTTAGCATTTAACCGCGAGGTTCATAATGCACTTAAGAGTATATGGTATGACGATATCTGGAAACAGTAGAAGGAAGTTGTTACGACCACTGCAGACAGGCTCAGCTCATGCCAGAGCACCATCTCACATGGAACCAAGCACTCTGCCTTCAGGATTGTTAAGGCCTGCCATAGGAGTGACTTATAGGTTAACATGTGTCCCATTTAAGGTTAGGGATAGGTATACTACACCTAAGTAAGAGGTGGTTACACCAACTTACCCCAGCTGAGTGATCAGCCAGTTGTGTCAAATTTGTTAGGCCAGGCCAGGGGTGGCACAATACATGCTTCAGCCCCTGGTAGGCCTTAGATACACCAATGCCCTGGGTACCTAGTGTACACTGGTACAGGGGCTCACAGGGTGATCCAATTCCAATTGGTTATGCACCTAGGGTGCACAGTGTCAATTTAGTTAGAGAGAACAGCAGGCTGGGGGTCTGATTAGCAGGCCCACAGCCTCAATATGTCAAAAACCAGTGAAGCAAAAAGCAAAAATTTGGGGTGACCATAGGATAGCAGACCCTACTCTCCTACAACTCTTAAATGCATATTGACTTTCGGATTTGCTGCTCACTATATATATTTCAGGCCTGCTGTTGTTCTTGTAACTTTTTATATTAAACTGATCAGGCCTATAGTCTTGATCACTGGATTGCACCAACCAACTGAGTCCTGCTATACTGAGTATATGCTTTACACAAGACAAAATGTGCAATGCAAACACTCTTTTTCAGTGGAAGGTCACGACTTCTACCCAATCAAATGCTGCACTTAAGCGAACCAACATGTGGGCAGAGCGTAAGCCCCTATTTCAGTAGTACGTCTGAAAGCACTTTTCCCCAGTGAGCACATAATGTTGTGGCATCTGCCCTGAAAATTCAGACCTAAAAGTGATCTAGAATTTGGAAGTGGGCTGCTAAATCCCACCAGGAAGTTGTGCGGGATTTAGAATGAACTTAATAGCAGGAATTGTGGCTAAACAACACAAAATAATTCCAGTGGTAAACACCACCTTAAAACGTCTAGCTAAAAGCATATGGTAAACGTCCTTGAAAGTGTAGAGAATGAAAGAAATGCTGCAAAACAGTACAAAAAGGAACAACCAAAAATGCACAAAAAATAAACCATGCACTGTTCAGCTGAAACAATAAACTCACATGCACCTACACACAGGGCCAGATGTACAAAAGCAGCCATACAGAGGTGAAGCACTCACAAGTTGATTGCAACAGCTCACACTTCCACTCTGGAGTATACCACCTTGGCTGCGGCACTGCTAGGCCATTTAATCACACAATATTCAATCCATGTTCAGCGACAATAAACCATGCAACATGGGGATGGAAACCAGTGCACCACAGCATGACCTCAAAGAGCGCATCAATGCAGGATAAGAGCCAGGATTGACTCTGGATAGGCTGGAATGCCTAAACATGAGTCATCTTGCAATCCGGAGGACATACAGGCTTGATATGGGCATCATACAAAACATAATTTCATCATTAGGGATACTATGAAGCGCAAAATAGGGATCCAGTGCCATTCCCTAATCTTGAAGATGCTAGCAGCATTCTCATTCTAACCAGTATGCACCACTCAACCTCCATTATGAATGGTGCATGGCATTTCCTAGCCAACCTTCAGAAAAATACTCAAGTTAGTGATGAGCGCTTTGCTGAAAGTGAGGAGGCCGCAATACAGTTCCCCATGGACATCCACACAACCGATGCCAGCAAAACAAGCTTTTATGCCACAGTGGGTTTTCCTGATGTCCTAGAATCAATTGACTGCACTCATGTGCAGCTTGTGACCTCACTTAAACAGGAATTAGGGCGCCTTGAAGGTAAAATCAAGCATTAATGTGCAAATGCTGTTTGATGCAAATCTGTGTATACCGAAGAGCTGTGATAGCTGTCCTTGATCAAACCACAATGCCATGATCTAACGGAAGAGCAACATTATCCATACTATAGTGACACATCACTCTCAACATACTTGGTTGCTTGGTGAGTAGTAGACAATTCAGCCCAATAATCATCAAGATTGCAGTACATTATGAATGTTGTAGTCTAATCTCAATACATGTCAGCAGTACCATTAGAAAATTGTTAGCCGCTTTGGTAGCATATACGTGGCTCAATATGAATATGTGTGAAAAATTGCATCGCTCATTTTTCACCATGATGATGATTCTCATTCATGTCAACTAATTAACAGCCACATGTGCTTCCATTGCAGTTCTCATGTCTCTTACCTTTAACTCCTTCGACCTCAAGCCCTTCATTCATGTCTTCCACTCTGAACCTGTTGAGAATGTTCAATATATTTTCTTCCTACAGCTTGAGGTAGAGGTGAGGTGGACAACCTTTACTACTTGCTATCCTTTTGTGCTTGAGCTTTGCGATTCACTTACATACCTAGCGTTTCAAGTTTTGGAACCTGTCTTTGATGATCTGAACATCATGTGGATATGTTGATATGGCTCAGGATCAGTAAACATATACTTTTTGACCCTGCAGGGGTCCATGTTGGAAGAGGTTCACAGATTTCTGCTTGTTATGACTTGGTGATGTCAGTGGAAGGTGACAAATTCTGTTTGTCTTGTGTTACAGGACTTTGTCCACACAAAATTACTGCCTGCACACTACCAAAGAGAAAAGGGGTGTCGGTGTGTTTTGGTCCTACTATGAGCTGCTCTGCTCTTTATATTCTATAGAGATTCATTTTCTCACTCCATAAACATCTAATGCCTGAAAATGGGCACTCCCTGTTGTTTTATGCATGTGCTATTCATCGGGTGCAGTTTTACCGCATCCGGTGCATAGCACACATTCGGTATTCAACACATGTGATAGAAACCAAACCTGTGGGATATGGTAAACATTCATAATCAGTGTAATTTAGAGAACACATTATTTATCAAACCCTGTGGGATTCTACAAGATGTGACAATTTGGCAGTTTTTACCACCAATCTCTTAACTTGGGCTTTAACTAGGATATTACAGTGATACATCCCTGGCAGAGCACTGAAATTATTGGGCAAAGGAAGCTAAATTTCTTCTCCGATTTTGTAGGAGGTAGAACTTTGAATGTTATGGCGATAAAATTCCAAACAAGTTTCTATTGAGATAAAATCGGAAGAAAATCATACATGAATCCTTAAATACTTGAAAATGTATGTACTAAATTTCCCATTCCGTCCATTCTATTCCAAGAACGCATAACGTCATAGCATGTAAGCACTTGGATAGCAGTACACTATTGTGGCACCGTACAAGCAAGAACCATGAACAACATAAACACAAACACTACATCCCTAAGCAGGACTTTTAAATGCTACACTTGTGCTTTTGTGACAATACCTGGGCCTATGATGGCTGTGCAGGGCTAGTACCACTTGTCTGTGATGGCTGGGCAATACTGCCTTTAATGGCTGTGTCCCTGAAATATCATGGCAGCGCACTATTCATTGTATACTTCAGTGATGTCACTCCCCATGGTGCATTGCGTGTCAAAGTTCATGTGATGTCACTTCATGTAATGTTGCTGCGATAAAGATCATGCATACTTTCTACTCATGATGACACTGGGCGTGGCCAAATTGAATGCTAGGTCATCCTCAGTTCCCTTTGCATTTTGGTAAATTGACACAGGGCAGGCTTTAGGGCAGTGCGACAGGTGCAGCCGCACTGGGCGCTGACAGGTGGGGGGCCCTGTGTTTAGCATTAACTTATGATTGGAGAAATGAGGGGCACTTTTGCCCGGTGATAGTGAGAGAATCCAAGGAGGCGGTCATGGGGTGTGGGCCACCAGCGCTAAAGCTGGTCCTAAATTGACGCATGTCTATCAGGGCGGCACTCAGATCCCCCCTCCCTCACAGAACAACTGCCGAGGCTTTGCTCACTGAGCGTCCACTGATTACTAAGCAAAGACATGCGTAGTTGCAGCAGAACACTGCTCAGTGACCACCCTACAATGTGATTAAGATTATATGTAGATCTGACTAAAACAAAAGTGATGGATGGAAATATACGAATGAGTTTTAACTACTGATCATTACTCTGGGTACCATGTGTCGTTCTGGAGTTTTTCATGTAATTGAAAAATGTATTGGAAAGAAGAACAACAAAATGCACGAAAGAAGCTTCTATCCCAAAAGGAGCAGCGCATTTTCTTTAAGAGTAAATTAGGCAACGCCAGGCAGAGTCCAGGCTTATTGCCCCCTCAGGGAGATGTAGTTTGAGACATAAACTACTACAGCTAGGGGCAACTCACCTACTTCGACATGACAGCTGTCACTGGGCTTGCAAATGAAGTGGAATTTATTTCCGCCCCTAGGCACAGACAGGTACTGGACACACTGCCAGGGCATTACTATGCAACTTGGAATGAGTCACTCAAAAAGCATAGGAATGATGGATGGAAATGATTGAATTAATTTGAGTTAATTGTAATAGCACTGGACATCACTCAATGTTTCAATGTGGTCAGCAGCTAGAGTGAATTGCTCTGCCATTTTCCCTCTGATTTGAATATGAAGGAAACCTTATTGGACCTCAACAGTGCTTGCTGGCAAGATACACACATTCAGATTTGCTCAGTACATATACCATTCGCCTGCCACATCCTCTGCATGACGAAGAGAGTCCAATTTTATAGAAACTGGATTTATGTAAGAGTTCTCAGTGTTTCCTAGTTCAGCAACGCAGAAATAAGAATTCAATCACATCAGTAAGGTAACGGTCAAGATGCTGAAAGCAGAGACATGAGGAGTGACTCTATTTTTTAAGTATATTTTAATGGCTGCTTCCATTTCAGCGTTCACGCCCTGCTTCCATCTTATCTCTGCACTCCACCTCCATGCGGTGGAGGCACAGAATGAGCAGTGGCATTTCAGAGCATGGGCATAAGGGAAGCATGTCCATGGGTTCATTTTCTCATGGGAACCAAGACCAGAATCAAGCACTAGTTGGGCTTGAGTTTATTTTGTGGCATTTTACAAGGAGAACAAAAGTATGGGTTGACTCTGCAACCTACGAATCATTCTTACTTTGTTACAAGCAGACGAGAGTATTTTGAAAGCAGGGACGGGATAATCTGGGAATAAAACGAATTTGCTCTGGGCATGAAATAATTTAATTTAGAGCATTACAAATAGGATTCTGAGAACACATTAACTCGCTGGCTGTGTAGAACTGAGTCGGAAGTGCCTCAAGAAATGGAAGGATCACAATACTTCCTGTTCACGAGAATATTCTAATGCACTCCGTGGTGCACTATTTAAATCATCATGGTGGACAATTGAGACGCCTTTTATATTCATCTTTCCTGGATACAAATTATGTTTTAGCACACTTATTTTAGAAGGCAAGGTGTGTTGTTTGTTTATTTAATTATTATGTTTTTCTTTCATGCTGCCAATAGGGTTTGGTGATTTAACCCTAGCAGTAGAGTGAAAGTTACGAATTTAAAACACATCAAGGTAGATGCAGTCCCTTATCCAAGGTCTGTAACTAGAACACCAATAAAGTGGAAATAGTGACATCAGTTTTATGATACAATAAAAATTCAGCAAGTGTGGTATGAAGCATAAAACAATCAAAGAGGACAGGCAGTACATATCAATAAGATACATTCAAAATAAATACGAGCTTTCGCAAAGCTAAGAGGTAGAGCAGTGCTAGAATGCTCCTATCCATACAGCCGCTCACTCATCCATCAATGCATTCGGTCACTCATCATCCATGCAATCAGTATCTAGCTCTTGCGGATCAATTCATCCATCCTTTGATGCATCCTTACATTCACTCATACATCTATATACAATATGTAAGGAAATGCCTATTTTTGCATGTTCACTCCCACATTTTTGGACTGATGCTGAGGGTTTTTGGACTTTGAGAGTGCACTGAACCCTGCTAACCAGACCTCAGTGCCAGTGTTCTAACCCTTTACAAAAGATATGTTGAATTGGATACACCCAATTGGCAAGTATTGACTTACTTATAAGTCCCCAGTATATGGTACCCAGGGCATGTAAGGCAGATTGTTTACACAGGGTTGAAGCACTGTTTGTGCCACCCTTAATGTGACAAGTCCAAAATGGACCCAAGCCTACCACTGCACACTGAAAGGGTAGTGTTTACACTGCTAGTTCCACTTTGCTATTGCATTTAATGGCAAAGCCCCCACTTCCCTTAATATTATATGTAAGTCTTCCCTTAGGAAGGCCTATAGAGCTCTATAGCAGAAAGCTATATATTATTAAGTAGGACATATATTTTTCTTATGTCTTAACAGCAACACTTCCAAATTGTTGTTTTGCCGTGGAAAGATTAGCAGCCTTATTGGCAAAACAAAGAGTAATGGACTGACACCCCAGCCTGACTAACCTCTGAATGTGACTACCTAAGTGGGCAAAGTAAGGTATCAGATTAATTGGTGGCAATAAACCCGACCTGATGTCCAAGTCAAATTTTATGTGTCTATTAAAAGAAAGCATATTTAAGAAAGTTGCCACTCTGCCCTCCAGCTAGTCCAGCGAAATCACAAATGCCCTGGCCAACAGACAGCTTTCTGCCTGCTTGGGGAGACATGTGAATGACTCGCTGGCCCAAGAACAAAGGCAGCTGAAGGAGAGCGAGGTGTGACCTACTCCCCTAGTATGTCCACTCTGGGTGTTATCTCAAAAGGCGAGCTTCAAAGGTGAAGCTGCAGAGCTTCCACAAGAGCAGAATGAGCACAAACGGACAAACTAGTACCCACTGTACAGGTTTTGCTGCTACCAGTTGCTAGGTGCAGAAAAGGACAAATCGGAGATAGAAAAAAAGTTGCACCCATGTTTGCCTGTCCTGGGAGTTCTATCAAAGACCGAATTTGCCATACTCAAGGGACACTAGCCCTCACCTAATGATTTCACCCAAACTGCAGTGCAATGAGACTAGTAGCCCAGCATCGGCACGCTGGCTAGTGCAATGTAGAGGACTTCAAGGGACCTCGATTCTTGCTGCCAAAGTCACCCCTCATCACCCCAGAGGACCCCCACAAAGACACACCCTTTGAACTGCACCACAATCGGAGCATCCTTTCAGCATCTTTTGCATATATCCTCAGAATCAGGACCACCCCATTGATGTCTACGGCAGTGATCCTGAAAAGTTTGGAACTTGTCTTAAAAACACTCTGGTGACCAGATAACTGTCCAAAGTGTCCTCTCTAACCCCCTAGACCTTTTGCCTGCCAGATTTGGTCACACAACATGTCCAAAGTATCCACATTAACTCTTTCAAACTTTTACAAAGTTTGCAAACTTTTTGTTGACCAATGCTTGTTTGCGGTTGCATTTAAAAGTGATAAATACTCCTAAAATATGCATCTCCTGAACCTGCTGGTGGATTTTGATGATCAAGGTCTCTAAAAATTCATATCAATATGCTCTATATTTAAAAATGTTTATGTCTCTTTATTGGTCTGTGACATTTTATTTTCAAGGTTAAGGTGCTGTTAAATGCTTTACACATAGGGCCATATGTAGGTAGCAACACATTTACCGATTCATAAATACCGAATTTTACCGATTCGGTATTTATGAATCGGTAAATGTGATGTAGGTAATGAGTCGGTAAATTTTACCGAATCGGAAAAATTCGGTAAATATGAATCGGTATTTACCGATTCGGTAATGGGGCATACCTTCCCATTGATTCCTATGGGCCTGGAGACCCATAGGAATCAATGGGAAGCCAGTCACCATTACCGATTCGGTAAATACCGATTCGGTAATGGGGGGAGCATATACAAGGGTGGCAGGGTGTCACATTGACACCCTGTTGCACCCCTGATTCTTGCATGTGTGCACATGTGGTGCACATACATGCCCTAAGGGCATGTATGTCTGCCACATGGCACTCTTACATCTGCAAAATATTGCGTTTTGCAAGGTATTCGTTATTTATCACCAACCTGTATTTGGTGGTAAATAACGAATTCTTAATTCTAATTTGCACTCTTTAGAGTGCTCCCTACATTCAGGATTCGGTATTTACCGATTCGGTATTTTACCGATTCGGTAATTTACCGAATCCTGAATTATGCCTCCTACATCCCAAATAGCTAAATACCGGTCGGTAACAGGATATTTACCGAATTTCGGCCATTACCGACTGGTATTTAGCTACCTACATGAGGCCCTAAGTTCCTTTGCCAAGCCTTACTGCTCACAGCAACAGCAACCCAAGGTTGAGCTAAGGTTAAGTAAACAAGACTGAATGGACCCAGAATGGTATTTGCGAGTCTACTCCACAATAAGGCCCCACAGCCATATCATATAGTACACCCAAATCCTCACTCAATACCACTCAGACACTCTCACAATTAATGAATAAGAGCCTTCAGTTATCAGTAAGACTCAATGACTTTGCTGCTAGCTTGTGTGGGGTGTGAACGTGCTTCTGGTAGTGTATGACTGCTAGTCAATGAGGGATGTGAGAAAACTATTGGTAATGTGTGAGAGGTAAAATGTAAATGTTTTGGTGCATTTCTTCTTGCATTTTGATCACTATGACTCTTCGGGGCTCTTTGGGGAAAGTTTTTCTCAGCAACAGAAGCACTAGCCAGCAATTTGGATGATAATTTCATCAGCATAGTGGACTTTTGGAGCCAGTACCGGCGATCCAAATGAACCTGTTGACCTCCGGGCATGATCCTGGTGACACAGAATTTGGAGACGTGTGCTGGAGGCAGACCTTCCCTACAGAGCTAGAGATACTCATTCAGGCAGTCAAGTTCTCACGCAGCATAAAAGAGTAGTCTTTTTTTCTTCTACAGTTGCAGGCACGTTGTGTCCTTGGAGCGGGGCCAAATTAAAAAAGGCAAGCTACTGACTCGTTGACAATGAGGCCCTGGAAAGGTGCAAACGAAGAATATTCAAACACAAGTGCCTCATTTCTCATTGTCTTCCCCTCACAACCCTTGGCATTGTGTAGTCAGACCTTGGGCGTAACAGTAGATAGGCCCAGATTCAAAGGTATGATTGGGAATAGTGAAAATAAACAGAAATATTCACATATTTTTAATGCACCCCAGCTGTGCTCAAGTGGCATATATTTTATATTCCAAAACTAATATGAGTTACAGTGACGCTTACTTTTGCTTCTCCTTTGATCTTTCAGTCAGTATTAAATATATGCTGCAAATCTTGCTTTCATAACACTTGAGGGTTTAATACAATTTAAATAATATAAGTAGGCCCTGAAGCAAGCTGCTAATAAAAACATGTAATTTAAAATAATATAATATATTTTGAAGTAGGTGGAACAATTTCCTTTACTTGCACTTCCCAAATCTATACTCTATGCAACTATGAAGGAGCTCTGCACACAGATGTCTGTCTTACCAGAGTGACACTTGAGATGCCATCATCGATGTCATAAATTATGTCATAGAACATGTTGTGAGTGATGTAATATGTGAAGTTATAAGCAGTGCATGGCGGGCCCAAGTTATAGTTAGCTCTGCTAACTATAACTAGTGAATCTCTGTGTTTTTTTTAGTTTGAAAATGTTAATGTTGTCACTGACATACTCACCTAACTATAATGTTACTTTAACCTTTGTTTTTTTCAGTGAATATATATCTATATTTATTACCGAAAAAACAAAGGTTAAAATTACATTATAGTTAGGTGATGAAATAAAATAAAAACCAAAAAAACACAGAAATATGTCCCAGTTTCTGGAGCTAACTATAAATTGCACCTCACCATGCATTACTTATGACCTCACACATTATATCACTCATGACATCTTAAATAACATAATTGATTACATCAATGATGACATTATACAATCATTGTGACACCGTTTTAGAGGATTTGTGCACTTCAACACGCTACACCTCTTGCCACCTTTGTGTTCACCTTAATTGGATTACTGTCTTAAAGACTTCATATGACCTTCACTTTTCAGTCAAGAGATTGACAAGTATACTTTTACCACTAATAAGACATCGTCTGTCAGAACCTATGGACAACCCTCCTTAGTTTGCTTATATACACTACACACATTCCTAAGACAAGTAAAATGCTATACAGAGTTAGAGCCATGCTTACAAACCCAGTGTGAGTTTAACAACCCCTGAGTATATCACCCCTACATTAATCTGCAATGCCTCAAAATCTTCAGTGAAGTTCTGGACGTCTAGAAGTAAACTACGTAAATGGGTCGCGACACTGCTCGTCATGCTGCAAATAACCCCAAAGGATTCTGGATAGTGTAGTGGCTACGGTGAGTACGCCTACGCCACGAGTATATAGAAATATAATGCCATCCCTGGACACGTGTTTCGAGGTAATTGCCTCTCGTCAGCAGGGAGCAGGTAGGTATGCGGGGTGCCGATGACTGCCATATATATAGGTAAAATACCTTCCAAGGCGCGCAGGTGCAGACACCGGGCTCGTCAGCCAAAGTCGCTCGAATGAGCTATTAGTAATTTACGTAAATGGGTCGCGACACTGCTCGTCATGCTGCAAATAACCCCAAAGGATTCTGGATAGTGTAGTGGCTACGGTGAGTACGCCTACGCCACGAGTATATAGAAATATAATGCCATCCCTGGACACGTGTTTCGAGGTAATTGCCTCTCGTCAGCAGGGAGCAGGTAGGTATGCGGGGTGCCGATGACTGCCATATATATAGGTAAAATACCTTCCAAGGCGCGCAGGTGCAGACACCGGGCTCGTCAGCCAAAGTCGCTCGAATGAGCTATTAGTAATTTACGTAAATGGGTCGCGACACTGCTCGTCATGCTGCAAATAACCCCAAAGGATTCTGGATAGTGTAGTGGCTACGGTGAGTACGCCTACGCCACGAGTATATAGAAATATAATGCCATCCCTGGACACGTGTTTCGAGGTAATTGCCTCTCGTCAGCAGGGAGCAGGTAGGTATGCGGGGTGCCGATGACTGCCATATATATAGGTAAAATACCTTCCAAGGCGCGCAGGTGCAGACACCGGGCTCGTCAGCCAAAGTCGCTCGAATGAGCTATTAGTAATTTACGTAAATGGGTCGCGACACTGCTCGTCATGCTGCAAATAACCCCAAAGGATTCTGGATAGTGTAGTGGCTACGGTGAGTACGCCTACGCCACGAGTATATAGAAATATAATGCCATCCCTGGACACGTGTTTCGAGGTAATTGCCTCTCGTCAGCAGGGAGCAGGTAGGTATGCGGGGTGCCGATGACTGCCATATATATAGGTAAAATACCTTCCAAGGCGCGCAGGTGCAGACACCGGGCTCGTCAGCCAAAGTCGCTCGAATGAGCTATTAGTAATTTACGTAAATGGGTCGCGACACTGCTCGTCATGCTGCAAATAACCCCAAAGGATTCTGGATAGTGTAGTGGCTACGGTGAGTACGCCTACGCCACGAGTATATAGAAATATAATGCCATCCCTGGACACGTGTTTCGAGGTAATTGCCTCTCGTCAGCAGGGAGCAGGTAGGTATGCGGGGTGCCGATGACTGCCATATATATAGGTAAAATACCTTCCAAGGCGCGCAGGTGCAGACACCGGGCTCGTCAGCCAAAGTCGCTCGAATGAGCTATTAGTAATTTACGTAAATGGGTCGCGACACTGCTCGTCATGCTGCAAATAACCCCAAAGGATTCTGGATAGTGTAGTGGCTACGGTGAGTACGCCTACGCCACGAGTATATAGAAATATAATGCCATCCCTGGACACGTGTTTCGAGGTAATTGCCTCTCGTCAGCAGGGAGCAGGTAGGTATGCGGGGTGCCGATGACTGCCATATATATAGGTAAAATACCTTCCAAGGCGCGCAGGTGCAGACACCGGGCTCGTCAGCCAAAGTCGCTCGAATGAGCTATTAGTAATTTACGTAAATGGGTCGCGACACTGCTCGTCATGCTGCAAATAACCCCAAAGGATTCTGGATAGTGTAGTGGCTACGGTGAGTACGCCTACGCCACGAGTATATAGAAATATAATGCCATCCCTGGACACGTGTTTCGAGGTAATTGCCTCTCGTCAGCAGGGAGCAGGTAGGTATGCGGGGTGCCGATGACTGCCATATATATAGGTAAAATACCTTCCAAGGCGCGCAGGTGCAGACACCGGGCTCGTCAGCCAAAGTCGCTCGAATGAGCTATTAGTAATTTACGTAAATGGGTCGCGACACTGCTCGTCATGCTGCAAATAACCCCAAAGGATTCTGGATAGTGTAGTGGCTACGGTGAGTACGCCTACGCCACGAGTATATAGAAATATAATGCCATCCCTGGACACGTGTTTCGAGGTAATTGCCTCTCGTCAGCAGGGAGCAGGTAGGTATGCGGGGTGCCGATGACTGCCATATATATAGGTAAAATACCTTCCAAGGCGCGCAGGTGCAGACACCGGGCTCGTCAGCCAAAGTCGCTCGAATGAGCTATTAGTAATTTACGTAAATGGGTCGCGACACTGCTCGTCATGCTGCAAATAACCCCAAAGGATTCTGGATAGTGTAGTGGCTACGGTGAGTACGCCTACGCCACGAGTATATAGAAATATAATGCCATCCCTGGACACGTGTTTCGAGGTAATTGCCTCTCGTCAGCAGGGAGCAGGTAGGTATGCGGGGTGCCGATGACTGCCATATATATAGGTAAAATACCTTCCAAGGCGCGCAGGTGCAGACACCGGGCTCGTCAGCCAAAGTCGCTCGAATGAGCTATTAGTAATTTACGTAAATGGGTCGCGACACTGCTCGTCATGCTGCAAATAACCCCAAAGGATTCTGGATAGTGTAGTGGCTACGGTGAGTACGCCTACGCCACGAGTATATAGAAATATAATGCCATCCCTGGACACGTGTTTCGAGGTAATTGCCTCTCGTCAGCAGGGAGCAGGTAGGTATGCGGGGTGCCGATGACTGCCATATATATAGGTAAAATACCTTCCAAGGCGCGCAGGTGCAGACACCGGGCTCGTCAGCCAAAGTCGCTCGAATGAGCTATTAGTAATTTACGTAAATGGGTCGCGACACTGCTCGTCATGCTGCAAATAACCCCAAAGGATTCTGGATAGTGTAGTGGCTACGGTGAGTACGCCTACGCCACGAGTATATAGAAATATAATGCCATCCCTGGACACGTGTTTCGAGGTAATTGCCTCTCGTCAGCAGGGAGCAGGTAGGTATGCGGGGTGCCGATGACTGCCATATATATAGGTAAAATACCTTCCAAGGCGCGCAGGTGCAGACACCGGGCTCGTCAGCCAAAGTCGCTCGAATGAGCTATTAGTAATTTACGTAAATGGGTCGCGACACTGCTCGTCATGCTGCAAATAACCCCAAAGGATTCTGGATAGTGTAGTGGCTACGGTGAGTACGCCTACGCCACGAGTATATAGAAATATAATGCCATCCCTGGACACGTGTTTCGAGGTAATTGCCTCTCGTCAGCAGGGAGCAGGTAGGTATGCGGGGTGCCGATGACTGCCATATATATAGGTAAAATACCTTCCAAGGCGCGCAGGTGCAGACACCGGGCTCGTCAGCCAAAGTCGCTCGAATGAGCTATTAGTAATTTACGTAAATGGGTCGCGACACTGCTCGTCATGCTGCAAATAACCCCAAAGGATTCTGGATAGTGTAGTGGCTACGGTGAGTACGCCTACGCCACGAGTATATAGAAATATAATGCCATCCCTGGACACGTGTTTCGAGGTAATTGCCTCTCGTCAGCAGGGAGCAGGTAGGTATGCGGGGTGCCGATGACTGCCATATATATAGGTAAAATACCTTCCAAGGCGCGCAGGTGCAGACACCGGGCTCGTCAGCCAAAGTCGCTCGAATGAGCTATTAGTAATTTACGTAAATGGGTCGCGACACTGCTCGTCATGCTGCAAATAACCCCAAAGGATTCTGGATAGTGTAGTGGCTACGGTGAGTACGCCTACGCCACGAGTATATAGAAATATAATGCCATCCCTGGACACGTGTTTCGAGGTAATTGCCTCTCGTCAGCAGGGAGCAGGTAGGTATGCGGGGTGCCGATGACTGCCATATATATAGGTAAAATACCTTCCAAGGCGCGCAGGTGCAGACACCGGGCTCGTCAGCCAAAGTCGCTCGAATGAGCTATTAGTAATTTACGTAAATGGGTCGCGACACTGCTCGTCATGCTGCAAATAACCCCAAAGGATTCTGGATAGTGTAGTGGCTACGGTGAGTACGCCTACGCCACGAGTATATAGAAATATAATGCCATCCCTGGACACGTGTTTCGAGGTAATTGCCTCTCGTCAGCAGGGAGCAGGTAGGTATGCGGGGTGCCGATGACTGCCATATATATAGGTAAAATACCTTCCAAGGCGCGCAGGTGCAGACACCGGGCTCGTCAGCCAAAGTCGCTCGAATGAGCTATTAGTAATTTACGTAAATGGGTCGCGACACTGCTCGTCATGCTGCAAATAACCCCAAAGGATTCTGGATAGTGTAGTGGCTACGGTGAGTACGCCTACGCCACGAGTATATAGAAATATAATGCCATCCCTGGACACGTGTTTCGAGGTAATTGCCTCTCGTCAGCAGGGAGCAGGTAGGTATGCGGGGTGCCGATGACTGCCATATATATAGGTAAAATACCTTCCAAGGCGCGCAGGTGCAGACACCGGGCTCGTCAGCCAAAGTCGCTCGAATGAGCTATTAGTAATTTACGTAAATGGGTCGCGACACTGCTCGTCATGCTGCAAATAACCCCAAAGGATTCTGGATAGTGTAGTGGCTACGGTGAGTACGCCTACGCCACGAGTATATAGAAATATAATGCCATCCCTGGACACGTGTTTCGAGGTAATTGCCTCTCGTCAGCAGGGAGCAGGTAGGTATGCGGGGTGCCGATGACTGCCATATATATAGGTAAAATACCTTCCAAGGCGCGCAGGTGCAGACACCGGGCTCGTCAGCCAAAGTCGCTCGAATGAGCTATTAGTAATTTACGTAAATGGGTCGCGACACTGCTCGTCATGCTGCAAATAACCCCAAAGGATTCTGGATAGTGTAGTGGCTACGGTGAGTACGCCTACGCCACGAGTATATAGAAATATAATGCCATCCCTGGAAAATAATGTCTAGAAGTAAACATCTGCACCTTATAAATGTCTTTGCTACATAAAATTTGCCAGAGAACGGTATCACAACTATTTAGCATGTGCACATGCCCTGATAGCCATTGGTGAATAATCTTTTGTCAAACAGAAGCTTTTGCCTATTTCATAGATTGATTAGAACTGGATTTTGCCTTAAGCCTCACCCTACTTTCAAACATACCTCTGCAACCCACACAGGTGCACTCCGCCTCTACCTTTTTTAACATGGAGTAATACTTGCACCCCAAACTCAAGTGATTTGTCAATGGTGCACCATGTAATTTTTAACATACACAAGTACAATTACCTTATTGCTTCACTATTTCAATTTGAATGACACACATGTACACTTAGTAACTCTATGATGTATATGAAACATGCATTGACAAAGCCAATAAGCATGACATGTTTAACAATGCAAAGCCACACCTCTCTGTCTTTACCAATACTTATTCCTAAGGGGGGCACATGGCAGAAACAGAAGGGGCCTGCCAGGAAACCTCAATAGCTAATGACCGGCCCCTTAGGAAGGAACAGGGGGCCATGAGACAGCAACAAGAGGGGACTTTTGGGGAGCTCAAAATTTCATAGAAACGCATGTACACTCAATAATTTTATGCTGTATATGAAACAGACTTTGACAAAGCCAATATATATGGCACTTGTTAACATTGTAAAGCCACACCTTTCTGGCTTTGCAAATATTTGTTCTTAAGGGGATCATGGCAGCAACAGGAGGGGCTACCAGGAAATGTCAATAGATAATGACTGGCTGTTGTTGCAGTAACAAGAGGCCATATAACTGGAACATGATGGGACTATCCAGGAGCTCAGAATAGGTAATGAACGGCCTGCTGGGAGGAGCAAGGTGGCAGCAGGAGAGGGCCAGTAACACAGGCACCAAGAAGAGGAACCCTGCAGGTAGAGGGAGGAGAAGGGGTGGCAGAATGGACTTGTTGGGCCCTCATCCATGGCAAGAGTGATCCGGCAGGAGGTGGGAAGACCTCCAACTACTAAAATGCATTGTGCTATAATCCTCAATGCCCAGAATAACTGCAAAAAAGGACTAGTTTACAAATCACTGCTTTGTAATAGCCGGTGGGTGAAGAGGCATGCCAACAAATACCTTGCTGTGTATTATATGTTTTAAGGTATGATGTATAGTGGGAGTTATGTGTTGTAGTATGTTCTTTGTATAGGTAGACACTCAGCCAAAAATGTAAAATATTTTTTAGCTGTAATCCATGAAAAAAGCAGTTGAACAAACTAAAGTGAGCAATGCTGTTAACATTTCTCACAATAACCCAGGAGCTGTGTCAGAACCACAATTGTAAAGATTACAACATCTGGTTACAGGAAGATCTTCTTTATTGATGTAGCACAGTACGAAGGATCTGAATGCAAACATGTCCACTATAAAACTGCTGTACAGAGAGGCATTCCAGAACATTCCTGGCAACCATGGAACTATGGCTACAAATTGAAGGTAAACAAACATAGTGGATATTAGCATATGTAACACATTTACCCTCATAATAAGTCAAAACAAAAAGAACAAATTAAACTTACATTACCCTATATAAATGAAACTTAGAGCAAGCTATAAAAGTACAGCCATGCAATAGGATTCCCACCAAGGTGGAAGCAACAAAAAACCCTACAATATATACCAAACCATACAGATCTTCCTTTATACCTCTGCACTTGGTAACTCACTTCAGATTCCACACTCTACCATTCTGAGAGTCCAAATTGTTTTATAAACCTTCATCACTTTAAACGCATGACCAAAATTGGAAACTTCTTTCACAGTAAAACCAGGTTTGAGTATCCTCACACAATCTGCCAATGCAAAGGTGGGTACTCTCTCTCTCCATTTCCTATCATACCTCACTTTCATCTTCTCCTGCTTTTCTTTTACCTTCTCGGCCACCCTTCCAAGATCAACAAAATTTGCCTTTAGCATCTTCTTCTTTATCCACCAAGGTCATGGTTTGCAACTGGGATGACTACCCTTCAATAACCTGAAAGGACTCACCTCAGTGACAGAATGAGGAGTAATACGATACATCCACAATCTTTCTGTAAGTGCACATTTCCACTCACCTCCTGAACTGCGTTCCACTTATATACCATCTTTGAGGACGCGATTAAATCACTCAATCTTACTATTCTCCTGTGGTTCATATAAGGATGTGGTGATATGCCTGATGGCACACCCAGACAGTAACCCCTCCATCTCCCATGATTTAAGTTGCATGACATTATTGGTAACCAGCACTTCTGGACACCCTCCAGGAGCAAAAATGTCTCTAAAAAATCCAATCACCACAATTGACGTGGTCAGCACAACAAACTTGACCTCCGGCAGCTTTGAATGATAGTCAATCATAACCAATGCAAATCTGGGTTGCTGGGGCAATCTATTAAACGGACCAGAAATATCAAACACCACATTTTCCCATTGTGAATTTGGCCATGATGCGGGTTTGAGTGGACAGGGTATGTCTTAAGCATTCTATCACTCTTCACACACACCTTACACTCCCTCACCATCCTATCCACCATAACATCCATACCGAGCCACTAAAAATTAGCCCTAAGGTGGGGCGGGGGAGGGGCAGGGTGGGGGGTCCTAAAAACCGGAATATGGATAATTGCAGGTAAGTAAACAATTAAATAAATAAAACGAATTTCGTAGCGCGCGCTGCATCGCATTTTGCGATGCAGGGCGCGCACAACGCTTAGACAGCTAGGCGGCAGCACTAAGTGCCGTGCGGCGCTGTAAGCCGTTGATGGACCTGATACAGTGCTGACTAAGTGAAACAGCAGCACTGTCAGCTGACAACCACTCTGCAGGTACATAAGAATGTGTGCCCGCCACCGATGCAGGAAGCAATCAACTCTGTAGACAATGCTGTGCTGTTGCCTGGTAGCATGGTAACCAGTCCGACTTCTGGCTTGCATAAACAAAACGATTATGAAGATGATACGGCTGTCACACGGACACTATATTCCAGGACCGTCTGTAACGGTTGATCCTCCACACAAAATGGGAAATCGGTTCAAATTGTCCAAAAAGGACATCCGACATCTCAGGAATCTAAGAAAAAAATAGCCATTACTCCAACGAGGATTTCTCTGTGATGAACTTGACGTAGAGCAAGATAAAAGGCTAACAGCACCAAAGGGTACAAACGAAGACAGTATCACTCCTGTACTAAGCATGTTGCCAATAAGTCAACACTTTGTCACCATTTGTAAAGATTCCAACATCTGGTTACAGGAAAATCTTCTTTATGATACAGCACAGCACGAAGGATGTGCTTGCAAACAGGTCCACTGTAAAACTGTCGTAAGCAGAGGCATTCCAGAACACCCCTGGCAACCAAGGAACTATGGCTTCAGATTGAAGGTAAACAAACATAATGTAAAATATCATATGTAACAACAATGTAACCAGTAATGTGTTCAGAACCATTAACATGGGTTGAATTTCAGAATTCTGTGATCAGAAATAATGTGGCCTAAACATCGAAATACAAAATATTCTGTAGTTAGTATAGAATATAGAATTACTATTCTGAACTCTCATCCATATACTACATCAATTATGTCATTTCTAATGTTGCAGTCATGCTATTCATGATGTTTCAGATCATGTCATGAGTGATGTAATATATGGGGTACTTAGCAGTGCACGGCAAGGCTGTGAGTTATTTTTACTTTAGGGCATGAGTTATAGTTATTTGAGATAACTATAACTTGTGAATTTCAGTGGAAATGTTCGTTTAAAACTATGGTGGCGATTCCGATGCGGGCAGTAAGGGTTCTGACCATCAGTTGGAGCACTCTTGCCCGCATCGGAATGTGGCGTTCAGATTCCTTTCCAACCGAGCCATTCCGATGGGCTCAGTCGGAAAGGACTCTGACTCGGATTTCCGGATGGCTTCTGACGGGCTCAAAGATCCTGTCCGCCATCCGGAAACCCTTCAGTACTCCCCTGGCCGGCTCTTTCCAGCCAAGGGTGCAGGATGGCAGTTTCCCACTGCAGTTTTTGTCTAGGCCTTTCCTACACAGAAAGGCAGTGGGAAACTGTCTTTGGGGCCCCCAGCAGGGCCCCCATGGGTGCGAGGCCACTGAATGGAGGCCTAGGGGGCACCTATGGAGGCCACTGTTGATCCCTGCACCTGGTGGTGTCCTCTTGGGGTGCCTGCCACGGGTGCATGGATGAACTGCACCTCTGTATTTAACAATGCAAGCATTTATTCCATTCGGAATGCATGCTCCCATTGTTAAGTACTACTTGCAGATCTGGAACCGATGACAATAGGTCATTCGGTTCCAGTTCCTGTTCGATGTCGGACGGACCAGAGTCCGTCCGACATCGGAATTGGCTCCTATATGTTTTAACTGACATTTTAACCTACTATAATGTTACTGTAACCTTTGATTTTTTCAGTGAATTTGTAAGTCTTTTTTTATGTGAAGTAAAAAATAATTACTATTCCTACCTACATTACTGTAACATTTTGGGGCCGATTCTGATCCTGGATTTTTATTTGCCATACAAATCGGATCCGTATTTTTTTCCATACAAATCGTACAAGTCCCTTACAACCCGTGTAGTACGATTCGTACGGGAAAAATACATACAAATCGGCCCGATCCTTACAAATCAGATCGGGAAAAGCTGTACGACATGGACTTGTAAAAAAGACCATACAAATTGTAAAAAGGCCGTCCAAACCGTCAAGTACAATTCGTACCGGGTTGTCAGCATACGATTTGTATGGAAAATGGCCTGTATACGGGGAACGACTCGTACTGTTTCCGGGGCATACAGGGGCCGATTCCGATCCTGGAAAAACGCTTTACAAATCGTGGTATGGAGCATTTTCCCCATACAACTCGTACTTGTAAGGATTCCCCTACAACCTAGGAAGTACGATCCGTACAAATAGACGCTCTCCATACAAATTGTAAAAAAGACCATACAACTCGTTTTTACAAGCGATTCCGATTCGGATTGCCCTGTACGCGATGTTCACATGTATTCCCGGGAGCAGTTTACAACCCGTCAAGTACGATTCGTACAAACAGCACTCCGTATGGCTCTTTTTTTACAGGAGCCAAAATGTGCCGGAAAAACATTGTATGCCCCGAAAACAGTACGAGACGGACCCTACATGTACACACCGTACAAGCACCGTACCCCACAATTGCTTGTGTACACACCGTACCCCAAACTTACGTATGTACGGTGCGTACATGCGCGATGTTGGGGTACGCACCATACACATGCCTCGCATGTGGGGGGACCCCTGTATGCCTCATACCCCTATACGACCCGTAACCCGGTACGAGTCGTACCCCCAGAGCGAGTCATACCAGGGTACGAGGCGTAAAGGGGTTCGCTTCGTTGCCCGGTACAAGTCGTTCCCCGTTTACAGGCCATTTTCCATACAAATCGTATGCTGACAACCCGGTACGAATCATACTTGACGGTTTGGACAGCCTTTTTACAATTTGTATGGTCTTTTTTACAAGTCCGTGTCGTACAGCTTTTCCCGATCCGATTTGTAAGGATCGGGCCGATTTGGATGTATTTTTCACGTACGAATTGTACTACACGGGTTGTAAGGGTCTTGTACGATTTGTATGGAAAAAAATACGGATCCGATTTGTATGGAAAATAAAAATCCAGGATCAGAATCGGCCCCACAATGTATTACCGGCACTTTTTGGCTCCTGTAACAAAAGAGCCGTACGGAGTGCTGTTTGTACGAATCGTACTTGACGGGTTGTAAACTGCTGCCGGGAATACATGTGAACGTCGCGTACAGGGCAATCCGAATCGGAATCGCTTGTAAAAACGAGTTGTATGGTCTTTTTTACAATTTGTATGGAGAGCGTCTATTTGTACGGATCGTACTTCCTAGGTTGTAGGGGAATCCTTACAAGTACGAGTTGTATGGGGAAAACGCTCCATACCACGATTTGTAAAGCGTTTTTCCAGGATCAGAATCGGCCCCTCTGTGTTACATGCCGAGCCACAAGCAAGAGCCTCTAATGAGGTACAGGGTCTTTAACAACAGTGTAACACTTCATCTGCCTTATAGCTTGGACTTTCAAATGTGGTGTCCACAATCACTAATGCATTTCCAAAATGGATTCAAGGGCCCTGAAGGATTCTGGAAACAGGTTTAAAAAATGCAGGCGTTCACTTGCTCAGATGCACTCTTTATGTAAAGCATATTTAGCAGCCCATGTTAATGGAAATGTCAAACTGAGAGTGCAGATGGGGCACAATGGTCAGCTCTCCTTTACATGACCCCATTGGAATTTGTATAAAAAAGTAGAGTTGCAAATATCGGGAGTCAGAAATATTAAGAAATAGATATATAGTGATGCAAAAATATCGTGATGCAGAAATATCAAGAATATTGTTTGTTAAAGTAATTAACATCATTGTTAAGATAAAGTTGTAAATATTGTCTCCAATAATATAGTTGTAAAGAATATTATTTTTTAATAAATTTAATCTGTTTTAGTTTATATATTAATTTTATGGACTAGTATTGTTTGCAAAATTGATATTTATTTGTAAAAAATATAGGGACCCATTACAATGTCGGTGGGATCAACACCAACATGCCATCGGTTTCAGTCCCACCGACATCTCTAACCACAGTTGGAACGCCGCATTAGGATGTGGTCAGCCAGACCACGTTGGCCCAGGGACCTACCAACAGGTTTCGATGTGCGGCTGGTGCGATCGCTTTACACACAATGGAGGCGGTGCCTTCTCAGGCACCACCGTGGGGATTACGATCCATCTTTCAACCAGCCATTTCACGTCGGTTCTTCCGACGTGAAAAGGCTGAAGGAAAATATTTTTTGGGGCCTCTTGCTGGCCCCCTGTCCCCCGTGGCCCTCCGTTATGGGCCCTGGGGGCACCTGTGATGTCTACTTAAACATCACTGCATCGTGTAGCAGGCACCGCGTGGTGCCTGCCACAGGGTGCAGGGAAGTTTACAAACATGCTTATGGCATTGTGGTTTGTGCTGCGGCCCTTTTCGAGGCCGCAGCACAAGCCTCAATGCAAAAAGGCAGGTGGTGATCGGATCGTAATTTGGTGTGCAAGGCCGCCGACTACCTGTCGGGCAGTCCCGTTCTTGCAACAATAGCGGATATACGCTCATCCGACTGTCATCGTAGTCAGCCCCATTGTATGTAATTTTAAGTGATCAAGAATTTTCAATTTAATTGTTAATAGTAGTTTATAGTGGCATAGCGGGTTGTTGGGATTGTAGGAAGATGAGGTGGTAAGTTATTTAAGTAAAATTAATTATCAATTAATAATGTTTAAGTAAGTATGTGATTGATATTCATTATGTATGTCATGAATACATTGATTTATTATACTTATATTTTAGGTGTGGGTTGCTTAATATTAAATATTTAATTGACTATTAATTATGTAAACTATGTAATAAACATATATTTTAGTTTTATTTTAGGTGCGGGCTGCTGGGTTTGTAGGGGTATAGGGTAGAAATGTAAATAACTAAACATTAATTGACAATGAATGATTACTATTAATTATGGAATTGATTATTCATTATGTACACTATTGGTTGGTTTGTTTTAGTTACATTTTAGTTGCTGGTTGCTTGGTTTGTAGGAGCATATGGTGGTAAGCAAATTAAATAATAATTATTATTAATACATTATTAAATATGTAATTGATTTATTTTTTTTTTTTTTTTTTTTTTAAACCTTTATTCGTATAATTCAGATACACAGCTATTCAGCCGACAACCCGGAGGTTCGGCAGCTCGTCAATCGACACGTGCAGTCATCTATAGCTCTCATGCAGGATAAAAACAAAGGTTCCATTTTTGAAAATGAACACAACAAGCAAGGCAATATACATCATAAGTTCGCGTCAGTTCCCAACGAGGGGGCGGCCCCATTTCCAACATCAGATCAAGCCACCGATTGAGAGGAGGAGGGAGAAGCAGAGGCGCTAACAGTCTAACGGAGGTGCGTCAGAAAGACCCAGGTCGGAAGTGAGGCTAGGGGGAAAGTTGCTCCTCTAGTGGTTCAGTGGCAGGAGGCAAACATATGTACCCCCTATACTGGTTCCAACCTCCCCATACCTTATGCCATTTCTTGGGCCTCCCCCGCGCACTATACACCGTTTTCTCCCGGAACATGCACCAGTCCATGTTGTCCTTCCACGCATCCAGGGTGGGCGGGCTAGGGGATCCCCACAATCTTGCAATATCTCGCTTAGCCACCATATTACCTAGGGTCACCCATTGAGTCTGCGCAGCGTCGTAGTCTGTAGGACCCCACACATTCAAAAGACAGCGCCGCGCCTCTGGGTGCAATACAATACCCGTGACCTCCTGCATCACATCGTGAATCCGCTTCCATAGTTCTGCAATCACACCGCACTCCCATATAATGTGCAGAAAGGTGCCCACCGTCCCGCAGCCCCTCTTACACAGCCCATCCTCGGAGAAACCCATATGGACCAATCGGGGCCCAGTGACATAGACTCTGTGGAGTATCTTAAGCTGGACCAGCCGCAACCTGGCGGGGATTGCGACCTCCTTAGGAGAGGAGACAGCGTACTGCCAATCCTCATCGTCCAGCTCGAGGCCATCTCTAGTCCACTGGTCCCGCACCCCCAGGAGGAGATCGGTCCGAACGTTCACAAGCTTTTTGTAGATTAGGGAGATTGTGCTCTCCGGCATATGGCCGTCCAGGATCCGGTCCTCCAATGGAGAGGACTCAGGCACCTTTTCCCCCTCAACGAGGACCGACTGCAGCGCATGGCGCACCTGCGCATACCGGAAGTATTCCGTGCCCTCAAGCGCATATTCCGTCCGCAGCTCGTCAAACGACTTAATCCGCCCCTTGGTCAGCATGTCCCCCACCCTGGAGATGCCAATCAGATCCCATTTGTCGAATCCCTTAGAGTGCCAGAGTTTCCCCAGCATGTCCGAGTCATACAACGGAGTGGCGAGGGTGAGCCTATCCTTCCATCCCAGGGAGTTCGTGACTGTCTTCCACACGTGCACCGCCACCCCGGTCGGCCCTGTGAGGGACCCAGCCGGTGGCCTCGAATAAAGTGCTCTATAGTATCCACCACCCCGCAGCAACCACCGGTCCATAGCAAAGCCAGGGCTAAGCGCCGGACCGTAGACTCCATGATTGATCGCGCTCAGTTGGGAGGCCCAATAGTATCTTCGGATGTCGGGAAGCGCGATACCCCCGTCGTACCAAGGGAGAGTTAATTTTGCTATCGCTATACGCGGGCGGCCGTCCCACAGCAGCGAACGCTGTAGACTCTCAACCTCCCGAAAGTAGCTGGCCGGAACCAGCTCCTGGGTGTTCTGCAGGACATAGAGAAAACGGGGAAGAGACATCATTTTGAATAGCACCGCACGGCCAAGGAGGGAAAGCGGCAGCCGCCGCCAACCCGCCACGTCCCGCCGCAGGCGCGCCAACGGAGGGAGCAGGTTCCTCTCATACCGTACCGTTGGGTCGGCAGAGATATAAATCCCAAGATACAGGAAACCCTCCCGGGCGATCTGGATCGGGCAATTCCGCGGGGGAACCGGGACGTCTCCACACAGGGCATACAGATATGACTTACCCCAGTTAATGGTTAGCCCCGAATTCCTCCCGAAGGAAGTCAATATGTCGCAGACAACTATAAGGGACTTCCGGGGTGAAGTGAGATAGAGCAGAATATCGTCGGCATAGAGGGAAATGCGGTCTTCGTGATCAGGGGACCATCGAATCCCCCTCACATCTGGGTGCCATCGTATCCAGGCCGCCAGCGGCTCAAGGGCGAGAGCGAACAACAGCGGCGATAGAGGACAACCCTGCCTGGTACCCCTCCCCAGGTCGAAGGGACGGGACGCCCTACCGTTAACCGCGACTTTGGCGAGAGGTCCTTCGTATAATAGCCTTACCCAGCCCACAAATCCGGGCCCGAAGCCGAATTTCGCAAGCGTAGCCCACAGGTATGCCCACTCTACCGTGTCGAATGCCATCGTTGCGTCGAGCACAGCCACCATGGCCGGCTCCCGCATCGTCCCCACCCTTGCGATCACTCCGTGGATGCGCCTAAGATTCAACACGGTATTACGATGCGGGATGAAGCCAGATTGGTCAGGGTGGATCAGATCACCGACCACCCTGACCAGCCGGTTTGCGAGGATTTTGGCAAGGATCTTCGGCTCAGCATTAAGGAGCGAGATCGGCCTGTATGAGCTGCACCGGTTCCTGGGCTTGCCATCTTTATGGATGACCACGATCGTTGCCAGGCGCTGGTCAACCGGGAGGCAGCCCGTCTCCCGCGCCTCCACAAACATGGCCCGCAAATGCGGAGCGATCTTGTCCGGTCGGAGTTTGTAAAGCTCAATTGGCAGGCCATTCGGACCCGAGGCCTTGCCCGGCCGCAAAGAACGGATAGCCCCCGCAATCTCGTCGACTGTGATGTCGCCATCAAGATCGTCTCTGTCTATGTCGGAGAGGCAAGGCAGGGCAAGATCGCGCAGGAGCTCACATGAATCCTCCACTGGCCTGTCCGACACGGAGGTATAGACCGTGTGGAAGTAATCCGCAAAGCACTGGACTATGCCATCCGGCTCCGTGACCATGACGCCATCCTCCGTCACAAGGTCCGGCACAACACGATTGACCCGCTCCTTTTTATCCAGCCACGCGATCAACTTCCCGGCCTTGTCCCCGACGTCGTACAGACGGCCCCGCTGTTTCCTACTCAGGGCTTTGGCCGCATCCGTCACGAGGGCCCTGTACTCCGATTGTTTCAGGCTCAACTTATGCAGCGCCTCCGCCGTGACCTCCCCCTCCAGAGCCAACTCTAGATCCGCGATCTCCGCCTCAAGCTGGGCGACCTCCGCGTCTCTCCGACGCTTGGCCGCTGTTATCAAGGAGAGGGCCTCACCCCTAATCACTGTTTTGAACGCCTCCCACAAGGACACCGCCGACGTGACCGAGCCGAGGTTTTCTTGAAAGTAACGATCGACCGCCTTCAGTACCGCACTACGAGTCGCAGGGTCCCTGAAATACCACGGGTTAATGGGGGCCACCCTACCACCCACTCCTCTGCCAACATCCATACAGATCCACACCGGAGAATGGTCGGAGATACCTCGTGCCATGTGCCTGGCCTCAGAGACAAAGGAGGCGTGCGCAGCTAGGGTAAGGACATAATCAATTCTGGAGAGACTGCCATGCGCCCCTGAGTGGAAAGTATATTGTCGTTGTGTGGGATGCAACAGTCTCCAACAATCAACCAGCCCAAGGGTATCTATAAAATCAGGAAGCCACTTCTGAGCCCCCCCCCGAACTCCTCTGCGGGTGTCTGTCGAGCAGGCCAGAGCCAACCGCATTGAAGTCACCACCCACCACCAACATTCCCTCTGGGAGATCCAACAATGTCCTCTCTAAGTCCGCTAGTGTAGAGGGCTGCAGTGCAGGGGGGACATAAACCAACACCAGGACCAGGGTCCTGCCCTCCCACCGCCCCGCTACTGCCGCATAGCGTCCCCTATCGTCAACAATAGTGGAGTCAACCTCGAATGGCAGAGAGGACCTGACTAGTATTCCCGCCCCTCTAGAACCCGAGGAAAACCCGAAATGTGCAACAAATTTATAGCCTTTACGATTGAGTGCATAGCACGTGTTACCAATCAAGTGCGTCTCTTGCAATAAGACAATATCAGGGGTACATCTCTTCAGAAATTGCAGGACAATCCCACGCTTAATACGATCCCCCAAGCCATTTACATTCCAACTGAGTATTTTTAGGCCCCTACCCCCCATCCCAACATGTAAGGAGACCACCACCCCCCGCGTGGAACCAGACCCGAGTCACAGAAGCTTGCATCTTTACGCCTTGCATAACCAAAAACAACAACCCCAACAACAATCCCCATCCACCCCCCACCCTGCACCCCTGCGTAAGCTCTAAAGTGCCCCCCAACTTGCAGTGTGCCTGTCGCCCCTTATAACGACTAATCTACGAAAAGAACCCCCAGAGGAGGAAAAAGCTCCCATACTGCCCCCGCTACCCCCCGGATTATCCACCTCCCGGGGGACCCGGAGTCCTAGTACTCAAGTCCTGGCTCAGTGTTCATACCCACCACTGTCTGCGCCACCGGAGCGTTCCACGCCAGTCCGTCCTTGGGGCAATGTGTCCAGCCAGTCTCCGACCATGTCAGGTGACTCAAAAAAGAAAGTCCGCTCTTCGAACACCACCCGCAACCTGGCCGGGAAGAGCATGGCATATTTTATTCCCATCTCACGTAGTCTTCTCTTGACCGCCAGGAAGCCTTGCCGTTGCTTCTGCACCATCTGGGTAAAGTCCGGATAGAAACTTACAGTAGTGTTCTGGAATGGCAGCGGGCCGGCCACCCGCGATGCTTGCAGAATGGCATCTCGGTCCCTGAAGTTAAAAATCCTGGCGACAATCGGCCTCGGAGGGGCCCCCACCTTGGGCCTCCCGCCAGGAACTCTATGGGCCCGTTCGACAGTAAAGAACTTACTGAGGCCTTTGGGCGCCAGATGGTTCACCACCAGGTCCTCCACGAACAGGTCCACCGACTGCTCCTCCGAATTTTCCGGGATCCCCAATGATGCGCACGTTATTGCGCCTTGCACGGCCTTCGAACTCTTCCAACCGTCGGGCAAAGTGATCATTTGCCGTCCGCAGGGTACGGACTTCCTGCTGAAGGCCGGAGACGTCGCCCAGGAGGCCGGCAGTCTTGAGGTCCAGGGACTGAACCCGCTCATTAGTTTTCCCCAGGTCTGCCCGAACCAGATTGACGTCAATCGATATGGCATCCACTTTATGTGCCAGGGTCTCAAATTGTTGCCCAATCGAGGACTTCATCCCCTCGATGGCCCCCATGATATCTTGCAGGGTTAGTTCTGTGGAGGGAGGTGTCGCGTCCTTCGAGGCCTCCAGTATCGGGCCCGATCCGCCCGGAGACCCCTTCTGATGGGCATAACGGTCCATGTTGTTAGTCTGGGTGTAGCTGCCCCGCCTGGTACTCTTGGGCTTCTGTTTTTCGGCGTCCGATTTGGTCGACATCGCAATCTGCCGTGTAGACAATCTCCTTGCCCATACAGAGTAAACAACCATGCAACCAGTGGCTGGCACTACGCACGCCCCGTCCCGGGCGCTGTGGAGACTGGAAGGCGAAAGTGAAAGTGAAAGTGAAAACACCCTCCCTCCGCTGACTCTTCCCCGGCCCGGCCGCTGTTGTTCAATTAGTGCACGGGCACTGTGCCAACGCAAGTCCCGGGCACCGTGCGGGGAGTAGGCCACAAACTTCCAGGCAGTACAACTTCGGTCTCCGGTGGGCGATTTCGATCCGGACAGCGGCTCTCGCCTCAGCAACAGCTCCCCTCCAATATTCCGGGCATCAAAAGCAGGATAATAGACACGATAGCTGCCGGAGGGAGCGAGGGTCTCGGGAGCTCTAGGCTCACGCGGCCATCTTGATCACGCGCTAAGCTCCTCCCGATGTAATTGATTATTAATTATGTTGATTGTGTAATAATTATATATTTTATTTATATTTTAGGTGTGGCCTGCTGGGTTTGTAGGGCTTAAGGGGGGAAGTTAATTAAGTGATTATGACCAGGGCGGTCAGGCTGACCTGGGACCACCCCTGCGGTCTTGAGGCAGCAATATGCTTGCTGGGGCCGCCGCAGCCCCACCAAGCATATTACGAGTTTCCTCACCGCCACATTTTTCATGGCGGTGCCACTGCCATGAAAAGTGTGGTGGTAAGGAAACAAAGTGGGCCCCTTGTGGTTCACGCCATCTGAATGCACACAGGCGGGGCACAACATGTGACCCCTGTGTGCATGTACACTAATACCAACAAGGCATGGACTGCAGCAGTCGATGCCATACAAGTACTGACGTTAAATTGCAGGGCCTATTTCATAGGCACCACTGTGGAAACGCCAAAGAGCAGCCCTCCCGACAGAAGAAAATTCCTAATCCTGCGGGCGGTTCAAAGATGGGTTTGGCGGTGTGGGTGGTCCTGCTTCCGCACACTGCCAAACTCATAATAAGGCACTTAGACTGGAGTGGGAATAGTAAATTTACCCTTCCAAAGTCTAAAGCCTTCCCTTCTGTTGCACAGACTGGAGAGGCAATAGTAAATCTAATCCCTCTGAAGTAGATCACTTACCCTACTGTTGCACAGACAGTAGTGGAAGTAGTAAATCCTACCCCTCCATAGCCCAATGCTTACCCTACTTTTGCACAGACCTAAGTGGGAATAGTAAATCGTACCCCTCCTAAATGCAATACTTTCCCTTCTCTTGCATAAGCTGAAGGTGGAATAGTAAATTGAATCCCTCTGAAGTCCAACACTATAAATACTGTTGATCAGACTGGGGTGGGAATAGTAAATGTAAGCCCTCCAAAGTTCAATGCTTTCCCTACTGTTGCAGGGACTGAAGGGGGAATATTCAATCTTACCCCTCCATAGTCCAATGCTTTCCGTACTGATGCACAGACTAGAGTGGGAATAGTAAATGTAACCTCTCCTAAGTCCAACACTTTCCCTACTGTTGCACGGACTGGAGTGGGTATAGTAAATTTAACCCCTCCAAAGTCCAATGCTTTCCTTACTGTTTCACTAACTAGAGTCGGAATAGTAAACTTAACCACTATGAAGTTCAGCGTTTCACTACTGTTGCACTGTTTGGAGTGGTAAAAATATATTTAACCCCTCCAAAGCCCTACAATTTCACAACTGTTGCATAAACTGGAGTGGTGATAGTATACCATTTGTGCTGAGACTCCAATATATTTTTTAAAATATTTGTTTATAATTTTAATTATACATCATCTGTTTAGATTTTATTTGTTTTTGTATTTGTATAAGATTTATAGTAAGTGTGTTTTTTTTTGTTGCTTTAAAATTTTAATTTGTGTGGTAAGTTATTTAATATTTTGGACTTGAATTGTTAATAATATATATATATATATATATATATATACCCACACAAATACATATATATGTATAAATATCTATATGTAATGTACTTGTCCTAGTAGTTAATTTAAAGCGTTAAACTAAAATTTTAATATAAAGTAAAATATATTTTTAATAATTGTGTTACATTATATATCTATATATATACATATAAATATGTATATATGAACATACACTCATATATATGTATGTGTGTTTATATCAGTATATAATTATATATAATATTGCATATTAGATTAGTGAGTTGCTTTCATTCAAATGGGTTAGTTGGTAACCCAGAATATCAACTACAAAAATATGGATCTGCCAAAATAACAAGATTGACTGCCTAAATATTATCATCCTTTTACTTATAATTAAAATAAAAAAATATTGAGTGCAAGATATCATCCTACAAAATCTTTTAACATTAAAAATTATCTACTACAAAAAATGTAGATTGTCACAATATTGCATTTTAAAATAAACATTGGAATAAACAAAAAATTCAAAAACCAAAATGTAGTCTAAAATATTGTTAATATAATTTTAATATACTAAACGTATTAAATTAAAATATTATATTTTTAAAAATTGCAATAATTTTTAAACATGTATATATTTTAAAAATATATAATTGTCAACAAATCAAAAATAACTTTTTTGAATTATAAAATATTTAATTAAAAAAGTTGATCATTTATAAAACATTTAAGATAATTCTGTGAACCTTCACTTTAAATTAAAAAGCTTTAGAATTTTTTTCTTTTTTAATCTTTAAAAATATGTATTCTTAAGAATCTCAAAATTGTATAACATATTAAATACATTTTATTTTAACAAAGTAAAGTTAAATTTATAAACACGTACCTTAAACTAGCAAAATGCAAACAATATATGAAAAAATTATTAATATTTTACAAATTAATTAAAAATTAATTATTGCCAAAAATTACAATAACTATATGCAACAATCAAAGAACAAAATATACAACACAATCATGAAAATAAAACAATATGAAATACAAAATCCTTTACTAAAGTTAGAAGAAAATAAACTTATGAAAATTACGAGCCTGATGTGCAAAGATTCCCTAAATATGGTTGCAAACTTGACTAATTAATATTCCTTAGGCAAGTTGCAGATCCATAGTATGACATATTTAAAACATTTTGCTTACAAAAACATAATTTAGTGTTAATTTAATTTTTTTTATTTAAAACACTACTCACCCTAGCCACCAACAAAACTCAAACCCCTGTAAATAAGACAAAAATTAAAAAAAAATAGAATAGTTGAATATATGGTTAAGAATGTAAAATACCGTATATAATGAATTTGAACATCAAAAACATATAAAATAAAACATTTTTAAGGGACGACCACCCAATTACTCAATACATCACAAGCCAAAAAATACAAACTTATATCTTATAGTATTATGCTATATACTCTATACAATTGTTTATATTATTATTAACAATGTTACTTTAACAAAAATACTAAATATTGTATAAAAATGATATTAAACAGCATGATATTTTAGTAATTAATGTCATAAACTTCAATATTATACCTACCCTGCCCTTGATATTTCCTACTCAAATATTATTGTAGTCACTAGATTTTGACCAAAATATAAAAAACAAACAATATTCTGGAGCCGAAATTTAGGTTACTGGAATGAGGGATGACCAAGTAACTTGCCTCAATAATGTTCATGAGACAGGAGTTTTGTGACCCTCTAATGGTATCCTTTCTGTGATATGACTGAATAGTACATCAGTTGCCTCGGAAAATGTTTGTGAGTTTGCAAAAAGTTGGTGCACAGTTTGAACCAACTAATTGCGACCAACCTAGTGATAAATCAGGCCCGAGACGACTTGTACAACTGCTCTCTTGCCAGAGATTTTGATTAATAAATATGTAAAGTATATAGTATTTTACACTTTTCGTCTGTTGTAAAACATGACAGGAGCCTCTTTTCACAGTATTTAACAGTTACACTCAAGTATTTCAAGAATATAACTCACACCCACCCACACATACATGCATGCACACACACACGCACACACACACGCACACGCACACACACACACACACACACACACACACACACACACACACACACACACACACACACACACACACACACATTCTCTCTCTCTCTCTCTCTCTCTCTCTCTCTCTTTCTCTCTCTCAGTAAATTGTCAGTCCTACACTCCTTCATGCAGAGATGCACTCACCATGTCACATTCTCAGCCTCCCTAGACCACCCACACTGCTAGGTCCAGGAGGTGGCATGTGTTCTCCCATAGCCCATCTTCATAGATTGCCAGCAGGCCCATGCCATGTGTTATACCCTCAGCCAGTCCTGTCTTCTTAGCCAACACCATGTTACAACTAGTGATTTTTTAAAACTGCTAAATGCGAAACTACAAGTCCCAAAATGCGACCCGCTGTTGGTTTAAATATTGACATAGAGCCACCTGGAAGTTGTACTCGGATGGTGAATTAGACTAGAGTGGTAATAACCACTAGAAAACCAGAGTATATCATTAACTTTTTTTTTCCAAACATAGAGTTAGCATCAGCAGTTGGAGTAACTTTAACCAACGGTAAATATGCAAACTATTGAAATACTGGAATCTCGTTGTAAAATAAACCCCCCTCTAGAAATGTGTATGTGGCAATGTAGATACGTTTACCGTATATTGTCCAATTGATAAGAACAATGAGGAAAGTTCAATAGAGGAAAAACATCGCTTACGTTCACAACAAATATTTTATTTGGAGAGAGAAGGTTTGCTAGGAAGAATTTTAGAGCTTTGGCGTTCATTTAAGCAGAAAAATATTTTTGGTCACTAGAGAATCTTCACGTTGGTATTCATTTTACGCGAGTGGCTTTCTTTTCTCTTCTTGCCTAACCAATCTATTTTGTGACTTAGCTATTGGAATACACCTTTGTTTGATCTTTCCAATTAAAGCGTAAGTCAATTCTTGCTAATTAATGCTAAACATGCAGCAAAATGAGTCACTCTAGTGCAGACATTCAAAGTCGCAAGCCAAGCATTCAATATGCAACAAAGTAACCAAAGTGAAAAAATACAGATTTCAAATCGACCCTTTTAGAGGCAGTGATATGATGTTGCTGTGAGTGCGGCTCCCAGATTATATGATACTGATTTTGAGTTGCACAGTATAGGGACTGCAGTGAAATTGCATTCGAATTTACCATCACTGCCCAGCACAATTGCCCCAGGTATGTGCAATTACAAGCAAGATCCCATGGAATGGGGAATTAGCAGGAGGCTAGATGTTGGGTTTGGGGAGGCTGGTGGCCAGGCTTTTCCTTCCGTCCTGCAGTAAGTCTCCCTTAGTCCGGGGACAGTTCTCGGGTACTCAGGGTTCGAATGGTTGAATTGATACTCTTTCTCAATAGGTTGCAACCCATAACTTCTTTACAGCTGCATGCTGTTTCGAGGGCAACCGATCACTTTCCGTGACACAGCTCCCTCTAGCATACAGGGGTCGTGCACAGTGACACAACGGGCAATCGCCCCTACTGGTTACCATGCTGGACAGGGCAATGGGCCTCTTCTCAACACAGCGGTGCACAATGTGACAGCCCTTAATTTTCATTCGCGCCCCCAACTCGCATACAGAGGTCGCCTACAGCACCCTCAAGATAGCATATCTCGTTAGATCAAAACACTGCAAAAGGTGATGGCCCTATTTTCCTCTCATGCACCAGGGCCACAGCCCTTAAGATTCCCCATGCACCCCATCTGGGCTACAGAGGTCGCAAACATTGCCCTTATGTGTCATTCATCTTCAGGTCAGAATGTTGCAGAGGACAATGGCCCTATCTTCCTCACAGCACTACATGAGAGTAACAGACCTTAAGAGTCACCACAACCCCTACCTGACATACGAGGGAAACTACCAATGCACATGGGCGGAATGCACTGTCAGTCTTGATGGACCAGTGTCTCACACTCAGCTCCTCCATTCAGCTGTATCCCCTCTGACCCTCGCTCCCTACAATCTCCTTCTCCTCATAGGGTCCTTTGGTCTTGGGTCAGGCATAAGCTGGTGCTCTAAGCTCTAGAGATATCCTTGGTGATATACCCTCACCCAACAGCGAGACTGGCAGACCTGCAGTCCCCAGTCCTGGTCACAACAGGCAGAAGCCGTGCTGAGCTTCAACATGCTCCAAGAGCTCAAATCAAGGCGAAATCAGGCTTGGGTTGCTTAAGTTCTGGTTCAGACAGGACTTTGCTTGTCGGTTCAGGCTGGACAGTACCCACTGGAGCAGGACCAAGACCGATTGGCATATAGCAGGGTCTAATCTGAGGTTGCATGTTGGGCAAAAGAATAATGGGTTGGAATGCTACCCGAGCGATTGTCAGTGGGTAGACTTATTGCAAGCATCCTCCCATCACCTTTTGTGTGTTCCGTGTTCACCTAGGACGACAAATGAGCAGAAGGGATCCAGATATCACTGCAGCTGGGACACTCAGGGCAGAGGTACATGTACATTACCATGCAAATGACTTTTCTTTCCAAAATCCATTGTGTGCTCTATTTTTCTAGATGAACAGGGATCAGCAGAAAAGAGCTATTTATAGCAACATGTTTATTTTTTGCACCCGTTTGGTAACTATAGGAGAGGTAGAATCCATCTGAATATTTCTGCAGGATAGAAAACATTCTGAACTACAGTGTTTTTAGTCTGATTTATATTAAACTGATTCTAGTATTTTTTGCTACAAATGCAACAAATATCGATCTGCGTTGTGTTAATTTTTTTACTACAGACTCTACTTTTATTCATCATGTCTGCAAATATCTTATCTGTTCTGTATGAAAGAGAAACACACAAAGGATTCAAGTAGTTTGTTAGAAGGGTGAGTATACGACCATGTTATGGAAGAGATAAAATACTCCACGTCTTACACTATAAGGATATTTTAAGTCATCTCGGTGCTCTATGACCCCATAAAGGAACTCATCCTTCAGCCTTGTTCCTCTATATGGCCAAGGAACTCCTGAGTGACTTTCAATGTCCTTATAATATATAGCAAAGGGTACCTTACCCCATATTTAAAATACGAGATACCACTAATACAAAACTGCTTCCCCTACATGGAAAAAAGCAAATTGCTATTTCAGCACGGCTTGCAATTTATATGTTATGACCTTGACTATCGTGGATCATTCCACTTGAAGGCTATAAGAATGACTTAATGAGGGCATTTAAAATTCTTGTAATTGCATTCAGCTTATTTTATGAGATTTTTTTTTAATATGAAAAATTACACATAGTTATGACAAATGCAAAACCTGCATGTAGTGCCCTATTTTATCTCAAAATGCATCCAAACATCTGTTTTGGATGTGAGGACTCTTTTTGTGCTAAAAAACAGCATCCACAAAAATCTGGGTATTTTACTTCTCTTGTGCGAATGCATTTTTTTTTCCATTAAATGTGCATAATTATGTGATATGGCATATTAGACTTTTTTCAGGAGTTTCGGGTAACAAGCGTAATCTGAAAATACCCAAATGATGCAAGATTACACTAAGGTAATTGAACTTTTTCCGGTACTTATTTTTTAACATTAAAGTAGTCAAAAGTGTGACAAATTATAATGGACTATTATTGTTATTTTCCTACCTAAAAGCCTAAGGACCTGATTTGGACTTCGGTGAATAGGTACTCTGTAACAAACTTGATCGATTTCTGGTCTGCCTTATTACAAGTCCATTGTATCCTCTTGCACTTGTGATATGTTGGCTGGTGTATTGATTTGCCAAACTCTAAATCAGGCCTATTACTACTTCAAATGGGTTGTTGCAAATATGCTAAATAAATATAGTGTGAAATTAAACACACCACCAACTAGCAATCTGTGGCAAAACATATGCAGTTTAAAATAAATCGCTTTTTAAAAAATTTAAAAAAACAGAAACAGTTGATAATGTGTGATAACATGGGGAGAGATTCCTGGTTTGGTGTAATGGATCAGAGCTATACATACAATAAACATACTGCCATAAGTGGCTCTTTTATGCTGTCTTTCAATTTCAGAAAAACAGTTCAGAACAGCTGAAAAGTGAAATCTTGTTTTGACTATTTCAACAGCAGTTGTAATTACGGTCCATAATATGCCTTTCTCACAGTCTGCTGGCAGAAGGCATTGTGACAGTGCAACTCAACTGTAATAAATTGTTACATTTGAGCAGCTGTGTCATTTTCTCATTACATTTGACTAGTGATGTCAAAGCTATAACAAAAAACATACAATTATAGATGAGTGACTGAATAACAGGGACGTTTATGACTGAGAGTTATGAGTGACATGATATTTACAGGAGACCAAAGCTCGAATTTTCTAGAATCAGAGCATCAAGGGGAAATACATCTCCTTTATTTGCAAACTGCTTTACTTATACTTCAAGCCCAGTGACCACCGCTACATGAAGCATGTATTGATATAAATACTGTGCATGTATTTTAATGGCTGTGATTGATTGGGTCGCAATTGCCCATTTTTAGTTTCAGTAACAACATTTAATTATGGAGTAGTCATGCAAGAAGAGTCCTATTAAAGACTGTTTTATGTTTAAAACGTTTTTTATTGAGACAAAACAAACCATGGGGGAGGGGGATAGGAGGCAGGATACATGGAATACAGTCAAAGAAGAAGGGATGCATCTCCAGAGGGTTGGCAATAGGTGGCGCGGTGGCTCAGAGGGAAGAACACAGTAACTGAACGCTAGAATTACAAGCTGTGGAGTCCCACGCGCGTATCCGACACCCCAAAGCTGAGCAAGAGCATCCCCCCCCATCAACACCTCAACAGAACACAATCCCCCCCCTCCCATCCCCCCTCCTCCCAGTAACAAAACAACAACACTCCCCCCTCCCCCCCGTCCTATGGTCCCGCATCAAAGTAGCCCTAACCAGGAAGCCCCGCTCCCCCCCCCCTCCCCGGGGGTCCCCATCTCACATGTAAGCTAGTCCGCCGGGGTCACCGGCGGCCTCAGCCTGAGAAGCCTAAGGTACCTCGGGCAGGTGAGCTCCCGGAATTCAGTGGACAGCAGCGCTAGAAAGGGTTGCCATAGCTCTTCAAATTGGTCTATCTCCCCCGCAACCGCAAGCGACAGCTTCTCCATCCCCAGCACATGCCAGAGCCTATGCAACCAACCGGTGATGGAGGGGACGGTGGATGTGCGCCAGTGGATTAGGATGTTCTGAACCGCAGACCCCAGCGCTATTGCAATCTGCCTACCCCTGCGGGACTTCAGTGGGTACATTAGGTCATTGGGGAGGCCCAGCAGGACATACGCCGGGAGTCGCGGCAGCTCTATCCCAAAGTGCTCATCCACCTCGTCCAAGACGTCTTTCCAGTAGGCGGTCAGCACTGGGCAATCCCATAGAATGTGTGTAAGGGTACCTTCCTGCCCGCAGCTCCGCCAGCACCCCTTGTCAGTGTGTTTATGCATTTCATACAGTCTCTCCGGGGTGTAGTACCAGTATGTGGACACCTTAGTGAATGTCTCCGTAAGGCCCGTGTGATATGCAGAGTGCCGAGCCCGATACGCAATTTTGTCCCATTCCTTGTGGCTGAGTGTCCTACCCAATTCCCTGTGCCAGCGCTCCCTCCCCGGGTTGTAGTAGTGAAACGGCGGGGGTTGTAGGTGTTTGTACAGATCAGTGATCAGTTTAGCGTCGGAGGTCCGAGTAGCCAACCACCGCTCGTACGGTGTGATTGGACGGGCAGCGGTGGCCCGCACCTGAGGCTGGATGGCCCAATGCCGAACTTGCATGTAGCGCAATCTGTCCAGCTCCGTCAGGCCGAACTCCTGGCGGAGTTGCTGAAAAGGAACCACGCCTTCCGGGCCATAGATCTGGAAGAGTGCCCTGCAGCCCGCCCGTACCCAGTGGGAGAAAACCCCCGGCTCCATCCCTGGGGAGAAGTCCGGGTTGCCCGTAATGGGCGTGAGCGGCGAAGGGAAGGTGGTAAGGCCCCGGGTCTCGCAGACCGCGTCCCACACACGCAGGGGGACCCGCGTAACAAAGGAAGCGTAAAGATTAGGGGGGCGATGCGTGCGGCGCAAGAATGGAACCTCTTGTAAGGTGCGGCCCGCCACTGCCTGGTCTTGGAAGAGCCAATGTTTGTCGGACTCCCACCTGCTCCACTCCACCAGATAGCGAAGCTGTGCCGCCTGAAAGTACTTACGGAGGTCCGGAATGCCGAGACCCCCCGCTTCCGGAGCAAGCGTGGAGAGGACCCTCTTCATGCGTGGCCTGCGGCCCTGCCAGACAAAGCGGGAGATGTCAGCCTGCATTTGTCGGATCCAGCCCACCGGGGGTTGGAGCGGAAGGGCTCGGAAAAGATATAGTATCTGGGGCAGCACCGTCATTTTGACCGCCGCGATTCGCCCCAGCCAGGACAGCAGGCCTTTGTTCCATCGGCCAAGCTCGTCCTTGATCTTCCTGCTGAGGGAGGCATAATTGGCCGTAACCATCTCCGATAATGTAGGCGCCAGCAGAATCCCCAGATACGGCACCGTGGACGAGGACCACTGCATGGGGAAGAGCCGTTGAAGATCCCTCCTGGTTTCCGCAGCCAGGGACACGTCTAATGCCATCGACTTGCTCATATTCATTTTGAAGCCGGCCACCCCCGCAAAGGCGTCCAACTCTCGGAGGCAAGCAGGCAGCGACCTCCTAGGGTCGTCCAAAGTCAGCAGGACATCATCCGCGTAGAGACTGACGGTGTGGACGTACTGGCCCATCCGGACCCCGACAGCATCCGGATTATCACGGATCCTCTGAGCAAACGGCTCCATGTAGAGGGCAAACAGGAGCGGCGAGAGAGGGCAGCCCTGCCGCGTGCCGCGCTCGATGGCGAAGCCACCAGAGCTACACCCGTTTACCCGCACCGACGCTGAAGGATGCTTATAGCAATTAAATACCATGGTGCGGAACTTATCGCCGATTCCCAGTTTTTTGAGGACCCGCTCAAGATACGGCCAGTGAACTCTGTCGAAGGCCTTCTCCGCGTCAACGGACAACAACATCCGCTCCCCCGAGATCCTTGAGGCCTTCTCCAGAACATGCGTCACCCTCTTGGTGTTGTCAACCGTCTGTCTACCGGGCACAAAACCAGCCTGGTCCGCCTCCACCAGGTCGGGGAGGTGTGGACCCAGCCGGGATGCGAGAATCCCCGTGTACAACTTGAGGTCGACATTTAGGAGCGAGATGGGCCGGTACGAGCCGCAGAGGGCCCGGTCCTTCCCAGGCTTCGGGATTACCGCGACCGTCGCCATCAGGAGATCCGGAGGGATGGCTCCCGGTTCGGAGAAAGAGTTAAACAGCCGCGTAAGAACAGGGGCCACGGTCGTGCAAAAAGTCTTGTAGAATAGCGACGTGTACCCGTCCGGGCCCGGGGCCTTGCCATGTTTCAGCCGCGCGATAGCCGAAATCACTTCCTCCACATGGATGTCCCGCTCCAGGTGGTCAGCCTGAGCCGGGTCCAGCACCGGGAGGGTCACCGACTCCAAATAGCTATCGGCATCCCGTGGCGAGGAGGGCTCCTCAGCATACAGCGCCTCGTAGAAGCCGCGGAAAGTCTCCGCTACCTCCGCGTCCCCGGAGACAACCCCCCCGTCCGCACCCACCAGTTCTTTCACCACGCTGCGCTGTTGCGCGACCCGGAGCCGGTGTGCTAGGAGCTTGCCACATCTGTCCCCCCCAGTGTAGTAGGCATGTTTCAAGCGTAAGGCGGCATACTCCGCCCTATCAAGATCCAGAGCGGAGAGGAGCTTCCTCGCTGCCTTCAACTGCCTCCATACCCTTGGCGCTCCCGTACGGCGGTGGACCTGCTCAAGCTCCCGGACTTGAGCTGTCAACTCATCCCTCTTCAGTTGCCGCTCCTTATTCTCGGCTGCAGAGATAGAGATGAATTCCCCCCGTAGGACGGCCTTCAGTGCCGCCCACTGTGTCGCCTGCGAAGTGTCAGTGTTGCTGTTGTGAGTGAGATAGTCCTGTATGACCTCCCCGACGCGTTGTACCACCGATTTTTTGTGTAGAAGTGTGTCCCGGAGGCGCCACGCCCCCCGAGAGGGGGAGGCCGCCGGCCACCGGAAAACGCCGGTGACTGGAGAGTGGTCAGACAGGGTCAGGACCCCGATGTCCGCCGCCGTGGCAGCGGCACGCATCGGTCCACTCACCAGGAGGTAGTCCAGCCGTGAGTAGGTGCGGTGTGCGTGCGAGAAGAAAGAGTAGTCCCTATCCGTGGGGTGCAGGGAGCGCCAGAGATCGTGCAAGTCCATTTCCGCAATCCGGGCCCTCCCAGCCTGGGACAGTTCCCCCGTCTGCGGAAAGCGCTGCGCCGATCTGTCCATCCCAGAGTCAAAGACAATGTTGAGGTCTCCGCCCAAGATAATGTGTCGGTCTGGGGAAGCAGTGACATCCACCAGCGCGGAATCTAGGAAGCGCTCTTGATGCTCGTTTGGGCTATAAACGGAGCCAACCGTAAATGCTATGCCTCCCAGGCGCATGCGGTACGCAAGGAGCCTCCCCTTCTGTTCAGCACACTTATGCAACACCTCCCCCCGAAAGGAGCTCGCTAGGAGAATAGCCACCCCCGCCGTCTTGTTCGCTGCCGAGGAAAAGAACTGGGTGGGGAACTTAGCAGAGCGCATCCTATGGCAGTCTCGGGGCAATAAGTGTGTCTCCTGCAAAAGGCAAATGTCCGCCTGCGTCCCCTCCAGCAACGACAGGATCGCTCTGCGCTTCACCGGGTTATTCAGACCCTGAACATTAAGGGTCACTACCTTTAGGCCCGGCATTCCTCGCAGGGATCGGGAGCGCCATGCAATGGGTAGGGAATCAGCGGGGGGGGCGCGCGGGGCCGCAGCGCGGGACAAGCCAAAACAAAGCGGGCATAGACAACATCGGACGGGACCTTCCCAACCCCAAAACAACTCCCTCCCCCACCCAAAACACAACCTCGGCAACTAGCCATCCCCAAACTCAAACACCCCATAGTCTCAGTCAAGCCCCAAAACGGGCAAGTCCGTAGAAAAAAGCAAAGTGGACGTCCAGCCACTCACCTCCGCCCGCTCCCCCCAACCCCCCCGCCCCGTGCCAAGCATGTTAAGAAGCTAAAGACATCTCCCCCCGGAGTGTGTGTTAGGCCGTCAAGGCCACGCTAGAGGAGCCGGTCGAGTCCCCGGCCGCCGCCCTCAGGGCGTCAGCCCTGTCCGCCCTAATGGTAGGGGAGTCCGGGCGCCCCGCGCTGGTCGCTGAGCGCCGCCTCGTTGACCTCCGCCGATTCCGTCCTTCCGAGGACCTCCACGACGGCGTAGCTCCGTCCTCCTCCGCTGCCGTGAGCCCCAGGACACCACAAATGTCTTGCAAGGAGCGTAGCTGGTGTAATACTCCGTTCCACCGAAAAATCAGGCGGAAGGGGTGACCCCAAGAGTACGGCGTCTCATGTTCGCGCAAAAAGTCAGTGGCAATCCTAAAGGACCTGCGTTTCTGCAGAGTGATGGCGGAGAGATCCTGGTAAAGCGCCACCGGCCGATCCCGAAAGGTCAGGGGCTGTTTCCTGCGGGCTTCAGCCATGATACGCTCCTTTAGTGGAAAGTCGGGCAGGAAGGCCAGAATGTCCGGTGGGGGCGCCGATGGCTGGCGCTGACGGCCAACCCTATGCGCCCTGTCGATGCTGATGGGAAAGTCCGTGGCCTCCCCCAGGATCTCTCGGAACAGGGCCCGCAGGTAGCCCCCCAGATCGGACCCCTCATCCGCAGTCGGCACGCCACGCACTCGGATGTTGTTCCTCCGAGATCTGTTCTCAAGGTCCTCAGAGTGGGCCTGGAGCTCCACACACTGTTCCCGGAGGCGAAGAACGTCCTGCTGGAGATGGACTATCTCCTCCGCTCGCTGTTGGCCCTCCGTCTCCGCCGCTTCCACACGCTCACCTAGGCCCTCCACCTCTCTGCGCACTTCTCGGACCTCGCTGGCCACCTCCCGCTTCAGTGTCTGGAAGTCCTCTCTGAGGGAGCTAAACAATTCCTCCATAAAGGCCCTCGTGACAGGCGGCTCCCCTCCAGTCACATCTGCCGGAGCCCGGGAGGGCCCCGGTGAGGGCTGTGTCCTGTCCCGCAGATGCTGGGCCCTGCCAAGCATGTCCGGCAGAGTACGGTCCCCTTTCTTCGGGCCTCCTTTTCCAGACATCGCCAGCTCCGCAGTCGGGCACCGATCCAGGCGCCCCAGGGATGCTCAGCCGCCGGCAAGCACTCGGCCCGGGTATCCCCCACAAGTGAGGTCGCTGCGTCACAGGTGACAAAATGGCGGCCTAGTCCGGTCACCGTCAGCCGCAAGAGCTAGCGTGAGACAACCAAGGGGACCGCAGCGGAGGGGTCCCAACAGCTCATCCCTCCGGTAGTCAATCCAGCAATAGCGGGAGGTCGCCCGCAGCCAGCAGCCAGGACTCCAGCGGAGGCCGCCACCACTGCTCCTTCGGGGACAAAATGGCGGCCGGGCGGAGCGAGCCAAAACGACTAGGCCCGGCGACACCTCCGGGGCCTCCGAGGCACCCCGCAGTAAAATAAGTTCCACCACCGGCCCCCGATTGTCACGCACAGGGGGCCAGATGATCCGACCCCATCAGAGAGTCCGCCGTACCTCGGCTAGGGGTCAGGGCTTCCGCAGTGCAAGGTGTCGCCATCACCAGTCCGAGTGCCGGGGCACCCGTCCCAAGCCTTCCACACCGTCGGGCCCCTTCCCGCCAGGCTCCTTCAGTCACCGTCGAGCGGCGGGCCAGATCCCCTCCAGACCGCAACTTTCAGCACCAGGCCCAACCGAGGCGCCCGGACAGCTCTCCAATACGCTCCGCCCCTCGGGCTCGCCGCCGTCGTCCTTTGATCTCGGGCGAACTTTTGGGGGGGTTCCCCCGGGGCGATCCGGACCAAAACAGCACCGGTGTATGCCCCTGATGTTCCGCCACGCTCCTCTCCCGCGCTGAGCCTCAGCGGGGGGAGAGAAGCATAAGAAAAGGGCTTTAGCTTGGCCGGGCCGGAGGAGCTACGGGAGGAAGCGTCCGCTCACCCCGCCATCTTGGCCACGCCCCCCTTAAAGACTGTTTTAAATGGATATTAACTCTATGGATTCCCATTGCTTGTTTAAAATGTGAGATGCTCGTTAAGTGCTTTTTGTAATACTTCCGGGTGGTTGGTGTATTTATTACCCAAGTCACGTTGCAGTCGTTCTTCAATATGAAATCGAGTGACTCCACAAGTAGGCACAATTTTAATAACAGGATTTATGCCGTTTTGACTACAGACTGTGGGCCTCATTTACCTAAAAGTGACGCAGCGCGGCGGCGCAAGACATTTTGGTGCACCGAGCTGCGTTATGTTAAAAGCACTGGGATGCGTCGTATTAACAATACTACACATCGATGTGCTTTCCCCTGCGCTGGTGCACAATTGGCTGCCATGTATCAGCGCAGGCACCCTTGCGTCAATATTCAAGGGTGCCTCCATTGCGAGGATGATTGTTTTTGTGCACACCTTCCTGAACAAAAACAATCATTGATAGCATTTTCCTCTCTCTGCGTGTACTGCAGAAAGCAGCACATATAGAAAAAGGAAAAAACAGAGAAATTAAATTTTTTCTCATCTTTGTAACTCTGGGAATGTGTAGAGTTCCATGGAAGTTGCGTGGGAACACCCACAGCAACACCCATGGAATGCTCCTTTCACGCAGAGTAATGCATGAAAGGGGCCCATATTTACGAGGCCTTGAAAAGTCACGAAAGGTGACTTTACGTGACCTTGTAAATATGGGCAGGCACACTGTGTCACCAGTACGTCAAAAAACAGTGAAGCACCGGAAGTGCAATGGTCTTTTAAATAAGGCCCTTAATAAACTCTGGGCATATAACCAATTCAAATGGTGGAGAATACTGCTGAGTTTTCTAAGATGAAAATTAGGTCAAGAAAGAAGACTTGTAAGGCCTCCAAAGCGGCAGGATTAATCACAAGTTAAATGACAGATGGATTAAGAAAATTATAGTTTTGTCTCCAAAAATATAAGATCACGCGCAAATTAATGTGGAGGAGAGGGTGAGTAAGACAATCAAGCATTTTTTGGGGTGATTAGTAGATAATTGTATGCACAGACCTTTTAGTAGCTAAGTAATGTGTGAATTATAAAATGTGTTCATAAATAAATAAATCAGTTAATCAAGAACTCATAATGTAAGGGGAGCATTAGCTGACAAGGTTTTGTGGAATAGGCAGAGGTCTTGAATTTGATCATGAGTTTGACTGAGATCTGTAGGGATTTAATTGGGAATAGGAAACTATGCACTACTTCATCAGTGGCGGTAGTTGTAGGTGGTGGGCAACAGCACTTACATCTCACTCTTGCAGACTGACTCATATATACACACACACTTGCACCTGCCTCTGTTCCTTTTGGGCGACACTGTCACTCGACTTATGGACTGATTACAAGTGGCCCTAGTTGGATGCGATAATTATCCTACTTAATAAAATCTGAAACTGAGATGTTTGGAATTTATCAAGTATGATAATGATCAGCTATACTTTATTTTGTGGAATAACATGCAGCTCTTGGTACCTAGTGCACCAAAATCTGTATAATCTGGTAAATAATAGACCTGGGCAGAATTTCAATTACGCCGGAGTTATTTCAGTAATTCTGAGCTACACTTTGACACGTATTTACAGATAATTACACAGTTACTTCTCATGTGTAATTGAGAGTAATTTGGGGGGAAAATACTACCGCAAGAGCACATTTAAAGCAGCATTCTATGCAGGGTGCAAATATTGTAAATGTTGCTTCTTAAAATGTGTTATAATGCCAGCCACTTTCAAGATAGTTGTCATCCACTCTCATTTATTATTTTGGAGTTTTGTTATGGGCTACTAGCCACCACAATTTGGGGCCTTGAAGCATTCAAGTGACCAGAAATTGTAATTGTAATTGCATTTATATAGCGCTTACTACCCCTGATGAGGTGTCAAAGTGCTTTTTGGTGAGTAGCACACTACTCCAGAACCCAAAAAGGATTAGTAGTGAATTAGTATAGGGAAATATGAAATTAATTTGAGTGGTGGACATGTGAGTCTGTTATTTGGGTTGAAAAGGATAGTGAAGGTATAGAAGATGGAGGGGTCTAGAAAGAGTTTTTTTTGTAGATCCTATCAGCAGTAGCAGGTTTGGGATGAGTAGAAAGGGAGGGAAGAGTCAAAGGGAAGGGTTTTGAAAGGATTGCTTGGGAGATCTGAATAGTAAAAGAAGTTTGAGATGATACAAGGTGGGTAAAGGAGGGAAGGGTCTAGAAAGGGTTATTGGGATTTTTTGGGTATCATAGTAAGTGAGGAGTAGGGAAGAGTCTAAAAAGGGTTATTTTGGGGATCATTGAAGTCAGAGAGTGGAGGTAGAGGATATACTGAGAGAGGTATAGGGTGAGACATAGGGTAGTGCAGGGGACAGAGTAGTAGATTGAGGTTTGGGATGAGTCAGAGAGTTGAGGTAGTGGATATATTGAGGTAGGGAGAGGGTGCGATATAGGGTTGTGCATTGGAGATGTTGAATTAGGAGTAAAGTAATAAATATAAAGATACATAAGTAAGAGGAAGGTATGTTTGTATAAGTAAGGTATTATATCTAGATTTAAGTTGTATTAAATAAACTCAAACGTTCAAGTGTTGCTGTACTTTAAGCTCATTTATTGTTTTTTATATATATATTTATTTACAGAGAGTATACCCCAGCACTCAACATTTACATATGATATCTATTACAACATGAGTTTGTCCTACAGAGAATATACAAATTAATTGTATCTAGTAACATGGATTTTGATGTTTCATGAAAGAACTTTGCATCCTTTTCACAGGTTAAAGAAAAACAAAAAACGTAATCATGTTCTTAACAGTTTGGCAGTTCAATTGTAGACATATTAAATTAATTTCAATGCTGAGAAAAGAAACAAAAGTACAAGGACCACACAATGTAATGGTGGAACTTCCGAGTCAAATTAAAGAAGCAGTGTTCGATGACAAAAAACAACCGACACGTATTTCGTCACTAATGTGACTTTTTCAAGGCTTGAAAATACAATCTCAACGTTGCACCGAGTAACATACAAAGCGTATGGTATGGAAAAAGAAAATCGTCCCAAGATCCTCTTTGTACCAATCTTGGATGTTTCTAAAAAACAAATTGTCTCTAAATTCCGATGATATCGATGTATCAGTCATGTATGGTGAAACTACCAGTCAACAGAACTGGAGGCTCTCAAACTGCACTCATTAAGTTATTAAAGCTGCATTCCACTAGTTTAAAGTACTTGAATACTTCATCGTATGCGGACCATGATAAGGCCCTGTGATTCAATAGTCTTCATCGCTTAAAGTCCACTTTTTTCTTGTATGGTGGGATTTTGAGGTGAGCTGTCGCTCTAGAGAGGAGATTCCCTTGTTGAATGTTTTTGGTGATTTTATTCCTGATGAAAAGCGGCCCTGTTCCATGTATCGCTTTGTGAGTGATACAAAGCAGCTTGAATGTGGATCTTGTGGTAACCGGTAACCAACGTAGGGCCCTCAAGGCAGATGAAATGTAAGCTTGGGGCTTAATATGTAAGAGGAGTCTGGCAGCAGAGTTCTGAATCCGTTGTAGTCTTTTCATAGTTGTTACAGATGATCTGTGGTAGAGGTTATTGGCTTAATCAAGTTTAGACAGTACCTGAGAGATAGTAGCTTGGACCCTGCGTGGAAATCCCAGGTGGGGGGGAATGTGTTGCAGAGTTTTTATAGTAATGAAGCTGGATCTTGCTAGTTTATCCACTTGGGCATTCATTGATAGCTTGGAGTCCATGGTAATTCCTAGGTTTCTTACTTTCTTAGATACTTTAGGTGGTATTCCCAAATCGTCGGGCCAGGCGGTGAGTGGGTCATAATTTTTCCAATTGCCACATGTGGGTATTCAATTTGAGGTGGCTCCATGTCATCCACACTCACTGATCAACGGCTCTGAGGCAACAGATAATTTGTGAGTTTCCAAAGTCTTTGGGACTTTCCAGTGTAAGGAATTCTTGTGTGTCATCTGCATAGTTATAGCATGTGAAGGGTGAAATTGATAGATCAGTGCTGGTAATGACTTCATGTAGATGTTGAAAAGCATGGTTGAGATGACACAGCCTTGTGAGTAGAATGTTTCACGGATAGACATGGTTCCCACTGAAGCCATCTACTAAGATGTTTTGTTGTAGTCCCACTAAATGGGTTCACACAGAGGGCACAGCCTTTGGCTAGCAGACGTTCATAACCCTGTTGTAGAGTGCAGTTTAGTCTCATGCATCTGACTGGTAGAACTAGGATATCATTGTGCATTGCTGCCCCAAGGACAATGGCTTTATACAAATCACAGAGTCAAAAGGTGTATCTTCAAGGAATTCGCCATTTTGAAGTAGTCATTGTCAAGCCTCAAATGTATTGTTAGAGAATTCCAGAGGCAGGAGGCCTGGTAAAAGACAGGTAAGGCACCTGAATCCTTCATTTCTGAATCGATAAGGTGACAGCAGACTTTTAACAGCTGATCTGGGACTTTCAGTTAGTTGATATGGAAGAAATAGACTAGTGATGTATTTCAGAGTTCTGTCATGGAGCGTCTTAGGAATAATAGAGAGTGCTTTAAATGCTGTCTGTCTTTTCAAAGGGAGCCAGTAGAGAGACTGTGTGTGGCAATGTGATCCTGGTGTTTTAGTCCCAGTACTGTGCGAGCAACATGGGTTTGAACTTGTTGACGCTTGTCGAGAGAAGTTTTAGAAAGACCACTGATGGGGCTATTACAGTAATTCTGGTGGGGTAAGACTACAGCAGAAGATCAAGACAATTGTTAGTCAGACAATTAATAGTGGCAGAATATCTTACAGTTGGCACAGGTGGAAAAATGCCGATTTGAAAATCATATTTCCCTGTAGAGAGAATGAGAGATCATTGTTGAAGAACTTGGTTTTCCATTGTTGGGGTTGGGGGGGGGGGGGCACGAATCTTTATCCATGAAAGGGTGAAGGAGGATATTCGACTTTCTAAGCTAAATAGCAAGATGTCAGGTTTTTCTGCATAAATCCATAGCCACTGTTCTACATCCAGCAATGGACAAGAGCAAGACAATGGAAAATCTCTATCTCAAACAAGCCTACAATTTGTTTAAAGCTCTAATATTTGTAAGATGTTTTATTTGTTGCCATTTTAATGAAGTGCAAGGATGTGGAAAGATTCAAATGTCATGGCCTAACACTTGTGGTTGACAGTGGCGTAGCTAGACCTAAGACCACCCAGGGCGGTCTCTGCGATTGCCGCCCTACATTTGCCGTATTGAAGTGCGGGGGGGGGGTAGATTTCTTGGAAGGCCGATGCTGCCCCATGATGACCACACTGAAGAGAGGAGGGGGGCGGGGAGGGAGGGTGCTGGCGATTGCTGCCTCTAGATGGCAGGTAAGAGCTGGGGGAAGCCCGCTCCCCCTACCCTTGCTAAGCCACTGATGGTGGAGGGCCACATGGCGGAGAGAAGGGAGTTAAGTTGACCATTGAACCACCTATCGACATGTGACATGGGCTTATTGACCATTGCAGCTCCTGAGGAAATATTGAACAGCTATAGATGTCAATGCATTAGTATCGAGATGCGTATGTATCAAAAGTGTATTCCTGATTGCCCATATACAAATGTTTGTACTGTACTGGTACTTGTCTTATAAATGGCTAATAAAGTTTGTTTACAAAAAAGAAAAAAAGCACTGGTGGTGGAACAACAGTTTTTTGAGTGTGTATGCTGGCGTTCGGAAACACAACACAACACAAATATAGCAGTTCACAAAACTGGTATCACTGAGTAAGTGAGCATAGCAAGGCACCTAGGGGCATATTATCATGGTCCGGCGTTAAAATTATCGCCGCTTTAGCGGCAGAAAACTACCGCTAAAGCACCGATAATGGGCTTGATAATATGCCCTTGAGAATTCCCATAGAAGCCCATGTTCAGGTGTCAACATGGGCTTCTATTGGAATTCTCTGCGGCATATTATCAGGCCCATTATCGCCGCTTTAGCTGCAGTTTTCTGCCGCTAAAGTGGCGATAATTTTAACGCTGGACCTTGATAATATGCCCCCTAATTCTTTCCATGGAGGTTAACATGGATTTACACGGCTTAAAAGTATTAGGGAATTGAATCTGCTGTATCTGTATGTTCTCGTTAGACACATTTTGTTTTGTTTTGCATCTATGACATTCCAGACAAGCCTCACTGGACCCAGCCTCATCACTGTATAAAAAACAGAAAGAAGCAGCTAGTTACTGGAAGGTCACGAGAGGGTGAAACTGGACAAACCCGTTCACTGTTCAGCTACACTAGCTATCTCTAGCTAGAACACCATCTGACTGCTATTTTAGTTTCATGGGCAGCATTTCTAAGATAAGGTTAGTTTAAAAAATCTATAAAAAAGGGAAAAGTCAGCAAAAGATGGTATTTCTCACTTTGAAATATAAACTTGAAATATATAAGATCATAATACTTCAAAAGTATTTCAGAGATGTTTACAATAGTCCTAAATGATTATTAATGTAAACAGAAGCAGAATTGATAGCTAGTAATAGGTATAGAGAGTTGTCCTGGAAATCATATCATAAAAACACTGGGGTAGATTTACAAGCCCCTTGCGACATCTTTACGACACAGTTGTGTCACTTCTGTGACGCAGCGGCATTGTAAACAACGCACCACTATGCGACATATTTACAACGTGACGCATCTAGGGAGATGCGTCACGTTGTAAAGCCCTGCGCTTCATTATACCTGGGTCAGTTATAATGTAGGGTGGGCGTTCAATCGCAAGGAAGCCTCGTAAAAGTGATGCAGTGAAATATACAAGATTTCACTGAGTTCCTTTTATGACCCCGCTGCGTGAAAACCTTACGCCTGAGTGACGCTGCACAGAAAGTTAGGCCGCCCCTGAGCAGTGCTGAAGTTGCATCACACTTGCGACACAACTCCAGCACTGCGTCACCTTTACACCGACAGATGCGTCATGCATCTGTCTATCCTTCGCCACAGTGCGCCGCATTGTAAATGCGCCGCATCCATGGTGGCGAAAGGCTATTTTTCCATCACACACAATAACTGTTGCATCCCTGCTAATATGCAGAGTGCCCTGCTGATATGCAGGGATGCGCCAGTTATTGTAAATCTGCCCCACTAACTCCTGGCTACTTCAGGAGTCCTAACATGTAAAAATGCCTGATCTTTTTCTCACAGGTTGGCAACACTATTTCTAATGCAAATGCAAATGTGCCAGCCCTTTCAGTTTCAATTTAAAATGATCATCAACGAAAAAAAGTTAAAACAGGGAGATTTGAATTTTACAATTACTACATTCGCCTTATAGATTCAATGAAATATGTCAATAGTTCGATGGATCGGTGATTAACAAATGAAATGGAAAAATAAATGTGACCAAAAAACAACATTTGGCACTTCTACAAGTGGCATGCCCTTTTTTTTCTCCTTAATTACGCTTGTAATTAATCGAGGGAGTGCTACGACACCTGCCGCATCACCACTTCAAGCGCCACTGGACAAAAGCTGAAAAACGCTTCATCCGAATGTATAAAAAAAGCTTAACCGAGGACAGATTCACATAAACCGCAAGAGGGCAGCAGCGCATATGAAATGAAGCATTATTACTCTATTCCCATCGAGATTTGAAGAAACATCCCATGTCTGAAGTACGAATTTAGGCAGCATGGCTACTTCTAAGAGGAGGTCGTGTTTAATAAACCAGTGGGAAGGAGTTGCCTCAGCAATAAGCAATATATTTCAAATGCTCATATAAAAAATATTGAATACGCAATTAAATGTGGCACTTTTTTCAATTATTCTAGTCATGCATTGTTCTGCTGAGCGTGTAGTTAGTTGTGTAACAAATTCTGTTTTAACCACAAAGCATGCAAAACGCAGAATAACATTTACCTCCTATAAATAGTAAATCTGAATAAAATGCATACAATTCGGTCCATATCTTAGCACAACATAAGCATTGGACGAGAAAAATCAAACCAACTCCATCATGTTGAGACAATATGGGCCCGATGTGTGAAATGATTTTGCGTTTGGAAAGCCCGCGATTTCCCAGATCACAGGCTTTTCGAAAGCAAAATCAGAAGCATCAATATACCGAAGATATCTCTTCAGTTGAATGTTTCTGGGTAGAAAAGAGCACTTTGAAACCTATTCAAAGTTATAAAGAGGAGGAGCATGAAAACAGCGCCCTCTTCCATTTGGAATGCAATATATCAAGTGGTTGTGGTCGCAAACCATTGACCAAATAGCGACACCTGACTTTGGGGTGGTATACAAGTCGCAAAGCAGAAGCTGTTACCAGTTGTGCCCGCTGCTTAACGGGAGTGGTGAGGCGGGGAGGGGAGAGGAGAGGATGGCATAAAAAAAAAAAAATCACTTACCTGCAGGCCGGCTGCCGCCTCTCGGTCCTCTTTGGTAGTTGATGCAGGAAGGACACAGGCTCCCATAGCCAATCACGACGCTGCTGTCACCAGCATGACAGCAGCGCCCTGATTGGTCTGAGTGCTGTGGTTTGACACTTGGACAGGGACTGGAAGCCTGTTTATGTTCTCCACCCAGGCTGTGCAATACAGCCAGGTAGAGAACATGCAAAGTGCGCATGACTGTTTGGCCAGCTTAAGACGGCCGGCCAAACCGTCATGCGCACTTAGAGAATGCCCACCACTCCTCCCCCTGGGCCTTGCTCTGGCCTGCCCCGCCGCACCTAAGCCAGTATGTAAAAACAAAATGATAACAACATTGTGTTATTATCATTTTATTTTTCCTTTTTGAACTGTTCACAGAGCAATGGGGCGACGCTCCTTCGCCTTAGCGGAGAAGCTGCCACCTGCTGCTACAATGGAACAGGTTCTGCTTTGTGAAAGGTGGTGGTTGGTCTCACAGGGAACAGACATTGATCCAGGGGACTTCTCAAATGGTAGCAGCAAGCCTGTGAATATTTTTATTAAAAGCATGGCTGGGAGACCACATGCAGGTAGTGTTAATGCAGGAATAGAGGTCTTCTGCCCTCACAAGACTCTGTACTTGAATTCGCATGGGGTCGCAAAATGTTCCTGCCACTTACATGTAAATGAAGGAAGAAGTTCTGCACTTCCTCTGACTGAGTAGTACATCATTCGTATAGCAGAATCAAGCAGACCACAAACCAGTCGATATGCAAAAAACTGGTTGGATTAAAACAGAGGATTAGTACATCAGTCCCAAATTTCCACAAAGTTTATTTTTAATATTTTTGTTATATTGGAAAAGACGTATCAGCACTTGGGTGTAGCTCGTACCTGGCAGGCAAATCCTGACACGTCCTCCCACAGCTCATCAGGACAGCCGCAACCCTGATGGATTTCTGAAAGAACCAGAAAAGCTGACTCTTCAAGTGATCTTACTTGCAGATCCCGCACCTACTCAGCGCCTGGATACCCTCACGGGTGACATTTTTGCGCTCTACAAATCCACGTTATATTACATTACTTGTTGCGAGGTCCATAAATGAGGATCGGTCTTCTTGCAGAGACGTCAGAAACTAATGGTCTACAATCAGCAACAGAGAGTTTTTTTTATTAAATCCATGATCAAACAATGGGCAGCCATGGTCCATGGTATCAAGTGCATGCTCATGCATGACCGTGGTTTGTTTATGAACGTAGAAATGGTAGATGTGAATAATCATTGTACTGATTTAGGCCATACACATATACTGATACCAAGGGCCCATTTACAGTCAGACAGTTTTCTGCCCAGTGTTTCCAGGGAGCTACTGTAATTCTGGTGGTTAATACCAACTATGGAAATTTAGGGAATAACATGGATGAATATAGGTTTCCACACTGATCTTTGCAAGTTTCTATCAGTATTGTACACCACCTGCCTTCAGCAGGCAAGCACTTTACCTCCTTTCAGCAGGTGAAGTGCCTGGAAGAAATACTTTCACCCCAAGGGGTTACTGGGCATCTTGCAATCCTTATTCTTTCTGGTCTACGCCAAGCATCAAAAAAGTCAAACTCCTGAGTTCCTAAATATGCAAAATTACCACTTGTGGAATTAAAACTAGGTGTACAATCCCTAATGTGAAACTAGATTGCAAGATGTGCATATGACTTTTTTATTGACAATTCCCCTTCCATGCATCCCCATTCCATACAGCGTGGCCAACTATCCCTTTTTCTGTGAGATGGCACCGGCTTTTGCACTGCTTTTCCCACTGAAGTGAAACAACAGATATTCTGCTTTTTTCGTTCACAGAGGACTAAACAGAGAAACATGCTCATCAGTAGAATGTTTAACTACCTCCGAGCCAACAATGATGGAGCAAATCACTTTCATGACAAAAAGATAAAAGTCGATAATTAGGTGAGTTCCCATACAGACTCCAGAAATCGTCCAGGGGCATATTATCAAGGACGGCGTTAAAATTATCGCCGGTTTAGCGGCAGAAAACTGCCGCCAAAGCGGCGATAATGGGCTTGATAATATGGCGCAGAGAATTCCAATAGAAGTCCATGTTCACACCAGAACATGGACTTCTATTGGCATTCTCAAGGGCATATTATCAAGCCCATTATCGCTGCTTTAGCGGCAGTTTTCTGCCGCTAAACCGGCGATAATTTTTAACGCCGTCCTTGATAATATGCCCCTCAGTTTTTTAAAATCTGAGAACAAAGCTGAAGTATGAGAAATCACTGTGGCCTAATCCGAGCAGAAGAAGGGAAGTGAGTGACTATGGAAGACATTCAAGGCGAAAGGGAGAGAGATAGACATCATGTATGTCTACTTGTGAGCCTGTACAATTCTTTACAAAAGCTAAACTGAAGCATCAGGGGAAAGAGACATGGTTTAATTGTAGCTATTTTGAATTTGCAGTGGACCTAATGAATGTTGTTTTGATGACTGCATCTAGCTGTCGGTTTTTACTGGTGTCCCATAAATAAGTGTGCTCTTATTTAGTAGGGACAGCATATATGTGATCTTTTATTTAATTCTACTCCCCTATGTAAAGTATGCATCCAATCCACTGTACATCGTAATCAGCACTTATGTCTAAATTGACAGCAAGTTACAGTTTCAAATCCCAGCATAGCTTGCTCGGACTTTCACCTTTTTGAAGTGAACAAATTGTAGTGCATTAAGTTCAGCAGTACAATCACTTGCTATTTACTGCACTACAAAACAGAAAAATGTGGTACTGTGGACCAGATGAATAATGACATATTGGCTTGAGTATTGTTATGATTATATAGTGCTTATAAAGAAAGTTCTCTTTTTGTATGATCCCTCCTCTCCAGGTTTTGGACTGATAGTGCTCGTCGTCAACTCTGTTTCACTGGGCCCCTGCTAACCAGGCAGTAGTGCATGTGCTCTGATCCTTGAAATGTATACAATTGGCTAATCGCTGATTTGCATATTCAACTTATCTGTAAGTTCCTAGTGCATCATACCACCACCTAGCCACGCCTGCCAACGTTAAACAGCAGGTCGGACTCAACTCGCTAGTTTGTCCCACTGACAGGGTCCTGACTTTCGAAAAGTTTCTCTTTCTGAAGGTAGCAATCTTCACCGGTCCTGCTTTTTGGCGCTAGAAAGATCTGTCTAAAACTTGGAAAAATCTCATCTTTGGTTCCCTACATCCGATTTTTGGTGTTTTGGTGTCTCTTTGCTCATTAACATTTTTATGAATTGAAGTGGGCTTTTTATTGTGTTATGTTTTCTACTTTTTAACTATATTGGTGATTGTAAATGCTTTACACATTTCTCCTGTCTGCTCTGTGCTAAAGCTAACATGGGTTAAGCTCGGGTTTACATTTTTGAGATGTAACTGGACTCTGTAAGGAATAGTGTCTTTTATTACTTGAAGAAAACTACCATCCACTTAAACTAATAATTCACTTTTTCACAGAGCTGATTAACCATCATCGCAAAACAAATATAACAGAAGTATAAACACCAGAGTTAGACCAGCTGGGATTTGAACATGTTGGGTTTAAACATCAGATGCATTACTCACTGAGTTAGTAAACCTGCCACATTCACCTCCCAATGGTGTTTTTACATATCAACCTTCAAATCTAGTTGTTGCAAGCCATGCTAATAATGACCATGGGAAATTAACTCCCCCTTTCAGTGTAATAATTTACCAAGTTAAGCACCCAATGATTTGAGCTTTAGATTCACAACCTTACCGTCACCTTCCTGAGGTGGATTAGTTGAGTTTCATTATCTTGGAAAACAGTAACTTATTTTTTCCAGTCGTACCTAAAACTATTATTGTAATCCAATGTGCTCTATTGCCTTCTCCATCTGTGGGTGGGATAGGTTAACAAGTGAGACAATTGGCATTTATTTCTATTTTGTCTATTTTATTGATTTTTAAGAAAAGCCTTTCTAGTTCTAATATTTTGGAATGACAGGATTAGAAGAGTCGGGGTTGCTTTCTAATGCTACATCATATGAAAAAAAAGGAGATTAATATGAAAAGGAGATTAATATGGCATTGCATAAATTGTATGTAGAGGGTTGCTTTAAATGGAGAGATTTATTGGATTACTGCCTCTAACTTGTGCTTTTTGTATATTATGGTAACCCTTCCAAATTATTCTCCTTGGGTTGGATCATCGCATTGAGTATAATTAATTGAACGATTGGATGAATTAAAAAGAATGAAATACTTTTAAACTTAGCTTGCACTTTTCCTGTTGTATGACTTTGCTATTTAGACTTTTTCTCTGGATGTTGTCATCACTTTTATCCTACGTGGATGATAAACTGTTGGGAAAATGTGTCCATTATTGCTAATTATAAAGAGAATGATGATAAATTGTGCTCACTTACAAATGATATGCTGCAGTGGGTTGGATTGTATGATGATATATTAATTACAAAAATATTGTAGTAACAAATATTGTGCTAAAAATATCAATCACCCTAATATTGACTTTCTTTAGCCCGTATATAAATAACAAAAATATATTGACTACAAAAACATCATAAAACTAGCAATATTTAAACCCAAAATTGTAAGTATGAAAATATCGACAACACATTAAAACGTATGTAAAACATTACAAAATCAATAATAACAATGTCAACCTCTTTAATATTGTAGAAATTATCAAATAGGATGCCTTGCATTAAAATAATATACTAGAGCACAAAAAATTAATGTTAAATATTTAAAATATTTTGATAAGGAAAACCTATTGCAAATGAATCAGCATCTTTCATATATTATAAAACCTAAACCTAAAAAGCCTACTTAGAACATAAAACAATCATATTCAGTTAACACAGAACTGATTTAGGAATGTATAGACCCAGAACACAAGAAACTCCCAAGTTTGTGCAGAGCTAGAGCAATCCATAGGAGCCTGTACCACTGCCCGATTGGAAGGCCTCCAGTAACAATACCATCAATCTCCATAAGGAGAACAGCCACACCTTTTCAAAAAGAAAGTTCACAGACTCTTCACAACTAAAAAAAACATAACCTAAGCACTGTTAATTTTCATTTTCAATTTCAAAAATAATTATAATCAAAGTCATTTTTTTGTATATCCCTAGTATAGAACTGAAATGTTTAAAATGTGAAACACCAACCCCAAAAGAACAAAGAAAAGTCCAAAGCATGGCAAGACAAATTCAGTAACAAGCACAAAAACTGTGAGAATAAAATGTAAAATGTTAACAATTAGTTTTAACCTTCCAACCCTATTTAATAAAAAAATTAAATACATTGAAAATCTAGCATAAGCAAAGGCATCATTAATTTCAAAAAATGATTATAATCAAAAGCAATAAAATGCACACATTTTTATATATTCCCAACACAGAACTGAACGTCTAGTTCTAAAAAATCAGATTCTTGAAAAAAATATGAAACTTAGCACAAAACACGAGTAAGTTACAAAGGAAAAAAGATTGTAAGTATAAAATCTTTCAAATAATGTAATGGTACCCTTATAACCATGTTTAATTAAAAATTAACAAATATAAGATATATAATTGTCATATTTGTATCATTCACAGATACATAATATGTCCAATGCTGCTATGTACATAACCTCATAAGAAGGGCAATCCCTACTGAGACATATGGGTTATACATTCAGTAAAGAGAGCCCTACCAAACAAAAAACTCACTTTCCTTGTACTACCTAATAATCTAACAGCCAAAATACAGGCTTTAGTGGAATGCAAGATTTAAGAGAAGAGAGCTCAATCTCTTCTGCACCAACAGGAATAGAACTCTGCTCTCTATAAGAATGAGAAAAATTAAAAACTAATGATGATTTTCTGAATTGTATATAAGTTGCTAACCCTCACATGATGCACTATTTGGTAATCAAAAGGCACTTTAAATCTTGTCCTTCACCATTTACACGAATATGAACAATTTACTAATATAGCACTGATTTATGCACTGTTGCCAAAGACAAAAAGCACCACGTAAAGAATAACAAGCAACAATAAAAGAGAGAACCACGAAAACACTAATGTATCACTAATTTATGCACTGTTACCAAATAAACAAAGTACCATGTCAGGAATTAAAACAAAAATAAAAGAGAAAATCAATAACTAATACCCACCAAAAAATAATTATGGATTTTGATCATTCTTTTCTAATCTTGCTTTAAATAATACAGTAGCAGTCAAGAAACGTTGAGGGACTACAAATCCCAACAGGCTTAAAAACAGTAAGCCAATGGGAAGCAAACAGTAGTACTACATATGACCAATCAGGACCCAGGGACCTCTATAATACCTATCTTGACTGCAAACAGTCCTCTTTTTTTTAGAGAGAAGTTATAAACGGGTATTGAACCTAGGAAAAATGAGACACACAATGGCAACTGCTAAAACAACTGTAAACACTTCTTGAAAAAAGTAAAAAAAACTGAGTCCGGGTGGAAGTGGAGGTGAAAAAGTAGTAGAGTGAAAGAGGAGTGGAGATTTAGCAGCTGTTGAAGCTGAAGGAGCTGAATCCAGGGAATCAGGATGCTTCTTATGTAGATGAAGATATTGAAGGAGTAGGCACTTTTTGGGTAGGATTCTTTAGTGAAATTAAGACTTTCTGTCATAATTACTAGGAAAATCCACATTTTATGCAAGACTAAAGGCTCCTATTATACTTGTTTAAAGCATATTAATTACTACAGAAGAGGCAGTATGAACAGGCCTGCAATAGAAAGTCCAAAAAGTGTTATCATTAAACCAATCAGCAGATCTCAGGATATCCTCCAAACAAGAACCATCTCAAAAGTCTTTAGATGTCTTGACTCCCCGGGAAGAGTGAGCACCAAATAAGGTGGTATCTGTCCTTGCACAGGACATATCCCAATTCACCCAACAGACAAGTGTTGAGGAAGAAACTGGTTTATGAGGCTTTCTGAAGGAAATAAGGAGTTGGGTATCTGAGGATGTTCTGAGATAGATGGTCTTTTGTTCATATGTTTTTAGACAATTTCCAACACACAGTTTGGGTTCGTTAGGAAAGAAAGGATAAAAAACAGTTGATACATTAGTTGTTGTATGTTTTCTTATGCTGAAGACATCATCTGTGGGATTGAAATGACAAGAGGAAATATCCACCGCTTTTACATCAGAATGCGTTTGATGGAAATGAATGACTGAATGAGGATTATTTATAGAGTGCTCAGCTACTCCAGGAGAGTCCTGGTGCTCGGCATCAGAGGCAGGACCAACAGGTTTCCTGAGACCCTAAAGTTTAAAGAGGTATGTTTTCAGTGTTTTTTTTAAGCTTGTTTGAAATTAAACACAACGGCATCGTTAATTCGGCAGAGAGTATTTTGAGAGAAAGAGAGACATTTTCTGGCCATGAAATTAACATTTGTAAGGCCACATTCACATCCCATAACTGAATGTACTTTTGAAACGCTATATTGGAGAATCTTACTTCCATTAATAGAAGACAAAAAAGAGGATGTTCTCCCACAAGTTTCCCATTGATATTGGAGTGATTCATTGAGATTGCTGAATGGTAAAAATTGAATGCATGATAGATTTTACCTCTACTAGCTTGTGAGTCTTGCAAGTTTACTATTAGGGTGACGTTTACTGAAAAGGGATCAAAAGATTTTCTAACACACCAGCTTGATCAAATAGACCCGGCTCAGTAGACCAGGCTCATTTGTAATCTTTGGTAGTACCTGGAGCCCAGGACTTTTTGATATTGTCTGAAGATTCTGTTGTAATGCTTGGATAAGGTTAGGAAGACCCGCTTCCTTAAAAGCAGAGATAGTAAGAGGAGTGTCTAGGCCTAGGTTGTGAAAGTGTCCCTCCAGGTCTTAAAGGAGGGTGGGAAAGGAAGGTAACAACATGGTGTAGTTGACTGCAAGTTCTTGAAGGGAAGGATACCATATGTGATTACCAAAAAGGTATATTAGCTGCCTACAGTCTTGCCATAACATTTTCTGAATAGTAACTAACTTGCTAACCCTCACATGATGCACTATCTGGTAATCAATGGCACTTTTAAATCTTTTCCTCCACCTTTTACACAAATATGAAAAATTCACTTATATATCACCAATTATGTACTGTTACCAAAGAAGCAAAGCGACACGTCAGGAATTATAACACCAATAAAAGAGAAAACCACCAAAGCACCAATTTATCACTAATTTATGCACTTTTACCAAGCAAAGTGCCACATTTCAGGAATTACAAACAATTATAAAAGACAAAAAACAATACTGAATACCCACCAAAAAATAGTTACGGATTTTGAACATGCAATGACTCATTAAGTCCTTAAAATATATCCTAATATAGCAATTGAAGGCTGTTATTACCTTTTAAATCAAATCTGATGGAGCTATCTAAGAAATCCGTGTTATAGATTACTCTAACACATCTCAATTTGCCGCTCAAATCAAAAAGATATTTCCCTATCAAATGCAACACCAACAGAAGTAACCAAACATTATGGGGCAGATTTATAATTTTTTAGCATACCGCAGTGCAACAACCAAAGAGGAGAAAGCAGCTTTGCTGCTGCTTTCATCCCCTGTGCTTGTGCACAAGCAGGCTGCCTAGTGTCATCTGTCATGCACAATCTTTGCACCATCTTGCAGAGGTGTGTACATGATGTCTAGTATGGGATTTGGCAAACACAAGGAGATGATGGGTGGAGCACTGAAACTTTTCAGACGCTCACCCCCAGTAACAGATCTGGATTGAATCCATCATCGTTCTTTAGCTCAATACGCCACCTCAGTTCAGACCCAGCTATTTGCAAATCAGTCTTGACCCTGTGCCTCATGGAAACAGTCCAGCCCGAACGGCCAAGCCAGATCTTCCCTGAACAGGAAACAATCATCCTGGGACCGGTTTCGCCCTAAGTTGGCAGGGTATGCCCAGATGTGGGTCCCTTGCTCACTTTGCCACTGGATTAAAGCTAGTCTGGCTGATGAGGGGTGTTACCCCAAAACCGGTCCCAGGATGCTTGTTTCCTGTCCAGGAAAGACCTGGCTTGGTGGTTTGGTCTAGACTGTTCCCACGAGGCACAGCGTAAAGACTTATTTGCATATGGCTTGGTCTGAACTGGGGTGATGAAGTGAGCTAAAGAACGATGATAGCTTCAACCCAGATCTGTGACTGGGGGTGAGTGTCTGAAAAGTTCCAGTGCTCCGTCCATCATCTCCTTGTGTTTGCATAGTATAGGATTTGTACTAAAAGCCTATGCTCCCTGTAAAAAATCATACGCCTAAACAAATGTTGACAAAAGAGGGAGACCAAGAAAATTAGAAAAAACAGTATGTTATTTGCAAGACGTTTCACTAGTCGCCTGAGATTGACTCTCGTCCGCAGTCCGACTAACTCCACCGACTGCAAGGTCCTTTTTCGGCATCCAGTGCCTCTTTACCTTTCACAAACCGCCCAATTGCTCCTCTGTGATGTCTTATGCTTAGGCCCAGAACTCCCTTATTTATTAAGGAATCGCCACTGCCTGCTCCTCGGCATTTGCCAACGTCCAGGTCCAACACGCACTGTGGTCCGAATTTGTTCATCCCTCCACCATAATACAAAGCGCCAGCTGAATTGTTCTCTATTGGTCGCACCCTCGAACAGTGATTACTACACTCTGCGTTACCAGCACTACTTAAGAAATCTGTGACCAAAGTCCTGATGATGACCATTACTTAGACTTAGCCTTAACCGTGGCCTTCATAGGGTCATTTGTAACTAATATTGAAATTGTATTTATATTTATCCCAATTGTATATATTCTTTGACCCCTTACAATTATTTGTGCTTTATTGTTTTTCGCCGTCTCATGCTGTCCACATCACTTGTGTCACTGCGCCGTTCACTGTCACTAACACAACCAGTGCATATTTGGTTATGTTTGGTTACTTCAATATATTTGCAATGTATTGCTGTGTAACTACCTGCAAATAACATACTGTTTTTTCTAATTTTCTTGGTCTCCCTCTTTTGTTTTCCCTTCTCTTGATTAGACTAAAGCACTTTCTTTAACGGTCCTTATAAATGATAACCGGTTGAGACATTGTTGCTTTGATATACTACTTACCCGGGGCTAACAGGTCCACTCGTGTACTTTTGTTTAATAAACAAATGTTGAAACATCCCACCCAATGTATGTGTGTTGTACTGTAGAGCAAAAAAGCAATGTGTGAAATATTCGGGAAAAACATTTTGCAAGTGCCTTCTTCAAAGAGGTGGTATTTTTTGACAGACAGCCCAATCAGCCAATCTTAGATCAAGCTTTTCATAAAATAATATGGGCGCTTGCCCTGATCCATCCAAATTACACCCCTGTAATGCTTCCGTGACACAAAGTGCTGCAAAACAGCACAAAGCCCTAAATACACTGAGGAAGGGGCACCTTTACAGTGCACTAGAAAGTAAATACTCTTTGAATACTTTGCACCGCTTTACGTCACTCTGCATGACTTTGTGCTGGCACTGAAACTTAGTAAAACTGCCTAATGACTTACCTATTATAGTTTCAAAGTTACAACCTGTGCATAACTATTTGAATTACAAAGAAACAAAAATTAAATAAAGGGTTCAATGTTATTGAATTCAGATTTGCACTTTTCACTCCAGCCCAAATAACACTCGGGAAAATGTTTGATTTTGGATAGTGCAGACTTACTAATCTCACACCAATCCAAGCACCATTAGGGAAAGTGTTTGATTTTGACAAGATCAGATTTACATTTTCACGGCTTCTGTCTTGGACAGAGGTGCCCTTTTAACAACACCTAACCCAATATGTCCTTTGAAATGCAGGCAAGAATGAATATAAGCAATGTAGAAATAAAAGAAAACAGTCACTCCAAAGGAAGTTATAATGCAATTTAATTGATAGCAGCAACAATTCATGAAATAACAGCAATGTCAAAAACACAGGTGATATCATATAGCAGTTACATGGATTCAAAAATAACTCAAATGTAATAAGATAGAGCACAAAATACAAATAAGATCTCTTATGTGCCTTGTAAGCAATGATGGAGACCCCTGGCTAGCATTCATGGTTAAAACCTCGTACAGAAGGACAGACAGTATTCAGGCTGCACAGCAGTATGTACTACCCTGTGCCAAAGTCTCCCCGATGTTTGTTCCTATATCCTTTTATGACTAATATGTTGGCAGACATTCCCTAGGATCCAATGGGTATACCCTAATGTACTCCTGCTGGTAGGCTTAATTTCAGATAATGTGGCTGTTTGTCCATGTACAGCAGATGGGCCTCTCTTTCGCTTGTCTCTTTCAACCTAGTCAAAGTTGCAAACTTCCCACGAGGTATTTCCATCCTTATCAAGGGTGAATAAGCTAATAGCACGGCATAATGTCCTCCACCCACCATCCTCACAGGATATGTTCTCAACCTTGATCAACTAACCAGGGAAACACTGACAATGGTTTAAGCTTGCTCTGAAAATCCTTGGCAACATATATATTAGCAAAGGCTACACGCTTAAGCTGTTCACAGAAAGTACAACTCGTCCTCATATTTGCACACACTCATCAACAAAGCTAAGTTAACCCTTGTGTGACATCCAGATTCTTGCACTGAATAAACACTGTATACTATAGCATCCTCAACAAATGTGGGGAAAGTGTTGAATATTGGGTAGTGCAAGTTTACTATTATCACTCCAACTAAATACTGCTAGAAAGACTGTTGTACTGGAGAGGGTGCAAATTGTATTTTCTCACTCCAACCCAGCTAATAGTACCGAAATTCTTTGATTTTGGGAAGTGCAGATTTACTATTCTAACTCCAACTCAATTTACATTGTGGGACGTGTTTGATTTTGCTTAGTTCAGATTTAATATCCTCACTCCAAACGAACGAACAATGCAGAAAGTGTTTAACTTTGGGAAATTCATACTTCTTATTCCTACTCCAAACCAAACAACATTGAGGAAAGTATTCAATTTTGAGGTGTGTATTTGTTATTTTAGCTCTATCCCAACTACTACAGGGGGAGATACATGGTTTGGAGGAGTTCAGGTTTACTATTCTCACTCCAACTCAACTAATATTGGGGAAAGTGTTTAATTTGGTGGATCAAATTTACTATCGTCACTCCAATCCAACTAACATTAGTGAAAGTATTGATTTTGGAGGGGTACAAATGTAATATTCTCCATCCACCCTAACTAAAATTGGGGAAATGTTGGATTGTTGAGACATGAGATTTACCATTATCACACAAACTAATACTACAAACGTTGTTTCGTTTTCGGGAATACAGATTTACTATTTGATTTTGGGGAGTTTAGGTTTACTATTCTCACACCAACCCTAACTAACATTGGGGAAGTGCTTTATTTTGTGGAGGTCAGATTTAGTATCCCCATTCCAATCAAACAAAAAATTGCAGGAAGTGTTTAATTTAGGGGAGGTTAGATTTACTATTCTTACAGCACCCCAAACTAAGCCAGGGAAAGTGTTTATTCTCAGGAAAGCAGATTTACTATTCAAACTCCAACCAACCACCGTAGAGATACATGCTTGATTTGTAGGAGTGCAGGTTTACTATTCTCACTGCGACCCAAATAACATTGGAGACATTGTCTAATTCTGGGGAGGTGAGATTAACTATTCTAACTCCAACCAAACTAACAGTGGGAAACGTGTTTGAGTTTTAGAAGGTCAGATTTACTATTGTCACTCAAACCCAACTACCTTTCTGGAAAATGTTGGGTTTGGAGGAGTGCAAACCTAATATTCTCACACCAACATAACTAACATTGGGGAAAATTGGGAGGCCAGATTTACTATTCACTAGCTAACCCATCTACCACTGGTGAAAGAATTTGATTTAGGGAGTTCAGATTTACAGTTCTCACACCAACCCTAAAAAACATTGCCAAAAGTACCTAATTTTGGGGAAGTCATATTTACAATTATTACGCTAAGCCAACTAAAAATAGGGAAAGTGTTTGATTATGGGGAGCCGAGGTATACTAAACTCACTTCAACTCCCCTACCACTGGGTAGTGTGCTGGATTTGGAGGAGTGGAAATTTAATATTCTCACTCTAACCCAGATTACATTGGGTAAAATATTGGATTTTGGGGAGTTTCAAATTTACCATTCTCCCTCCAACCAAACTGACATTAGAGAAAGGGTTTACATTTGGGGAGTTCAATCTTACCATTTTCTTTCCAGTCAACTAACATTGGGGAAAATGTTAGGGAGGCCATATTTACCATTCTCACATCATCACAACTAACACTGGGTAAGAGTTTAACTTTGGCTAGGTCAAATTTACTAATCTACCTAAAAACAAGTACTGCGGGGTAATCTTATTAACTTTCTATCATTCATAATAACTAATGAAAGCTAAACGCAAACGTATTGTAAAAATAATTCCCTTTAAATTAAAATATTTTACCTCTTGTTAAAAACCTCATTTACAAAATTGTACTATTAATTTAGTACTATATCAATTTAAACTAAATAATACATTATATAATCATAAAACAATTAAATAATGTATTACAACATTGAAACGAATTGATGATAACGTAAAACTTGGTACCATAGTTATGGACATCTCAGTAGTTCCTTCCAGTGACCTTCATTTTTCTGAGGATCCAGGAATCTATATTTTTTATAATCCTCTTATGTTGGGTTTGCCATTCCCCTTCACAGTTTAGTCAAGATTGATACAAAGTGGCTTGCCTGATTGGTTGCCTTACTGGATCTGCAATGACCTGGGTTATTCCTTGCTTGCAGTCTTATGATTCTTACTAGCAGTTAGGAAAATATATGACCATCCTGATTTGGAGTATTCTGCTGAGGATGCATTGTGCGTTATTTAACAAGGAGGAATGCCTGTCTTGACTTATGTCACTTATTTTCATCATTTAGCACCTGAAATAATTTGGGTTAAAAGTACCCAGTTATGGGTTGGAAAAAAAAATTCTATTGATCTATTTGCAATGTCTTACATTTTCTGAACGTATCATTTTAGTTATGTTGTTTGAACATAGATTACAAAAGAGATGAAAGGAAGGAAGGAATTCCTGATGAAGTTACTCTAACTCTTTCAGAATTGCTTGAACTGGTTAATTAAAGGTTTCATTTGAACAGTTGTCACAAAAGGAGCATATACGAATAGAAATTGTGAGGGATCCTCTGGCTGAAACGGAAAAGGAGCACCAGTAAAAGTCTGGGCTGTGTCTATATTGTGGACATGCTGGGCATAAGATTCAAGCCTGTGTTAAACAGTCTCCCAGGAATACCGGAAAAGATAAGTCACCTCCTGGGAAGAAGATAAAAGTGTATTTGCTTCTATATATTGGATCATTTATGAAATATACTAATAATCATTTGTTCTTTCTACCTAGTGGTAGGAGAACAAAATTAATTATGGTTAATCCACTTAATAGCTGGATGGTGCTGACAGTGAAATTTGTATTAATCAGGACTTAGCCAATAAAATAACTTTTGTATAAGAATACAAAACACCCCTGAAGGGAGCCAAATGTTCATGACGCCCCTTTAACTTCATGTCTGAAAGAGAAGACTCTTTGCCTTTGCAGGTTTCATTTGGTGATCATGGAGAACTATTTAGTTTTGACATCATTGCCTCTCCCAATTGCACTGTAATGTTTGGATTTCCTAGATTAAAGTGGCATAAACGTATGCCACCTGGTCAATTTGAGCAATACCTTTGTTGTTACAGGTTTGTCATGAACATTGTTATGCTACATACAGTTATTTTTCATTGAGAGATGAGATAAAGGACTCTACACTCCATATAAAAGTGGCTAATCTTTCTTCAGTGCTATTGGAGTGCCATGCTTTTTTGCCAGTTCATGATAAACATAGGTTTGTTCATTTTCCCACTCATAGAGCAAATGATTGCATAATATCAATCAAACCTGCCGATATTCTTTCTTTTGTACATATTTATTCCTTAACTGAGAAAAAGAAGACAATCCTAAGGGCTTATTAACAGGTGAATTGACAAAATTGTTTTAGTGGCAAAATGGTTTCATTGAACTGTCCTCATCACCTACTGTGGCACCTTTGTTATTGTACCCAAGAACCATCAAAACATTTGACCTTGTATAGATTATAGAGGTTTAAGTTAGATCCTTTGCCTTATGCAGGACATTTTGAAGTTGTTCCATACAACAATATTCTTTACTAAATGGGATATATGAGGTGCTTATCAGCTGGTCATATGAATGATGATGAATAGAAAATAGCTTCCATGCCCCCATTTGAGGATTCCAAATATAGTGTAATGACATTTGGGTTGTTCAATGCTACTGCTATTTTTCAATGCTTCATGAATTCAATATTTTTTGACATTCTGAATCAATTTCTATAGCTTTATTTACATGATATTCTAATGATTTCAAAGGCTCTTGCTGAACATCAAGAACATGTAGGTTTGGTGTTATCAACACTTCAGCAACGCAATTTTTCTGGCTAGCCTGCAAACAGTGAGTTTGAGAAAGAAAAAGTTCAGTACCTTGGTTTTAGAATGAATGCTGCTGACTGTTCAATGGATCTAAAGAAAGTTTTAGTTCTGGATTATCCTGTACCTACTTATGTTGAAGAGACCTTGGATTTACACACATTTATAGTCAGTTAATCATGAACTTTGCAGAGATAACCAGTGACTTTGCTCACATTTTGAAAAGGAAAATCTACAATGCTGGAATAGCCATCCAAGTAGATCAGTATTTTTATTTGCCCACTGTGATCACTTCTATTCCTATTTCAAATAATATTTTGGTGCATGCTCTATCCAACCATTACCCTGAGTCCTCACTTACGTATGATCTGCCTGTAATTCCCTCTCAGCATGTGGTAGGAGTAGGTCAGTTATTGTTAGATAAAGTCTATATGGCTCAGGGACTGATGAATCCAAAGAAATTAGAAAATCTTCATTGAAATACCCCTCTTGTTTAACAACATGATTTGTATCACAGCCAACAATCTATCTGGTAGCATCTAAGGAACTAAAGTTGAATGTTATGAAAATGTATCATGACTCCATTTCTGGCAAGAGATAAGTTAAAACTACTATGGATTGAGTTTTACGATCTTTTTAGTGGCTGACTGTTCATTCTAATGTTCAAAAATATGCCCTTGTCTGTCCTATTTGTGTCTAGCGTAAACCCTTACATTCTAAGCCATTTGAATCTCTGAAATTATTACCAGTGGCTCCTGAATTCCACATACCTTCGGAAGGTTCTTTCTCCTTCAGAATGATATCATGTGATAATAGTTAGAGAGGACACTTTTTCAAAGATGGCTAATATTCCCCTCTCTCCAGATTACCAACAGTTTATGAAATGTCTTAAGACTTTTGCTACATACTTCCTACCCCATACCATTGGCCTACATTAGGATCCTTCCTGAGAGGCATTGTAGCCCTCTATCCACCCTTCAAAATCAACCTGCTGGGACCCCCTGCCCAGCAGCCACATACGACTGAGTGATTTAGGGAGATCAGGTGCTGCCTGCTGGAACACCAAGGCTGGCAGGCAATAAGGAAAGGACTTGACAGCTCATCTGTGAACTGGCCTGATTATGGTGGGTCCGGCCAGGCCCTTCCTATAGGGTGGGGATGGTACCTTTGGTGGCAGAAGAAAGCAGCACATGTCCTCCTTTCAGGACTAGAGGCAACCCTCAACAGTCAATACCCTAGCATCTACATGTGCTACCTGCTGTGCACAACAAATCCCAGGTGGAGAAGGAACAGAGAAAATTGTGTCACTCCTCTTCCTGATACTACTTTTTTTATGCTTTTGACTTATCACATATAGTGCTACAGAAGTCAGTGCCTTTTGTTTTCAACTGTGAAACTGAGATTTTCCTCTGGGGGGTGCTTACTAGGAGTTTGTGAAATTCACGTCATTTGCTTTCACATAATTACATGAAATTTCAGTGAAATTATGCAAAATTACTCATAATGACATTAAATGCAAATCTGTCATTTCACTCTATATTTTAGCCCAAAATGCGTTCTTGCATTACCTCTTGGCACAAAGACACATTTAATCAAAAGACCATGAAAAGCAGCTAGTTGAGTTCTGTTGATCCTCTGAGTTTACTGCTAACATTTTACGACAAATTTTTTCCATTAATGGCACATAACTACGCAAAATGATGTAATAGCATATTTTTTAGGAATTTTACATAACAGGCATAACACAAAATTCCTGAAATCACATGAACTATGCCAGCATAATTTAAATTTCATCCAGTCCTAGTGCTTACTGGCAAAGTTCAGTTGACCCTAAAACCAGAAAGCATGAAAATATGATCTGTGCAGCGCAAAGATTCCCAAGGCTTACTTAGGGGTGAAAGTTTACATAAAAGCATTGATATGCATGGGCCATTGATGGCCTGTTCATGTCAATTATTTTCCCACTAGTGAACTGGCTTTGAGTGCAGGAGAATGTTTAACAGTATCAGGCCCTGTACCCTTGTGGCTCAAGCAAACTGGTGATGTAATGTGTCTGTGCAAGCATTGGCTGAGTGAGCATGCTATAGAATGTTGAGCGTAGATGCTATGAGAATGTTGTAAGGTGCCAGGATAAGGAACCACCAACATACCAAAGCCCACACTTTCACACACTGAAGCCAAGTCAGATCCTCCAATCCGTGTGCAGCAATGACTGATCCAGTACAGTTGAATCACAAGCAGCAACAAGATAGTCACAGGTGTACACTGCCTCCGGTACTGTGCACCTATAAAATCCTTTTATTTCTACAAAATAACAATTGGTCTCAAAGCACATACTGGTGAAACAAGAATACTCCATAAACCAAAGACACACAAGACACCTCACACTGATGTGATGTACCCTACCTCCTTAGCATACACCTGTTGAAACTTTCCATTCGTAGACAGTGACTGCCTGTCCCAGAGCACACTCAAGTGGAACTTTTGTCTCCCAGCCACAACATAACTCAACTAACACACATTGATGACAGGTCCAAGACCACATAACTTGTGGCTACCAGCCACAACACAAAGGGAGCCAACACTTACCCTCGCATCCCCTTAAAGCAAGTTGCTCATTTTCCCCACCTTTGCAACACATTATACAAACCTCGCTATAGGGTACTATCCTTTACCAAACACTGAAATAGTGTATTATCTTGTGACAGAGTACACTTCCCCACTTTTGCAACACCAAAGCCTAGGGTACAGCTGCACTTCCCCAAAGCATACACCTAACACCAGGTGCTCCATTTGCCCACACTAGAAGCACCATGGTCATTCAATGCAAAAGGACACTCCTCTTCTCCACATGTGTGCACTAGTATAGCCAAACCATTATGTAATTCCAAAATAACATTCAGATGGGTACATTTTACCAATCTCCTATCCAGACTCTCACATACCACACATACAAAAGTCACTCCCTACATGCCCAATGTGTACGTTCACACATCAAACTGCAGGACATTAATGTCATTACTTTCCCGATCTGCCACAGCAATACATAAAAATCACTCCTCCCGAACTCCAGAACAGAAAATATCCAATATGAAAGCAAAACAACTTTAGCTCTCCCAGCAGGGCAACCATTCCCATTGTTTGCATGAATCCAAAATATAACCCTGCATTGTCTAGATATAAGAAGCTCTATAAATACAACTCATCCATTTCGATAATTAGCATGAATACATTTCTATTTCCCCACACTATACAGAAGTGCTCACATTTCTGAAAAATACATTACTTCTAAAATTAAAAAAACCTCATGAAGCTCTGCTGCTCATTACTCTCTTCAAGAGCTCCATTGTCCATTGAAACACAGCAGGAATTGACAGGGCTAGAGAAAGTTCTGTAGTCTTGTTTCCTTTTCATGGCATGAACACACCAGGTTCCTGCTCCTTAGTTCTACTTAACTGTAACTTTCTTGCTGTAAGTACTTCCTCAGTGTCAGTTCTTTGGAGGCATAGGTGTAGTGTTCTTATGCTCTGCACAATAAAGAGAGAAAAGCTGAGTGCATTCCCATCAGCACTCCACAGATGTGCTTAGCGTTTTATGTTGATGACTCGCACTCAGTACCTCAACATTATTGCTCACAGGAGATGCACGCTGTCTTCTCTGGTGACCTGCACTGAACCCCTCTACATCAGTGCTGACAGGAAGTTTTGCCATGCTCTCCTTCTCCACAGCTGCAGTGAAGCCAGCCTTAACACCAATAGAGATGCGTGCTGAACCCCACGCTCCCCATATAGTCACCGGATGCCAGGCTCTCTTTCTTCAATACAGTGACTCGCGTATTCCATACAGCTCCCTCCTCAACAGGGAAATGTGTGTCAAAGCAGGTGCAGGGTATTTCACCAACACCATGTCTGCCTTCAACAGAGATTGGGTTCCGCAAGCACATCAGTGACACAACTCAACATAATGAAATGTTGTCTACACCAGTGTTTGCTCACCTAATGGCATATTGACTCATAGAAAAAAATGCCTCTAACGCCAAGACTGCCATATCTCACTTGATACCACACCATGGGTAAAGCAGATGCTCCATTCTCAAATCCTGTGCCCTTTCTTCATCTTAAACACAAAAGGAATAATTGATGGACAGGATGCTGAACAATGTCAAACATTCACAGCAGTCCAGAGATCTAGGTCTAAATCCATTGTTTTTATGCTTCCCATGCCATTCCAGTTTAAACCAAGCCATATGCAAATAAGTCTTGACCCTGTTCCCCATGGGATCAGTCCAGCCCGTCCTGCCAGGCCAGGTCCTCCCTGGACTGTAATCAAGCATCCTGGGACCGGTTTCAGGGTAGCATCCCTCATCAGCCAGGCTAGCTTGGCTCCACTAGCATGGAGAGCACGGTACCAATGCCTGGGCATACCTGTCCCACACGGGGTGACAAATGCAAAAAGAACAATTGATGGACAGAATACTGAACAATGTCAAACATTCTCCCTAGTACAGAAACCAGGGCATAAATCCATCGCTTTTTACTCCCCATGCCATTCCAGTTTAAACCCAGCCATATGCAAATCGGTCTTGACCCCGTTCCCCATGGGAACATTCCATCCCTAGCTGCTAGGCCAGGTCCTGCCTGGACTGGAAACAAGCATCCTGGAACCGGTTTCATGGTATCACCCCTCATCAGCCAGGATAGCTTGACTCCAGTGGCATGGAGAGCACAGCACCCAAGTCTGAGCATACCCATCCCACTAGAGGTGACAAATACAAAAAGAACAATTGATGGAGAGAATACTGAACAATGTCAAACATTTACCCCAGTACAGAGAGCTGGGACTAAATCTATTGTTTCTTTGCTCCCCATGCCATTTCAGTTTAAACCCAGCAATCAATCTTGACCCTGCTCCCCATGTGAACAGTCCAGCCCGAACTGCCAGGCCAGTCCTCCTTGGACAAGTAACAAGCATTCTGGGACTGGTTTTGTGGTATCACTGCTCACCAGCCAGGTTAGCTTGATTAGAGTGGCATGGAGAGCATGGGACCCATGTCTGGGCATACCCGTCCCACTGAGGGTGACAATACTGAACAATGTCAAACATTCCCCCCGTACAGAGATCTGGGCATAAATCTATCGCTTTTTTTCTCCCCCTACCATTCCAGCTTAAACCCAGCCATGTGCAAATCAGTCTTACCTCTGCTACCCATGGGAACAGTCCAGCCCAAACTGCCAGGCCAGGTCCTCCCTGGACTGGAAACAAGCATCCTGGGACCGATCACCCATCATCAGCCTGGCTAGCTTGACCCACGTATGGGCATACCCATCCCACTCGAAGTGAAAAATACAAAAAGAACAACCCACATCTGGGCTATGCCCAGACATGGGTCCCGGCGCTGACTGTGCCATTGGATTCAGGCTAGCCTGGCTCATGAGGGGTGATACCCCGAAAGTGGCCCCAGTATGCTTGTTTCTGGTCCAGAGAGGACCTGGCTTGGCAGTTTGGGCTGGACTGTTCCCATAAGAAACAGGGTCAAGACTGATTTGCATATGGCTGGGGCTACACTGGGGTGGCATAGTGAGCAAAAAATGATAGATTAAACCCAGATCTGTAATTGGGGGTGAATGTTTTCATTGTTCCACATTCCGACCATCATCTGTTCTTTTTGCTTTTGTCACCATAAGTGGGATGGGTATGAACAGACGTGAGTCCCGTGCTTACTGTGCCATTGGATTCAAGCAAAAAAATAATGGATAAACCCAAAACTCTTGACTGGGAATGAATGTTTGCATTGTTCATCATTCTTTCAATCTTCTGTTCTTTTTCCTTTTGTTGCCCTAAGTGGGATGGGTATTCACAGATGTGGGTTCAGAGCTCACTGTGCCACTTGATTCAAGATAGCCTGCCTGATAAAGAGTGATACCCCAAAACCAGTCCCAAAATGCTTTTTTTGGTCCAGGAAAGACCTGGCTTGGCAGTTTGGGTGGAACACTTCCCATGAGGAGCAGGTCCAGACTGATTTGCATATGGCTGGGTCTAAACTGGGGTGGCATGGTGAGAAAAAGAATGATGGATTTAACCCAGATCTCTTGACCAGGGTGAATGTTTGATTTGTTCCTCAATCCATCCATCATTTGTGTGTCTTTTGCTTTCTCGCCCTAAGTGTGCCGGGTATGCCCAGACGTGGATCCCGGGCTCACTGTTCCACTGGCTTCAATCTAGCCTGGCTGATGAGGGATGATTTCCAAAACATGTTACAGATGCATGTTTCTGGTCCAGGGAGGACCTGGCTTGGCAGTTTGGGCTGGACTGTTTCCATGAGGAGCGGGTTCAAGACTTATTTGCATATGGCTGGGTTTAAACGGGGGTGGCATGGTGAGCAAAATATGGATTTAATACAGGTCTCTTGACTGGGTTGAATGTTTGATTTGTTCCACATTCCGTCCATCATTTGTGTGTCTTCTTTCTCACCCTAAGTGCGCTGGGTATGCCTAGACTTGTCTCCCAGGTTCATTGTGCCACTGGATTCAAACTAGTCTGGATGATCAGGAGTGATACTCTGAAACCGGTCCCAAGATGCTTGTATCTGGACCAGGGAGGACCTGGCTTGGCAGTTCGGGCTGGGCATTTCCCATGAGGAGCGGGTTTAATACTGATTTGCATATCGTTGGGTCTAAACTGAGGTGGCATGGTGAGAGAAAGAATGACAGATTTAACCCAGCTCTCGTGACCAGGGGTGAATGTTTGATATGTTCCACAATCCATCCATCATTTGTGTGTCTTTCATTTTTATTTTCATTTCATTTTCTCGCCCTAAGTGTGCCAGGTGCACCCAGACGTGGGTCCCAGGCTAACATGTTCCAGGATGCTTGTTGCTGGTCCAGGGAGGACATGGCTTGGCAGTTTGGGCTGGACTGTTTCCATGAGGAGCGGGTTCAAGACTGATTTGCATATTGCTGGGTCTAAACTGAGGTGGCATAGTGAGCAAAAGAATGATGGATTTAACCCAGATCTCTTGTCCAGGAGTGAATGTTTGATTTGTTCCGCATTCCATCCATCATTGGTGTGCCTTTTGCTTTCTCACCCTAAGTGCACCAGGATATGCCCAGACATGGGTCCTGGGCTCACTGTACAACTGGATTCAAGCTAGCCTGGCTGATGAGGGGTGATACCCCGAAACCAGGCCCAGGATGCATGGTGCTGGTCCAGGGTGGACCTGTCTTGGCAATTAGTGCTGGACTGTTGCCTTGAGAAACAGGGTCAAAACTGATTTACATATGGCTGGGTCTAAACTGGGGTGGAATGGTGAGCAAAAAAACGATAGATTTAACCCAGATTTCTTGAATAGGGGTTTGTGTTTGATTTGTTCCTTATTCCATCCATAATTTGTGTGTATTTTGCCTTCTCGCCCTAAGTGGGCCGGGTACACCCCGATATGAGTCCCAGACTCACTGTGCCACTGGATTAAAGCTTATCTGGCTGATGAGGGGTGATACCCCAATACCGGCCCCAGGATGCTTTTTCCTGGTCCAGGGGGGACCTGGCTTCGCAGTTTGGGCTGGACTGTTCCCATGAAGAGTGGGTTCAAGACTGATGGTTGGGTCTAAACTGGGGTGGAATGATGAGCAAAAGAATGAAGGCTTTAACCCAGATTTCTTGAATAGGGGTGAATGTTTGATTTGTTCCGTATCCCATCCATCATTTTTGAGTCTTTTGATTTCTCGCCCTAAATGCCCAAGGTATGCCGAGACTTGGGCCTAGGGTTCACTGTGCCACTGGATTCAAGCTAGCTGGGCTGATGAAGTGTGATACCCCGAAAACGGTTTCTAGGATGCTTGTTGCTGGTCCAGGGAGGACCTGGCTTGGCAGTTCGGGCTGGACTGTTCCCATGAGGAGCAGGGTAAAGAGTGATTTGCATTTGGCTGGGTCTAAACTGGGTGGAATGGTGAGCAAAAGACCAGATTTGTTGACTGGAGGTGAATGTTTGATTTGTTCTGCATTTTATATATCATTTGTTTGCCTTTTGATTTCTTGCCCTAAGTGCACCAGGTATGCCCAGACAGGGGTCCCGGACTCACTGTACCACTGAATTCAAGCTGGCCTTGCTGATGAGGGGTGATATCCTGAAACTGGTTCATGGATGCTTGTTGCTGGTCTAGGGAGGACCTGGCTTGCCAGTTTGTGCTGGACTGTTCCCATGAGGAGCAGGGTCAAGACTGATTTGCATATCGCTGGAACTAAACTGGGTTGGCATGGTGAGCAGAATAACAATGGATTTAAACTAGATCTCTTGACTGAGGGTGAATGTTTGATCTATTCTGCATTGCGTCCATCATTTGTGTGTCTTTTGCTGTATTCATCTTGAGCTGACAGGAAGACAGCATTTGTCTTTGCTCCTGGTCCATTTCACTTGCTCACAGCCCACTGTAAGATAGTTTTATTTTCTCCGCAATATCGTCCAAAATCTGTGTCCATTTCCTTATATTCAGGTTGCCTCACTCAGTTCAACAGATTTCTTGTCCTTGTTCACCTTCCTTACTGGGCCCCTCCTGTCCAGTAGCCAGTGCAGACACCACTTGCTGATAGATGTCAGGGTCCTCCATTCCAGACTACTTGATTTTCACAGAACTTCTCTCCATTTCTAGGCAGGCCTCAATGATGGCTGCCAGGAATGACTCCCAGCCACCCCCAAAGACCTGAGGCATATCCGTGCAGGCCCGTTTAGCAAATTGTTTACAACATGGCTGCTGTGATGGTTCCATGTAAAAAAATGTTGCAGTTGGTGAGCAGAGTTTTTCACAGAAAAGTTCAGAGCCACTCAGATAGGAGGTAAGTTCTGTATTTCATAAAAGGCTCTCAAATTACAGCCACTGCCTGATCTGTCCAGGTACGTCGCTATTCTGTTGAGTCTGGCATCTTTTGGCATGGTTTCCCTGTCTTTTTGCCTCTGACCTCCTGTTTTTTACTGTGCGGTGAACTTCATATTTGCTGGTTTCAGGTCTCTGGGCACCTTCCCACTGATGACCAGTGCTAAAGTTTATGTGCTCTGTGTCTAAAATGTGATGCCATTTGGATTCTCCAAGACTGGCATATTTGATTTACTACTAAGTCCCTGATTATGCCACCCACATGAGCAGCCCATCAAACTTGCCCCAGGTCTGCCACTACAGAGCCTGTGTGTGCAGTTTTCAACAGCCATGTCGACCTGGCAAGCCACGAAATTGATGCCTCGACACCTGACCCGCGACACTTCCTCGACCCCTAACCGCCATCAAAACTGATGCCTCGCCGCACCTGCCGCATCCCCCCCACACCTTGTATCGTCTCCGTGCGTTAGCGGCGCAACGACTCTGTACCACCTTTAGGAACTAACGCCTCACTGGCTTCAGTAATGCCTCACCTCCATTGTGCAACGCACGGTTCCTGAGTGACAACGTGCCAGCGACCTGGTTCGCAGTAAGGAACCGACGCCGCAACTGCCTCATCAGCGCCTTGCATGGGCTTTGATTCTTAACGTCTCCATGATATTGTACTGGAGTCTGCATGGCTCCGTAACTGGCCCGCGCTCCATCGTGGTCGGCCTGTGGATTCTTCCCCGTCAAGCATGTCGAGATAGCCCCGACCGGAGCTATTGTGTTTTTAAGTATTGTAACTGCATTTAAAATTTTGAATATTCATATCTTGACTTCTGTATGTAGGATTTATGTTGTTTTGGTCTTGTTTTACTCAGATAAATATTGGCTATTTTCCTAGACTTGTGTGGAGTACTTTTGTGGTGTTTTCACTGTGTTACTGTCTGTGCACAAATACTTGGCACATTGCCTTTTTACTTTAGCCTAACTGCTCTGAGTCAAGCTACCAGAGGGAGAGCACAAGTAACCTTAGTGTGTACCACACTTACCCTGACTAGAGTGTGGGTCCATACTTGGACAGGGTGCAAACCACTGCCAACTAGAGACCCCATTTCTAAAACTACCTCTGACTATAATCAATGCACCAGCATCACCCAGCACACAGACACCAGAATTCCATGCATGAATACATTCTTACAGGGTCCACACAACATTCTACAGCACACCGCTCCGCCTATGCATTTACCAACACAACATTACAGCATCCCTCTTCTTTACACACAGGACAAACCATTCATGCACTTCACTACACCAAACATTGCACAGCAAAGATCACTGGCGTGCCCCACTGCATTATAATGCATGAAGGATTAGGCCAAAAATCTTAGCTCATAGCCTCGCCCAACTCCTGCCTCGTGCAAATTCATGTTGCACACATGAGATCACAGTTTCACAAACTGGGATGTAGTGTCTTGTAACAATTTTGTGTCCAGATTCTTATAACTGAGCACCTGTTCACATGTAGAAGGTGCGACGGTATGCAACTACCTTTTCACAATAGGCTGGTATTTTTGTTAGTCCTGTTGTGTTCTGGCTGCTTGTATGGCTATGGTCATTAGACACGGCCTTTCTATTGCTGAATATTGCACATTCGGTCATCATCCCAAATGAGTTACGGCATGGATTACTTTCTCCTTGAATTCTATGCTATGTATGAAATATTCAATAAACATACAAAAAAATTGTGCACCAATTGTGAAATTCGGTGCACAGAATAGTCACTTTTTCTCCAATTTACAAAGCATTTTGAGCCCCTAAATTGACCTCAGATCCACAAAATATGTACTTTGCAAATGTACAATCCCAAAATGTAGAAGTATGATTGGCTAATTTTACATTGGTAGGGTGGATTTATACAATAAGCATTTCTTTCAGTATGATAGAATTCGTAAGTTTAGGCTGAGGTAAGAGATTCGGAGTATTCCTAAATGGGACAGCCTGTAAAAATAGGCCGACACTCCTGACGTTGCATACTTGCAGGCATTCTTTTTACGCTTTTCAAGTAGATCTCCACCATGAAAGGTCGATAATGTGCTGGTTCAAATGCTGAAGCAAGTGTGTTTCGAAGATGGAGATGTGGAGGCAACACACCCATATTTAATAGCAGATCTGGGTGATTTTGTAAAATACTTAATTACCAATTACATACTTCATATTTCCTTTTAAATATATTGGTGTCTAACATGTCATTCGTTGTGCACATTCCCTGGCACCATTAATAGTTGGGTTCATGTGTGCATCTCCTAGTCATTATGTGATGATACTTTCTTGAGAATATTGTATCACAAACGTTGCTAGTGCTCTACACTAGACCACTATCCATTTAAGGACCTAGTACTCGAATCCCAACGCCCTTAGAAACAAAATGCACAATTGCTTCTGTAGAATTAGTCTTATGTTTGATGGCACATTTTTAAGGGTCTATCAAAGAGCCTCGGGAATATCCCATTTGTAACTTTCTATGAACAAGGATTGGGATTTTATCATTGAAAATGGTCTTATTTGTTTACTAGGCAGACCTTAGGTGTACAATACCCATGTGAATGTTGGCCATAGTTTTCATGTGACTCTCAGACAAGCACTTGTGGACTGTCTTTATCCATGGAATCAAATTGACCGCATAGGGTGTCTGTTGCCACCCCATTACTGTGTTTTCAAATGTTTCGATTGTTCAATACTATTGCCCTAGATTCTGCAGTAAATATTTTGCCTCACTTTGCAAAACTTTTTCATGGGTCTCTACACACTCTGTAGGACATAGAACTTTTTGGAAAAGTGATAAAATTCTTTGTTTGTTTTTAATGTGTGTGTGTTTTTTTAACCTGGGTCAGGTGACTTTCCATCATATCTACCAATGCACACGCTAAGGTAATCTTTTTCTTATATTAATTCTCTCCTGTCACTTTTAGGCACCTTTTTGCCTGTTTCCTAAAAAAACTTTTTTTTGTTGAAAGTGTGCTATTATTGGCTGTTGCATATGGAAAACTGATATGGGAAGAAGTCATGCAGCTCCACGTTGGGGAAATGGGAGCAGGCCTGCAGTCTGAGTTACATGGGAAGGGGACACACCAAAGGACTAGATAATACACTGAAAAATACCAAATAAATTAATTTGCCTATAAATGAAATGGTGTATTAAAAATGTAACTCACTAGGTATATAAAGGTAACAAAAAGGTCTGCAACCACCCTGTGCACTAACCTGTTTACTGCACATCTGCCTTTGAAAAAGGCTCTGGAGGTTGGGGTACTAGGCTCAAGGTGTAGCTGAAAACCAAGCCCTACACAAGGAGCCTGTGCACAGGGGATTCACTACCCAGAGGGCACAGCATATCACAACAAATTCAAAATAATTCACTGAAATAAATGTGTTAAAGGGAAGTTGTGTTTGTTTAGTCACATCACAAAACAAAACAACATACATAATCCTGTTTTATTTAAAAAAATCCTAAAGAAACTGAGCTAAGCAGACATTACGATTATGATCCAAACCCTAAAAAAACACTGAACGTCATCAGTTATGGTGCACTATCCAATCATAACCTCTAAGGCACTACTTATGACCTCACTCTCAACCATACAGATGACACAACAAATTATAACATTAATATAATACTTTGTGATGTTAAATATTGCAGGAATCTGGCTCTGTTTATACTATACCAAAGTAAGTATAGTGTGCACAGTGTCCAGTGGATCCCTAGAGATATAGCACAGGCTAAAATAGGTAAGTACTAACAGCTCTCTTTGTGGTAGTATGGGCAAGCAGTTAGGCTTATCCAAAGGGTGTGTTAAGCATGTATTGTGTTCACTCAATCAAGGACTGATTACACACACTCAGAGACAGAATCCAGACCAATTAGGTAAGTATAAAAAGATATACTTGTATTTTATTTTGAAGAACCAAGCAGGACTTGGCCAAGATAAGTAAGAACACCTTCAAATGCAAAGCTGTACACATAATTGCAATTGTGGATTGTATTGGTATCGTTCACAAGTTTTTATTACTTTTAAAACAGTTTAAAATACAGTGAGATTACTTTCGATTACTTTTGGATTACTTTTTAGTTACTTTTAGATATTGAGGTGATATACTGAGATATCACATACTGGCTGTTGTTACTTACAGGTAAGTACAACAATTCTTTATTTAAAGCACACTTTCTTTCCATACAAAAGTTCAACTCCCCCAAATTTTTCGAAACAAAACATCACAACATTGGTTCCTATGGGGAAAAGAAGGTTATCGGTTTGCATGTAAGTAAACGACCTGCAAGAATAGTTTTGGGGGGATGGAACCAAGGTTCCCCAATGTTCAGGTAGGCACTCAATTTGCACCACCAGCTGCACTGGGGTGGCAGGGTACTGAGTGCAGGGGCCCAATGTTAGCCAAAGGGGCTAAGGGGGTCTTCGGTCAGGGACTGCTCACACGCAGGCCAATTGGCTGGGGGAGCAAAGCTCCTGGGGGGAGATCAGCACTGCTGGGGCCAACAATCAGCACAGGAGCTGCACCACCAGCGGCACAGGGGCAGCCGGTTGCAGAGTGCCAAGGCGACATCGGGGACCCAGTGGATGACAATGGAGATATCCGGTTCGGAAAAGATGCTGCAGGATCGGGCAGGGAGGTTTCCTGGAGGCGACCATCGACTGTAGAGGTAAGTTGAGATCTTGGGGGATGGCCGGACTCTGTCGGTTGGCCCACCCAAGGCCGTGGGGCGCCGGATGCAGGGGTGTCTTTTGGCGTTGGGTCCTCCTTACCAGCTCCGGTCGGGGCGGGAGACCCTTCAGCTTGAGGCTGCAGGTGTCGGCTTGTAGCTTGAGGGAGGTCAGGAATCACCAGATCCCAAGTCAGGTTCACTGGGGAGACCTCCTCGTGGTGTTGGGCCACTTGAACTTGGGCCATGGTCGTCGGGTGCAGAGTGGTGTTGAACCGCAGAGCTGCCTGGATCCAGGTTTGTAATGACGGCAATATGTTCGGCACTAGGACCGGCCTGAGTGGGGAGACCAGGGCGGGCGAAAGGGAGGAGCAGAGGGCTAGGGACGGCAGTTAGCCATTAGCCCTGTATGAGGAAGGAGCTAATAAAAGAAGCTGACCAACTAGACGCTGTGTCCGTGTCTTTAGTATCTACAAGAATACTACAACTGGCGACGAAAGAGCTTCCACGTGTGCGTGAAGCGAGGAACAGCGCGACGACAGAAGTGCCCACCGGGAGTCCACCCCGGCGGCAACAAAGCAGGAGCTCGCCCCACGTGTGGAGGCTGGAGCGCGAGACGGAACGAGCCTACCGGGAGCCCACCCCGGCGGCGACTGACCGAGAACTGCTCACCCTGCGTGTGGGGTTGGAGCGCGAGACGGAACGAGCCTACCGGGAGCCCACCCCGGCGGCGACTGACCGAGAACCACAGGTGATATTGAAAGAGCCTACCGGGAGCCCACCCCGGCGGCAACAGTGAACAGTGCCCAGAAATAAAGAAAATAACCCTACCTGGCATGGTAGCGGTGTCCAGAAGCGGAGCCCCGGTGAGTGATATTGAGTAAAATCAAGCGTGAACGAGCGCGGGTCTCCGGCCATCTGAAAAGCCAAAATCTCGCTGTACACGAGATTCTCGCGGCGGCCATCTTGAAATCAGGCACGAGATTTGCCCGATCCCTTGTTAAGAAACACCGGCGGCCATCTTTAAGTCAGGCGGATGAATCAAAATGCAAACAAACACTGGTAAATGAAACGAAAGCAACAAACAAGCATTAGCAAATACAATAGAAGCAACAAACAAGCATTGATACATGCAATAGAAGATACAAACAAGCATTGGTAAAGACAAACAGAAGTACCAAACAAGCATTAGTAAATGCAACAGAAGCAACAAACATTGGTAAATGCAACAGAAATAACAAACAAGCACGGGTGAGTGCAACAAAACAAACAAACAAGCATTGACAAAGGCAATGGAAGTAACAAACAAGCATTGGTAAATGCAACAGAAGTAACAAACAAGCACTGGCGAGTGCAACGAAACCAAGAAACAAGCACTAGCAAGTGTAAAGGATAACAAACGAAGTTCAATCAGCAATAACAGTTGAACAATGCCCGACCCAGCTCCCGCAAGTATGTTTGGAGCCTCATTCCTGCGCCGCCCCGAGCCACTCGTTCTTGAATCAGGTGGGGGCATGGGCCCGCGATGGCAAGAATGGATAGAAGATTTCGAGGACTTCATGAAAGCGTCCAAAGTGACGGACCTTGATGAACAACTGTTTGCCCTCAAGAACTTGATTGGCAAGGAAGTGGGACGAATTATAAAAGAACTGCCTGCTGAGTCATCTGGTACCTATGACAAAGTTCGCGAAGCACTAAATGGCAAGTTCCTACACAAAAGGAACGTGGACTACGAGCGGTACACATTCAATCTGGCCGCGCAAGAGAAAGGTGAACAAATGGGGACGTTCGTCACACGTCTGAGACGACTGGCGAGATATTGTGACTTTGACAAGTTTTCAACTGAAGACGCCCTTCGGCTGAGGGTCATAGAAGGCTGCCTCTCTGAACCACTGAGACGCAAATTGCTCAAGAGAAGCTACTCGCTGGAAGAGGTAGTAGAAATGACGAGAATAGATGAACAAGCCGATGAACATGCGAAGAAAATAGAAGCCGGGAAAGGTGAAAGACGGGAACAAGCATTCAGGATACAGTCTCGGCAAATGCATGGAAGATCACCACCACAAATGCGATCCAAGAAACATCACCACCAGTCAAACAAAGGACACAAAGACAGTGGGGCCTCACTAAATTACTTGCCCGTGACAGAATACCAACGAATGAAGTCACCTCCCAAGCTGGATAACGCACATGTACGAGTATACACGTGGATGTCCAAAAAGCCACTAACGTGTCTTGGGAAATTTGCAACAGAACTGTCGTACCAAGATCGCACAATATCAGCCTATATCCATGTCATCGAGGGGCCTGAGGCCGACTGCCTCCTGAGCCTGGCCACTGCAGAAAGACTGAAACTGGTTGACATCCTATACCGAGTAGCTGACAAACCAACTATCATCCAAAAATTCCCCAAGCTATTTCAAGGCCTGGGAAAGATGAAAGGCTGCCAAATAAGACTACACATAAACGAACAAGTCACACCGGTAGCACAGCATCACCGGAAAATACCGTTCCACCTGCAAGAAGCGGTGGAGAAGGAGCTGCAGGATCTACTGGAAGCAGAGATCATAGAAAGAACAGAGGGACCAACGCCATGGGTCTCCCCGGTAGTGGTAGTCCCGAAGAAAGGGGAGACTAACAGAGTACGACTATGTGTGGATATGAGAGCGCCTAACATGGCGATAGAAAGAGAGAGACACCCAGGCCCTCACATCAGCGACATGATCACGTCCCTTAACGGAGCCAAGACATTTTCAAAACTAGACCTCAACAAAGGGTACCACCAGCTAGAACTGCATGAAAGGTCAAGATATATCACGACATTCTCGACACACCTCGGACTATTCAGGTACAGAAGACTGAGCTTCGGAGTATCATCAGCAGCGGAAATATTCCAAGAGGCAATCAGGAGAACAATACATCACATTCCACATGTCCTAAACTACAGTGATGACATCCTCGTATATGGCGCAACGACTCAAGAACACGACAAAGCGCTAGATCAGGTCTGCCATGCACTCATGGACGCCAATCTCACACTCAACAGAGACAAGTGTGAATTCCACAAACCAACGCTGAAGTTCTTCGGCCACATATTCTCCGGAAGTGGCATGAAACCAGACCCAGAAAAGGTAGCAGCATTAAACGACGCACCGAGCCCGGAGGACGTGGGAGACGTACGATCGTTCCTAGGCATGGCCAGCTACTGCTCCAGGTACATACCTGACTACGCCACGCTAAGCTACCCGCTGAGGATGCTCACCAAGCAAGGGCAACATTTCCAATGGTCCACCCAATGCGAAGGGGCGTTCTGAGAAATCAAAAGAACGGTCGAGTCGGCCAAAAACTTGGCATACTTCAATCCAAAAAAGAAAACAGAAATAACAGTGGACGCCAGCCCCGTAGGACTAGGAGCCATCCTAGCACAATATGAGAGAGAAGAAGATCAGCGACACATAGTGGCATATGCCAGCAGAAGTTTAACAGACACGGAGAGAGCATATTCACAGCCAGAGAAAGAAAGCCTGGCCGTCGTCTGGGCCTGTGAACATTTTCATATTTTCATATTTGGGAAACACTTTACACTAGTGACTGACCATCAAGCACTGACCACGATTTTTGGTAACCCACGAGCAAAAATGCCACCAAGAATAGAGCGATGGGGCCTCCGACTCCAGGAATACACCTACACCATCATCCACAAACCTGGAAAAGCTGCAAACCCAGCAGACTACATGTCCCGGCACCCCATCAGATCAAACGGATCAGAACAATCAATTGCGGATGAATACATCCACTTCGTAGTAGACCAAGCGAGACCTCCTGCCGTTCCACTGGAAGCCATTTGTGAAGCGACACAAACAGATGACACCTTACAAGAGGTGAAACGTCGGATTCAAACAAACAGCTGGAGACACACGCAAGACAATGAACAAAACGACCGAGAAATGGCGGCATTCAAACATGTCCACGACGAACTGTCAATAGCAACAAACGGCCTTGTGTTAAGAGACACCAGAATAGTGATACCACGACAACTGAGACAAGGAGTCATCAACTTAGCGCATGAAGGGCACCGGGGCATCGTAGCCACAAAAAGAGCACTCCGTGAGAGAGTCTGGTTTCCGACACTAGACATGATGGTAGAGACAACTCTGAACGACTGCCCGCAGTGTCAACTGGTGAGCCGTTCGGACCCCCCTGCACCGCTACAAATGTCTCCACTACCGGAGGGTGTCTGGCAACACACTGCCATTGATTTCTTTGGGCCCATAAAATCAGGCCAATATGTCCTAGTCATCATGGACGAGTACTCCAGATTCCCCATCGCGCAACTGTGCTCGTCAATGAAAGCATCGAGTACCATACCCATACTGGAGGAAGTCTTTGCCGCATGGGGCATTCCCCTCGTGGTGAAGTCAGATAACGGGCCTCCATTCAACAGCCACGACTTTGCTGATTTTGCTCAACACCTTAACTTCAAGCACCGCAAGATTACACCATTGTGGCCGCAGGCCAACGGAATGGTTGAACGCTTCATGGCTACAATAAAGAAAGCCATTCAGCAAGCAGAACTCACCGGAAAGAGCGTTCAGACGGCACTCAACGAGGTACTGCGAGCATACCGAAACACGCCTCACTCCACCACAGGCAAATGTCCGGCCACTCTCATGCTGGGACGCCCAGTGCGCACCAGGCTACCGATGATGACGATGGCAGCGGACGAACAGCTTTCCGACTCTGACCATGAGGAGATGGCAGCCAGAGACAAGATAAAGAAAGAGAAGATGAAGGACTATGCAGATGGACGGCGACGTGCCACGCCCCCTCAAATACAAGAAGGAGACTGGGTGCTGGCTCGACAAGAACAACACCGGAAGACGGACAGCAAATACCATGAAGTTCCGCTGAAGGTGATACAACAAAAAGGAACCATGATTACTGCAGAGACTGAGGGAAAAAGACTCACCAGGAACGTGACGTACTTTAAGAAGTGCGGACCCACAATTAAGGAACTACTGACTGACCCAAAAATAGAGAAGAGAGAACCAGAAACACTGCCGCACCATAGTCAGGCATTGATGGAAATGGCCGACGAGAGCGAGAGTGACAACCCTGAACACCAAGCACGCCCCAGACGGATCATCAGAAAACCGTCTCGTCTCATTGAGGAACTTTGAAGAGACAGCTGCTGTGCTGGTCATATTATGTTTTTTATTTACAGAGGGGGGAGATGTAATGACGGCAATATGTTCGGCACTAGGACCGGCCTGAGTGGGGAGACCAGGGCGGGCGAAAGGGAGGAGCAGAGGGCTAGGGACGGCAGTTAGCCATTAGCCCTGTATGAGGAAGGAGCTAATAAAAGAAGCTGACCAACTAGACGCTGTGTCTGTGTCTTTAGTATCTACAAGAATACTACAAGGTTCTGTGTTGGAAGTCTTTGCTTGAGCAAATCCGGTGCTCACGGGAGACAGAGTCTTTAAATTGAGTGCAGGGCAGGTCCTCTGGGCACTGGGGGGGCTGCTGGCTGCTGGAAATGCCAGAGTTCTCGCTGTAGGCAGGATAACGTCGGGACAGGTTGGTAGGGCAGGGGCCAAAGCAGTAGATGTCCTCTTCTTCCTGGGTCAGCACGGCTCTTCGGTCCTTCTCCTTTCTTCCTCAAGTCTAAGGAAGCAAGGTTCAGGGTTGACCCTAAATACTAAATTTAGGGGCTTTATAGGGGTGTGCAGGTCGGGACCAATGGGTCCTTCCTTGGGGAGAGTGTGTACCCAATTATGCCACCCTGCCAATTCACCCACCTAAAGTGGGGGTGAGAACCAGTGGGAGCCAGTTGCCGGGGGCAGCAAAAGGCAGGGACAGCTTACCAGACAACAGGCCTTTGAAGCTTCCCCTTTCGTGGATCCAACCCATCCTGGGGGAGGAGGTGGGACACCTCTGCCCAGGATGGCTCTCTACCCAGGGGTACAGAAACCTGTCTGAGGTTGGTAAATGGCGGGCAGCCATTCAGGAACCACACCAGGGCTGGTCTTTTTTCAGGGGGCAGCTCTAAATTGCCCTCTGTGTGCATTTTTCATTAAATACCACACTGGCATCAGTGTGGCTTTAATGTGATGAGAAGTTTGCTACCAAACTTCCCAGGATTCAGTGAAGCCATTATGGAACTGTGGAGTTCGTAATCACCAGCTCCCAGACCATACACTCATTATGGCTTCACTGTACTTTCAGTGTGTAAGAATGGACTTGGACACTGTAGGGGTACAAAGCTCATGTCACTGTACCCTCACCTGTGGTCTAGTGCACCCTGCTAGAGGGGTGACCTACCTAGGCCACAGGCAGTGGATTGTAGGCCTGACACAAGGGGATGTGTGCCAGGTCGACCCGTCACTTTTCTCTGCACCAAAACATGCAGCCCGTAATGGCAGTGTGTGGGTGTCTTCGGTACAGGGCCCCTAAGGGTGGCGCCATAGGTGCTGCAGCCATTAGAGGCCTTCGATGGTCACAGTGCCCTTGGTACCCATGGTACCTTTTACAAGGGGCTTACCTATGGCCAGATATGCCAATTGGGGTACAAATGTACAGTTTTGGGAAAGAACACAGGCCTTGGGAAACTGATTGGCTGGAACCCAGAGCACACTAAGTCAAAGTGCATCATGCGTCAGGGAATAACCATGCAAAAAGGGGCACTTTCCTACACATATCACATTACTGTTAACACTGATGACATCACTGAAGTGGCAAGGTATCAGTCGTGTAAAGATGGCCGTGTTTCAGTGTGCATTTTCTGCTAGGACATCTAGATACTGAAATGCTCAAGCCAAAGACTATGCTTAGTGAACTATTGAGCAAAAAGAACAAATGATGGACTGAATGCTGAACATATCAACCCTTCACTCCCAGTCACAGATCTGGGTTAAATCCATTGATATTTTGCTCACTACGTCATCCCAGTTTAGGCCCAGCCATATGCAAACCAGTTTTGACCCTGCTCCCCATGCAAACAGTCCAGCCTGAACTGCCAGGTCAGGTCCCTCCTGGACCATAAACAAGCAGCCTGGTACCAGTTTCAGGGTATCACCCCTTATCAGCCAGGCTAGCTTGAATCCAGTGGCACAGTGATCATGGGACCCACGTCTGGGCATACCCTTCTAACTTAGGGAGACAAAAGCAAAAAGAACAAATGATGGATGGAATGCTGGACAAATCAAATATTCATCCAAAGTCACAGATCTGGGTTAAATCCATTTTTTTTTGCTCACCATGCCATCCCAGTTTGGGCACAGCCATACGCAAATCGATCTTGAAACTGCTTCACATGGGAACAGTCCAGCCCAAATTGCCAGGCCAGGTCCTCCCTGGACAGAAACAAGCATCCTGGGACTGGGACTATTGAGGCAGGTATTTTGAGAGTAGGGACCAGTCAAAAGCCAGTCCCTATGCCTTCTCTTTTTTACATACCTCCAAAGAGCATGTCAAGCTGGATCTGAGGTAGGTAATGGTGAACAGATGGCTGAAAGCCAGGTCCCTGGCAAGCAAGCCTTTTGAGCGTATTTAAAAGTTACAGTGGATTGCTTCTCAGGGTGTAGAATGCAGTGCCAGATGCAAAAATAACAATTGATGGACAGAATGCAGAACAATGTCATACATTCACCCCAGTACAGAGATCTGGGCTGAAATCCATCGTTTTTTTGCTCACCATGCCATTCCAGTATTTACCCAGTTATATGTAAACCAGTCTTGACCCTGCACCCAATGGGAAGAGTCCAGCCCGAACTGCCAAGTCAGGTCCTCCCTGGACTGGAAACAAGCATCCTAGGACCGGTTTTGGGCTTTCAGCCCTCATCAGCCAGGATAGCTTGACTCCAGTGGCATGGAGAGCACGGGACCCACACCTGGGCATACCCACCCCACTCGGGGTGACAAATGCCCAGAAACCGGGCCCAGGATGCTTGTTTCCGGTTCAGGGAAGACCTGACTTCGCAGTTGGGGCTGGACTGTTTTCATGGGTCAAGACTGATTTGCATATAGCTGGGTCTGAACTGAGGCGGCAAAGTGAGGTAAAGAATGATGATGGATTCAACCCAGATCTGTGACTGGGGGTGAGTGTCTGAAAAGTTTCAGCGCTCCGTCCATCATCTCGTTGTGTTTTTCTTTGTTTGCCCTAAGTTGGCAGGGTATGTTCAGACGTGGGTCCCTGCTCACTTTGCCACTGGATTCAAGCTAGCCTGGCTGATGAAGGGTGTTACCCAGAAACCGGTCCCAGGATGCTTGTTTCTGGTTCAGGGAAGACCTGGCTTGGCAGTTCGGGCTGGACTGTTCCCATGAGGCACAGGGTCAAGACTGATTTGCATATAGCTGGGTCTGAACTGAGGTGTCAAAGTGAGCTAAAGAATGATGATGGATTCAACATAGATCTGTGACTGGGGGTGAATGTCTGAAAAGTTTCAGCGCTCCGTCCATCATCTCCTTGTGTGTGCTTTGAATGCAGTGCCAGACCAAAGGCTAGGCCCTGCACTAAGCCATGCTTGATATGAGCAAAGCCTCTTTTGAGTGAGCTTTTCGGACAGGAACTCGAAGCTCAGAATCTAGCCATAGGTCAGACCTTGTACTACTTGCTTGTAAAGGCTTGAATCAATTTCTCATAGAATTTGAAGGATTGGATGCAGGACCTGCATACAATCTAAACTGTCCAATCAGAACACCACTCTACCCGGCTATACACTGTTGTTGACCATGTCCAGCAGATTCTCAATGGTGGATTAAAGATCATGGTCACTCATCAGGGCATCTGTGCACTACACCCCCCCCCCCCCTGAGTATATCTATTTGCCTGTATTGAGCAGCACACAGCTTTAGACCCTCGGAGAGCAGAAAAAGTAAATACAAGTTGTCCTGTGATTATTTTAGAGTACTGATAGATGGTGGCCTGTTGGAGAGTTAGGTAATGCACACATGGCACACAGCTCTCTCACAGCTGCACATGGGCATTCCTTAAGCAATGGCAGCCCTGGCTTCCCACTTATAGTGTGATTGGCAGTGATTTTCCTAATCAGGTCATTCACTATCACTTATGTTGTACATGTGATGCTGGACCTGCCATTCAACATGAAATGTGACCAGTTGGGAGCAGAATCTAGCATTGGAGGCTGAGGAAGAGAGGTGAATCAGCCTGAGTAGCACCCATGTAACCAACCATTCATGAAAGGTGAGTACAAATAAGGTAATATGATGTTTCATGTGCGTTTGTGTGTTTGTCTATATGAACATGTGTGTGTGTGCGCGTGTGTGTGTGTGTACACACATGTGCTGTCCCTCGCAGATTTGTGGCAATATCTTCAGTAATGGGGGCATCCAAGCCTTGATGGTACTTTGGAAAACAAGGCATTCGTTGTGAGACCTGCACAAATAATGGGTCTACATTTGTCCTTCACTGGGAACCAAACACCCCATTGTAGTGCTTGACTATCAGAGGGTATTGCTGCAGAGTTGATGTGGGCTAGTAATCGCCATTTACAGGTACGCAGGAACAACACTCAATAATTAATTGTCCAGTCTGTACTTTTCTTTAAAGGAAGAGTACATTTATTATACACACACTACTCAATACTATGAATCAATTTGCAAATATACATAAGCTGAGGGAAATACTTCTTGACATTGCGTAAACATTCCCACACCACCCGCAGAAGGGGCTCTAGTACCAACACTCACATGTAAGAACATCATCTTGCCCCCAAATGCAACAGGTTAACCATAACCTGGAGTGAGGGCCCTTTCAACTGTCATCACCCCAGTGGCTGCCCACCCCATTATTTCAACAAGCATTTATAATGGGAATACCTGCCATAGTGACACATAACCCTGACTGAGAGCACCTAATACTGACCATACAGTATACACACTTAAATCACAGTGGCTGACGGTCTGGTTGTTCAAGTAACACAGTAGCAAGAATACAAGTCTAAACATCACATGGAATGATGGGTGCTTATCATATCTGGTAACATGTACAATGCAAGTCAATCACAGCCCCTACAAGGCAACTCATTTATAATCACATGACTATGCGATTACAGCCAAGCACTCTGGCAAGGATGCCTGGCAACATATTTCCAATTTACTTATTACATCACGTATTGCATGTGACTTCTAGTCCCCAAAAGGAACAACATTAGATAAATGCTCCTCTTGTGCAATTATACCTTTCCATCCCTGTGGGATTTGTCCACTAAACCCATCCATATTCAGTCTCTCACACCTCAATGTGGTCCTAACCAGCAGCTCCCAGTTGCAGAACAAAGGTTCCAGCACTAGGTAAGCTTGAAAAAATGGATGAACCCTTGTGGGGTTACTTCCTTTCAGTCGCCTGAGACTTAGGGTGGAGACTTTCCACTTCTGAACTGGAGGAGTCTGAGCTGCTCCTGCAGCTCCCCTGCACCTTTGTATTCAAATGGTGGTGACCCCATCTTCCTGGGATTACCACACCCTGAAAACGAGCAAGTTTTCATTGCAGGTAAATCCAGGAGATGTAAGGCATTATGGGGCACTTTCCTCCAGCACGTGAATATCTGAGCAACAGCTATGCCTCTGCTCTGGGGAGAGCCGTGCTGCCTTTGATTGTGGCCGCTCGTCACTTCACTATTTCTCAGGGGTTTCCCCGCGTGCTTCCGTGGGAGCCGGCTTTTCATTCTGGTCTATCCACTCCTGCGGGCAGACATGGAGGCTGCAGCCGGCTGGGCAGGGCCTCGGGGAGTGCAACGGCACTCCCCCCTCCTTTCTCCTGCTATGGGGGAGTGCGACGGCACTCCCACCCCTTCTTTCGGTACCCGGGGCCCAGGGACGAGGTCCTGGGATCCCAATCACCTTCATGCGGAGCGCGTCAGAGCTCCCCGGCTTCTTTTTCGGCGGGGCCTTGGGTTAAGATCCTGGGCCCCTTGGTCCTCTTCACGGGGGCTCCTTGCCTTAATTTTTGTCGGGGCCCAGGGTGGGCTCATGGGCCCCTGGGGGCCATTTCACGGAGATACGACCGAGATCCTCGACTTTACTTCGCTGGGGCCCAGGGTTGGGATCTTGGCCCCGCAGGCACATTCACGGGGGTGCAACGATGCAACCCCCAACGTCACCTTCTTCTGGGGGCAGCCCCCCAGCCCTGACCCACCCTGGGGGCACTTTGGAGACCGGCAGCAGAGACCCACGCGCTTTGTCGTCGGTCCAATGAAAGGTCAATGGTCGCCTTCCTTTTGGGGGCCTATCCCAGCCCCGGTGGACCGATTTCACTGATCTTGGTCTAGTTTCACTCCTGGTGGCCAGCCCTAGCTACCTGGAGCCCTTTTTGCCACCCTCCTGGCCTCCAAGAGGCTGAACTGAGCAAGGAGCTGTCTTCACTGGCTCCCTGTGTCAGACTTTCATCTGACTCTCCTTCTGGGCCTCTACTCTCCTTACGCAGGAGCCCGGGTTTCCTCTCACTGGCCCTGAACTTCCTCAGAGAAACAGTCCAGAGTCCCGGAGCAGTGAGGGGGTTCCTCCTTCCAACTGCACATGGTGCCAGTCTCCAGCACCAGTCTTCCTAAGCAAGACCACACCCCCGAAAGAGCTCCTCTTCCTGTGAAAGACCTTTTAAGAGAAATTGGAGCTGGCTGGCAGGAAGGCCCTTCCGCTCTATCCTGCAGTGACACATCACCTCTCTGCCCCTGATCCCTCCTTCCTGCACAGACCTCTGGGAAACTTCAAGATGGCGTCGTCCTGGGTTCTCATGCCACATGGTCTCTGAAAAGCCCCTTGCCCCACTGGCTGACTTCATGGCCCGGGCCTGGAGCAGGTCGGGTGCCTAGCACCGGGTAACAGCTGCTGATTGATGCCCTGCAGCTTCACCCCATCTCTCCCTCTTGGAGAGAAGACCTTCGCCCTTGGGAATGCTTGCATTGAAGGGCTAGGCCTCTGGTGCTACAGCTTGGGGATGAAGGTAATTAATCCAGCTTTGCCGGATCACATCCGGCCAGGCTCTGGTTCTGAGCTGAGTCAGAGATATATGACATTTCTGGATGACCCATAACCAGTACATATATGGCATTGGCCATAGCAGAATGATTCTTTACACACACTTTACAGAGTACTTTGGTGCGTGTTTGGAGTTTATAGGCCCTAGTGAACTGAAACTACCCCATGTAGTCTCTGTCTCCATAGGAGAATGGAGTGTTCCTTTAGTGAAACAGTAAAGCACACTGCCTATCCCTTACATGTGTCTCCCCACATTATAAGGCCTATTCCATGTCACCAACCAACTCTGCATTGTCCCTTCCACACCATTCTATCTGTACCCTGCACCTGGGCTGCGCACAACAGGAATCTCCGCCCCGCACAGCCCTTACGTGCGTGTATGCACACGTGTCCACATGTAACCAGTCTGGTGCCCATTACCCTGGCTGCAGTGGAGCGGCCTTATCTCACAAGGCGGACACCAGTGGAACCCTAATTCAGTCCATTTATTATGAGTTTACCATTGGTGAGTCCCAACTTATGAGGCTCTCCCACAGTAAAAGCCTAAAATCAGGTGTTCAAAAAGCAAAAAATACGGGCAGGTCAGATGGTCAGAACACCTTCCCACAAGTACTCACTGTTTATAAAATTGTGGCCCAGGTAAATGAGTGGTAATTCTCTTTGGAGTGTGGTCCTCCATGGCGTGATGTGGTACATCACTGCCAAAATGTTGATGCAGGCATATTGGAGGCAATTGTTGACATATTTGTATATCCATGGCATTATGGTGCCAAAACCTGGCAAATTTTATAATACTTGGTATGTGGTGCTATATGGTATGCAGTTGGCACTTCACAGTTTATTATGGGCATCAGTGCCCACTGCCTTGCCCAACAAAATGCTGGTCCAGACATATTGGTTGGTAACTATTGACATATGGTGGGCACGAATGGCATGATGCACCCACCCCTGGTGGCAGTCATAAATTGGTGGTACTTCTAAGCATAGGGTGGGCATTGATGGCATGATGGTGTTGTGTCCAGCAAAATTCTGTCTCTGGTAATTCACAGTATATTGACATGTCAACCGCATTGTGGCACACATCCATGGCAAAAGGCCGGCCATGGTATATTTATGGTAATTCGTTTTTTCTCATGAAAATGGTAAGGTTTTTCTTGTGGAAAGTGAGTTTAATTATCCAAACTAAAAACCATATGTTCATTAGCTAAATGTACATATTTTCATAAAGTGACAATCTGCAGTTTGGAAACTAATTTATTCCATTGCCAATGGTGTACCTAAAGCACATCTTTGAGCAATAAACATTACCGCTGTCTGAAGCTGTACTCTGTAAAAATGAGTGTAAACATCTGCTGCCTCCTTAACTTGAGCAATGGAATTGCCTAATGAGCCTGTAGAATCTGTCTAGCTCTGTAAAGTGTTTTTTCCACCACCCTACCCGTCCAAGGAGATTCTCTTACATAACTTATGATTAGAAATCTATTTCAAAGGGACAGCACGGGAACATTAAAGGAATGAAATTTAGAAGTGTATGTAGGTGATATAGTAAATGATAGACAATGCCACATTTCGTTTTCTAAACTCCCTGTACCTACTATAGATTTTGAGACATTTTTAGGAAAATGTGATGAAAAATTTAGCATTTTGCCACTATTTTTCATAATTATCTCATGAACTGTGAACGTGAAACTCTCTTGAAGAGCGTCAAAATTGCTTGACACATCATGAAAGCTCTGGAATATTTCACAAGTACCCTTGAGAGCTTTTTGCTATTTAGTAACTTTGGGGCATATCATCAAGGCCAGGCGATAAAATTATCGCAGCTTTAGCGTCCATTTTCGGACGGAAAGCGGCGATAATTTTATTGCCTTTTCAGCAAGGTCACGCCATCGCGTGAATCTTTGCCTTATCGCCCTTTCCCCCAATGCCCATCTTCGCATCTCTAATGAGATGCAAAGTGGGCGTTCCACCCCAAGATAACGGGAGAAATGTCGCTAAGCGACATTTCTCCTATTATCTAGCCACACGCTAACCTGCAGAGCGACAAGAAAAGTAGCTATAACCTTGGTTATCGCTACTTTCCTTACGCCTGCTTTTCAACTGACTTAGCCATGATATCCTTGCCCTATCAGCAAGCTTTCGCCAAATGTTGTGCGATTATCGCTGGATTTCCAGAGATAATCGCACAGTTGGCAGCTTGCGTGTTGAATTTTATCGCTTTGGAGATAAGTGTTGCTGATAGCATGCTATCTCCGCGATAAAATTCAGCGTTGGCCAGCGATAATTATCCTCGCGCTAAGAGCGCTAAGCGATAATTATCGCCTGCCCTTGATGATATGCCCCTTTATGTGCAAATTGCGCTGTTAAATGCACTTTTTGGCACTATTATTTTCAATATATTTGTCGGGAAATCCTCCTAGACCTCTGTTGAGGAATCTGGGCTCACATCCTTTGTAATCTCACCATCTGCAATCCCGCTCACATATTATCTCCCACCACTTTCTAAGATCATCAGCCATCATTGGTGGAGTTGCCTAAAATGCACAGCCAAGTTGGTCAGGCCCTGCAGAGAGGAATCACTGGACTTGGCTGAGGGCCTTGCCCAGTAGGTTTTGGAAGCAGGACTACTGAGTGGAGGGCTATGAGCAGGATTTGGCCTAAGGCCAAGCATTGCGCCTACAGTGCACTGGGCATGGATAAAGGAGAACTGCAGAAGTTGGGGTGAAAAGCACCAAGCCTTGCCAAAGGTCACTCCCTACGACCCCCACCTGCTGGCCACAAGCAAAAAGGATGCATAACTCAGCACCCCTTCACATTCAGCACAGGACAGTATGCCACAGAGGCTGTTGGTCATGCCAACAGGTTGCGCTGAGTGGATTCTGGGGAAGAGGTCCATTGAGCTCTTTAAGGAACATCATTGATGATGTCACTTGTAGAGTGATAGGTGAATGTCACAAGTGCTGTCATGAATTGTGGAATTTGTGACATAAAATTTTATATATACGAGGCAATGAGCAGTGGTTGGAGAATTATAGTTGCGCGCCTCACTATCACGGGTACATTTAGAATGTTTGGGGGGTTTTAATCATAACATCGCTTCAAGTGTAGTTTTAGTGATTTTTTAAATATATTTGTATAATAAATGTCTTTCCCACCTAAAGGAATGAAGATAACTTCCCTTGAACTAACTTTTTTTTTATTGAATATAAATACTTCAATAGAGTAGGTCTCAGGATGTCATGTTCCTTTTATAATAGCTGTGGTGGCCAGCAGAACTCTGAGAGCACAATCATTGAATGTTCTGGAAAATCGACAGCGTGTTGATGAGGCGCAAGCAGAGGGAACATTGTGCTGCACAGTGCCTTGAACACTACCCCCTCCACGCCTCCGAACCCAAATGCATCCAACACTTCCCCGTTACAGCTATGACAAATCAACACGGCAACTCAGTTCTTGGAAATGAAAGCACTTTACTCATCTCGCGCCTCAGCAAAAACATGTTGTTGTTCAGCATTGCATGAAAACAGCCGCCGGGGTCTCTTTCCAGTCGTAGCACGGCTGATAACAAGATTTTTTTCCTCGTACTTTTTAATTAATTTTTTCTTTTGAGGTCTTTGTGGTTAATTGGAACATTCCATGCATGCCTGCTTGTTTCATTATGAAAAAGTCTTGATAGTAATATGTATCCGAGATACCTCAGCATTTCTACATAAGCCAGCATACGCGTTGTTTCCTTCCACCGTGTAAACATGCTGACACACTACGTTACAGCTTTAAATGATAGTCAGGGGTTTGTGATATCTTCTCACTTCTAGTGTCTCTGCGCCCCGGCTGCGTCTATCTATAGCCAATCTATGCATCTGTCTATTAGTCGCTTCCAACAGCAACATGAAAGCAGCGCACCCCGTCCCGGCCATTCACTCGCGTGTGTCTCGCACCTCAGGCGTCCTCCGCGCGCGCATCCAGCCTGCAGGTGAGCAGCACGAGGCGGGGGACGTAGACTGCGCAGGATGGGCGCAGGTTGAGTAGCACCGCGTAACGTTATGCCAGGACTCCTGGCGCCGTGCCCAGGCTGGGAACCTTCCTGACACAGAGCGGCCCCTCTATCTCTGAGCTTGGCTGGAGTCCAGGGCATGCAGGCTGGTATTCGTGGAGTGGAAACCTAATCAGTGGCGGAGATACGTTTCTCTCAAGCCGAGAATCCCCTGCCCTCCGAAGCCTGAGGCGGCTACAGCAAGCCCTGCAAACAGACTGGTCCCAGTCGGATCGCCGCCTGCTGCTCAACTCGTCTGAAAGGGTGACACAACGTGGCAGAGATGGTAAGCAGCTGTTCGGCGGCTGGCATTCCTCCTGACTTTGTGAGGGATGCGTGCCTGCTGCCAGGGGCATGAATTAGGTGTATTTTTATGGCACGCTCGTTCCAATGTTGTGGTCGAGCAAGGGCGCGTTTTTGAAGCATGCTGATGACAGAAACCGACTACGAAAAGTTGATGACAGACGGGTGTGCGCCATGAAGCATTTTGCTATTTAAACAAAGCACTTAGGGTAAAGGGGAGAGCTTGTAACTAGGAGGTGGAATGTGACGTTGCTGCTGCTATGGTGTTTGATATGGGATTGCAGGTGTATGACATTTTAAAGCAGGAGCAGAGTAATGCTGCAGCCGTCATCAGAGGTGTGGGACACAATGATGTAGCTATTGTGTTCCGCACATTTCACGTGGATGTGCCTTGAGCTCTGCATCAAGGCGCCTCCCCTTCCATACTGCTCAGAATCCCGGCGTCTGCTTTAGGAAGCACAGTTCGTGTTTATGTTGCTGGTCTGCAAGTGGCGCTCTGAGCAATCTGAGGTTTTTCTGATAAAGTTCTAGCTTTTTAATTTTACATCAGAGTGAAGCGAAGAGTTACATTTTCAGAGTACACCACATGACAAGCAAGCAAAATACTAATACAGAGAGGGCGCAAGAAAAGTAGTCATCTTAGTGGCAAGAAGTTTGATTGCGGTTAGGATATTAATAGGAATACTTTATTAAAAAGATGTATTCTGTTATTCTGTTTCATGCAATATTGTCTTCCGCTGTGTTATGTTACTCTACTATATTCAATGTTATGATCTTTTATGCTACGCATTGTCAAATCATGTTATTTTAATTTCTGGTGTATTATGTTTTGTTATGCTAAGATATATTATACATTGTGTCATGTCTCATTACGTTATGTTTATCTAAATTATGCTGTGTTATGTTATGTTACTTTATTTAATTTACGTTAGTTATGTTATGCAAATTCAGAAAAAGGTGTTGTTTCCTTATATCATGCTATATTATGTTACATTTTATGTCATACATTATGTTGTGCCATATTATTACACTTTGTTATATACCTTGCTTTGTTATATTCTATGATGTTATGTTTTTTTAAGTAATGTTATGTGATAACTTTTTTGCTTATGTGAATATCACCAGTGTGTTAGCGGTGATTTAAACAATCCATTCCTTTTCAATTATTTTCATTTTGAAATGTAGATTGTTTTCATCTCCCTTATTCTTGGTTTGGTTTGTATGTGTGATTGTTGTTAAGTGGTCACCCACAGTTTGCTTGCATTCTACAATACTGAGCAGCGGGCAGCTTCTAAAGCCTCCTTCAATGCTGGCTTCAATATACGTGTGACACAATAAATAAAGCTGAAGATGGTTTGAAGAATATGGTACCTTCTACGTCTTATGTTCTACTTGTGTGTGGAGCATTCCACAAGGGTCCTCTGTGGACCACAGAAGGTTTGGCAGCTTTCAACAACATAACTCCACTGCTGGTATATGGTTTATACATTAGAAACAAAGAGTGGGCAGTCCCCAGATAGTCATGTGACACAGGAGTATGCTGTGGAGGGTTCTAAATGTCAAGAAGACGGGAGAAGATTTCCACAGCATGCACATTCCAGGACCTCAGTTCTTAGCTATCGCCCTTTCCATTTTGAACACACAGAGGGAGGTGGACAGTCCCACAGGGCAGTAGGGAAGAGACAAACATTTGAGTGTGCTTTCTTTGGTCCCAAAGTCCTTAAAAAACCTACAAGCCCAGTGAATACTCTTGGAAATCTACTACAGAAGGGGGCTCATGTGCTACGCTGGTTCATTCAAACAGGCCTAAGCCTTGTCTGAATGTAAACATGATGAAATAATCAATTTTTTCACCAGAAGATATGACATTTCCCCTAATGTGATCTTTGTAGACCTGAATAAGGGAGGCCTAGAAACTGTGCTACATAGGAGGTAACAGTGTGGAAGCAGAAGGGTACCATGAGTCTGACTGTCTGCCCAACTGTGCTGTTGCAGTATGAGTTTACTGAAGACTGTACTACAATGTTGGGCACAACTGGCCGCCCATGCCAATTGTTTGGAATGTTGCAAAATGTTTGAAAATATGTGTTCCCTTGGGAGTCCCAGGGGATATTGCATTAAAATATGGTGGACATGCACGAATTCTCAAATTTGTAGGTATTATCAAATATTCTAGAATTTGTAGATGTTATACAACATTTACAATGCCATTTTACGCTCACTGCAATTCTAAATTTCTGTCTACTTCAAGCAGGTGTAGGTGGTTCACTAAGTATATGAAATGCCTCAAACACCCTCTTTCAGGGGTTGTAAGAGAATATAAATCTTTACATGGAAACATGCTCAGTTTAGGTTGAAACATAGGGGGAAATAGTCAATCCCACTCCTGTGGATTTTCTGTGGTGAGGGCAATTCATACTTTAAAGTCATGTTCTTCATTTTTTGTTTTTCACACAAAATGAAGATCGTTGCAAAAGTTATCAGTGTCACTGGATCTGTCTGTGTAGGCTACCTCTTTCCTTTAGAATCAGGTCCTAAGTGATTTACTCAAAGTCTCTCAGTGAGGATACCGGTAATTTTTTACAAACATTGCATGCACCCAACACTGCCATGTGAACACAGTACTGCATTTGTTTGTGTGTTATCAAATTTATTTTGGTCTTCTTCAAGTGAGTGGTTCATGAGTGGAACATTCAGGGGTGAGGTATATAGCTCCTCACCTTGCTGATGAGCAAGAGGACTGTGTCATTACAATTCTGTTAATTCACATATTCCCTATGTTTGATTGGTCTAGGTTGTAAACAAGTGGTATATGAATCGATTACGCTCAATAGTATAGCTAATTTTATCCTTTTTAACCAGTCAACATGATATATTTACTTTGTCAAGCACATCAAATGTCTTCAACATCTGCAAAGTAGAGGGCGAAATAACTTGGAATGTAATAGAGAGATTCCAATAACAGGAAATTCAGTTGAACAGGCAGTAAGTGTCAGTGAACGATTAGTCAGAGACCCTATTAAGTGAGGACTTGCCATATATTAGTCACAGACCTACAAAGGGAGGACTAGTCAAAGGTTAGTCATAGACCTATAAAGTGAGGACTAGTCATAGATTAGTCATGGACCTAGAAAGAGAGGACTAATGATATGTGAAGTTAGCGGTTGGACGTGACTTGAATGAATGAATGAAATGAAATTTATAAAGCGCGATGGCTACCCGTAGGCCTCCCAGCGCTGCAGACAGCCAGGCAAGGAGCAGGAGACAAGGAAGGAAGCTTAAAACAACCAGGTCTTTAGTGACCTGTGGAAGGAAAAGAGGTTAGGTTCCTTACGTAGTTGAAGTGGAAGAGCATTCCATCCAATGGCACCATTATATGAAAAGGAACGGCCACCACATCTGGCCCTTCTTATTCTGGGTTGAAGGGCAAGAAAAGATCCAGATGACCGAAGGTCTTTCTTCGGAGGATAAGGGGTGATCAGTGACTGAAGAATGGGGGGGCCATTCTTCCAGAAGGCTTTGTGAGCCAGACACATAGCTTTAAACTGGATCCTTTGTCTGATAGGCAACCAGTGCAAGCTCTTTACTGCCTGTTTGGCAGAGTGCCAACGAGGAACCTGAAGAAGTCTACGGGCGGCACAGTGCTGTATAACTTGGAGCTTATTGATGGTATACTGCGGTGCTCCCAGGTATAAAGCATTACCATAATCCAGGCGAGAGAGGATCAGTGCTTGGACCATAATCCTACTAGCGTGGAAAGGGAGAAGGGGAAGAACCTTATGCAGCATCCTTAATAGCCCGAAGCAGGTTGCAGAAAGTTTAGCTGCTTGGTGACTGAACGAAAGAGAATGATCGATCCAGATGTCTAGGCTTTTGATTTGATCTTTAGGGGCCGGAGCCGGGCCTAGGCAATCTGGCCAAAAAGAGACCGGATTAAGAACAGGAGAATTGCCCAGGGGCATAAACTCTGTCTTATCCCCATTAAGCTTAAGGCACCATCGTTCCATCCACTTGGCAACCTCCTCTAGGCAACAGCCTAGCATGCTAGATGACCCTTCAGGATGGTTGAGAGCTACCACGAGCTGGGTATCATCTGCATAGGAGACGATTTTTATGCCAAATGGATGGACGATCTCTGCCAAAGGTTTCAGATAAATATTAAACAGCGTGGGGCTCAGGGCAGAGCCCTGAGGGACCCCACAATTAAGCGGATACTGATCGGAGACTACATCTCCCTCAAAGACCCTAAAAGAGCGGCCACTGAGAAAAGATTGCAGTCACTCTACTGCCATACTGGACACTCCCAGGTTCATGAGTCTAAGAAGCAAGGTAGCATGATTGACAGTATCGAATGCAGCACTGAGGTCAAGAAGGATAATCGCCGCAGTGCCCCCTTGGTCTAAAATCCTTCTTGGTTCATCAGTCACTGCAAGGAAGGCAGTCTCGGTACCCATTTGGGGACGGAACCCGGTCTGAGAGGGGTGTAGTAGATTATTAGTTTCCTGAAAGGCTACCATGCTGTTGTTTACATGCCTCTCTAGAATCTTTCTCACCCAAGGCAAGAGGGAAATAGGGCGATAGTTAGCCAGATTGTCCTGATCCAAGTTAGGTTTTTTTAAGAGGGCTTTAACCATCGCGCATTTCCATGCTGACGGGACTGAACCTGAGGAAATAGTAGAATTTACCAGGTCCAGAATTACAGGGCAAATGGTATCGGCTACCAAAATAAGAGCCTGGGGGGGCAGGGTCAATAGAAGAGCTCGATTTTATGTGGGCCATGATAGGCCCCAACGATGCCGAGTCAAGAAGGGGGAATTGTGCCAAAAGAGTATGGGGCCTTGCAGTCGACTCAACAGGAACAATCGTGGAGCTGGTAGATTGAAAAGGTGAAAATGCCTGATAGATCGTTTGAATTTTCTTGTGAAAAAACTCCGCCAGGGTATTGCAGTGTGCCAGAGCATCACGTAATCTGGGAGGTTTCAGGGGTAGTTTGGTAAGGGTTCTAGCAATTTAAAACATTTCTATGGGGGAGTTAGCAGCTAGAACAATTTTCTGTTCATAAAAGGTAGCTTGAGTGATTTTCATTTTGGATTAATAGTGTTTAATGGATTCCCTATATTCCGTTTTACTAGGATCAGAGTAGTCCAGCCTCCATTTCCTTTCAAGACTTGGTCCGATCATCTCCGGGCACTTGAGGATAAAACATTGTGCAGATGAAGTCAGGGATAGATGCCAATTGTTGTCCTACCTGTAGTTTGTGGAGTTTCCTACGTTTCATATGTCTCAGCCCTGCTGTAGATTTTCCCTACAAACTGAAAATACATGTCCTCATCTCTGGCACACGGCGCTGAAAATGGACCTGCAGTTTTCTTGTGATCTGACTATAAAAATCAATTCCCTGTGACTTTAAACCCGGTTGGATGATGGCAATCTTTTTTTTTTTTAATTATCTTGAAAGAGTCGCAAAATATACGATTTTCATGTGAAAACACACATGTGGAGATCGTTGTGACCTATGGGTAGTAAGTGTAGTTTTGCTAGAAATGCACAAAGTTCACGAGAGACAAGCTTTGCAGCACCGCACAGAGGTAGGAGCTCAGCGCCAACATCATAAAGGTTTTTAGATGGAACAAAAGTGAATAATTAAAACAACCCCAGGCAGAAGTGGAGGAGACAGACGCATGAAATACATTTGAAATACGCCTGGTTGAGACGGGGGAGGAATGACACTGAAAAAACACAGGAAAAGCTGGACCAACCGGCAAGGAAATGAGCAGGGCAGACTGCACTGGCTCGGCGGTTCCTATCTGCTCTTACTTTCAATGTTTTTATGTTTCTATTATGAATAATTAATATTACGGCTGCAGCTCCACTGAATCCAAAGAGAGAGAGGCAAAGGATGACCTTGAGTAGGACATTGTCCAGTTAGTCAAACAATGTTCTAAAACTTTGACACTGCTTTTGTGATGTACATGGACCGAACACTGCACAAATTGAGCCACGTGCAGAGACACTTGGGTGTGGCGTTGCTTGCAATGTGCACGTTGTTGCTAGAATTTCCGACGAAAGCAAAAAATAACTGTGAAGGTTTTGCAAGCGTCAGAACTAATTGAAGTCTTCAACATGAAGTTAAGTTTTGATACAAGAGGATGGTCAAAATAGTGAATGATTGCTCGTGGTTGTGTGTGTTTTCCATAATATTTACAATTAGGGGTCAAACTCTTCTTTTCTTTTTCTTTCTTCTTTCTTTTTTCTTTCTTTCTTTCTTTCTTTCTTTCTTTCTTTCTTTCTTTCTTTCTTTTTCATTTATTGGTGCTTTTTCGGTAGCACTTCTCCTGGGCTGCTTTATGCTGCTAGGTCTTTATTTAAAAAAAGATCTTGTTTCCCATTATCCCCTTCATTTCGAATATTAGAGTGTAGCCAAAGGAAACGTGAGGCCCCTTTGGCCAAAAGTAGTTAATTGTTTGTGGGTCTGTAATTAGTTAAAGAATGAATTTACTAATGGCGTAGCAGTCGTGTAGCTGGACATGTTTTATTAAAATTAAGGTCATTGTGCATTTAGACTACAGGGAAACGTAAATATTCATAATCTTTTCTTGATGTCTACTCCAGTTAATAGTTAAATAAGCAGCAACCCTTAGTTAAATAAGCACCAACCCTTTCTATATTAAGAGAGGTACAACTAAGTATATAAAAAGTCTCCATTAAATCCCTGCAGACACCTTTCATGCCATGTGCTTCCTGTCCCATACGCCACTATGTGCCTCTGCCAATAGTAAACTATTGTCCTCTGCAAAGCATTTTCAGTCTTTCTGTAAAAAAAATAATATAAAAATAAATACATTAAAATGAAATAGAAAAAAAATAATGTGCATTTTATTTCTCCCCCACATACAACCCCCTATTGAGGTTGCTCATCCCACCAGTAAAGCTCACATTGTAGAAGCGAAAGGGCTCATGCTTGGAGGCTCATTGACATTTGCATTTATTTTGTACTAAGTGAAAACTCAGGACAGTGCCATAATCTAAAAATAGTGTTTCGACTTCAGATAACTTTGCCTTCCAAAGACAGGTTTCTTCCAGCTCTATTCAACGTTCGCAAGCGCAAAGTCTTGATAAATCTGCCCCAAAATGTCATATTATGAGGCAGTGGTGATTCATTGACATTAGAAACATTGGGATTTGTGAGCACTGTATAACAGTTACTTTCTGCAACAGCAGGCAAAGATCTTTTGTTCAATTTTTTTTTTTGGGGGGGGGGTGGATAAACAATAAAATAATTGATAATGAACAAGTGTATTTTCTCAAAAGCAGTATTTTGCACCATGCGTTTGTGAGGTGGAAAGATGCTGAAAGCAAATTACCTCCCACAGAGTGAAATGTATTGGTTAGGGTCTCCTTTTGCTTCTCCATAGCAACAGAGTGCCCTCTATTCCCCAAGGCAGGACACATGAAGAATAGTTATGTTAGATTTTCATTACTGAGGTAAGTCAGTGGGTTCTTAACCCGTCACAAACTGGTGAGGTTGGTTGACACTTGTCCAGTGGAGCAAACAATCATGCCTTCACGCTAGGTTGTTTGTATTGAAGGAAATTGTACACATACTAAGTCACCAATCATTAAACCTCCTGCTGTTTGATTATCAAAACAGTGAAAATGGATATTGATTATATTATAAAATAGCAGCGGGGATTTGAAGATTCGCGTAGCCAGATAACATATGGGATAATGTGCCTACTACATATGTTGCAGGGATATTTCAAGTTACTGAGAATCTCTTTGGCCATATAGAGGAATGAGACCAAAGACCAATTTCCTTTAAGAGCAGGGTTTCTTGTTTAATGCTTTGTAATGCATATCCACATTGACATGGTTGTTTTCTTTATCTTATCCATATTTATAAAAATATGTTTAGAGTTTCATGGCTAAACTGAAAACGTATTAGGCATTTTTCTAAATGTATTTGGCAAAATACAATGTAGCCTAACAATGACAGTCTTTTTAGGTTTGTCACAGTCCACGTGTCAGCATGCTTGTACATGTTAGCTCTTAATTGACAGTGCAGCTGTAGGTAAGATGTACTGTTACCAATTCTTACAAATATACAGACAGTGGGTTTTAGCTTCACCCAGAGGGCTATTACTCTCGCACTTCAGACTATTGGCTGTTTGGAGTATCATTCCACCTCTTTTGGATTGCTTGCAATTCAATACATGAGTGACTATTATACATTTACAATACACTCAATCTACACAAATCGAATTTGGCATGCTATATGTGTCTTATATACAAAGCAGTCCCTTTTATATGTTCGTTTACTACAGTAGCTTTATTTTAATGTATTTGTCACGACTACAGAGTGAGCCTAACTTTAAGTTAATTCATATTAATAATTGCACATTTGTAAAGCACGACTTATCGCCCCTAAGGGTATCCAAGCGCTGGGGGGACATCTGGGAGATTAAGTGAGCTATTGCCCAGAGTCACACGGTGATTAGCTGAGCTGCTGCTGGGGATCGAACCATGAGCCCCGGACTCCAAAATCAGCCGCTCTGGCCGCTGCGCAAGACCTCTCCTTGCATGCCCAATTTCGTTTTCCTTTTTATATAGTGGACAGCCTCATCCCAAAGTGGCCATCCCAATCCACCACGATCTTAGCTCTTCCTCAACAATCCCTCCTTGCTTCTTCTGTTGCATAGGTATTCCCGTAACTACGGTAGCAGCGTGCAGCTCAGAGTGATGCTCTGCCTTTTTATTGTCAAGCAAAGTAGTGTGTCATATTTATTTTAGGACACACATTGCTAGTCTGGTGATACAACAAACACACTTGGCTTGGGCTAATGCACCTCCCATGCTGCAGCTGCCAATCCTCCTCGCTGGCCAATGGCCAGTTCACTATATATGTCGCAACATACCAAGAGAATGTTTATGTTTCGATAACAGGGTACCTAACAAATACGAAGTCGATTACTTTCCTTTTTCTCTGGATTGTACAACACACTAGTTGATGGTACAGATCTAGGCCAATTGTTTTTGGCCACAGCCCAGCTGTTTTTCTCACAGGTCCCAAACATCCTTTTCACAATTATTGTATACTGCCTTCAATAAAGCTATGTGCAACATGCTTTCAAAGCCAGAAGTACTGGCTTCACCAATGCTTCTTTCCATTATTTTCCATTTGCACTAAGGAATACAGCTGTGATGTACCTTGGCTGACATATGCTTTAACTTTAAAAACAGGCCAAAATATAACCTCTTATATTTGTATGCTTAAGGACCCTAAGTTGACATTCAAACCTTTTTTTGGTTCCACCTGCACAGCGCTTGCACTATACTTGAGAAATCTATTGTTTTTAATATAAACTGAAAAGGTACTTACATCCCACCTCCTTCCTGGCTTCTCATTGGTTCCTGTCGTGCTACTTACCTTCCTTCCATTTTTATTGGCTGTAGCATATTTTCCTGTGTTTACCAATGCTTGCTCCTCGTCTTCTTCTCTTATCAGTTCCTGTAGCCGGAATACTGTAAACATCCACTTTGGTGGAACTATTTTTTCATAAAGTTTTGCCTCTTTTTGCTTTTTACTCTTGCAGCATATTTATATAACAATTTATCCCCAGGAGAAATTAAGTGATTTACATAGAATAACAGGATGTTGCACCGCCCAGATTTGAACCAGGATTCCAGTTCTCGAGTCAGCAGCTCTGGCCACTGCACCACGTCCTCTCCACTCCTATGTAATTTGTCAGGGAGCCGTTTCCTTCTTCCAGACGATGATTGATGAAAACAGCTCTTTATTCATCACATAGGCAAAACCGATGCAATACCAATGCTTGTTTAAAGTATGTAATGGATACTTTAGTCCTGGTAATACAAGTGAGTCGTTTTACCTTCCTTACCCCGTCCATTTCTCCAGCCAAACAGATATCTCTTGCAGGCACAGCTACTAGAAGAATTGACTTATCATAACTGTAAAAATGTTCAAATGATTGTAATAATCGATGTGTATCAGGAAAGTGAATGAGTTGGTTTAGAGTAGATTGATCACAAGACTGCCCATTACAAAATTTTATCGGGAAGATTAAGCAAGCTATTGCTCAGAGTCACATGGTGCTGGGCTAATCTGCCGCCGGCGCCAGGGATCGAACCGTGATCCCCAGATTCCGAAGTCAGTCGCCCTGGCCCTGGCGCCACACCTCACCACGTCCATAAACTGCCACAAGGCAGTACATCTTTTAATGCCCCCCACCCTTTCCACATATGCCTCTTCAAACTTGTTTGTTCAGTTCATTTTATTAAGCCACTCTTGGTATGTTGGTGCCCTAGATGACGTACAGTTCTGGAAAATCAGGGAGTGTGCTACTAAAGAGGAGACTACAAACTCTTTAACATCCTCCCAGCTGTCTTCTCTCTTTGGCCATATGCAAAGGAGACCTGATCACAGTTAAAAGGCTTTCATTGCTCCCAAGAACAAATGCCACCAAAATTGTACGTTTCAAAAGGTTGCATTGAGTCACTCACTGGCGCAACCATGTCTCCGATTTATCACTATTTAGCAAGGGTTTCTTCGAACGCCTTGTGCATACATAGAGGATTGAAGAATGCCCGCCTCAATACTTGGGGAATTGTTGTTGAACCCTGTAGTACTTCTCTCATTCTCTCTATGAGATCAGACCCGGGGCAGGCAGCACACAATCTTCAATCTCTTCATTCAGTTAAAGGAGGCACTTGTTGGCCAAATCTCCTTACCAGGACTGTGTGCTTTGCTGCAGTTACATGGGAGCTTAGGAGTGGCTCCTGACAAATCAGGTGTGGAGCTATGGTCAAGCGAGAGCTGAAGATTTGTGCAAGCTGTGTGGAAAGCAGTATATGGTATGCTGGTCCCAGCCCCATTGGCCTTACTGTGCTCATTGGCTATGCCCACATATATGAATTGAGAGATATATTGTCTTACCAGTCACTTTAGAGGTGTTGAACATGGGGCTTGACTGGTGATGGGTGAGAATGTAGTACGAAGAAATGCATTGCCAATATAAAAATGATTCTCTCCTGGTCCACCTTTGCTTTTGTTTGCTTTAGCCTTTTGTGTTGAGTTCTGTTCAGCATTAGGTGTTGTATTTGGAATGAGACGTTTTGTTGTCAAATTTCATAGAATAAGGACCTGAGTCACAGACTTCAAAGTGGAAGTGCTGAGCAGTATGGCTGACTTGTCAGTGGAACTCTTGGTGGTGCACTTGGCACACTTTAAAACCAATGCCGCTGCTGCTGCACACTCTGTCAGCAACAGCTTTCCAAGGTTTAAAGGTTCATGTTGCAAGGCTGTGGAGGAGAGACTTCTTTTCTGCTTTTCTCTGCTTTTTCCAAGGTCTTGACAGTTCAGAGATGGGGAAGAGTATCACAATCCAGGTCAGCATCTGCCTTCTCCCTGCAGGAGCTGCAGTGTGCCTGCAACGTGTGTGGAGTGTCGTGTGGCATAGCCGACTCTGCAGGGTCAGCAGCAAAAACCCTCTGCGGCATGCTCATCTGTCTCCTGGCTCTTTAACAGTACAGGGGCAAGCATGATAGGGTAGCAATGGACAGACAGCAGAAGACGGTGGGCAAGAACTCGGAAGATGCACAAGGGAAGATGCCCCAAGTAGGAACTGTTGCTCCTGATCAAACATCCATCAACAATGATCAACAGTAGTTCCACTAAATAAAACTATTCTTAATTGTTTTAGGTGATAGACTTAGTAACAATACGTTTTTTTGCAAAATTATATGTTACAAGATGTTTTTAAAATCTTATTTAAATATAAATCAAAGTATTTATTAAATTTCAAAAAGGTATTATCACAGTACATAATTTGCTTATTAAAGGTGAGCACTGTTGTCACAACTAGACTTTAGAGAAATATACCGAGATTTTATAGGTATTCCAGACTTCCCACATCGTGTGAAATCAAATTAATACACTGTGTATTATAAGCTGTTCTCCAATGGTTTTCTGATCATCTAGGTATACAAAACACATAGGCCTGAAAAACTATATGTAAGGTTTTCAAGTGGCAAATATAGTATACTTTTCTTGTAATGCCTGTATTTTACTCTCTGGATACAAATTAATTTGATCTGTTCTGTTCATAAACTACTCCTTGACATAAAGTATGTCTTCGTTCATAGAAAAAACAATACACACTTTAAACATAGAATAGAATAATGTAAGCTGTGTTAAATTAGGCAGCCTGAAAAAATTGTCTGAGTCCCCTCAGCAGATACGTGTCTCTTTTGCCTGAATAGCTTGATAAATTCTGACTAAGGATTTGTGCACTTGGCACCAGTTTGTGAGGTTGTGTGTGAGCCCTTTCTTTATCCAGACTCATTTTAAACTTGTGACTAAGTGTGTTATGTTCTCTAAATCTCATCAGAATTAAGTCTGTTTTCATGTCATTCATAGGTCACAAAGTTCACAAGGAAAACAATCCCATGATGATATATCACTAATCCCCTGTTCAAATTCTCTCTTCCTCACTTCAGTTAATATTAATGAGGTGAGCCTGCCTCTTTTGATAGGCGCTGCATAACCCAGCCTTATGCTTTAGCTTATCTCAATCAGCTACATTGAAAAAAAGCAAATGAATAATTGAAATGAGCTCCCATTTATTATGCCTAGGTATGGCGCGAATATTTTTTTTTATCGGATTCATAAAAATCACTTATAGAATGCAACACATCTTGTAGTTTTCCATAACTACTCAATGTTTTTCCATATCATGTACGGGAACAGAATTACAATTTCACTCAGACCTAGTCCTAAGGTCTAAAAGAGCATCTTCTAAGCAGGGTGGTGCATTAGGTGACTGCAAGCCTTTGAATGAATGCATGGTGGCTTAAACACTTAGAGCACAGACAGATGCCTCTGTGCTAAGTGTGTGCGCTGATACACCACCCTCCAGTACTATCTGTGGATGTGGTTGGGTGGTGGTTGCTGAAGACCTACAGCAGGAGAATGGAATGTTAAACTTTACCCACTTTTAGATGAGACAAATATATTGTCAAACCTGCATCTTCAGATTGAGGTCCATAGGCGTGTGTCAGGGTTGCCCTTTGTCGCATCACACTAGGAGAGTTATGCTGCCCTAGAGAAGGATGCAGGCCCGATGCTACATCACACAATTTCACATGTGAGGCCAAGTTGTACCAAGCACATTAACATTAACTGTACTTTTGACATTCATGCATTGCGTTGCCTTAACATTATTATTGACCCTGCACTTCAGACAACGCATGTGATGAGTAAATAATGCACTAAGCTGGAGTCTTCAAGCCTAAGAATGTTTTAAATAAAAACACCAGCATTAATAACAGTGATAGCGATATTGTAATGCATTATGTGAAAAAAGCACAAAATTATCAGTGGAAAAAATATGCACTTTAGAAGAGTCAGAACAATAAAAAAACAAAAACCGCCACCCAAAGAGACTCTTCTTGTTAAAATGTTTAAGTGGGTCCGTTGGGTGTCAAATCATATTATTATTATTGTCGTTGTTGTTGTTGTACAATTAATATTACCTGTTGTACTATTAGTAGTAGTCTTCGCAGACTTAGTAATATTCGTTATTATTTTTATTATTGATAATAATAATGAATTATTGTTATTAATTCTATTACTACTACTGCTACGACTACTACACTGTTAATAATAATAAAAATGAGAATATAATACATTAATAATGCATGCCAACAATAAAAAATTATAAGCTGTTTTTACATATGATTTTATAAATGACATCTGCCGTTTCTAAGCACTGTAAACATGAGTTAAAATAACTGAGTCAAATAGTAGTTAATATGTTTTCCTCAAAATATGGGAATCAGAGTTGGCTTGACCTGGATTTGACCTGTGACTCGCAGTTTTGCTTGTATCCTTTTTGAGTTTTAACTGGACTCAGTTCTACTTTAAAGTATTATTCATGTATTGTTGTGATTTCAACTAATAATGCAGTGATAGAGGAATCATTTCCAGGTTATGGAAAGTGTTACAAAGATATTAAAATATTACCTTTAAAAGATGCAGAAACAGTGTCTCTGTCTGCTATTGTAATGCTTTATATAATATTTAATATCAAATCTGAATGATCAAAAGTGGTTGGCTAATTTAGTTTTTAGGCTAGCATAAACAATTTCCTGTGCTTAATATGCACGATGACCCTGTACATCATTTACCAAATTAAGAAACACGACATACAGTGAAATAAAATGAGAGCCGAAGAAATGGAAAAACAGATAGATTCATATTTTCATTGTCTGTTGGGCTTGCTGCACGGTTTCGTAGGGATTTTAATGTAAATGAGTTCAGAAGGTAGGCAATGCAGGTAAAAAAACAATTAAAAGACAAAGGCAGTTAATTTGTTCTTGCAGTAATTTGGAATGTTCTTTTGAAAGCTTCAAAGTTGCATAGTCACTGCTTTATTATCCTTGTTGAAGATGTTCTGGAGCGTGCCAGTTAGACTGGAAAATGTTTGTTCTGTTCTTCTTCAAAGCTTCTCACTTCCACTACACAGAGATAGGAGCTGCCAAAGGCATTGTTATATAGTGAGAGGACAGAGTGACACTAATCTAAATAGGGTTGCACCAATCACAACCAGCAACTTGCATGTACCAAGAGCGCCAAGCGTACACTCCCCACTCCCACGGGTTCATTATAAGAGGTTAGTTTGCACATGACATTAATCCTAAACCAGAGATGCTGAGTATTGGTTCATTCATGTGCTTATTCTACACCAGTTTTTTTCATGGCCTGTGACACCACTCTGGCCAGGAAATTTACCACATAACATTTGGAGATGATGGATAACATTAAGCCTGCTTTGAGTAATGGTAGCACTAGTCAGGATATTTCACAGTACAGGCGCATTTTGCTATTGAGGTGTGTCGGTACTGAACTTCCATATTAGATGACAGTATATACTCACGAGGACCGTTATTACATGGGGCTTATCAGCAAATGCATTCCAGGCATTTTGTCCCCCCTTCATATTAGCAACCAATGCACTGACATGGAAGCTGTGGTACAGATGGCACAAACCTGAAATCTATATCACTCTATGTTGTGGGGGAGTTCATCAGACATTCTTGGTGTCAGAGATTGTGTTACTGGATGACGGGGGTGAAACCCTACTCAAGCAGCAACCACAATTCTTGGCAGATTGAAACATCAAATTAACCTTTGCTCAACCCTTGGGTAGCTTGGCACAAAAGCAGTAAGGCTTAACTTAGAGGCAATGTGTAAAGTATTTATGCAGCACTTCAAATAGTAATAAAGTGAAAACACAATACAAGAAAAACTGCACATCAATTATGAAAAATAGAGTAAAATGTAATAAATAGAGATCAAACTTACAGAAAATCCAATAAGTAGAACCGGAGATATGCAATTTCAAAGAGTTAAGGTAAGTATAAAGTCCTAAAAGCCAAAGCGCCACTCATGATTATATGGTTTTGCGAGACCAAGTGAAATTTAGAAGCTCAGGCTGATGCAATGGAGTGCGGGCCGGATAAAGGGACCCACTGAAAATAAGTATCACTGAAAATTAACTTTGAAAGTCTAGCTTGAATAGTTCTGTTGCCGTTGAGGGGGCCTTGAGGAGCAGGGACAGGGTTGTGGATAGTCGTTATGTAGCGTGAAGAGCAGGCCAGGCATTGTGGATGGTCATCGCTGTAGCGTAAAGGTCCTGTTGGGTGTTGCGGGCGGTAGTTACTGGAGGTTCATGTTGGTGCTCATCATTTGCTATCAATTCTGTAGTGGGAAGTGCAGATCGTGTGTTGTTAGTCATCGCTGGCAGGCATTGTAGCATGAAGAGTGGGGTTCATCCGAGCTTCGCGTTAGCGGTTGGCACGGGCAGCAAGATCTTGGCATGAAAGGGCCTGTTCACTGTCGCGAAGAGCCCAAAACCTCTGGATTTCTCCTTTTCTTGAGCTCAACCGATGCAAAATCAAGTGTCCCGGACCTGTGGGGCACCTCTTGGGGATCAGGAACTCACTCCAGCAAAGGCCAGTAGGTCGGGAGGTGCACTCATGAGTTGGGACTAAAGGTCCAATATTTATACTTGGTGCCAGCTTTGAAGTAGGAGGAGGTTCTGGAGGTTTCCACACCCAGAGGTGTTTGGACTTTCCTGTCTCCCTGCCCTGACCCCAGCTGTCTGAGGGGACAAAAGACTAGTTTCAAACCCTTTATGAGTGTACTCAGGCAGAGCCTATATGATGTGCATGTGTGGTATGTGACATTTCCTCCCCCTCATCAACTCAGAGATTGCTCATCCTACCAACACCTATTCTCCACGTGTTCCACTGTCTGGGAGCAATACATAAAGACCAACTGCCAGCTGCCAACTACAGCTAGTCATGTGAAACAGGTTACAGGCTGCAGGCACCAAATGGCCAGGACAAGAAAATGCTAACTTTATAGAAGTTGCACAAACACACAATGCCAAAACTGACCGATCCTTTTCAACTTCAGTTGATTTGTGACCACTATACTCACTAAAAGCGATCACCATTTATTTATTAAATCATCATACAAATGCTTTTGTTTTTGTCACACACAGAAGACCAATGCAAAACAAATCATAATTGTACTTCTCTTCTACCTACATAAATTAATACACGAGAGTGGATACAAACAAAAAATTAAACAAGCAAATAGTTACAAGAAGACTCAAAAGACAATCATGAAATACAGTAATAAATCAGTTCTTAGTTTTCAAAGTCCAGAACAAGAGCTGAAAATAAGCATAATATGCATGACACTTCAATTAATTCATATAAGCTCTTTTTTCATGTACGGTGCACGCCTAAAAAACCAAGACTACTGTAGCCAGGTTAAGTTTTTTTTAACTTTAACAATTGTTAATTCCCTGGTTCTCAGTGTCACTCTTTTTTGCTCGGTGGGTGCACAGATGCTTGTCAACGCATTTCGAACCCGTTACGACATCTTTTATGGGGTTCTCCTCAGGACACAGAACTGCTATCCACTCTCAGGTGGCTTGGAGCATTGGCACCAACACGATGATCACAATCCTTTATTAGAAAGGGACTGACACCCCTCCTTCATATCACTGTCTCTGATTATATTCAGGCTCCATATTTAGGAAAGGAGGAAAATAATTTACATTGTTTATCACAGTCTTCCTACGTAGCTCTTCGTGAATGACTCGCTGCTTAAGGGCCGTTAGCTTTATAAAAGTGGCATTTTCAGAATTGTGACCTAACATCTAACTTTACCATCAAAGAGAGTTTTAAAATGCAATTTGTTAGACACCAAATCTGACATCCTACCTGCTACCAATTAAAAGTTAGCACTTATTACCAGTGGCGGCTCTTTGAGGGAGTGCTGCTGGGTGGTGGGGCGGGGGAGGGGCAGGGTGGGGGGTAATAAACTCCAGCATATGGATATATAAATAAAACAAATTACATTGCATGCGCTGCAATGCAATTTACGCTTCAGCGCGCGCAATGTAATTCATTTTATTTATTTATTTATTCACTTAACTCTGGTCGGCCCTATGCTGGAGTTTACTACCCCCCACCTTGCCCCTCACCCGTCATGCCTCACCGCCCTGCAGTACTCCCTCGAGGAGCCGCCACTGCTTATTACATATAATAAGGTAACTCAATGTTATCCTACTGAGAGGTAGGCCTTCCAATAGTGAAAACAAATTTAACAAATTTAAGTTTTTCACAACAAGGACATGTAAAACTTAAAAGTATATTTCCAACTTTTTGAATACACTGCACCTTGCCCTATGGGCTGCTAATGGCCTACTCTAGGGGTGACTTAAATGTATTAAAAAGGAAGGTGTAGGCCTGGCAAAAGGTTTATTTTGACAGGTCGAAATGAAGCTGCACACCCAGGCTTCAATGGCAGGCCTTAGCTATAATTGAAAGGGCTACTGAAGTGGGTGGACCAATCAGTGCTGCAGGCCCACTAGTTGCATTTACAGGCCCTGAGTACATGTAGTAATACTTTACTTGGGACTTAAAAGTAGATTAAATGCTCCAATTGGGTGTAAGCCGATTCTGCCATGTTTAAAGTAGAGAGTACATGCACTTTAGCTCTGGTTAGAAGTGGTAAAGTGAGCAGAGTCCTCAAAGGCAACAAAACAGGTTAAGAAAACAGGAGGGTGAAGGCAAAAAGTTTGACAATGACCCAGCGGAAAGGGCCAAGTACAACAATTGGCATTACCAAATGTTGCGTCTGGTGGCAATTATCAAATCATTTGTACAGACTAGACTCTGGTCTCTGTAATATGTGTCAATAAAAAATCACACTTTAATAATATATTGTTAACAACTGTACCTCACGCGTCACCAAAAGAAATAGCCCATTCCCTTTTGAAGACAAATTAACTATATGGTCTTTTATCACTATACCTCAGGCCACATGTAGATGTATACTGGGTCCCATCTACCAACAGTCCTACTTGTGTGTCAAGCCGAGTCAAACAAAAGTTCTCCTTGCTCAGCCTTTATGTGTGCATTTGTGTTGCACATGTTTCATGAAATCTAACAATAGCTTCTTACCCTAGCTGCCCACAGGCAGCTGCCTTTATACCAAAAGGACGTAAGTGGAGATTGCAGCTAAAAAAAACCCCAGGCAGCCTATAAGAAGTTTCCCTCCATTTCTGAGGCTAACAACAGAGTATTACGACTAAGTCAGTCGGACCACCAGGGAACCAACTTCCCTGGTGGTGGCACAGCGGTGTGAGGCCACAATATGCTTGGCAGGGCCGCTGGGGCCCGCCAAGCATATTACGAGTTTCCTCACTGGCAGCAGTCTCATGGCGGTGTTCATGCCATGAAACAGCTGGCAGTGAGGAAACTGAGGGGGCCCTACAGGGCCCACTGGTACCTCATGCCATGGGGATACATGCAGGGGGCACATGGTGTGCCACCCGGTCTGCATGTACGCCCAGTTCCTGCCATGCAGGAGCTTTCTTTGGTGTCCCATTGTGGGGATGCTAAATAACAGCCCGTCAGACCAGGAGACACTCCTAATCTGGTAAGCAGCCAGCGGTGCGGGAGCAGGGCGGTGGCATGCCGCCGTGCTCCAGCCCCACCAAAGTTGTAATCAGCTCCTAAGAATATTAAATATATGATTCTCACTCTAGCTTATACAAAAGTGGGGAAATAGTTGAACTTCAGAGGGGTTAGATTTACTATTCCTACTCAAGGCACCACAATAATAGGAAAAGTGCTGGATTTCAGAGGAGTTAAATTTGCTATACCCACTCCAATCTATGCCACATTAGATAAAGTGTTGGACTTCAGAGGGACAAATTCGCTATTCCCACCTAAAAACAGCACAACAATAGGGAAAGTGTTGTACTACTGCAACTGTAGGGAAAGTGTTGGATTTCGAAGTGGTGAAATTTACTATTTACACTCCAGTCTGTGCAACAGTAGATAAGGAGTTGGGATTTGGAGGGGTAAAATTTACTATTCCCATTCCACTTTCCGCAACAGTAGGAAAAGCATTGGATTTCGGAGGGGTGAAATTTACTATTACCACTCCAAGCAGTGCAAAACTAGGTAAGGAATTGAAGGAAGAGCAAGGGGGGATGTGTGCCCGCCCGAGACAGCAGGTAAGAGCGGTGGGAGGCCGCCGCCCCAAAACCCGTGCCGCATGGGGCAGATCGCCACCCTGCCCCACCTTGCTACACCACTGCTTAAGAGGGGGTCATTTTACTATTTCTACTGCAGTCTAAGCAAGGGTAGCAAACATACTTCACTTCAAAGACATTACATCTATGAGTAAACCCATGAATGTAGAAAAAATATTAAACTCTTAAAAGAAATATATAAGTAACATACAATATATATATGTGTGTATTAAAAACTAAAAACAATCAATTTACATAATTGCTGGTCAATAACAAATGTTATCAATTAATTGCTATTTAATTATGAATGAATTAACTTTCCACTCTGTACCGCTACATACCTCGCAGCCCACACCTAAAATATAAAAAAAAAAAAACTTCCATATTTTTCATATTTAGAACAAATTAAATAATTAATGATTAATATTCATTTGTTTATTAATCATTAGTTACATCCCACCTCATACCATTACAAACCGTAGCATCCCACAACTATTTTATAAGTAAAATAAATCAGTGATCCATAGTTTACATAATTAAAAATCAATTAAATATTGTAATAATAAATTATAACCACTTAAATAATACATTGTTAATTAATTATTACTGAGTTAATTCCCACCATAGACCCCTACAAACTGAACAGCCTGAAACTAGAATATAATTAAAATAAGTAAATATTCTATATATTGCATAAATAAAAATCAATTAATATTAAAAATACATTGTTAACTAATTAGTACTTAATTAACTTTCAACCTTATACCCCTACATACTTACCACCTAAACAAGTAAAATATAAGCAAAATAATTAATGATTCCATATATTGCATAATTAAGAATCAATTAAATAATAAATAAAAACGGACCCCAGATAACATTTAACATAAAAAAATAGTATTTATTAAATTACTTAATAAATATGACTCATATAATTATTTTTTTATTACATAATACTTTATTATTTATTAGCTAATTAAATTCCCACCTATTCCACCTACAAACCCAACAACCTGCTATGACGGTATAAATGACAAAATATTTCTAAATCGCCTAAAATGTACAAGCTATATTTGAAAAACATTAATAACATTAATATAAACAATAGTAACACATACAATTAATATATCACCTAAAACACATAAAAATAATTTCAAAACAATATTTTTAACCACTATATTATTGAAAACGATTTTAAAACATCAATATTATTTACAACGATATTACTTACCTCCCAAAAATGATATTCTTGTCAACAATATTTTTGCATCAATATATTTGTCACTATATTTTATTCTTGATATGCCTGTCTCACGATATTTATATAATGATATTTTATCCAAACATCTGAAAAATCAAATTACCACTGAGCACACCCATGTAGTGAAATTTGCAAATTAAAAGAGGCATTTCATGGGTCCATGACTAAAAGTGACACCAAACAAAAAAGACAAACAAAAAGAACCACATCTCAATATTAATGACAAACTGTTTGAGGAGTAAAACCTGTAAAAACCTGTCCAATGAATGGTTAATGAATCATTTGTGATCTGAGTTTAGAGGCCAATTTACAGTAGTATGTAAGAGTATGTAAAATAGTACTCCTGTAGGATTCTTTTACATACCTGTACATGCCTATGTGAATTGCCACCAAGAAATCTAACATGGGAATAAAATAGGTATATTCATAAACTTTTAGTACAAAATGAAGGGACTGGATTCTTCTTGCACTTTTACTACTAGGGAATTGGAAATTTCAGACTGGGCTCTCCTGTATTGCTACTTCCTGTACTCATAAACACTTTTGTGATTTGGCTTGTTGTGCTTTTTCCCTTCCTTCTTAAGTTATCTTGAAAAGTGAAGCACTTCTGCCTCATGGATGTGATTTCAAAGACACAGCATTCGGTGCAAATTTCACCGTCAGTTTTATAAAGTAAACTTGAGAAGATACTGAAAAATGACCACTCTCTGCTATTGGATACGCATCTCAATGAGCTGATGCGGTTGACTGATTTAGGTTTTAGGCCTGCCTAAGCAATTTACTGTTTAGCCAGCTTTCATTCCCAGAATAACATTTAGCAACCAAGCAAAAACTCTCTAGAATACAATAAGAAGAGAACAAGATTAAAGGAGGACCCAACAGTTGCAGTTCTGCAGTATTTGGGTGAAGCTTCTTGCATGCAAATATTCCTTAAGGATTTTACTGTAAATGAGCGCCTCAGCATTCGTGACGTGGGCACGGAAAGCACTTCAGCTGCAAAGGCAGAGTTAATGTGCCTTTTACAAGTGTGGATTGTCATTTTGAAGACTCTAAGGTTGCACGGACTCTGCTTTCTTATAGTTGTTGAAGATGTTCTGGAGCGTTTAAGCACATTCTTAGCTAGAAGTATTTTTTGCAAATGAAATGCGATAAAAGACGTGACTGTAACTACTACTGTTGGAAGAAAATAGATTGGGTGTTGCTTTCTACCCTGTTATTTAACAACCTTGCTCTCAAACAGTTGTCAAGGTTTGGGTTCAGTGCTTAATTTGTAAAACAATATTGCAAGGGCCCAAAGCTTTGCTTAGAAGCTGGTGCTACGCATGTCAGGCGTGCAGAATACCAAGGCTACGTAGTCTTGAATTCAGCTAGTGCCTGTTTTATCCACCACCGAACACTCCCTGCCTTTTTATAGCACTTTTGCAGGTTCTTGTTCCTCCCTGCGTTCTACCTTTGTCACTGTTTTTCCGTCTTTCTCTTCCTCCTTCTTATACCCTTTTATGTTTTCTCTTTTTTGGTCTGCATGAAATCCTGATGAGGTAAAATAAGCGCTGCTCTCCAAAAGTGAGCCTCACTCGAGAACACATGGTCAAAGTAAGCACTGTTTGTGGTAGGTCAGAGTTTAGACTTCTGGCAGATACTGTAAAAGAATTAAAGAAATTAGAATTGGTAGCCCTACTGGAATTCCATCTGAAATTTTACAAATGTGTATTTTATAGTATTCTGTTTTGGCATATGGGATTTTACACAATTTAATGTTTGTGTCCAGTAGAAAAGACTAGGGGCCCGATTCACAGAACTAACTTAAGACAAAATCCTAAACTTACTACTTTTGGTATTCACAGAAGTTAGGATTTTGTCTTAAGTTTGTCTTAAGACAAACTTAAGACAGACTTAAGACAGTCTTAAGACAGACTTAAGACAGTTTTAAGACAGACTTAAGACAGTTTTAAGACAGACTTAAGACAAACTTAAGACAGACTTAAGACAGACTTAAGACAGACTTAAGACATGTTTGTCTTAAGTCTGTCTTAAGTCTGTCTTAAGTCTGTCTTAAGTTTGTCTTAAGTCTGTCTTAAGTCTGTCTTAAGTTTGTCTTAAGTCTGTCTTAAGACTGTCTTAAGTCTGTCTTAAGTCTGTCTTAAGTTTTTCTTAAGACAAACTTAAGACAAAATCCTAACTTCTGTGAATACCAAAAGTAGTAAGTTTAGGATTTTGTCTTAAGTTAGTTCTGTGAATCGGCCCCTAGAAAACTGCGCGATTTGTGCAGCACATGGTCTGCACTCAGAGATGATAGGGTGTCTGAGGGCCATGCATGACACCAGATTACCTCTGCTTTGCTTTTCGGACCCTCACTGCAACAGCAGGTACTACTTGGCTTTCCCCTTTTCTGGACTTAAACATTATGTCCAGTCATCATGGTTGCAAAAATCAAAGGAAATGATGGACGGAGTGTTGAACATTGCAAGCACTCGCCCCCAGTCAACTGATCTGGGTTTAATCCATCACCGTTCTTTAGCCAACTCTGCCACCCCAGTTCAGACATGGCCATATGCAAATCAGTCTGACCCTGTGCCTCATGGGAACAGTCCAGCCCGAACTGCCAAGCAATGTTTTCCCTGGACCGGAAACAAGCTTCCTAGGACCGGTTTCTGACATTTCAGCCTTCGTCAGCCAGGCTTGCTTGAATCCAGTGGCAAAGTGAGCAAGGGACTCACGTCTGAGCATACCCTGCCAACTTATGGCAAACAAAGCAAAAATCAAAGGAAATGATGGACGGAGTGTTGAACATTGCAAGCACTCGCCCCCAGTCAACTGATCTGGGTTTAATCCAGCACCGTTCTTTAGCCAACTCTGCCACCCCAGTTCAGACATGGCCATATGCAAATCAGTCTGACCCTGTGCCTCATGGGAACAGTCCAGCCCGAACTGCCAAGCAATGTTTTCCCTGGACCGGAAACAAGCTTCCTAGGACCGGTTTCTGGCATTTCAGCCTTCTTCAGCCAGGCTTGCTTGATGGTAATAATAGCCAATTTGAGTGAGAAAGCCACTTTATACGAGGCTTATGATGTATACCTGTTTCTGGCTCCTTGCCCCCCTCCCTGTGCTTAAACCGTACCAGACTTCTCTTGCACCCTTAAGACTCCGGCATTGGAAAGTCCCACTATATTAGATCAGGAAAAAAATCACATTGCTTAGTAGCCATCAATCCAAATAGACTCATATTATGTATGTCCAGTTTCTGAGCAGTGCAAGTTAGGAAGCTGGATGGATATTATTTCTTATGTCACTTTTAAAAAAAATTCTTAGCAGTTTTTCTATTGAATTTCATTTATGTATTGCATTGCTGTGGTATAAATAAAATTGTACATACGGCCTAGCTGGGCATGCTGTCAGTTATCAGTAGGAGCCTACTTAAAGTCCTGGTTCCTTGTCTCAGAAGACCTTAGTCACTATGAATAAGGAATAGAAGATCTTGTTGATGGGGAACTGCAGAAAGGATTGTTCTTGAATCCAAAACTCTCCCTGTACATGGAAATGTTGGGATTTGAGGGGCAGGCAAGTTTTATTTTAGACACAGGAATGGTGGTTGAAGCGCAATGACTAAGACATTCTTTAATTGGTGAACGTGAAGGGTGGTAATTAGTTGCCTCGAAATGAAGGCAAGTAGGGAACAAGGAACCCTTTCGAAGTAAAGTTCACAAACTCACCATCAATGCTATTTGGTAAATATCGTGTATGCTGTTAGGTCAGCAGGCCCAGCGTGTGACTAAACTTTTTCGTTGCCGCTCACCAGTTATCTGAGGCCAAAGTGCAATTGGTACTTTCAAGGTCCAAACAAAATTGGCAAAATGTAAAAACGATGATAATTTACCATTCACTGGACACCACAAACTGAGTAGTTTATACTGCAGGAGTTATTATTTTTCAAATAAAAACAGTGTCAGACCAATCACAATTCGAAATGCATCTGTGCACAGTCTACCAGGCTACCTTTCGAGCAGAGCTAGCAGAACTCTTCTGATGGATGTAAACGGGTCTACAAATGCCTTTACTTTACTACTGGCTTCTCTTCTTTAATGGTGGAGGAGCATCCCCCCACAGCCCGCGCCATCAGATGATAAATATAATGACAATAACACAGCTATTGTCATTTTATTTATGCTGTCTGTCTGGGCCCCGCAATAACTATAGGGCGGGGCAGGGCGAGGCATGTAAGGGAGTGTAATGTTCTCCGGCGGGGTAGCAGTTCAGTCTACCCACGCCCGAAGATCGAGTAACAGCGCTGGCGCATGACGTCAGGCGCAATTATAAAATAAAGAGGCGTGGCCCGAGTCAGGCAGTCGGGACCATGCCGGTAGCATAATCACTTGTGTCACGTCTTATCTCCAGCCGCCGCAGCACGCTAATTATACCGCGCGGCGGCTACTCCACAGGGAGGAGGAGTAGAGTGCACTCATACGTGCGCATGTGAGCTTGGCCGGCTATCCTAGGCTGGCCAAACACACATGCCCACTTATGTTTCTCCAACCTGACTGTGTTACACAGCCTGGTTAGAGAAAAGGCACAGGCTCCAATGCACTGCCTGAGCAGCAAAGAAAGCCACTCAGACCAATCCTGGCACTGCTCTCATGTGAGGGCAGTGTCTGGATTCGGTGTGGAGCCCATCCCCTTCCGGCCTGCCGGCGACGAGAGGAGCGGCGACGCGGCCGTCAGCAGGAGCAGGGCGGCGTGGCAGGTACGTTTTCTTTTTTTCTTTTATATTATTTCAACTCCCCCCCGAAATCCCTGCCTTCCACCCGCTGCCACCCTACCACTTAAAATAGGCAGCGGCTGCCGTAACAGCACAGTAACGGGAAGCTAGAGTCTTCATAAGTGGGTCAATACTACTTCACAGGCTCCAATGCACAGCTTCCTGCAAGCAGCCCCTCACAGCTCGTCACAGTGCCAGTGAGGTGAACTGACTCCTCCCAGTGATGCATGGTGAAAGGGCGAGGATGGCTGACGCTCGAGCCTCGAGCCCCTGATTGCTGTGAAGCACTGCCCCCTGGTGCTTCAAAATTCAAACCTGATGATTCGTTGGAGCGCAGTGTACAAAGCTATGGCTTTGCCGGGCTGAAGACCTCACAGGTCCCAGGGCAGTGAGATCTCATCTGTTATGCTCTTGCTCATAAGTGCAAGATGCAACCAGGCTTCAGACCTGCCTCTCCAGCATGACAGACAAAGGCAGGCAGAGCAGAGACTTCTCTTACTACGGTGTCAGTGTCTTTTCATGAATTTATTTATTTTATTTACTGCTAATTAGCAAAACTGCATGCACAAAATGAGGCAGAAAAGAAAGTAGGGTGAAGCCCTTTAGCCCATAATAAAGAGCTGCTCCCAGTACATTAGAGGCAGAATATTTTTAATCACTGGCAGAACTAATTAACTTTATGACACATTACTATTCTTTTTAGGATCTTAATGAAATAGCTCCATTTAGGGTACTTAGGCCTTAGGTTAACTTATGTTACCCTCATAAGCTGTATAATATTGCTACCCTTCTGCAAATGTTATGCTATGTTGTTCTATTTTTCATAAAGCGAGCAAATGTTTAAAAAAGGTGTCTTGGTGCTGAGAAAAATGCTATGAGCCAGAGATAGAATTAGATCCTGTACAACAAAGTCTTTAGATCGTTTCTAAAGTGCACCATCTGCTTAAAAAAAAAATGAGCCTTGGTGCCTCATCAGGGTATGAAAATTACTGTAAAATTAATGCAATAATACATTTTTTATATTTTCTCTTGACAACAAATTTGAGTGCTAGCCATCTAGTATATTATATAATGGATAGGTTTTACAGACTGTTCAATTAATATTCGAGAACACATTTTTGTACTTTCATCAAAAAAAATTCTGTATTTTTCATTGAATTTGTGTTATTAGTGACTATGACAGGAATTTCTGACTTATGTCCAGGAAAACAATCCTTTTTCCCGAATTTAGGACACCCACAGAAGACACATTTATGATGAATTTAATTGAAGCTACTGATTGCCCTTAAAATCCAACATTGATCTGATCCTCCCTGATCTACATTAGACACCCATGGCCAACAATCTGGGAGAGACAACATGCCTTCTTCACATTTTACATTTGCACTCATTATTGCAATCTGACCTTCATGGATGAGCGGTGGGGTAACTCTTAATGAATAGCTAAAGCGAGTTTTATCCATGTTTGAAAGAAATTGGGTTATTGGTGGAAGGAGGTAGATGTGCCACTCAAGCAACAACCGCAATCCTTGTCAACGTGAACCACAAACGTCACTAACTTAACCTGTGCTTCACCTTCTGATAGCCTAGCACAAAAACATTCAAGCTTACCCTAGAGACACTGTGTAAAGTGTTTATGCAGCACACAAACAGCAATAAAGTGAAAACACAGCACAAGAAAAATCCAAAACCAATTTTTGAAAAGTAGAGTACATTTTAATCAATAAAATTATACCAGAACAACATAAATGCCACTCATGGTCATGTGTTTGTTCTAGGCTGGGAGGAAGTCACAAGTTTAGGATGACCGTGATAAAGCGCAGGTCCAATACAGGGACCAATTTAGACCCGCTGAAAAGTTACCTTCTAAATCAGAAACAAAGGTCCTTATTATGATGAGGTCCAGAAAGCCTCTGACCACAGGCCGGAGGCTTTCTGAGCCTCAATGCAGTTCCAATTCTGACTGCCTAATTACAATCTATGCGGTTGGAATTAAAACCGGTGAGTCATTCCGGCTGGATTCCGATGGGCTCAAAGAGACCGGCCCGTATTCCCAATAGACAGTGTTTCCGCTGTTAGGATTACGATGCTTGGTTTCCGACAGGCTTTCCATGCTGGGCTTTCCGACATGGAAAACCTGTCGGAAAGCAAATTTGGGGGCCCATAGCAGGGTTCCCTTCACTCTTCGGCCTCCGGTTGGGGGCCGCAGGGGCACCTATGGAGACCCCCTGTTGATCCCTGAGCCGTGTGCCACGCGGTAGAGGGATTAACGGAATCTCCCATTTCTTTACGGGAGCTTATGCTACGGTCGGTTTACAGTTGCAGCACAAGCTCCCATAGAGAAATGGGCGTATGCGACTGCACCATATGCGGTCGCATTGTAATTGCGGTGTCAGGACTGCCAACTGGAGGTCGATAGGTCCTGAGACTGCGATAGTGTCGGTTGGAGGCAACTCTGACTGACGTCAAAATTGAGCCCCATGTTCGGTCTCGTAATTGCAGTGTCAGGACTGCTGACCGGAAGTCGGTCGGTCCCGAGACCGCAATGGTAATCGAGCACAAATAGTTCCTTTCGCCTTGTTGCAGGCTGCAAGGAGGAGGCTGAGCATCACAGCTCTTCATCACTGTAGCGTGAAGAGCAGGTCAGGCATTGTGGATGGTCATCTCTGTAGTGCAAAGAGCCAATCCGGCGTTGCAGACCGTTGATGCTGTTGTTGCGAAGCTTTGAATTGTCTGTTGTCATGGGCGGCAGAGTATTGTTGTGAATGTGTCTGTTCAGGTGAGGAGCCCAAAGTTTAGGATTTTCAACTTTTATTTAGGAGGAATACACTCTGATGTCTGCCAAGGGTCCAGGACCTGGGGAAGCACCTCTTGGGGAACAGGGATGCACTCTAGCAGAGGTCAGCAGGTTCTCAAGAAAGTCCACTTGGTAGTCCAGGCAGGCCCAATATTTATAGCAGGTGCTAGCCTTTGTGTCGGGGGACTCCATGTCCTACCCCCACATCTGGTTTTGAAGAATTCGTCCCCTTCCTCTGTCTGGGGGTGTCAAAATTGTCTAAAGGTGATAAAAGGTAGGGCAGGCCTGTTGTCAGGTTTCTTTCAGCGTGAAGGAAGCAAAACCCTTTGAAGTGTAAGTGGGGTTGAGCACAGCCCCTCCCGAGTCCTCCTACCAGGATGGCCCATCCTGCCCAAACATAAACCCCCTTTGGGTTACTGTCTGGAAGCAATACAGTCATGTGACCCAGGACACCGGCAGAACGCATAGATGGTTGGGACAAGAAAATGTTAATTTTCTAAAAGTGGCATTTTCAGGATTGCAACTTAAAACATGACTTCACCATTAAAGAGGATTTGAAATTATAATCCCTTTGAGTGTAAACAGCAAATCTCAATATGCTCCATATCTGAAATTAGCACATAATAAATGTAGTAAGGTAACCCAATGTTAGCCTGTGGAAGAGAAAGGCCTTACAACAGTGAAGAAGGACTTTAGGTGTTTTTCAGGGCATGTAAAATTTAAACCCACATATCCTACTGTTTAAATACAATGCACCCTGCCCCATAAGCCATCACTGCCTCCCTTTGAGGTAACTTATAAGTATTAAAAAGGTAAAAAGGAAGATTTAGGCCTGGCAAAAGGTATATTTTGCCAGGTCAATGTGGTAGTACCCACACCAGCTGCAGTGGCAGATCTGAGACATGTTTTTAGAATGCTACTTTAGTGAGTGGCACAATGAGTACTTCAGCATTCATTTATTCTTTATTTCGGTCACACGGACCATAAAAGGGTTACAACATAAAACAACTCATGAAGATAAAATACATTTGTAATTTACAATCAATTGACCAGAATATAAAACAATAATTCGTTGGATGATGACTTAATGCATTGATTACGGCTGTGCCACATTGATGTTAAGAATTTTGCAACTGCAAATACAATTGGGGCCGACAAATCTCTTTTCAGGATCCTATAAGCAGGAAGATAGCGCCTGAAACCCAGATTTTTAAGTATTGGAACGAGCCAGTAGTTTCTTGCTCTTCTGTATGCTGGACAGAAGAATATTATGTGCAAGTCACACTCCCTCGTGTAGGCGCAGGCTGGGCATTGTAGTGAAGTCTCAAAATTTGTCCAGCGAGCAGTGTGCACTTTGAGAGGAAGGGTGCCATACCGCCATTGCATAAAAAGCTTCCTAGTAAGCGGGGGGCCAATGTTATCATATACAAGCTCCTGGAGATATGAGTCTTTTGTCCCCAAGAATTTACCCGTTAGGGACCTCTCCTCAGTGTTATTAATGTGAGTGCACAAATGATATTCATAGTAGGATTTTGATAGGGACTGTCGTGAAGTTCTAGGGCAGGTATTTTCTGGATCAGACCATAGATTCTGTCTGCCTATTGCCTCACATGTTAGTTTAATATGTCTGAGCCAAGGGAACCGTGCAGGATTACATAGTCTCATGATTTCCTGAAGCTCAGATCTGTAATTAGACAATTCTGGTACCGACCATAGTTTCCGCCAATACAATAGGGGTTTAAGGCCCAATTCTTCTGTGATTGGTCTAAGGCCTAAATCCAATCTCAGTGGTAAAAGTGGGGTACTAGGCGGAAGGCCCGTTAGTTGCCTGATAAAATTATTCTCAGTGACCTGCATGGTCTGGGTGGCAGAATGCCCCCAAAGTTCAGCTCCATAGGTCACTGCCCCTTTTGCCTGCATTCTATAGATTTGTAAACGAGGGGAAAACGGCTGGTAAGACAATCCACGGGACATCCTTGCCAATCCTCCTGTCATTTGAGTTAATTTAAGTCTCGCCCTGGTGCGATGCGAATCCCAGGTCATAGACTCATTTAATGTTATCCCTAAGTACTCAAATGTAAAGACCCTCTCCAGCCTAGAGGGCCCAAGAGTAGGATTTGCGCGTGTTTTCGGGGGGGGTTGAAGATCATGTACTTGGTTTTAGAAGCATTGATCTCCAACCCCCGAATCGCACAGAAATTTGCGAATCCGTCGAGGATCCGTTGGATGCCCATAGGGGACTTGGAGAGCAACAGGGTATCATCTGCAAAAAGAATAGCAGGTACCCCCGTGCCTCCAAGCCTAGGAGCATCAATATTTTCCAGTGCATTCAAGTGGCTGATCACCCCGTTGACAAAAAGGCAGAAAAGAGTCGGTGCCAGCACACAACCCTGTCTAACCCCCCTGTCAACGGGGAAACGATCAGTAAGGGTGCCCCCCCTTCCAAACCTCACCCTTGCGAAATTACCCAGGTGCAATCTTCTTAAAATACCTAATATATCATTTGGGACACCAAGATCATCCAGGACGACCCACAATTTATCCCTGGGCACTAAATCAAACGCGGCACGTAAATCAACAAAAATCGTATATAGAGTGCCGCCCTCTATTAAAACGGTCTTCCAGTGAATGCAATTTAAACGAAAAATCTGGTCAATGGTAGAGACTTTTCTTCTAAAACCAGCCTGGTATGTGCTCATAATGTTCGATTCCTCAATCCAGTCTTGTAGGTGATTGAGAATGAGTCTGCCAAATAGTTTTTGGGAGACATCAATAAGACTGATTGGTCTGTAATTGGCTGGGAGCAGAGGCGAACCCTTTTTAAAAATTGGGACAATCTCTGCGCCCAGCCAAGTGTCGGGCAGCTCCATGCCCTTTAGAATAGAATTAAACAAAAGCAAAAAATAGGGTGCCCAGACTTCGGGTTCCTGTTTGAATAGGTCTCCCGGCAGGCCATCCAAACCCGGTGCCTTTCCTGACGCCAGACCCATGATAGCTATTTTGACTTCTTTGAATGAAAAAGAGAGAGACAAAGCCGATGGTATGTCTGTTTCTACCTGGACAGGATCCGCTCCAGTCCCCTCAGGTGACATATATAGGGACTGAAAATGGTCCTGCCAGGTCTTGGCTGAGATGTTAGGTTCAACTGCAGAGACCAACTCCTCTGAACCTGTGTTTACACAACGCCAGAATTTTCGTGAGTCTCTGCATGCCAAGAATTTCGTTAGTTTCTCCCATTTTTCATGTTCCCATTCAAGTTTTGCATTCTTGATTAGGGATTTGTATGCCAGTCTTCGTTCGCTAATTTCTATCCGGCCTTGTCCTGTCTTAATTGTAGAGAGAAGATCGCTTTTAGCCTTCCTACATGCAGAATTATACCAGGAGGGACCGGGAGTGAACCCACGGGCCTTTTTGGATTTTCTGGTTAAAATTCCTGATATAGATGTGATAAGATCTGCATGCAGCTGGCCCAACTTAGTAAATAATCCCAGCATGTTAGATTGGGTGTTTAGGACTTGGGCCTTCTCTAGCATGGGAGTAAGTAGGGTGTATAGCTTAGGTAACAGCCCTTGTTTGGCTACTAAGTTCTCCCATTTTATTCTGCGTCTATTATTTGAGAGAGATAGCCCCACAACAGGAGGCTCCCTATTCTTTTCCCTAGGTTCCAGACCGGAGCAGTGTAGCTCAAGCTCCAAAGCATGATGGTCACTATCTTCTCTTGGCAGTATGCGAAAATCACTTAATTGTGACCACAGGGCCAGTGGGACCAGAATGCAATCAAGACTTGATGTTTTGCCCTCTCTGTGGAAGGTGCATTTTGGAGGAATATCTGATGGTAGCCTTCCATTACAGGCCCTGAGTCCGTGTTTAAGAGTAAGAGATGTGATTTGCACCACCAGAGGAGACCACACTCTTGGGGCCGGTAGCTGGGAGGGTGGTATAGACCAGGCAAGATCCTCCTCCTTTGTCAAACCATCCAATGGACCCATGAGTGGCTCGAAATGACAGTTCAGATCTCCACGTATTATATAAGGGGTGCCCTCAGGAATTGTATTAAGGGCAAGATCGAACTCATCGATAGTACAAGATTCTTTCGAGATACTAACTGGCCTCGAATAGACATTTATTACCAAGAGGCGATGCGAACCTGGCCACTCCAGTAATACAGCCAAAATATCCTCTGAATTTACTAGCAAAGGGGCAGCCTTACAACCTAATTCTGTGGCTATCCAGATTGCAAGACCACCAGCAGGGCGGCCTTTGCAACTCCATTTAGCATTCTTAGAGAAAACGGCGAAGCCAGTGCGGGTAAGATCTTCCCTCATCCAGGTTTCTTGGAACAGACATATATTCTTGTTCTCTATGAAAATGTTCCAAGCCGGGCAGTTTAATTTATTGGACAAGCCCGCCACATTCCAAGATAGAATATTTAGAAGGGGGGCTGAGGTCCTCACAGGGTTAGGAGATGTCTGTACAGTGGCCATAGGATGGACCTTCAAATTAGCAGACGGTTCATCCTGTGCTAGGCTCCCCAATACTGCACCATTAGATAGAATGGGAGCCACCACACAGGATTCCAGGTCGGTTTGTGTCTGCTGGGGTCCATTGTTCTGTATAGAAGTATCTAACTGTACATCATATGATGAGGGCCTTTTACGATCCAAAGCCTCACCAAGGCTTTGCCTACCCAGTCAGTCCACCCTATCTAGGTGACTAAACCTGTTATATGTGGGAAAATAATTATCCTCCATGATTCTAGGGTTAGAGTAAATTTTATTTACATTGGGTCTCCACCTCCGATCCCTACTGCTAGTAGGCACGAGTTCCCAACCCCCTCCCTCCCCCTCATGCCCCACCAAGGGGTAGAAAAAAGACAGGGGGAGAGTTTGAATGGGTGACCCGTGCATATTCCGAGGCCAGCTACAGATGTACTTGACAGTTGCAGGGTCCTTGAAGTTGATCACAACACAGTCACCCTGGATAGACTTCCTAGTGGTGCCTACCCAGGGGACTCTTCTTACCATAAGGACCTCGCTATGAGTGCCCTCGGGCAGGGGTCTATTGATGGACAGCCAATGAATAATCTTGTTTTTTAGTGCACCCACTGGTTCTCTGGCTGGGGGGATTAATTCAGGAATACCTGCCAGAATCACCACATAAGGGATGGCCTGGGGTGTGAGATTAATTATCTTGTGCTGAGGATCCATCATTGGCGCCTCTGCAGGAGGTGCGACCGAGGCTTCTTGGCGAGTTATGTTTACACAAGTTGGATTAGGTAATGGTGGATTCTCTAATGCACTTACAGGGGATTCTTGTATAAAAATGGGCTGAGGTGGAAATGGGCCTTTTTTGGGGGGGGGCTCAGATTTATTCTCCCTCTCCTTGCTAGTCTTGGCACTAGATACCTCCTTCCCCTCCGCTGTGCATAGAAGACCCGTGTGGATTTTCAATAAAAGTGATTCTATCTTGGAGATGCGATCCTTCAAGGGATTAAGAATTTCCCTTAGGAGGACTCGAATGTCCAAGAGAGAGGGTGGCTCATTCCCTGCTGGACAATTAAGACTGGGGGATAGCTCAGACGTAGTTAGAGCGGGTGATAACCTGTTTTTCCCGTATTGGCTCGATGTCTTAGTTTTGGAAGTCTTGTGAATCAACTCATTCTTAGGATTGCGTTTGAGAGTATTCACCTTGCGTCCTCCAATTGAGCCAACTTTTTTTGTAATTTTCCTTTTGGGAATTGCTCCTTCCCTCGTCCTCTGTGATGAGTCTAAATTAGAAATGGGGCACTCGGTAATTGTATCACCAATAGGGAGGGTTTGAGTAGCATTCGAGGGAAGTGATGGTGGCCTGGTACAAGGGAGAGGTAAAATGCTTAGCTCCGTGATAGCGGACATCTCGCAATCAATAGTATTTGGAGTAGGACTGCACAGGTCGGCTAATTCAGGAGTAACATTTGACCCCCTAGAATCTACCATTTTAGGAGCACCAGTTTGTTCAGGCGTGGTAGCAAGTGCAAGGGGACCCAGTGAAGATCTTCTAACCCAGTCAATCTCTTGGGATATTCGCCTTTCAAGAATGGATATTTCATCAATTATTAATGAGCCGGCTTTGGCAAAATAAGTGTCAAGAGTACCTTTAGCCGCTCCTACAGCCCGGGAGGATCTGCTTCTAGTTTCTCTGGCCGACATTCTCGTATAAGTCTTCCGATAGTAAGTGCTGGAATTTGTGATTCAATGAGGCCTTGGCCGTGCCTCGGCCGTCCTCGAACGGCCTCAAACGGCCCGGTCTTCGCCCCGCTCTTCGTTCCACGCGCGTTCCGCTGGCACGAATGTTGCTGCGATATACGTAAGCCAAAAGAGCTAAGGGGAGTGGCTGGGAAGAGGACCCAGCTGCGCCGATGGTGCTCCGGGCGCTAGGGAAGCTGGTCCTCGCAGTCCCGCCCTCCTCAATATGCAGGTCCCAAACAGGCGTGGAGCGAAGCAAACAGGAATCAAAGCACACAAAAGCCAAAAGTCAGGAGCAATTTTTGACAACGAGCGGCGCCCGCGAAGCGGGGGCCGCGAGTCACTGCGCTGGTCAAGGGGAGTGGCTGGGAAGAGGACCCAGCTGCGCCGATGGTGCTCCGGGCGCTAGGGAAGCTGGTCCTCGCAGTCCCGCCCTCCTCAGTATGTAGGTCCCAAACAGGCGTGGAGCGAAGCAAACAGGAATCAAAGCACCTGGCCTATAAAACAGCAACGTTAAAACTACAAAGAATCCAGATCAATGACAGTATATAAATGTAAATACAGCTGGGCAAATGTAGTGTAGCAATGTTTTTTTGTTTACAATTGTGAAGGACTGAAGCAGGAGCGAGGACTTAGTCGAGCGGGGCTCCCAAAGTTCCCAAGGCTGTGGTGCAGGCACTTGCTGTGACCGCCCACTAAAGGGCAGCTGCACTTGTCACCAAAAAGTCACTGTCAGCACCCTCTATCTTCAGCCTCTATCTTCAACAAACCTCTAGCAGACCTCCAAAACGGACATTCTCACTCCATATAAAACAGCTAATTGAAATTGTAGGATTAGCAAGGGGATTGGCGAGATTAGGCGGGATCAATTGGCAGGGTCTTTGGCGGCGTAAAGAGCAGAGCCGAGCCAAACCACAAGGAGAGGTGGAGGGTGGCAAGCTCCGCAGGTCTTCCTCGGTTGTATCCGCCCGGGCACGTCGGTGCCTTCCACCACCAGTCTCTCTCGCTCAACTCACAGAATCCCGCAGAGACCCTCCTCGCTCTCTCGCTCAACAGGTCTCACAACTCCGTGGCCGCTACGCCAATAGCCTGCTCACACACTGTCTGCACACTCCGTATCAAAGTCACATGACCGGGGTCGCCCTGTCCCTAATGGGCTCCGGTAATGCAGCTCCTGTAGTGTAGCTGTAGGTGCGGTTCTTGCTCCGGAGGGTGGGGGGAAGAGTAGAATAGCATGGTAGAATTAACAAATCTGGGGGGGCAGTAGTTAGGCATGTATTAGCCTCGCAGCCTCGCACACTGCGGCACACACAATCCGTCTCCGTCACTCTCGACCCGGGACCGGTAACTCGTCCTATAAGTTAAATTAAGCTACGGGCTTGAACTTGGGCTGAGGCTGTTCAATGTTCAGTGCTCCCAGCTGGTCAGGGGTGCCTCGGCGGGAGGTGCCTCAGTTGAAATTGAAGTGTAGCAGGAGTGCAGCCTGGGGTTTGGGACTCACCCGTGTCTCGTGGCCAATCCACTGCCCAAGCCACCGAGCCCGCGACCTTCGCGGGTTCTGCAGGCTCCGTACAGTCTCGGTTCTGCTCCGTTCCGCTCCCCCACCGCTGTGGCTGCTCTCCCCACGTGACTTCACTCTCAATTTACAGGCTCTGGGTACTTGTAGTACAATTTACTAGGGACTTGCAAGCAAACTAAATGTACCAATCAGGTAGATGCCAAATATACCATGTTTTAGGGAGATAGCACAAGCACTTTACCACTGGTTAGCAGGGAAAGAGACCTAATGCCAACAAAATCAGGTTTCGAAACAGAAGGCAAAAAGCCTGGTGCGACCTGGCAAAAAGGGCTAGAGCGAACAGTGTGTTTGCCGTTCCACAAGTGCCATCAATATCATTTACCTCATATTCATTTTCTTTTATTATTCATTCCAAAGGGATGTACCTTAAGACGTGCTACAGGTCCTTGTAGTGTGATCAATAGGCAGTTAGCCTTTATTTATATAGTGGATCAATAATTCTTGATACAACAGATTTACAAAAAGCCCATGCAAAACTCTGCTACTATCCACACACTAAGAATTAATTAGTATGGATTATTGTGGTGGGCAACACAATTATATTGACTTGTGATTGCTTCCTTGGCATACTGTCTGAACGTAAATCGTCTCCATGAGGAAGCCTGCTCAGTTACACACACCTCATTTGTTTTGCTGATTTACATTTGAGTAGAATTTTCTATTAACTGCTGTTTCTTTTATTGAGCAGAATTTATAGAATCAGTTTGGCTGTGGTTAGTGAGTTTATCTATCTTTATTACGCTCTTAGCAAATATTCTGGCTTCTTATTTATTTGTGAGCTAAAATCACAAAATATTTAGAAAAGCTGTGCATCATGGATTGTGATCTATGATTTCTAATGGTTTCTTAATTTTCTGCCATTCAAAAAATCCCAAAGAGCAAGGCTGGGAACCCATGACAATGTAGTTACTTAAACCTACTCCTGCTAGTTGTCTGCAATGCATCAATCTGCAAGAATAAGTTTGGTGAAATTGCAAAGACCACCTTTTCTGAGCCTCCTGAAACAAGGGATCTCTGGGGTATGTTCAGTGTACCCTTACTTTACACACTTGATCGTCGAGGTGGAAAGTAAGGGTGTGTGAAATTTGTGTCATTTGCTTTCACATACATGAAATTTCAGCAAAATTATGCAAAATCATGCATAATTACATGAAGAAATTATCTGAAATTAGTGTATTTGGGGCAAATATTCACCCTGAATATCACGTCATTATGCAAAGTGCCATAAAAGCATCATTTTGTGAATTGTGCTTAATAAGCATAACGCAAATTTCCAAAAATTACATTAATTACTTTGGTGTAATTTAAATCTCGCCCAGGGTTATTGGAAAACAGTTGAGAATGTTCATGAATACCTTCTAAGTTATAACTTTGTGAATGTTTATTTTTTTAATTTTGGATGGTTGTATCCCAACCAACCAAATAAACACATTATGGTTAGGTCACAATGCTATTCTAAGAAATTATTTGCTTAACCCTTGGTATCTGTGGCAAAAGCAGCAGGCAATTCTCAAGTAAAGTTCATGCAGTACAAAGAACACAAATGTTAAGAACAAAATAAGGCCCTCAACCAACTTACAAAAGATAATGAGACAAAACACATAAAAATGACAAACGTTGTGTAAGAGCTGGCCAGGTATATGGATTTTTAACATTTGAAGGCAATCACAAATCTCCAATTTGAGTCAATGTTTGTCTATCACCTATGAGCGATATTAGGATAATCCTGATGGAGTGGGTGTTGGGTAAGCTAAGCAGGTCACACCGGTTTTAGTTTCACTTTTTTGGTGCTCAAAGTCCTCTGGAAGGGCAAGGCGGTAAGCTATAGCCTGACAGAGCTCCACAACACTGTATACCATTATCTTGGGATCCAGTGAAACAGTTTTCAACATGCAAAAATCTTTGAGTGGGGCAACAAGATACCATGTTTTTCAAAAGTGCATTCTCACTGGGAAATCCTCTGCATCTTGTCCCCATCCTCTGGAAGTCAGAGAATCCCACAAAGCTTTTGCTGGTGATAAATGTGTTCCTGGTCATTCCTACATCTCCCATGAACCCAGGGCAGGTTTCTGTTGATCCAGGAAGAGCTCTCTCATCAACCAGTCCCAACTGGTTAGCTAGGGTGTCTTCAGAGTAGGGAACCCTTCTGCTATTGGCATCCCTGCAGCAGCAACATGATGGCAATCACTTGACCCTTAGAGAAGAGTTCCTGTCACCAGGGACAAGCAGGAGTCACAAGTCCTTGTGTTTTCTTTTACCCCAGCGGTAAATCAGAGTCTTCTTCCTTAGTTGTGGTCTTTTCAGGTCCAGGAATGTTCTCAGGAGGTGGTAGTGTGATGCCAATCTTACCATTTTACTAGCCAGTTGTAAAATTCCTACACCCAATCCTGGCAACTTTCCCACTGAAACCCAGCTTCCATTTTCAGCACTTACTTTCTCCACTTACTGCAAACCTTTCCAGAGTTCCCCATCCAAGATACCGCTAGCTGTCCTTTATCTGCCGATGCCTGTTGCTCCCTTTCACCTACTCCCTTATGGAGGTATCTTTCCCTCTACCAGTGCTGGAATTGGTGCTTCTTGTTACTATTAGCAGAGACAGAAAGTCAAGTGCGGCTCTGGCCATGAATGAATAATTTTAGTTTCTGCAACCCCCATTATAGATCTCAACTTCAAAAGGAATAGCTGGCAAGGCTGCTCTTGGTGTTGCTAACATTTCATGCTCTCTCCCATATGACTAATCCCAGCTAAATGGACACTATTGACACCATTTAGTTCTTACTGCTCCCATAGGCAGTGCTATTGTCCTCCAGGGACACAGTAATTAGCACCATAATTAACATGCATTCTAGGGTGTATATTTCAATTTTAAGAGCAGGCAAATGTACAAGTCAGTTCCAAATCAGTTTGCTCTTCATTAGCACAATGGACAATTTCTCAAAGTTGTTCTCCTTTTAAACTTAATGATATTCTACTTTTGAGTTAGATTTTTAATAGCAATTGAAACATATCTTTGAATGAAAATTCTAGCATTTCTCAGAGTTACAGAAAATAGGCTTTTGTTCATAACTTGGCTTGTTCATGGTAAATGTAGTTTTACATGTATAGTCACTAATAGCTTCTGGGCATCCAGCCCTGCAGGCGTACTTGGTGCTCTTATGGGTGACTTAGATGATATTTAAAAGTACGTTTAGGAGGAGGAGCCTAGCGCGCAACCAAGATGGCCGCGTAGGTGCGAAGCTCCCGAGGACCTCCGCGACCTCCTGAATTAATCCTGATTATATCCTGTCTTTGATGAGGGGACTGTGTCTGTGTACCCGAGCTGAGGCGGCACCCGTTTTCCGTTTTCGAATCTGACCCCGGACACCGGTGGGAGCACCGATCGAAGATTGCGGCCTTCTCCGCGCCGGCCCCCCGGATTGGAGTTGTGGGGCGATCCGGGGACAAAGCGAACAACAGCGGCGGGCAGGGCTGGGCGACTCGTGTACCCTGCGCTTTCACTTTCGCTTTTGCGCCCTCCTTGCCCTCAAGCGAGGTAGGGTTGCGGAGTGGGGTGCGGTGGTGTGGTCTTGTCCCGGTGCCCGGCTGACCCGCCGGCTGTGAGTTGTCCTGCGGTCCAGTGGTTACCCCCCCCCGGAACCCGTGAACTGGTTTATCGGCCCTTTCGAGGAGATTGGCACGACTTTGGGAGTGCGACATGTCCACAAAGCAAGATGGCGACCGGGCAAAGGTGAAATCGACCCGCCGTGGCCCGGCACATCAGTCTAACAGCATGGACCGCTACACCCTCCAGAAGGGATCTCCAGAGGCACCGTGTACATCCCCCGCGGGCCCGACTGAGGCGTCTGCTCAGCCCGCGGATCTGACCCTCCGGGACGTCATGGGCGCCATTGCCGAGATGAAGGCCTCGGTGGACCAGCGCTTTGATACTCTGGCGCAGAAGATAGACTCGGCCCTGGTGGATGTGGGCCTGGTGAGAGCCGACTTGTCTAAAACAAATGACCGGGTCGATTCCCTGGCCCACACAACCTCGGGTCTCACTACAGACGTGGCGGCCCTTCAAAAGGAGGTGCACCGGCTTGGCCAGGCGAGCGCCCTGATGGACCGTCGATTGGAGGACTCCGAGGGTCGGGCCCGGAGGAACAACGTTCGCATTGTCGGGGTGCCGGAGGGACGGGAGGAGGAGGCGGCAGATTTGTTTGTGGAAGACCTGATCCTCACCCGTCTCCAGCCCCGGGGGCTGAGTAAACTTTTTGCGGTGGAACGTGCTCACAGGGTCCCCGGAGGAAGACCTAAGGCCGGAGCCCCGCCGCGGCCTCTCATTGCCCGGATTTTTAACTTTCGGGACAGAGACGCTATCCTGCAGACTTCCAGGCTACAGGGACCGGTCAAGCTCGATAATATGGACGTGAATTTCTACCCTGACTTTACTCCGACGGTCCAAAAGCAGAGACTGAGTTTTCTCGGAGTTAAACGTCGCCTACGGGACCTGAACCTTAAGTACTCAATGCTTTTTCCAGCTAAGCTGAGGGTGGAGGTGGATGGTCGCACGCACTTTTTTGACCGTCCCGAGGCGGCTGGGGACTGGTTGGATACTCTGCCTGGGGATCGGGGCCGGGGGGGCGGGGGGGGTGCGGTTGGCGGGGAGGGCTCGCCGGATCAGAACTGAGGGGTGAATAGTAGGCCTTGCTCTGGACAACATTCCGGTTACCATTTACTGATCGTGTATGTTCCCCTCCTATGGAGGTCGTACGGGGTCCATTGGGGGCTTTCCCTCCTCCTCTGGGGGACTAGTTAGTTTTTTGTCTATGGGGCGACAGGCACACTGCACTTTGGGGGGGCTGTCTGGGCTCATGCAGGGGTGCAGGGAGGGGGGAGTTCTGTTGGGATGGGTGGGCGGGGGTGGAGTGTTGTTTGTTTGCACCGCAAGGCGAACCCTTTACTGTATTGTTGTTTTCGAGATGCTCTTTGGGGGACGACGGATGGCTTCCAGGTATGATGGGGGTAGGGATTTGACTGTGTTATCATGGAACGTTAACGGACTGGGGGATAGGATTAAGCGTGGTGTGGTCCTGCAGTATCTGAAACGAATTTCACCAGATGTGGTCTTCCTGCAGGAGACACACCTTATAGGTAATTCCTTTCACGCCATGAATCGGCGAGGCTATCGCTTGGTGGCCCATTCGGGCTTCACTTCGGGCTCGCGGGGGGTGGGCATCATGATTAAGAACTCACTCCCATTGGAGATTGATGAGGTGCGCCATGATGAGAGGGGACGTTACACTGTCTTGGTGGGTAGAATGGAGGGCAGAGTGGTCGTTTTTGTATCAGTGTACGTTCCGCCGGGGTTGCAATCTACCACGTTTGCGGACCTGGGGCGCCTCCTCCTTGACCTCCCGGGTGGGCTTCTGGAGGTTGGGGGGGACTTCAATGCGGTGGCTTCTGGGTCTATGGATCGTCATCCCCCCAGGGACCTTCCCCGGGCACAGGCGTGGCTGTCCGGCCTTTTAGATACACTAGGATTGGTGGATTGCTGGCGACTAAAGCATCCCGCGCAGCTGCAATACACCTTCCACTCGGGTGCCCATGGTAGCCTCTCGCGGCTAGATTATGTCCTTGTCCCTGCGGCCTATGCTGGGAGAGTGGGAGAGGTGCGCCATTTGGCGCGGGGTATTTCAGATCACTCCCCACTACTGTTGCACTTTGATGTCTTCCCGAGGGGGGAGGGCAGGGTAGCCCCAATCAATGCCTGGTACCTGCGCGACCCCACTATTCGAGCCGAATTGATCAAATCCTTGCAGCGGTACTTTGAGGAGAATGTGGGGTCTGTCCCTTCGGCTATCTCCCTGTGGGAGGCTTTTAAGGTAGTTCTCAGAGGGGAGGCCCTCTCCTTTATCTCCCATGCCCGGAGGCGCGAGCGGGAGGAGGTAACCCGGGTGGAGGCCGAAATTACTGAACTAGAGGGTGACCTGGGGAGCGGGGTGACGGATGCCACATTGCATGTTCTACACCTCAAGCAGGCGGCTTATAGGGCCCTCGTCACGGAGGCGGCCAGGGGCCTCGGTAGAGAGCAACAGGGGCGACTGTATGATGTGGGTGATAAGGCTGGTAAATTGATTGCGTGGTTGGACAAAAAGGAGAGAGCGAGTCGTGTGGTTCCGTTGATCGAGAGGATGGATGGTGTGTGTGTCACCGAGCCGGACGCCATTGTCTCCTGCTTCGCGGATTATTTCCGCGAGGTGTATTCCCCGGTTTCTCCCTGCTCGGAGGAGGATTCCCATGCCCTGCTTCGGGACATCGCGCTGCCCTCCCTTTCGGTGGAGGACAGGGATCTGCTGGACGCTCCTCCCACCTCGGACGAAATTGCCCTTGCTATCCGCTCGGTCGCATCTGGCAAGGCCATGGGCCCCAATGGCATCCCTATCGAGCTGTATAAGCTGCGACCAGATGTACTGGCGCCTCACCTGCGCGCGATGTTCCTGGCGGCCCGCTCGCGGGGTTCCCTTCCGCCGGACCAGCGTCTGGCCACGATCGTGGTGATCCACAAGGAGGGGAGACCCCGTGAGCGGGTCACATCCTATAGGCCTATCTCGCTCTTGAACGCGGAGCCCAAAATCCTCGCCAAGGTGCTGGCCAACCGGCTGGTCGGCGTGGTGGGCGATTTGGTCCACCAAGACCAGTCCGGCTTCATACCCCATCGCAACACGGCCCTTAATCTGCGACGCTTGCACGGGGTGCTTGCGCGTGTCCCGTTCGTGCGGGAACCGGCCATCTTGGCGTCCTTGGACGCCACCATGGCGTTTGATACGCTCGAATGGCCATACATTTGGGCGATGCTGGCGAAGTTTGGCTTCGGACCGGGCTTCATCGGCTGGGTCAAGTTGTTGTATTCCGGCCCATTGGCGCAGGTGGTGGTGAATGGACGAGTTTCGGCCCCATTCGCACTGGGACGGGGCACGCGACAGGGTTGCCCCCTGTCGCCTCTCCTGTTTGCACTGGCCCTGGAGCCCCTGGCGGAGTGGCTGCGGTGGCACCCTTCCATCCGTGGTCTTCGCTGGACCCCCGAGCATGAGGACCGTGTGTCCCTCTACGCTGATGATATCCTTCTATATCTCGCCTCCCCGCGTAAATCACTGATCGTCCTAGTTGATGTTTTGCACTCATTCGGTCGCAACTCAGGCCTCGTCATCAACTGGGCGAAATCCTGTGTATATGTGCTTGCCGGGGAGGCTCCGGTCCTACCACGGGACTGTCCGATCCAGATTGCCTCCCAGGGGTTTCGGTACCTGGGTATATATATTACTCTGGACCCGGAGGCCCGCTACGAGCGGAATTTGCTGCCCCCCCTCCAGCGCTTGAAGGAGGATGTGGTGCGTTGGCGGCGTCTGCCGCTTTCGCCGCTCGGCCGAGCGGCCTTGTTTAAGATGATGTCGTTGCCGCGCTTTCTGTACGCTCTCCAGAACACTATGGACTTGGTCCCGGCGCGCTACTTCCGTGAGGTGGAGAGTTTGCAGCGTCGCCTGTTCTGGGACGGGAGGCCACGTATTGCCTTGGCTAAATTGACGCTCCCGTGGTACGATGGGGGGGTTGCCCTCCCGGATATCAAACGGTATTACTGGGCCTCCCAGCTGGCTGCGCTTAATCATGGCCTTTACGGGCCCGCCCTGAACCCGGCATTTGAAATGGACAAGATGCTCCTGCCCGGTGGCGACTACAATCGAGCGCTCTACTCTGGCGCGCCGGACCCTCGCCTGACGGGACCGACGCGTGTCATGGTGCGTGTATGGCACGCGGCTAACGCAGCTATGGGGTGGAAGGACCGTTTGACCCGGGCGTCACCGCTATATGCGTCTGCCAGGTTGGGCTCCCTGTGGACCTCGAAGGGCTTCGAGAAGTGGGATACGATCGGCATCAGCACAGTGGGAGATCTCTGGACGAGGGGGGGATTCAAAACTTTCGAGACGCTGCAGACGAAGTTTCAGTTGCAAGGCAGTGAGTACTTTCGGTACTTACAAGTCCGCCACGCGCTGGGCTCCGTCTTCCCGGATGTCGCGTCCATTCCGGAGTCTTCCCCCCTGGAGGACAGAGTGCTGGATGGCCATGTCCCAGACAGCACGATCTCCCTTATATATAAAAAACTGATCAACGACCGATCGGGCCTGCTGACTGGCCTCCGCGAGGCCTGGGTTGCCGATGGGCTGGAATTGGACGACGAGGACTGGATTTCCGCGGTGGCCTCTCCGAAGGAGGTGGCCATCCCGGCTCGCCTTCGCTTCGTCCAGCTTAAGATCCTCCACCGGGTTTACGTGACGGGGCCGAGGCTTCTACGTATGGGCTTTGCTGCGGATGGACTGTGTAAGCGTGGCTGTGGTGCTTTGCCAACTTTCTTGCATATTCTGTGGGAATGCCCAAAGGTGGAGCGATTCTGGCGTGGTGTACACGAGGTCCTGCGAGTGGTTACGCGTGTCGCGCTGCTGCCTGAAGCGAGGAGATGCTTGCTGAATGTGTGGGAGCCAACTGACTACTCGGTTCCGCAGACGCGGTGGGTGACTCTGGGATACATGATAGCTAAGCGTGACATTGCTCAATTGAGGGGATCCCAGAGGCCCCCGGCGGTGTCGGCCTGGAAAGAACACATGGATTGGTGTATGTTTCGTGAAAAGGTGGTGTATGTTGCGAGGGGTAAGCCTGGGGCGTGGGTGAAAATCTGGGGCCCCTGGAACGCCTATCGTGGGGGTATTTGCGAGCCGCCACTGCTGCCGACTGCCTCACCAGCCCCGTCCCCCTAGCCGACCCCCTCCCCTAGCCACGGGCACGTGGTTCCCCAGTCCCTGATCTGTTCTCATTCCCCCTCTTCAGAGTTTGGCGATTGGTTGGGGTCCCCCACTTAAGGAGCGCGTGCTGTCACTTGGGATTGCGGGTTGCCTTGCGGGTGTGGTTTTTTGTGTTGTTGTGTTTCGACAAAAGGAAACCGTATTGTGGGTTTGGAGTTATGTGGCCTGCACTACTGATATCCCCTGATTTACCTTTTTGCACCGCCAAGAGATTTTTCTGTATATATGTCATATGCTTCTGCCACTCTAGCGGCCGGCCAGACGGTTGTAGGCCCATACCTGTAACTATTTGAGATTGTAATAAACGGTTTAAAAAAAAAAAAAAAAAAAAAAAAAAAAAAAAGTACGTTTACCTACATGGCAGGCAGGGCAATTTCCTTCCCATGTGTCACTGAAGTTGATTTCAATCCATTGTCCAACCAGGGCACAGTCATGTCCTTAGAGCCATATTCTTTGCTCAAATGCATAAATTGTGTGACACACTGATGATCCCATTTGATGTTTAACTTTCTGTAACATCTTGCCATGGAAAGTGAAATGATGCAGTTAGTTATAGATAATTAAACAGTACAGTTTTAGGAGCAGAGCCCATGCACTATGCCTCTGAATGGCAGAATCATGAAACCAGAATAAATAAAATCCATACAAAGTGAAAAATCAGGGGGGACCAGGGAGAAAAAAGCAATTTCCTGCAAGGTGTATTTTGTGTTCACCATAATATTATTTCTAATACCTGGATTTCTTTAGTGTGACTGTAATTCTTATTTGCATGAACTCTTTCAAAGTTCATATCTATTTAATTGACTGCACAACATTTACATTTTCTATTTAGAATCATTAACTTTTTTTATTTTGCAATTTTTTATTGATTAGATTAAAACATATTTACAATTGATGAAATGCAGCAATAAAAAAAAAGACAAAGCCGAACAATCATCAAGCAAAACTGTTCTATAAAGTAATCAATAAATAGCATAAAAAAGAAGACCCATTAAAGTGCTAGTATGATAAGGTGCTAAGATTCCGGCAGAGAATTCATGAGAAATACATGAGTAAAAAAATCATCATAAATTACAGCAAAAGCAGAACCTTAAACATAGATCATGCTTAAGTCAAATAGTATTACAATTCATAATAGTTCAAAAATAAGTTCCCATCTTAAAAAAGAAGAAATATGCATTATACAAAAGATTAGAGACATTGGCGGCGTAAGTGCAACAATAAAATCATAATGTAGAGCACTAAAAAACCCTGACAAAATCACTTTTAATCTGCGTAAGGTCCCTATACGATTAGCATAAGCTTCTCCTCACATATATGTCCTAGCCATTTTCTCATGCTAATGATGAATCAAAGGTATCTTATCAGTTTTCCAATTCTGAAGAATTAATGACCTGGCTGCTGCTATAGCTATGGTAAGAAAATATTGCTGGTATTTTGTCAAATGATGAGCCTCCACTGAAGAACCAAACAGAACCAATTTGAGAGAAGGGGTAATGTAAACCGATAATGATAACAATTGATTAATCATTTGAAAAACTTCAGACCAAAATTGTTGTAAATAGCGACAATTGAAAAAATATGGTTCCAGGACCCTATCTCTGGATCCCAGCACCTAAAGCAATACTCTGAAGACAGTTGGAAATCTTGTGAAGTCTTTTCGGAGTAAAGTAGGTCAGCCACCTTGACAAAGAAGTCATTCTTTTATTATTAGCAGCATGCAGCACTCTATCCCCAACTCCACATAGCGTCTGCCACTCTTTATTGCTGAGACTACATCTAGTTTTCTTTACTAGACTGGAGAGAAATTTACCAACCTCTTTCTGCTCACCCAGCTGGGATAAACAAGAATACCAATTATCAACTCCAGTTAAGCCATGACCGTATAATTAACTTAAAATCCTTGATGCTGAAATATTAGACATACTATTATTTGATCTTAAAAAACTGGTTATTTGATAAAAGCTAAAAGAAAGGCCTGGAAACTTAGGGCCCAACTGCTGAGTCAATGTCTCACAAGTAATCAAGTTTGATACATTATAAAATTCCCCAGTCATTCAAACCCGCCACCTTCCATAGTTCTAGGACCCTCTGGTGGAACTATAAACTGACACCCTGGCAATCTGCTATTTTTATATATTGATGATAGCAATAAATTTAGTGTGATGCAAAAAATATTTGCATACGATAAGCTAAATCTAATATCTTATATCTAGATTTTTACAGCAATTTTGGGAAGCGAAGAAAAACAGGTAATTTGATTGCACACTCAGCCAACATTGTATTTAGCATAACATTTTCAAATTTAGAAGATGTCATTGTGAGCTGCACCAACACATTGAGCAAGGCTGCATGATAATGAAGTTCAAAATTTGGGAGGGCTAACCCCCCCCCCCCCCGAGTTGAGTCTAATTGTAATATTGCTAATGCAGTTCTGGGCTGTTTCTTTGCCAAAATGAAATTCCTATTTATCTTATCTAAATTCCAAAAATAGGATTTAGTTATTTTGATAGGAAGATTAATAAACAAAAAAAAAAAATAATGGTAAAATGGACATTGTAAACATAGATACGCGACAAATTAGTGTTAAAGAAAAAAGAGACCAGGTGTCCAATAACCTCTTTGCTTTTTTAAATGTACTTCCATAATTTAGCATAAATAATTTATCATACTGGTTGGTCACGAATAACCCTAGATATCTAATTGGTTTAGTAGCTGTCTGTTGGAGGGGAAATGGAAGTGATACTGTCGGAGCATTAAACAACAGAACCTCAGTCTTGGCTCGGTTTAACCTATACCCACCTATTCGTGTAAAAGCTAATATTTCATCAAATGCATTTTGAATTTTTAATGAATATGCTAATAATTAAAGAATAATATTGTCTGCAAATAATTAGATTTTTGGCATTGCATCTCAAGGTGGTACTATCCGGCAATTATTATGGCTATTTATTGCCAGAGGCTCTATAAAAAAACGAAAATAGGTGACAGTGGGCACCCCTGCCTCTGATCTTTACCAGCCCCACCTCTTCTTCATTAATCATAATCCTAGCCTTTCAACCTGCATAAAGCTCTCTTAACATTTTAACCAGCTAGATGGGGAGACCACATTTTTTGTAATATAAAAAACAAAGCCTGCCAGTCAACAAGGTCAAATGCTTTTTCTGCATCAAGCATGAAGATCGCTGCCTTGGCTTTGTTGACTGACAGCAAATCAATTGTTTGTGTTAAAAAGTAGGTGTTTGAGGCCATAGATCTATGAGGTACAAAACCTGTCTGATCCAGAAGGACCACCTGTTGTGCACAAGGGACCAATGTTACAGCCCAGATTTTCATAAACATTTCATAGTCTTCATTTAATAGACTGATGGGGCGATATGCACTAGGATACCTGGGGTCTTTATCTTTCTTGAGAAAGCATACTACCACCACTTATTTAACGTTTTTTGATATGGGCTCACCATTTTTTATCAGATAAAAAAGTTTAGTAAGAAAAGGCAGAAGTAGAGGCTCAAAGGCCTTAAATACTTTAACAGGGATACTGTCATTGCCTGGGGCTTTTGCATTAGCCATGGTTTATAGTATATTGCTGAGTTCAATTTGTGACATAGGCTTTTTGAGGGAATCACTCAAAGTCCATAGCCTGCGCTTCCTCATAATTGATTTTAAAATGCTGCAGAAAAACATTGGCAATTTCATCCTTTAAATCTTGCACTATGCCCATTTCTGGATCGCTAATCTGAGTGACTACATTTTCACTGCTATGGACTTTAGTAGTTCAAGCCAGATAGTGTCCTATGTGTTGGCTTTCCTCATAGAGTTTTGTTTATAAGCCTTACTCCCCTTGATTTCCTCTAGGTTGAAAAATTGCCTCAGATTGTCTTTGGCTGTCTCAAGATCTAGCAAAGAAGCAGTTTATGGCGATTACGACCTACCCTTATTTAACTTATCTCTAGCTTTTTCAACCGCTATCTGCAGGAACAACACCACTCGAACCTCCAAAAGAAAAAATACAGGGGCAGAGTTCTCATTAATTTCAAAGAAGTTTTCATAAAAAGCTGAGTTTCTCTAATACAATCCAGATCTTCATGAAGAGAATAGTCAAAATACCAATACTTAGTACCTCGCAGCCCAGGTATATTTAATTTAACTATCATTAAAATATCTGAATGATCAGAAAAAGAGTTGGAAATAATCTCTGACTTCCCTCTAGACAGCAAGTTATCGATTAAGAAAAAATCTATTCGAGAGTCTGACCTGGAAGGATAACCGATATAATGAGATTGACCTGGATGGCCATGGTGCCACGGATCGAGAATGACGAGTCCCTGTTTCATCCTATTAATCAATTTAGTTGTTTTGGGCTTCAATTGCTTCTTAGCTGAATTTGAGGATTCTAACCGAATGTCCTGAATATATCAATCAATCAATCAATCAATCATATTATTTGTAAAGCGCACTACATACCCGGTAGGGTTTCAAGGCGCTGGGGGGTGTGTGTGGGGTGGTGCTGTTACTGGTCGAAGAGCCAGGTCTTGAGTTGTCTCCTGAAAGTCAGCAGGTCTTCGGTTTGTCGCAGGTCGAGGGGGAGGGTGTTCCAGGTCTTGGCGGCGCGATGGGAGAAGGACCTGTCTCCGGAAGTGGTTCTCCGGATGCGTGGGACCGTGGCCAGGGCGTGGTCGGCGGAGCGGAGATTCCTGTTGGGTACGTAGAAGGAGAGTCGACTGTTGAGATAGGTTGGGCCAGTTTGGTGGAGTGCCTTGTGTGCATGGATCAGGAGCTTGAAGGAGATTCTTTTGTCGACTGGGAGCTAGTGCAGGTTCCTCAGGTGGGGGGTGATGTGGTTGCGGCGCGGGACGTCGAGGATCAGGCATGCGGAGGCATTCTGGACTCTCTGTAATTTGCTGATGAGCTTGGACGGGGCTCCGGCGTAGAGGGAGTTTCCGTAGTCGAGTCTGCTGCTGACTAGGGCCTGGGTGTTTTTCTCGTGTTAGTCGGAATCCATCTGTAGATCTTGCGGTGCATGAGGAGGGTGTTGAAACAGGTGGAGAAGACTGCGTCGACTTGTTTGGTCATGGAGAGTTTTGAGTCGAGGATGACACCCAGGTTGCGTGCGTGGTCGGTGGGGGCCGGGGGGACCCCAGTGATGTGAGCCACCAGGAGTCGTCCCATGCGGAGGGGTTGGATCCGAGGATGAGGATTTCCGTCTTGTCTGTGTTCAGTTTGAGGCGGCTGTCCTCCATCTAGTCGGCGAGGGCCTTCATTCCCTGGTGGAGGTTGGATTTGGCGGTGAGGGCGTCCTTTGTGAGGCAGAGGATCAGCAGAGTGTCGTCGGCGTAGGAGCTTATGTTGAGGTCGTGCTGTCGGGCGATGCGTGCTAGAGGTGCCATGTAGACGTTGAACAGTGTCGGGCTGAGGGAGGATCCTTGAGGGATGCCACAGATGATCTTGGAGGCCTCGGTTCGGAACGGGGGAGGCGGACCCTCTGAGTTCTGCCGGAGAGGAAGGAGGTGGTCCAGTCCAGGGCTTTGTTACGGATCCCTGCGTCGTGGAGGCGTGTGCGTAGTGTGCGGTGGCAGACGGTGTCGAAGGCGGCAGAGAGGTTCAGGAGGGTGAGGGCCACCGTCTTGCCGTTGTCCAGCAGGATCCTGATGTCGTCTGTGGCGGCGATGAGGGCGGACTCGGTGCTGTGGTTGCTGCGGAATCCTGATTGGGACGGGTCTAGGATGTTGTTGTCTTCGAGGTGCCGGGTGAGCTGGGTGTTTACTTGCTTCTCGATGAACTTTGCTGGGAACGGAAGCAAGGAGATGGGCCGGAAGTTCTTGAGGTCGCTCAGGTCCGCCTTGGGTTTCTTCAGTAGGGCGTTGATCTCTGCATGCTTCCAGCTTTCAGGGAAGGTGGCAGTCTCGAAGGAGAGGTTGATGATTTTGTGCAGGTGGGGAGCGATGAACTTGCTGGCTTTGTTGAAGATGTGGTGCGGGAGAGGGTCGGATGGGGATCCGGAGTGGATTGTTCCCATGGTCTTGATTGTGTCCTCGATACTCACGTTGGCCCAGGTTGTCAGGGTGTCGTGGGCGGTGGGGTGCGGTGGGTTTGGTGCGGTGTGGTCGGCAAAGGTCGTCCGGGGTCTGAAGCTGTCGTGGATGTCGGTGATTTTCCGGTGAAAGAAGGTGGCAAGGGAGGTGCACAGGGCTTGCGATGGTGGGATGTAGTTGGCGTTGGAGTTGGGGTTGGAGAGTTCCTTCAAGATGGTGAAGAGCTCCTTGCTGTTGTGTGCGTTGTTGTCAAGGCGGTCTGTGAGGGAGGTTCTTTTGGCAGCCCTGATGAGGTGGTGGTGGTTGCGGATTGCGTCTTTGTGGGTAGTGCGGCTGTATGGCGTCTGGTCGTTGTGCCATATGTTTTCCAGTTTCTGGCAGGTGCGTTTAGAGTTGAGGAGTTCCGGGGTGAACCAGCTGACTCTTCTGCTGGTGTCTGTGTTGGTGGGGTTTTTCAGTGGAGCGACGGTGTTGGCGCAGTCGTTCATCCAGCGTTCGAGGGCGAGTGCAGCTTCATCCGGGTTGGTTTGGGTCGTCGGGGGGTTGAGTGCGAGGTTTGTCTGTAGTTGTTCTTCAGTGATTTTGCCCCAGCGGCGGCGGGGGGTCTGTAGGGTGAGGTGGTGTGTGGGTGGTTTTCGGAAGGAGAAGTGGATGCAGTGGTGGTCTGTCCAGGTGAGTTCAGAGGCGTGGCTGAAGGCGACGTGGGGGCTTGAGGAGAAGATGACATCTAGCATGTGGCCGGCGCTGTGGGTTGGCGTTGTGACGAGCTGTTTCAGTCCGAGGTTGTCGATCAGGGTGGAGGAGTTGCTGTCGTTGTTGTTCTCCATGTGAAAGTTCAGGTCTCCGAGGAGGATGTAGTCGGTGGAGGTCAGCGCGTGTGTGCTGATGAGGTCGGCGATGGAGTCGCAGATTTGAGGCTGGGGTCCTGGAGGTCTGTAGACGAGGGTGCCTCTTAGGGTGGTCTTTGGGTTCGTGTGGATCCGGAAGTGCATGTGTTCGGCGGTACTGAGGGTGTCGTTGCTGTTTGTTGAGATCTTGATGGTGTTTTTGTGGACGATGGCGATTCCTCCTCCGGCCCTATTGGTGCGGTCTCTGCAGGTGATCTTGTACCCGTCTGGGATGGCTATGGCGATGTCTGGCGAGGAGGCTTCATTCATCCAGGTCTCGGTTGATGTGGTGTCGAGGAGGTCCCAGAGTTCGATGGCATGTTTGTGTGTGGAGCGGGTGTTGATCAGGATGCATCTAAGCTGGTTGGCTTCCGTTGTGGTGAGTGTCTTGGCGCTTTCGTGGCAGGAGAAGCTGCAGTTCCGGCAGGTGAAGGGGCCGTGGGTGCACCTCGGATGGCCTTGCAGCAGGTGTGAGTTCTTTCTGGGTTGAGAGCGATGAGGGTCTTGACGTCGTAGTGGAGGCGGCGGTCCTTGTGGCTGGTGTGGGGGCCAGGGGATCTGGCGCTGGGCGCGGTCCAGGCGTGGATGGGCGCAGACGGGCTTGCCATAGGCGCGCCTGCGGCGCGCCCGCTGCGCGCGGCCGCGCAGCGGCTGCCATATATGGGGAGGTGGGGAGGGAGGAGCATCTGGGAGGTGGGAGGCGAGGGACGGGTGTGGCGAGTGGGCGCAGAGGGGGTGGGGCCGCAGGGGAGGCAGCGGCGGGGATGGAGGATGGGAGACCGGCGCGACCCGGCAGGGCACTGAGGAGCAAGAGGTGTACAAAATACAAAGGAGCACAGAGCAAAGCGGCGATCAGAATACAGAATAAAAAATACAAGGGGCACAGAGCAGAGCGGCGAGCGGGGGGCACAGAGCAAAGCGGCGATCAGAATACAGAATAAAAAATACAAGGGGCACATATCAGAGCGGCGAGCGGGGGGCACAGAGCAAAGCGGCGATCAAAATACAGAATATAAGGGGCACAGAGCAGAGCAGCGAGCGGGGGCAGGGGGCACAGACAGATGCAGGAACAAGGCAACAGGCAGCAAATGGAAACAATGAAAACAAACCTAAAGGCCACCACTGGCCACCAGGGATGAGGCGCAGGTGGAAGCCTGCGTGTGGAGGAGGGCCTTGAGTTCACCGGTGGCGGCAGCAGCAAACAGCGACAGCGGGGGTGCAGGCGGAGCTGCAGCGGGGGGCGACCTACCAGAAGGTCAAGGGTCGCTCTCCTCACAGCGCATCAGCCACCATATATGTGGAGGGAGTTATTCCACCGTTTCTAATTTCATCTCCAATTCCGCAATTTAAGAAAACTCAAGTGAAATAAGAGATTGAACAAGTGCAAATTTATCTTTGATATCAGAGATTCTTTGCTTAGCTTCCTGTATTTGTTTTGGAAGTGCCAACAAGGTTTCCTCCATCTTAGCGAGCCTTTGGTTTATCATCTGTGTATCTAAAGCTTGTTGAACCTTTAAACCTCGAATCTCAGTCAGGATTGCATTGAGCACCACTTTGAAGGAATCTGGTAATGGATCCTGGAAGACGCTGGCATTTTTGTCGCAGGATTCTTGTGGGGAGACTTTAGGCTCAATAGTAGCGGCCACTTGGGAACCAGAATTCTGCACTGAAGTGGACCCGAAGACAATTCTTCAAAAATATGCAAAGCAGGTGCAACACAAGTGTTTGGCCCATCTGCCTCTTCTTGAGAGTCACCCCCCACAGTTGTCAAAGGCAACGTGGAAGCACCGGATGCCATACTACTTGTGGAGTTACTTCCTGTGCGTCCCATACTGGCATCAGCGTGGCCCTCCGCATAGGGAGTCTGGAGCCCAAATTTCTTATATAGGGGAAAGTTTTGGCTTTTTGAGAGGGCACCATCTCTTCATTATACTCGTGCCCCACACTTGCCATCAGCTGAGCTGGAGAAGAAGATGAGCTTTCTGAGCCACTGGAAATTGAAAAAGAGCTACGTGCTTCTTCTGCTTCGCCCTCCGTAATGTTTTTTTATATAAAAATGGACCACAAGCTGCGTCCTCGCTCTGACCTTCCATTTTCTGCCCAAGATTCAGTGGGAAAACAGCATAGTCTGCAGAAAACTCCATCTGTTTGTCATGCCACCAAGCAACTCGGCTGTGTAAGGCTTTCTTACGCTGTTTCGGAGGGCCTGGAGAGGCAAGCTTAGGGCGAAGTTGTCGTATGACAGTAGGGCGCATATGGTGTAAACATGAGAAGAACACCTAAGCTGCAGTAATGCTTGATACCTACAGCAACCAAACAGAAGCACATACCTTAAGGTGGTCTCCTTGCTTGCTCCTGTGAGAAATTTGGGCACAGCGGTTCTGGAATTGTGATGAAAAGTCCTGGTAAATGGCAGAGCAGTCTCGCCTCCACGGCCTACAGGGAGACCGGTAAGAAATTATTCCTTAAACAGGTAACACCCAGCGAAAAAATGAGCAGTGATACGGAGCTCATTCAGCTGCTCCTCCGGCTACTTCAGCTCTTCAGTACCGCCATTGCCTCAGGAGCCCAGCATGCGACGAACGCCTGGCGGAAGCGTAGGGGCGGGGCTAGGGAAGCCGGTGCCGCAGGTGTCAGCTGTAGAGCATGGGGAAACCGCTGCCAGCCACGTCCTAGAATCATTAACTTTTTATTGTGTCACATGAATTAATATAAACTGGTCAACCATCCATATCTTTGTCTCTGGCCTAATAAAGCACAACAGAGACTGTAGCTTCATAAACAATAAAATGATGTTGCTAATTTTGTGTCTGTCATGTAAACTAGATGTTCAGAGTCATATAGTTACCAGCTGTTTTCTCAGTACTTTTTCCGATAAAAGTTTTAATTCTTACATACAAGTCTTGAACTGATAATGTTACTTTTGAAAATCAGTATGCACTGTTACTTGTGTAATCCCACTCCTTCTCTATTCTTTTTGTTTTCATCAGTTTCTGCCAAGCAAGTCTGTGGTATGTTTTAGTCTGAATGAAAACTAGCAACATTATATGCAATTTCTATTCATACCTGTGTAGAAATATTCACAGGTCGTGCCACTTGCATGTAAAGAAAATTCAGGCTAGCACATTCTGTACTGACCTAAGACTCCCACACATTCGACACAAAGATACTTCCATTTTTGAAGCCTTGTCATATCATTCTGTTATTTGGTAGTGCAAATGCATTATACCATTTCTTAACTTACTCTCCTGAATATTGTACACAAATATTTGATGCCATCTCTCTTCCATTCAAATTGAATATTCAACAACTACTGTACTGTACTGTAAGTGTCAAAACATAAATTTTAGCTCTAAATCTTCTAGTTGTGCAAATTATTTGTAGGCCATTGGGTGTTGACAATTCAATATTTTTCAAACCCCATGTTTCTTGCATCACAGGTTTAGTGAACCATATAGTAGTAAGTGCCCCCCCCTTGGTATCCAATAGTCCCTCGGAACTCAAATAGGTTGATCTCAGTATAAGTCGACTATTTTTGTGAGTTCCTCCTTCTCCCAGTCTTGCAAATGCCCTCAATTTTCTTCATGCTATAAGTCTGGTAGTCGTCAATGAGACCACATCAGAAGAAACAGTGCTGCCTCACCAGAGACATATTAATAAAATCATTCAAATGTGCAATTGTCCACTGCACTAAAACCTTCCTAGTGGACAGAGAGAAGCTTAGAAAATGAGGACTCCTGATGGGATCCATTACCTCATAAGGTAAGGCACACATTGGATCATACTGTCAATGGGATTTATCTAAATAGGAACGGAAGCCTGTGAATTTTGTAATTATATAGAATCTCTATAGATGTCCGTCATTCAGCAAAGAAAGAAATTAGGCTGATGGTTATTTGAATGACTCTGACGCTACTAATGCTATATAGGGTGAGAAACAGATGATGCTAAGCTCCTCATTTAGAAGCTTATTTACCAGCCCATTAACACGTACAGTCTTCATGGTCAACGTCCCCAAGCCTGATATGCATGGTGACTGTGAAAATGACGACTCTCTAAAAAACAAGACTATACATTGGATTCGTCATGTCAGGGGCTGTCGATCACTGATACGAGACGACATAGCTAGGGCACGGAGATGCACGCACCACAACCAACCACTGGATCGTATTGAGCTTATCCTGACAAAGCCCGATTTGGCCGCAAACTTACTAGCATTAGAATATCGGACTTGCCCTCCAGGGTCTTCAGCCATTCAGTCTAGAAGTTTTCCAGCAACTGATGACACTAGGGCACAGGGTAAAGCACCAAAGTCGAGTGTAGGAGTGACCACACTAGATGCCAACGATTGACTGAGAATAGTCCCTGTCTCACATCTAGAGTTTATAGACACCCCCCACAATAGTAACCCAAGAACCCCCCTAAACACACAATCTTCAACTGGTCTTGACCAACTACCGATAAATTCAATCCACACTGATCGCACTAGCTGTTATACCGATGAGCTGAGGGATCAGATTGCAGTCACAAACATGGCCACAGATACGAGTGTTTCTAATGCCCTCTACGTTCTATCGCCCCAACCACAAGCAACATTCTCACGAGAGGCAGTTCCCGGTTTGGCCCCTCAATCACAGCTTAATATCATTTCCTGGAACGAAGCCGGACTCACCAGTAAATTGCTACTGCCCGACTGGAACAAACTAATAGAAGGCCACGACATCTGCCTCTTCCAGGAAACTTGGAGCTTAGTCCCCCTTTATAAATCTGGTTATACCTGCTTTTTTCTACCAGCTGTCACCACATGGAGAGGACGCCCCTCGGGAGGCCTGACTGCCTGGGTTAACATTGCTTTGGGTTGTAGAATCAACGAAACTGTGTAAATCCAGATATAATGAGGCTTACCATCAACGGGAAAAAAGGAGCCATAACTCTTGAGTTGTTTAATATATATGTAAGGGGGACAAAAGGGGGTGTATCCTCAGCTATTGTTTCATCCCTAGAGCAAGAGTTATCTAGTTGCGATCCTGACTCACATCTTGTGATAGCGGGAGACTTTAACTGTACGTTTGAGCCTCTTAGCACAGAGGACATGTTGGGGTTGGAGGAGGATGACATAAGATGGGGTATCCCCCCCTAAGTATTCCCCCCATTAAAAGATGGTCACGGGTTGCAATCCAGCTGAATGCACTTGCTCTGGAATCTGGGCTGAGGGCTGTAAACGGCAGAACACCGTCGGATGCTGAAGGGGCTTGTACATACAATAGAATCAGCTGTCCGTCTCGCATTGACTACATCTTAATAGATGTAAGATTGTGGAGAAGCATGATTGATATGGAAGTTGTCCCTACTATCGACAGCGACCATAACCCCCTTTGTTTGACTATGAAGGCCCTCTGGACCTCTTCTTGCCCTGCCCCTGATGCCACTAATAATTTGGCGACCAAGGAAGTGGCCCCTTCTAATTGCAGAAGATACCTCAAATGGCCTAAAGATGCTGTTAATGAATCAAAAATGGCTGGAATTAATCGAGCCCTGGTAGTAAGCATAGCCAACTTACAGGAGGCATCCCTTAATCCCGATGCCCAGAGAAAGCCCTGGATATTTACACGAGAACAGTAGAGCAGATGGGGTCTTTTTTTCAAAATAGCTCCTGGTTCTAATACTGAAAAAGCACGTCCAAAAAGCGGAAAGGCTTGGTTCACAAAAACCTGTAGACAAAAAAGGAAAGCCCTAGCCTTGGCTATTAAAAGCAAAAATTGTCTTTGCGTCCAATCTGCCAGGAAGGAGTATAAAGTAGCGTTGCATTGCGCAAAGCTACAGTGGGAAGAATCCCACAGGCAGCACCTTAAAGATGCTAGTTTAGCAAAGGATGCTAATTTATTTTGGAATCTTGTTAGGGGGACTAATAAGAAAGATCCCGATTCAATCCCCAACCATGTATCAAGCCTAGACTGGTTCGACCATTTCAGAAAACTATACACGGGGACAGATATAATATACCAGGGAGGGCCTTGTGATCAGCCTATTCCCTGCTCCTCATTAAACACCGGTGACTTCTTTAGTTTAAATGAAGTAGAAGGGGCAATCAAAAGAATTGTACTGTCAAAAGCCCCTGGACCCGATGGTCTTCCGGGGGACTTACTTCTTGCGAACACCAGTGATTGGGCGAAATATATCATGCTCCTAATTAATTCCATCTCTAAAGAGTGACCTATACTTGAATCGTGGAAGGGAGCTGAAGTAGTGCCTATTTTTAAAAAGGGAGCTAGGGAGGACCCTGCCAACTACCGACCGATTAGCTTGATTGATGCTACCAAAAAGTAGTTGGTAGGGTGCTGCTGCAGAGAATCCACACTTGGGCTGAGGATGAGAATATCCTCTCCCAATACCAGGCAGGTTTTAGGACCAGAACCGCGACAGTTGACCAGGCGTTCAGGCTGCTCCTCATTTATTGGAAGGTAGTCGTGATAGGTGGAGGCAGTGTTTATCTTGCTTTCATCAACTTGAAGACTGCCTTCGATCTGGTCCCCCGGGAACAACTATGGAAAGTTTTGGGCGAGATGGGTATTCCCTTGTCTATTTTGAACCTGCTTGTCCGATTGCATGAGGGCAATTATGCTCAAGTGAGGTGGGGGTCACAAGAGCAAAAAACCGATAGGATTCTAGTGAACAGAGGTGTACGCCAGGGCTGTGTTATGGCGCCTACCCTATTCTCTCTATATGTGAATGGGGTGGTTGGTTTCCTTCAGGAGATTCCAGCTGATGCCCCGGCCCTGGCAGGAGATAGGGTACCCACACTCCTGTTCGCAGATGATACGTTGTTGATTTCCAAAACCCCGGTCGGGCTACAAAAACTCTTAGACAGGTTTCAGCTCTTTTGCACCTCAAGGGGGTTGATTATTAACACTACAAAGACTAAATTAATGACATTCAACCCTACAAGCCCTTTAGGCACCTTTATACCTTGGGTGGAACGCGCTTGGAAAGAGTCAGCACTTTTGATTACCTGGGCATTCGACACTCCGAAACAATGCACTGGGATCCCCACATTAACAAGATGCTCCTAAATCATAAACGTGTGTCTGGGGCAACAGGAGCAGACCTGTTTCCCCAGCCCTAACGATTTACGCTGCAAAGGCAGTTAGTTCTGCCCTTTATGGTGCAGAATTGTGGGGGTTTAACAATGTGCAAGAGATCTGCAGATCCGAACACAATGTCCCACTTAAGCCCCTGATGAGCGACATGGGAAGACGCTCTTACAAAGACATTGCCAGATTAAGACCGCTGCTTTATTGGGCCCGCCTGTTGCGAACTGCTGAACTCGCCAAATATGCTGCCGCATTTAAAGAAGTAATTGGCTTAGACTGCAGCCGCTGAAATTAGTATTTGCCCTAGGTCTTAGAGACTCTTGGGAGGGCCAGAAACCATCCAACTTAAAAAGGTATATTGGGCTTGGGTGGATACACAGGAACTCAGTAACCCTAGTGCAGGCAGGATGGCAGATGATTTTTACCAGTTCAAACAGCACATATTTTTAGAGCCATATTTAGATCTTATTCGGATCCCAAGAGACAGGGCACTCTATATACAGTTTAGGGTTGGCTCCCTCTTAGTTCGCGAGCTAACTGCAAAATGGAGTCCACCTTGCCAGACAATCGCGGATTGTCCTTGCAGCGAGGCACCAAAAGAGAGTGTGGCCCACCTCATGTTCGCATGCCCAGCATACTTCAGGGCCAGATCGAGATGGCTAAAACCAATCTGCAGACAACTGAGCATCTCGGATCATAGTGTTGCCATGCGGATTCTGAAATCAGATCCAAGAGCTCTCTTTGTCTGTGGTGTGGCAAAGTATCTCGGCTGTATTTGGCTTGTCAGGTCCAAATTCCTGGTCATGGAGGTATGAATTCACAATGCAAATGTATCTTTATATATTCTTATATTGCCATCAGATAGCTTTTAAAAGATATATGTTCTTATTTTTTCTTAATTAATCTCATTTACTAAATTGTATTTTAAAACTTATTAAACGTACAAATGAACTTCCCATCTTGGCCCAGGGATTACTGTGTTGCTGCTAATATTTATTAACAAAATGATCAATCATTTGTATATTGTCCCTGGATGGAATGTATATATTTACTTTTTTTATTGTTTTTATGATAACTCGTATCTTTTATTCTTGGTTTGTGTGAATGAAGTGGCTTTTATGATACTTGTTATCGAAATAAAGCTATTTGACAGACTGACCAGCCCATTGAGCTACAGGTGCATCACTTTTTTGACGCACCAGCAACGCAGTGTGCCTGCCCATATTTACAAAGCAACATTTCTTGCGTGTTGCTGTGGGTGTTTCCACACAACATCCATGGAAGTTGACGCATTCCCAGATTTACAACATTTTGTAAAACTGGGAATGTGCCAGAATCCTATGTCTCCCCATGGGAGGAATAGGAAAGGCGCAATGAGGAGAAATACTTTTACTTCTCCTCACTGTTTCCTCTTTCTAATCGTGCTGCATTCTGCAGAAAGGGGAAAATGCCATTAATGATTGCAAGTGAGCCAATTTTGCGCCAGTGCAGGGAAAAGCACAGGAATTGGTCATATTGTTGTTAATACGACGCATCCCTGTGCTTTAAAAATGATGCAGCACGGCGACTCGCTGCTTCATTTTCATGTAGAGGAGGCCCTTGGAGTTTGGAGGACACGGCACTCTGGGAATACCTTATCTGTAAAGTGATGGTCAACCTACTCTGTTTTAAAATTGGGAGGACAATCTTGGCTTTGCAACTGGTGCTCCCACTGACTCTAGCAGCAGAAACCTTACGGCAATGGCCTGACGGACTTGGGGCAGACGGCATCAATACATCCATCAGACTATCTACCCTATTTAGAGCAAATGGCCGTATGTTTGTAGTTCTCGCCTAGGGTTGCAGCGTGCATGCGCTGCTCACTCTGCGAGAGCTATTATGATCGAGGAGATTTCAGAAGGGGACTTGAAGCCCTGCCCATCATTTTCATTGGGTCGCATCAGCGTTTATGCTAATGCTGGCTTCCCATTGAAAAGGATGCTTCTTGGTTACCACCCTGTCTCCCTTTTGGATGGCCCATCCGGACTGTGTCATTAGCTTCACGGCTGTCGTGAAGGGATTTCTTATTTCAAGGGGGCGTGTAAGTGTGAAGACACTTGTTTCACTCAGCCGCGTGTTTATATTTGCATCGCGCTTTCACTTAAAGTGAAAGCGCGATGCAAATATAAACAAGCGGCTGCCTTTCCGCAATGGCAAGCGCTTGTTCTAAGTTGATGTGCACTCGTGAACAGATAAAATGTCATCCCTCAAAGTGAAGAGAGCTGATCCAAAGACCATATATATATATTGGCCTGAGGGATTGTTGGCAAACGTGGCAATTTACTTCCAAGGGATTGGATACCACAGGCCCGCCTTATGACCATGTCAAACCAGTGGCCGCTGCCAGCTGGCAGTCTGTGACTTCATGGAGAATCGGGATGATTACACGCGATTCACGGCTCGGTATGTCATTGGAACTGGGGCTTGGAGGTTGTGGACCCAGGGCAGCCCATTAACACTTCAATACAGGACGCACCCGCAGCATTAACCTCCCCCTTACTGGGTACAAACAGCGCTCACTTCGAGCTCCATTCCGTCCCGCTAATGGTACTTACCAAAGAATTGCATGCTGGGACACTGAGTCTTTATGAGGGAGCATGTGCAACAATGTGGGATGGGCTTCACTCCAGCCAATGGGAGAGCCAGAGAATATTTAAACAGGGGAGGTGGGTTCGCCCTGAGCTACCGGCATCTGAAGAAGGCGAGTGACGCCGAAATGCATTATGCCCAGAACCAGCTGTGAATAAATGGTCTCCCCAGTGTACCCCGCTGGAGGCTGAAGAGATCGCGAAATCTGCCTCCAGACCAGGCTGAAAAAACTATACACTGTGCATTGGACTTAAGAAGGTTAAAGGGAGCGTTGCTGTGCTGTTGCAGGACAGGACATCAACGCAGGCATGACCGGAATAATATATTGGTTCTTCTGCCATTATCTCTTGTATGCGAAGGGTAGCTGACTTGGAGAGGCTAATTCAACCACACACAACATGCACACACACGTTGACGGTATGCAGTTCCAGCCTGCCTGATTGAAATCTTGTTCCTTCATATTGAGCAATGAAATTTTCGTCAGTACTAGACTACAAAGTGTAGGCTTTTAATTTTAGAAACATGTACATTCTCCTGTACTCTGTGGGCCTAGTTAAATTATGTCGGCTCAGTAATTGGTTCATGGTTGGGGAGGGAGGGAGGCCAACGGCTGCTTTAATACCCTACGTCCTCTGGAATAAATCGCGAGGCACCACTGACGGCCGCCTCGAGGCTGAGGCCTGTGGCGTAGTTGCTCATTTCCAGTGGGTGTTAATTTAATTTGCTCGATATCAGACTCCCACTGTTCACTTATTTGCTGCAATGATTTAATAAAGAATGTTTTTTTAATCTACTTGGAAAGATTAAGTGGCTAGGGCTGCAACTTCCTGCTACCCTCTCTGCGCCTAGTGTGAAATATGTGAGATACGGGCCCCTCATCCAGTTCTACAGCACCCCATCATATTTACCTTTATGCCACAGCTTGGAAATGGTGGAAGGACTATAATGGGTGGTTGCTTCTCGAGAGCATCCGTTGCGGCTAGAACTGGGACTCCTCGCCTGTAAACTAACGCCATTCCCACCCTTGCCCATCTAAAATAGCCTGATTCCGGGTCATTATAGGGCAGCTAGAGTGAAGGAGGTTTTATCTGTAAGTTCTATGTTCCGATTGCTTTACCAGGGTCAATTAACGTATGCGATTTCTGTGGGCGCAGAGTTTGATGCATAATTATGGATTTGCTGTGCATGCCACATGATCTATCACCTGCTGCATAATTTGCAGTTTTTACCCCAAAAAATTGTTTCTTATGGAAACGGATCAAAAAATTACTAAAAACGTGGGGACACGTGTGGTAGTGCAGTGGAAACCCCTTTGCAAAAGTTGACTGATCAACTTTCAATTGCTTATTGCTGTATTTGAGTGTTACACTGTTATCAATGTGGTGGAACCTTTGTCCAAATAGAGTTAACGTAGTAATAATGTCACAAAATGTACCGCATTACGCCACAAAATTTACCTTTGCTTGCCGCATAATTTAGACAGCCCTGCCTCATTATTCCAGTATACCTACACATTTTTTGCTGACCTTGATTCGGTGCTGGTGGGTCTAGCACTGAGAGCAGAACACTGCTTAGTGGCGGGGGACTTTAACATCCGGATGGATGATCCGTCGGACCCCGCCGCTATTAAGCTTTTGGAGGCTATGACTCCGCTGGGTCTCACCCCGCATTTGCAGGGCCCGACCCATGACAAGGGGCACACTCTAGACCAGGTCTTCTCGACCTCTCCTTTAGTGGTGAAAGAGATTCTCCCGGTCTTGTGGTCGGATCACTGGCTGGCCAAATTTGTAATCAGCGGCAACGTCAGGGCGCCTAACCCTGTCTCACAGCAGCGGGGACGAGCCTCTAGAGCATTTAGCAGGGTGACCCCTGAGATGCTGGCTCAGGCTGCTGCGACGCACCCTTGCCCTCTGTCTGGCGAGCTAGAGAGAGACCTGGAGTCCCTGCAAGAATGGCTGACGGAGAGGCTGAATGACCTGGCCCCAGTCCCGCCCCCCCGCCCGACATCTAAGCGGGTCTCGGCCCCTTGGTTTACCCCTGCTCTGTGGGCTACGCGGCAGCAGTGCAAGGTAGCCGAAAGGGCCTGGCGGGCACATTATGACAGCAAGGACAGGTCTGCCTACAAGGCTGTGGTTAAAGCTTACCACCGAGACATCCGCCTCGAAAAGAAAGCCTATCTTGCGGGGAGAATCGAAGCAGCTTCGAACTCCAGTAAGGAGATCTTTACCATCGTTCGAGAATTCATCTCCCCTCGGACTACTGCTTCGGAAGAGGGGCCCGTAGAATCTTGGGCGGCGGATCTTGCGTGTTTTTTTACAGGCAAGATCAAACTCATCCAGGACTCCTTTCTATCGAGTGAACCGGTTACATTGCCGATGCCCGAGGCGGGCTCGCCTCCCCCAGTTGCGCAGGGCGCCTTATTGGCTGAGTTTCCATCTCTGCCAGCCTCAGCTTCTCTAGCGCTTATAGGCAATTTAAAATCTGGGTCTCCGCTTGACCCCTGCCCTGCTAAGCTCCTGGGTAAACTGGCGGAGGTGGTTAATCCGCTGGCGCACCCTCTTCTCAACCTCTCGTTGAGTCTGGGAGAGGTGCCGCCAGTATGGAAGCAGGCAATGGTCATCCCGTTGCTTAAAAAGCCGGGACTTGACCCGAAAGCCCCAGCCAATTACAGGCCAATTTCGTTGCTGCCGGCTCTTGTGAAAATTCTGGAGAAGCACGTTCAGTCGGTGCTCTCCAATTTTCTGGAGTCCCATGAGATCTTACATGACTCCCAGTCGGGCTTCCGTTCACATCGCAGCACCGAGACCGCGCTCCTTGAGGTTTCTGAAACCATTAAAGGGGTGTTGGATACCGGGGGCAAAGTCATGCTGGTGTTGTTGGACTTGTCGGCGGCTTTCGACACCGTCCCCCATGAGGGCCTGCTCGCAAGACTCTTTGAGATTGGTCTGCGGGGGACGGTGCTCAAATGGTTTTCTTCCTTTTTGGCCGGCCGCCGGCAAACGATCTGGACATCGTCTGACACCGCCGTAATGCCGCCTCTGGGAGTCGGGGTCCCTCAGGGCTCTATATTGAGCCCGACCCTTTTTAACATCTTTATGACCCCTTTGGCGGCGGTGGCGGAGTCATTTGGTGCCCGGATCGTGTCGTATGCCGACGACACCCAGCTCCTCTTCTCTTGCGAGAGAGGGGCTGACTTTGACGGGGAGAGTATCCAGAATTGCCTTGGGGCTGTGTTCGCATGGTTCCAACTGAACAGCCTCAAGTGCAATTCCGACAAATCGGAGCTACTCTTCTTCGGGTGCGATACGGAGCCTAGCTGGCAGGCCTGGTGGCCCATCGACATGTTCCCTCCGTCCGGCTCTTCTCCCATGGCTAAAAACTTGGGGGTTAAGATGGACAAGGGGCTGACGATGAAAGCCCAGATCTTGGGGGTAACCGGCACTTGCTTCAGCCTGTTAAAAATGCTGCGGAGGTTCTTGCCTCTCTTGTCCGAGGAGCACAGGAGGCTGACGGTGCAGGCTCTGATAGGCTCCAGGTTGGATTATGCCAACATTCTTTACCTGGGCCTGCCATAGTATCTGCTACAAAGGCTTCAAGTTGCACAGAACGCGGCGGCCAGGGCCATCTTTGGCCTAAGTAGACGGGCCAGCGCCTCTGGGTTGTTGGTGACGTTACACTGGCTACCCATCCGCAAACGGATTGCCTTTAAGGCTCTGACCTTGGCCTACAAAGCGCTCCATGCTGTGGGAGCTAAACATCTCCAAAAGAGACTGACCTTTTACCATCCGACTCGCTCGTTGAGGTCAGAATCTCTACTTTTGGCGGCTGTTCCGCGTGTGAAGAGGGCTCGCCTTGGGGGCCGCTCTTTCAGTCTGTTGGCCCCACAGATGTGGAATGCACTACCGCTCCCTTTGCGGGGGGCGTCTACTCTCCTTGATTTTAGAAGAGGTCTCAAAACCTGGCTGTTTTCCCAATAGGTCTGCCAGTAGTTTTGCTTTCTTTTTGTTTATCTTTTAACTTCTTTTAGCTGTGTTGTGTTATTCTGAAATCTGTTCCCCTTACCTAAAAGCGCCGGGACACTCTTTTTGAGTAACCGTTGCGCTATACAAAAGAATAAATAACATAACATAACATAACATAACATATACCTCGGGAATATAATAAGCAGAGATAGATATTGGGGTGTGTGTTGAGTAAGCTATCTGGAGATGAAGGTATTTGTAATTTAAATATGTTTGTACAATGAACGCTTGTACTTTTATTTTGTTAGCTATTGACCCCTCACCAGTTCAGCTGCAAAATAATTACTAAAGTTTTGGGTAACTGGACAAAACCGTTCTAATCTATTAGCTATGTATGGACTGCACATCAGACTCTGAAATTCCTGTCTCATCTGTCGCCCAACTTACTGAAGCATCAACCTAGGAAAGATAAAAGGCTGACATGCTCTTTCTGGCAGATAGTGCAATCTGTGCTGCAGGATCTCATCTCGTTGAGATACCTCACCCATTTCAAGACCCGCCGGGTAGACTAGTATTTACGGATGAGGAAATTACAACTGCATATTCCTCTACTCACTGGATTTTATACTCCATTTTTGTCACCTCAAAAAATTTGTCCTATTCCTGATGAAAAGTGAGACATTACAGGTAAACGAAATGCCTGCATAAATTTATTGAGACGTTTGCAAAGGGGTCTATAATGGGGCCCAGCGAACTTTAGCTCAGTCGGCCTAGTAACACCGACGCCCAGGGGTCAGAGGGAACCACTGTACCACCGTTGTACATGCCTAGTACTGTCCAGCCACCTGACATGGGTCAGTTTTCCCTACTTTGCAGTAAGTCCACGAGCTCTCTTTGCCCGCTCGTGGCTAGTTGTCTGCTTCTCACACATGGAAGGAAATGGAAGGGTGTGGACAGGATTAGCACTAGCTTCCACTTCCTGGGGTCCTACTCTATATGCATGGGCTGCTCAGTGTCCCAGCCCACCACCCTCATTCGTCGTCACGCCTGTCTAATATATTGTCCATAGAGAATGGAGAGGATGTGGCCTAACGACTAAAGCGGCTGACCTCGAAGCTGTGGAACCGGGTTTGAGTCTCGGCAGGGATGCTCAACATCCTGTAATTTCGAGACAAATCACTTTACCTCCCCGTGCTTTAACAAAAACAAGCATTTGCAATGCAATAGGTCTCGCATTTGCGAGAGTTTAAGCTATTGGCATTGTAAATGACAATGCCTTTTATTTATGTTTCAAAAACCAACACGTAAATAAAAGGCATTACAATTTACAATGGCAATAGCTCAAACTGTCACAACTGCGAGACATATTGCATTGCAAATGTTTGTTTATTTCTGTTTTGGACAATCTGGGAGAGCCAGGTGGTCCCAAACTGAAAAAATTAAAATTACCCCCACACCAAAGATCATTTGTATTTTGTTTTACATAAATAAAAACCTACTTTTGGAGTTTTTTTTAATAAAACAAAAAAGTTTGCAGAGAGGCTGCATGAAGCATAGTGGCTGCTCAACAAACTTTCCTTGCCTTCAGAGGATCCACCGTTCAAATCGTCTTGCCCCAATGATGCCAGGATTAGTGTCTGAAAATCAACATGGGTTTATACCTGGTAGAGACACTACTGCTCATGTCAACATGGCCATTGGGGCTTTCGACTATGCTGAGAAAGAGAGGATGGGTCTTGGTATGATTCTTTTAGACGCTGAAAAGGCCTTTGACAAGGTCGGGTGGGAATTTTTGTGGGCTACATTAAGCACACTCGGCCTTGGAGGGCAGTTTAGACAGTGGGTGCAAGCCTCATATCATAAACCTCAAGCTAAGCTGTCATACTCATATCATATTCAACTCCATTTGATATTTTTTGCGGTACAAGACAGGGCTGCCCCCTCTCCCCATTATTATTCGCTCTTTACATCGAGCCATTTATCCGTACTTTGCAAGCCTGCATACTTATAAAACCGCTAGTGGCTGCGTCAAGTAGACTCAAGATCACGGCGTATGCAGACGACCTTGCGATCTTTTCTACTAATCCAGCTGAAGCAGTTCCAGCTGTTGAGATAGCAGCAACCAAGTTCGGTTATATCTCCGGCTTTAAATTAAATATCAATATAACACAGGTGCTTATTAATTTCAAACCCTGATCTCCAATTTCAGGGGTATGCACTACAGTCACGTACCTGGGGGACAGGATTTCAGCCAAAGGTGGTCAAATTGTAACTTTAAATTACATTCCACTATTGTACGAAACTACTAAACTATTAAAGAAATGGCATAAGCTTCCTATATGGCTTTTAGGTAGATACAAATTAATAAAAATGAAAATACTCCCCAAATTTTTATATTTGTTTAGGTCAATTCCTTTACATGTTTCTAATACTTAAAAAAAAAAAAACTAGATGGGTTACTTAGTAGCTTTAAATGGGGTTTTAAGAAGCCTAGACGGGTGATCGACCTGCTTAAATCTCCTTATAACCAAGGCGGCCTAGGCCTACCAGACTTTAAAACCTATTTCTGGGCTGCGTTTGCTGGGCGTTTCCGCAGTCTTCTTGGGATTGACCAGAAAGACTCTCTTTATTGGCTGATTCTAGGAGCTGATAGTCAATTATTTTTATATCGCACCAATGACCCAAATTACTTCAAGCGTGTCAGATTTAAGACAATCAGGGACAGTATTTATATATGGCGGGCTATGGCTGCCAGACGTAAACTATCGTTAATACACAATAAGCTCCCATTGTGGGGGAACCCTATGCTTCCTGATGTATTCCATGAACATGCTGGTAAATCCTGGTCTAAGTATGGGATTACATGTATAGGGGATTCTACGATGTGAGTGGAATTAAGTCATTTGAAGTTCTACGACTATTACAAAATACCCGCTCATTTTTTCTTTAAATACTTGCAGATTAGGGATTATTTGGGGAAAAACTTGGGGCCGAATGTGATAACTCATTCTATGATCTGGGACTGTCTATACGGGGAAAAAACTAAGTCTGTAATTGGTAACATGTACAAACATCTGTCCAATCTTAAGCTGGATGGATGTGAAAAATTAGCAAAATGCTGGAGTCAAGTATTGAGTATAGATGTAACACCTGGCACGATCAAACAGGCCCTGGGTAACATAGCAGATTCCGTCCATTCTGTGAGCTTACAATTACAGCAATTCTGTACAATATGTATGCTCTATCACACGCCTGAAAGGATAGCTAAATGGGCCGAAGGGAACAACTTTGGAGAAAAGACAAAATGTCCCTAATGTGGGACTTATGCTGCTAATCTAATTCATATGTTTATGGAATGTCCGGAATTGAAGACTAACTGGCAGAAGATAGCTTAGGTGCTCCATTTTAAATTAGGATTGGGTCCCTCATTAACTGTCTTAGAAATTATGCTAGGCTATAAGGCAGATAAAGCTGCATTGGCACGACTTTTCTCAATTATGATGGTCGCCGCTAGATTAGCTATTGCTCGGGCATGGGTTTCCTTGATGCCGCCATCTATTTGTGAATGGTGGACCATTATTAGGGAAACATTCTGTTTGGAAACTGCTCTGGCCAAAGCTAGGGGTATTCGTTCCATGGCTAAAATCAAAGTAATTTGGGGTCCTATGGATATTGCGGCATCAGACTAATCAAATAATGTGGTTTAATTAGATCTTTATGTTATAAATCTTTATGCTATGTTATTGTTTCGAACTATTTGGGTCATAGGCAAATGTTTTCTCGTAAATGCTTTAGTTTTCTTGTTTTTGTTTTTGTTTTTCTTATCTTTTGACTAATCTAACTATTGAGGCGATATGTACTATTTACATTGACTTATCCTATGTATGTTATGTATTTGCTGACCCATTTGTTGATGACAATAAAAAATTTTTTTTTTAAAACAAAAAACAGAGGATCCACCGTCGTGGTGGCTTCTTTGTAGTCACAGAAATGTAGTTGTGTGAATAACTGTAAGAGTGAGTGAGTGGGTGTGTGAATGGCTGTAATGGTCAATGAATGGGTATGTCAGTAGTTGGGTGGGTGTTTGAGTGGGTGTATGAAAGGCTGTATACGGTTTGAGTGGGTCTGCAAGTCATTCATTGGATGATGACATCAGTGATGTCATTTGAGATGTCATCAGTGATGTCATCAGTGAGGTCACTGACCAAGAGATGTAATATGTGAGGTCATAAGCAGTGCATCGCGGGGTCGTAAGTTATAGTTATCTCAAGTAACTATAACTTCTGAATTTCAATGGTCTTGTATGCGTGAATTCTGAGCCTAACTATAACGTCCCTGTAACCTTTGGTTTATTCAGTGAATTCCTACTTTTTTTAATGTTAAGTAAGATGCCTATCACAATGCACAGTGGGGGTGGGTTGAACGCAGGGTCTGGCCTGGCATTGTGCTTTCCTCACCCGAGCTTGCTGCTCCTTCCCCCCTCTCCTCCTTGCCATCCATTGTTGAAGTCCAGGACCCTCATTACAGCTGTGTGTGGCCATTTTTCTGCCACTGCCCTTCTTGCCTGCCCCATCCACCTCCTCCCTCCTCCCTACCCCCTGTAGTCTGAGTCCATGCACCAGCTCCTTCCCTCCTACCCTGCATGGTCCGATGTGCTGTTACTGCCCTCCATTTGGCTTGATGTCCCTGCCCACTCCTCCTGCCCTCTGTTCCGCAATTCTATGCCCTATCATTGCCCTCCTTCTTAGCCTCTGTGTTTAGTTTTCTGCCCCTACTTTCCGCCCCCTGTCCTCCATTGTCTAGGTGCATGGCTTGCTCCCTCCTTTTTGCCAACCATATTTCATGGACCTGCCACACTCCTATTTACTCGTTTTCTGTTAAGCTGCCACAGTGCCTCCTACCTGCCTAGCATGGTCAGATGATTGTGGCCTGTCCCTGCCACCTACCCCCAACGTGTCCAAGTTCCATGCCCTTATCCTCTCCCTCCTGTCCTCTATGGTCCATTCCATTTTGTTGCCACTGCCTTCTGCCCTCGTTGCTCTGTTGTGCTGCAACGGCTCCTCCTGTCTTTCCTGCTTGGTCTGTTGTGAAGCCCCTTTACCTGCCCTCATTTGTTTGTGTCCAGCCCCACCCCTCTCTTCTGTCCTCCATGGGTCCTTGTTCATGCACCTGCCCCCTTCCTCTTGCACACCATAGCTGTTGTGCTGCACCTCACCTCCCTGCTTTCCATGCATGATCTTCTGCCCCAGCCCCTCCCATCTGCCCTGTGTGGTCAGCTTGCTGCCCCTGACCCCCTCCCACCTTCCCTCCATTGTCTGTGTATATGCCCTTATAGTCTCATTTTTGTCCTCTATAGTGTGTTGTGCTTTTAGTGACCACCTTACCCTCCTGCCCTCTATGGTCAGCTTGATGCTCCTGTCTTGCCCTCTTTCCCTCTGCACAATGTTTTCAATGTGCAGACCTCTATCCCCTCCCTCCTGTTTGTCTGGTCCGCTGGCATGCCCCTGAGCCCCCTCCTGCCCTCATGTCTGTTTTGCTGCAACTATCCCTACTGTCTTTCTGGTATGGTCAGCTTGCTGCCCTTGCCTCTTTCCCCTATGCTCTCTGTTGTCCATGTGCATGGCCGGGTCCCCTCCTTATTGCTTTTCCATGGTCCATTCTGAACTCCCATCCCACTTGCCCTGTCTGGTGTATTGTGCTACTGCAACCCCTGACTCCAGCCCTGTAAGGTCAGTTTGGTGCCCCTGCCCATGTCCCTCCTGCCCTCTCTTATCCGGGTCCATGTCCCTACCCCATTCTTCCTGCCTTCCATGATCCAATGCGCCTTACCTGCCAACATTTTATACTTGGTAAGAGGGAGATTTTGAAAACAAAATCCTGGGGAATTGATTTTCCCCATTGACTTACATTGAAAAAGAAGAGATGTTAGGCAGGAGACATATATAAAAAAGCCTTTTTGGGTTCGAAAACATCAAGAGTCTCCTGCCTGAAGTGTATCTGTTGGCATATATTGTTGTACAGCCACTACCTCATCCCACTGCCCTCAATGGTCTTTTATAGTGCCACAGCCTCTCTTGCTTGTACTACATGGTTGATTTGTTGCCCCTGCCCTTCGTGGTCTGTTGTGCTGCCACTGCACCTCCCGCCTGCACAGGTGGTCAACCTGTTTCCTCTGCACCTTCCTCCATGAGAGGGTCTTATTCCCATAGAAATTATGGTTTGTGCTCTAAACAACTACAACGAGGAAATATTTTCAGAGTTCTCAAATAGCGACAAAGCACTTTTCAATAATTTGCTATCTTTATGTTTATTCAGTTGATCACTTGATTGCATGTTACACTTAAGGGAAAAGATGTGACATTACAGCCAGAGCTGCAGACTTTGCAACTGGGGAACCAGGTTTGAGTTTCAGCGTCAGCTCGACATACCGGGATTCTGGGCAAATAACTTGATCTCCCCATACCTAAAATCAAAATGAATGCATACCTGCCAACTCACATAGTGCCAATGTGTGTCACTCGATTTCGTATCCCTTCACACGGTCACCCGGTGAGGAGCCGAAACCACACCAAGGCAGGAAAAAATAGCTGAAAACCACTGTAAACAGCGGATTTTCAGCACATTTTAGGAGGCTGTAAACCGTGGATTGTCAGCTAATTTTCAGAGGCTTTAAGCAGTCAATACCCATTAAGAGGTATGAAAACTCCCCAGGACATCGCCGACATCCTCAATGACACTTTGTTTTTATTTTTCTGGGAGAGGAGCGGGGGAGCTTGGTGAGGGTCATAGTGCCTATTAGGTATCTCTCATCATGAGGCCTCACCCCTTTAAGGCCCCGCCCCTTCCTCACAATGTGGCATTATTTGTAGGTTGCCAGGTATGCGAATGTGCCCTTGTGTAATGTAACTGATGCTCATGTAAAACACTCCCATACCTTTGGGTCAAGTCTGTGCTGTATAAAAATGCCAAACAAACAAAAAAAATAAGTGCTTTGCACACTTCTGTGTTATTGGACATCCATGGCCAACATTTGGGTGATAGTTGTGCTATATTTGGGATCTATTTTCTTTGCTGGCCATTTTGGGAGACTTATTTGTTATGAAGCTCCCTAATTTTCTCATTTACTGCAGTATCCTCAGTAAAAAATTCTTTCAGTTTTCTACTTTGATTCCATCAAGATGGTCTCACACTTTTGAAATAGATTCAGAATAATAGCACGCTGGCTGCTCATTAGAACACTGTAATGAAGCTGCTCATAATGAGGGAGTTAGCTGGCAGCCTGCTGCTGGTGTTGAACGTTCATGTTTCAGTCTGCATGTCAGAATATTTTATTGAAATAGAAGAGGAAGATATTTGAGAACTCATTTATAATGTGTCCTAATTTTCCTTTCTAGAACACTACCCAAAATTTCTAAAACAAACTGAACCCCCTCATTGTGTTTCTTTCTAAATTAAATGTTTTAAGTTTAGCCAGTTTGATTCAATGAACACTGCTTCAGGTGTGCCATACTTATGTCATAAGCAATACTGTTAGGGCTCTAGTTGTTCTTTACAACACTGTGTGAGGCTGCAGTAGAACACAAGGGAATCAACTGACTGGCTGCTCCTGTTGGAAGTACATGATTTACTGAGAATGTGAGACTTCATTTTCATATGGCTGCGAAAGATAGTGTGAATTTGCAGAAAATATGCTCCCATTTTAGCTTCTGGAGCACCTTAAATAACCTCCATGGGAAAATCATGTGAAAAAAGATTTCTCTCAAACATGATTCATGAAATCCCAGCAGAAATCTTTTCCACAGTGTAAAATCATTTTAGAACACACCCCAATTCCTAAAATTAGTATGGTATCATCAACAAATGATTTATAATGTAACTAAAATCTGTTTCACCCTTTATACGTTCTCCTTTGTGTTACCCTCAAAACCTGCCATTCACTACAATGCATTTCAAAGGGGTGCTATCATGTATATTGGTCCCAAGATGGCTGCCAACATGTCCTGGTTGAAGTGTTGGCAGCCAATCAGATTGCACCATGCGAATTCTGCCCAGATACACAAATTTGGGTTTCTTTTGATAGCTCCAAAACTACTGAACGGATTTACACCAAATAACAAAAAGTGTGATTTCTGTAACAAAATCTACCTTTCTGGCACATTTGGTGTAATTCTATCCAGCGGTTCAGGATGCACACATGTCTAGACTCTATGGGAATTAACATGGGAAAAGCACTTTTTTGATCCCTCCAATTTTCTTGGCCCTTGTTTGATGGATCACCCTGAATCTTTCCATGCACAACTAGAAACACCGAGGCACTTTTTTGGGGAAAATTTCATGAAGATTCATCAAACGGCACCGCAGAAATAGGCAATTCAAAAAATGCTTTTCCTATGGAAATATGGTCCTAATTATTACTAAATACTGGCAACTGCCAGTACGTAATGTACATATATTTGTGTGTGACACATAGACACATACATACATATATATAATAAATCTGTGATTTATAGGATCCATTCACATCTTTTCTGCCAGTGTTTTAACTCAAGAAATTGCAATTGATTCTAAAAAGTTATATTTAACTTTAATGCCTTCGTAACAGGAAATCCCATCTGTTTCAAAACGTTAAAGAAAAGACCCCAACACACAAAATGTTGTCACAGGAATTATCTGAACGTGCAGAATGTGAGCACAAATTTGAACACATAGAGTAAGTAGTTGTTCTTTTTTCTTTTAATTTCCCTTGTTAACCGACTAAACACGTGTCGGCTATTGTGAAAGGCTGTTTTGAAGACTCAAGGATTAAAAGAAAAAAGAACAACTACTTACTCTATGTGTTCAAATTTGTGCTCACATTCTGCACGTTCAGATAATTCCTGTGACAACATTTTGTGTGCTGGGGTGTTTTCTTTAACGTTTTGGGGGTAGCTTAGGCTACCAGTTTTGGGGAGTTTAGTGGTTCTCCTCTCCCTGCAGTACCAAAGATAAGATAGAATTTCCCACATTAATATCTGTGTCACTCTCCTTTGTAGCGCCATCTGCCTAACACAATACCACTGCCCGGTAATATATGCCCAGCTGTTTCAATCACCTAAATCTCTTAATGACTTTAAATGCCTTGTTAATAATTCATAAAATAGCAAGAACTAGCTATAACACTTTAATTAGGTTCAACCAGAAGTACTTAATTCAACACTGAGTATTCTATCATAAAATGTGCTGTACTTAAACGATTGTCATACATAAATATCTGCAGTGGGAACTCAAGACAGAAATCTGTGCTATCCATTACTTCATGATTGGAGAATGGCCTAACAGTACTACTACCCCCAGGGCAGTGGACTTCACCCACCAGCCTCCAAACACTCCCTCTACCACCACTCAACTTTGGCCCCCTTGAAATTTGCCCACAGCAGGGATCAAATGAAATCATGGGAAATTGAGGAATGAATATAAGAGACGAATATAACATACATAATTTCGAGAGACAGCACAATTACTTGAAAAAAAGGTGGCAATATTGTTTACATACGTAAATTCCTTGTTTGACCCAGTGCAAGTTTTTTTAAAATTAAGGATTATGCAGAGACAACCCCACATAACAGCAGCTGTTCAGACACCTCGATTACTACAATATCCAAAGGCATGGTGGTGGCATTACACTTTACTTTCAACCTAGTGTGCTTATAATATATTGGAGAAAGTGGTTTAACAGAGTATCTTGTTTGTAGTAACCACTTTAACGATGTGCAGTATGAGCCTAACAAACACAGAAACATCCAGAACTCAAAATCCTCTTTCTTGATTGATCTAGGACCTGCCCACCACAGGAAGCGTGATTTCTGTCTTGCCATGCCCTATGTTGATTTTACTAGCTGGCTTCTGACTTGGACTATCACAACATGGTAATCAAGTACAACCAAATTTCTCTGGATGCATTCCTTTGTCTTTCTCAGGTCTATTGTAGGAAGTTGATATTCACCAAGAAAACATTCTGGCAATGCTGCATTAAGCAGCCAGTCACCATCTGAATTATAAACCACTCCACGGTAAAAATCTTTGGGGCAATTCAAAAGGTAGAATTCTTCTGGAATTCACCATGTGCACTTGTACTGCACTACTAAAGTACCACAGAAGGATTGTATTATTGCTAGAGAGTCTTTTGCACAGCAATGTGTCCTTAAACAAATGCCTTTTTGTATCCAGGTCTTAGCTCAGTATTGCCTTCTCTTTTATTGCAGAATTTGCCTATGTTTTTTGTGTTTGCTATGTTCACACGTTCGCTAAATTGTTGTATGTTTGATCATGATACAATAATAAACAGAAAGCATTGAATGAAAAGTATAAAAAGATAGCTTCCATGTAAGTGTTACCATTTATATGTGAGATAAAGTACCCCTGACAGTATATTATAGGGATGTTACAAGTTACTGAGAAATTCCATGACCATACAGAGGAACAAGGCCAAAGGCAGAGTTTCTTTATAGGTCATAGAAATCTGAGGTCCCTCGCAATATCCTATCCTTTTAATGCTTGCCTGAGGGTATTTTATTCCTTATAAAACATAGTCACACTATCGCCTTTCTCTTAAACCGCTTAAATACTTGGTGTCTTGTTATTTCATGTTCATTGCAGAAATGTTCGAATAAAAGCAGAATCTGTTATGCAAAATTGAACGGACCAAAAAGCAGTTAGTATTTTGTGCAAAAATATATTTGAATCAGTTTAATGTAAGTCAGAATAAAAACAATTTGTGTCTTACAGTGTGTGGAAAAATGCAGAGCTTCTACCCTTCCTGTAAATATGTCCATGTTTATAAATACTTTTTCTTTTCTGAAAAAGGTATGGGAAGAAGGAAAAGCTGGTTCCCAATTACCTTGCTGAAACTGCAGCTGTATTTATGCGACATGATCTGCCATTCACCTGGGTTGCTAACAGGAGACATTGTGATGTTAGAAGTCAACTGTAATAACATATTACAGTTGAGCAGTATGTAATTTCTTCAGAGGTGACGAGAGACAGAGATTAGAGCCAAAGGGGATTGTAGTCTCCCATGCGGTAAAGTGCAGTTGTTACAGTTTTCCCACTTGTACTCAGTGTATTGACTTGGAAGGATGAAATATTGATTTGGCTATATTAGAATGTGATCTTACGACCATCAGCGCACACTGATGCCTGCTCAGATTGCATAACTCACTGAGCCACCTCGATGGCTAAATGTGCACAATATGGTGTTCGATGAGAAGAGTTTCATCATGCAGTATGGTAATCTATTGCTCGATGGCTATTTTACACTGTTAGAATTTGGAGTACTTGTTGAGGAGGATGAGAACCCACCCATCTCAAATAATGACCACAATCCTTGTCAGTGTGAAGCACAGAAGTTACTAAATAAACCTGTGCTTAATCCTCTGGTGGCTTGGCACTAAGCAGTCAGGCTTAACTTAGAGGTAATGTGTAAAGTAATTATATAGCACTCAAATAGTAAAACGAAGTGAAAACACAACACAAACCAATCTAGAAAAACAGAGTAAATGACAAAAATCCATTAGTAGAACTAGAGATATGAATTATTAAAGTTTGAATTAAAAATAGCGCCAAAAAGCACAAAGCACGACCCACAGTAATCTAGTTCTGCTAGACCTGATCAAAGTCAAAAGTTAAGGCCGACCATGATGGAGTCAGGTCAATTACAGAGACCAGATTCGTCCCAGTGGAAAGATTACCTTCTGACTTAGAAACTTTAATTGAGAAAAAGTGGTAGCTGATGAGTCATTGGAGAGGCAAGCTGTGAACCGGATTTGAAGCATGACTTGTTAATGGCAGTTTGCTGAGGAGTCGGTTACTAGTATAATATGTGGGAAAACATAGAGTAGGTGAAGTCCAATGTGTGTGCCCAGGAAGGCCTCAATGTCATCGGGTCGCTTCTCGACATCGATCCCAATGAAGCCCTCTATGTTTGGACTTAGAAACTTGTATAGATTTCAGATTTCCTTCAGATTCAACTTGAAAGACGGCAGTTTTGGCAGCAATCCTAGTCTCCATTGGTTTTCCAGGCAGAAAGATGTTTCGAAGTCCTGCATCTTGTAGTTTGGGGCCAGGAGAAGCAAACTCTAACACCAGGCAAGGGCCAAGGACTTGGGGGTGTGGGTGGTCCACGGAGGGGGTAGGATTCCATTCAGCAGAGGCCAGCATCAGGGTTCAGGGCAGGTCCACCTAGTACTGGCCAGCTGGGCAGTTGAAGGAAGAGGCCTCTGGAAGCTTGTTGTGTTCCGGTATGTCAAAGAGGAGGCCAGACAACTGACCTTTGGAGCCTCTTCTGGGGTCCTGGGTTCAAGGCAAGCGGGTCCAGTTTTCCTAAAGGTTCTTCAGACAGCTGGGCAGTTCTTCTTCTTATTCTACATAGGTCTGATGAGAGGTCTCTGGGGTCCATGTTTATACCCAGTACCAGCCTGTGGGTTGATACCAAGCCTTTGTCCACCTCCTAAACCAGTCCTGGTCTGTTTCTCTGCCCCCACTGGGTTTGGTGCCATCCTGACCAGAGAGGCAAAGGGAGGCAGGATTAGCTGTAAGCTTCACCTTCCATTGACAAGGTAGGTATTCTTTGAAGCTTCAGGAAGGGGTTGGGCACAGCCCTTCAGTCCATCCTGTCAAGGGTAGAATCCCATGCCTACTCTTAGGGCCCTTTGTCCACTGTCAGGGAACAATACACATCTCATCAGGGGTCAGTTGGCACTAGACACTGGCAGAAAGGCCCCCTTTGGCTTAGGCAGGAAAATGACAAATTTCTGAAAGTGTCATTTTTAAAGTAGTAACATAAAATCTGACTTGACCATTCAGTTGGGTTTTAAATTACTATTAAAATGAATCCTTGAACCATTTTTCTAGCTGTTGGTAAATTGAATTTAAGCACTCTAAGCTGTTAAAATGGAACTCAGTTTTGCCTTGCAGTGAAAAACAACTTTAGAGCATTTTTACTGCCAGGACATGTAAAACATTAAATATACATGCCCAATCTTTTAAATACCCTGCACCTTGCCCTATGGACATTTAAGGCCTAGCTTAGGGATGACTTCCAGGTAATAAAAAGGAAAGTTGAGGCCTGGAAAAGGTTTAATTTGCCAGATCGAAATGGCAGTTTAAAACAGCCCACCCAGACTGCAAAAGCAGGCCTGGAGTCATGTTTTACACTGCTATTGTAGTGGGTGGTACAATGAGTGTTGCAACCCACTAGAAGTGTTTAATATACAGGTGCTGGATACATATAGTACCTTATACTAGGGACTTATAAGCAAACTAAGAATGTCAATTAATTATATGCCAGTTTTTCCAAGTTTAAAAGGGGAAGCGCAACCACATTACCACTGGTTAGTAGGAGTAAAATGCGTGGAGTCCAATGGCCAACAAAAATGGGTTCAGCAAAAAAACGAAAAAATCTGGGCTGACCCTGCTGGAAGGGAAAATTTCCAAAATACACTCTAATATTACAAGAGAATGGGCCATCCATCCTGTATAACAAACTAGCCTTCAATCTCACTGTCAATATCATAGGCATTTATCATGAGCAAATACATCTATCTAAATAAATTAAATCTCTTATATTGAAATACAAACAGGGGGGTGTTATTCTTATGTCAGGTTACTACTGAGCGCACTGTTGATCACGTTAATGTATGAGCCTGAATAAATCTGAAACGGTGCCACAGAAGAGGGAAAATTTACCCCTAAAACCCTCTAATGGTGGACCAAAAGCCCACTCGTACGAACAAAATGCAAGCTGTGCACACGTTTGATGGGTGTATAATGCGTATTAGCATAATAAATCGACAAACATTCAATGAACAGAGTAATTGCATGAACAATGGACCACAGGAAACAGGATTGTATTCAGTCTCTCTGTTTATGTAGAGTTAGGAGATCCAACCAGCCAACACGTGTTTCGTCAAAGGGCACAAAACCCCAGACTTCTTCAGGGCTGGTGAAAAAACATACATAAAGTACGTATCACAAACAAATTCTTTATATAACATTTCAGACATGCCCATTCTTAAATATCCATTTGTGGATGGTAGGAAAAGGCACCTGTTAAAAAGTGATTGCATCCTGTTCGGGAATCCAAAGTAATAGGTTGAAATAAAACCCAGTGAATATGCACAAAGTGTTTTAGGAAAAGAATCGATTCCCTTATAACGGGATATCAAGAAACCCGATCTGTGAGCAACAGGATTAAGATTAGCGTCTGAAAACCTTGACAAAAGACCGAGAGAGGGTGTAGAAATCGACATGCATAAAGTTGCAGAGTTTCAAAATATTATTAAGTGACGGTGTGACAAACTGCAAACACATATCACGATAAGTACGTCAATCTATTGTGAGTCTATTGTGTGTTTCAAAGTAAAACGACAACACCCCATAACAAAGTACGTCAGCTGTGTCTATTGACGTCACGTGATCTCTTATATTGTCTGGAACGTTTTGCTAACACATGTTAGAATCTTGTGTATTTGTCTGTCAGGACCATGAGAGTTACGAAAATAAAAACTCCAGGTAATGCAATAAGCAAAACTGGCAGTAATCATATTGCTGGCACCTCATTAAAGCATGAAAGTGAATCAGGTATGAGCTTAATTTATTTTTCTGATAGGCTGGTATTTCTGATCCCATTAGAACACATGTTATAGTTAGGAATTTTGCAGCCAGAATTATAAAAAATATTGTGATGGTAATATATATAGCTAAGTATAGATCTATTGTTGTTCACTCCACATATATGTACCTCAACAATCTTAGCACCATATATATGTACTTTACCAATATAAATATGTGGATTGAGCTAAGAGTAATAAATCTATACTTACCAAAATAAGTTTGCCTCACGATATTTTGGTAGCCAGCTATTCAGCTGCTATAATTTTGTAGCACGCTATGTTTTTTTCGCAATATTCTGACATGCAACCATCTTGGAATGTGGAAAACATTTAGGGGCATATTTATCAATCTGTCACTCACTGCAACTAAGCAGGCCGCCTTGCTGTGCAAAAGAGCAGGATTGCACCGTATTTAACTTCATATGGTGCATTCCTGTTGTCGTGTAGTTCCTACAGATCTGTAGGATCTGCACAGTTCGGACAACATAAAATAGGGGCTTGGTGCCAATACTGATTTTGGGCACTACTGCAGGATATGTTGGACTGTAGTAGACCAGCTAGCTCTCAGTACCACCGTAAGCCCCCCTAATCTACCAAGAAGCGAATAGTGTCTGGCAACCACTGAACATGAGAACCCTGACCACTCAGGGATCATGGAAACAGTACAGAACCTTTCTCTCAGTCATTCGTGCTTACCTATTCTCAGAGAAGTCTACAGAGAATACACAGTGGAACGTTTTCAATATTTTTATTGAACCAACGTTATTCTTGTACTAAATACCTGTGCTGCAATGATTAATAGACAGAAGCAGATAAAAGTGATTACAAGCACCGAAACCGTGAATAGTAGATATAGTTCTACCATGGTGCTAAAACAATGTATATATGCTGGCATATAAAACAAGGCTATAAAAGAAAGTATTCCTACTGTGCGAGCCCTACTCTAAGTGTACCTAGAGTGTGTAAAGGTGTAGAGCCAAGAATTTCCCCATGGGACGATCCAACCCCATTACCTGGTGGGAGAGAATGAAGGACCCTGTCTTGGTCACGAACTGGACATCCCTCACGAGATGTCATACGTATGGGATGGCGGCACTCCCCACATCGCCTTAACAAAACTTTTACGTAGTTGGTACGATGGTGGTATTGCACTCCCTGCAATCAAAACTTATTTCTGGGCCTCGCAATTGGTGGCCCTTAATCACTGGGCCCTACGCCCCACCACGGACCCAGCGTATAGAATGGATCGGTTCAATATGGCGGCGGGCAACTATATGAGAGCGCTATATGGAGGGCCCAAGCACTTACAATTATTTTCGCCCACTTCTACCACAGTCTCACTCTGGCATACGGCCACCGCTGCGTTAGGTTGGAAGGGTAAAATCTCGCGAGCAACTCCACTGCTGGAATCCTATCATCTGGGGATGCTGTCGAGTCTACCCGGTTTTGATAAATGGGATTTGATTGGCCTTTCTGCAGTAGGGGACATGTGGGTGGGGGGTGCAGTGGTTCCATTCAATGACTTAAGGGCGAAATATCAATTGCATGAAGGGGAGACATTACGCTATCTACAAGAACGCAGTGCGCTAAATAAAGCCATCCCCAAGGGCTCCGATCTGCCCGTTTCATCACCTCTAGAGGACCGACTCCTTGACGATTATCTCCCAGACAAGGCCATTTCCCTAACTTACCGCAAGATAATTAACAACTTACCGGAACCACTTGACAAACTCCCCATGAAATGGGTTGACGATCTAGGGGACATAAGGACTGGAGGGAGGCCTTGGCATCTCCCAGGAAGGTAGCAATCTGATCCCGCTTTAAGCTTGTACAACTTAAAGTCCTTCATAGAGCATATTACACCTCCACGGCTCTAGTCAAAATGGGTTTAATTACCTCCCCACTTTCTCCTTGTGACTGCGGCTCCTTGGGTACCTTCCTACATCAGTGGTGGGACTGTCCGATTTTCAACACTATTGGACTGAGGTTCTATCTACCATGTCCCGAATATGCCAGAAATTGATAGTTCTCTCCCCTAGGCTCTGTCTCTTGAACATTTGGGATGCCACCGATCTTAACCGTACCGAACAACTGTGGGTCTCCTTGGGTTGTATTGTTACAAAATGAAATATTGCCAGAACATGGAAGGGAGGAGTAATACCAAAACGTTCAGACTGGGCTGGGGACATGGACTGGTGCATGCAGGCCGAAAGGGTGATATATGAAAGTAGAGGCTGCCCAGGCAAATGGACAAAGATGTGGGACCCTTTGAATGAAGATAGAGGATTTCAATATACCCCCTTTTCTGCTGACACCACATACAATGTGGACAGGGAGTCACCTTAAAGATTATTGTCATTGTGTGATCGTGTTGTCACTGTTGTAATTTATTTTCATTCGTAAATGTGATATGTTTATCCTAGATGATGTGCTAATCCTGGAGATTGCTCCTTTTAAATTTGTTTTCTTTGCTGTAATGTTTGTTTACGTTTTCTTAATAAAAAAAGATTTATAAAAAAAAAAAGAATCCCCTAGGAAAGAACCAACCTCATTACCTGATGGGAGAGAACGTAGGACCCCGTCTTGGTCTCGAATTGGACACCCTGCAAGAGATGCCAGACCACTGCGTGCTGGAGCTTCTGCAGGCCAGGACCTCAGTGTCTAGTGTCCGCTTACCCAGTGAAGATGTGGTTCTTTTATACCCAAAAAGTACCCTAATGGGTTCTACCTAGATATGTAATGTCTTGCCATTATGTATAGTGGATCTGTCGTCCAAGGATGACATTAGTGGTGACTTTTGAACGGAGTTATTATACAGAAGATGGTAATCCTGCCTTCACGTCCTGGGCAGGGTGTTAAGATATGATACTAGCAATCCTCATGCATAATAAATGAGGCCAGTTTCTGAGAAAACTGATCGACGTTTATTCAGCCTATAACTAGGTAAAAGTTCAGTGCCAGAACCGTTATGCAGAGCAAGGTAGGATGAATGTAGGTAAAAGATCATGTAGCTACCTAGGCCTATATTGGGGTAGATAGAATAGTGGGCAGTAAATCCTTTTAACTAATAATATATATGAATAATCTCGGATCTTGCTATTTTCCTTAGAACAGTGATCTGCAGTATTTGAAAACCTTTTATTTGAAATGTGCTATATATCATTCTAATTGTCTTTTTCATTTTTATTTTGTCTATTTAAAAGGTTATTATGTGACCATTCTTTATTGAGTTACTTCTGAATAAGCAGTATGTGCACATTGTTCTGCAAAATGCTCAGCTAATTTAATGGTAATGATAATGAAGGCCAATTCAGTAGAATTAAATGCCAGCCATTTTCGTTCTTCAAGCTATAAAGAAGGTAGATTTTATCTTTTTGTGTTTTATTTAAATTTTTGTTCTACTACACTACGGTGTGAAATGGGCTAACAAAGTGCCATTGTTTCCTTTTTTGTGTATGTTCTTTTATTTTGATTTATTAACTGTTTTTGTTTTGTCTGTAAATCATATTTTTAATTGGTAACAGACAATGTTTGCGAGATCTCTGTCACTAATGCTAGATCTGTAACTCCATGTAGGGCTTTGGATTTCTGCAATTCAATTCCATGTCTGTGAGGAAATTCAGATATTCGTTCATAAACCTGTCCTGCACGTCTAGTAATATCTTTGTACAGGAACAATATCTCATCTTCCTGATAATCACTTATTTGGGACGATTCTAGAGAGTCAATTATCATTCCTTCTAACTCTACCTTCAATCTAGCCACATCCATGACCTTTTCTCTCTCTGGGACCTGAGCATTTATTCCACTCGTTCCAGGATTTCCACTACCTGTCGGGGTGTCTATACCTTTAAACCAATCAATAAGTTCTCGGCCAATAAGACCTGGTTGGTCTGCTGTGGTTTGAAGAATTATTTCATTCTGTAGGTACCACTACTTACACCTGGTGGTGAGTTCAAAAGAGACATGTCAGAAGTTGGCGTTCCCATAGGCACCTCTGCCCTAGGAGTACTGTAATTTCACATTCGGAGTGACTTTATGTTGGGCATGAAAAAGGGTGATGATCTCTGAAGAAATCTCCTTTTTAGGTCAAACCCTGTCTGATTTAATGTAAGGTCCACACTCGCAGCACTTGAGGTATTCCTTTGTGTTGGAAACCATAGGAGCCAACTGAATTGTTAGCTATAGCATTCATTCCAGTAGGAACAGTCAAAGTATGTGTAGAATATCCTGCTACTCCAGGTTTATACAAAGGAACTACAGGACCAATGGTGACAGGAATGGTCAGTACATCTGGGGTATTTAGAGCATGTGAAGTTGAAGGGGCTTTCATTCCTGAATTTTCTCCCATTGGATTAGGATTCATATGTACTGGTCTGGTACCGTAGGCACATCAAAAGCCTCACTCATAGGTACATTATTAACTTCACCAGACTGGGTGACATTGTATGGAGGTGGACGGTTTAACAATAATTCAGTTATAAATCATCATTTAAGTCGCTGTCACTGTCCTCAGCTATGTTCTCTGTGCCAGCTGTCTGTTTTTTCTTTTTCTTACCCTTGCATTTACCTTTACCTTCTTCTTCCCTCGTTAGTGCAGGATGTAGTCTAGCTCCCTCAATCATGTAAGTTCTCCAAGATTTCTGTTCTGCATCCCATCTAGCATCTGCACAAGTGTGTATGGCTTTCTTGACCCTTCCTTGAAATCTCTATTATTGTCTAAGATGGCCTGTAGGTTCTCAAGCAAGTGCTTTGTATTGTGTAGGTCTAGGAGACAGTTTAATTTCATAGAGCTTCCTCCTTAAATGCTCAATGATTCCCAAATTAAATGTCTCATAAAAAGGAAATATCAATGCACCATCGTTCTCGGTGACCTTATGCCATTGTGCGGGCCAAACACATTTGGGATTGACCCATATCTATTGCTATAATATGACCTGGCGTACCTTCGGGTTGTGCTCTTCTCCATTTTTAACAGGCACATTCACATCTCCCTTCACCAGGCTTTGAAATGCTTTAAAGAATTTAATTTTCAATCAACAAGTTGCAGTATTCACAAATGACTCTTCGTTGAAACCAGAAAATGATTTTGACCCACAATTCTCAGTTCCACGATCAACCAATACTAGCACAGCTGCTTATGACATATTCAACCAATTCCAGCATGGCTTTATACCAGAGCGGCACACTGTGATGTCAAGCTCACTCCTTGCAGCAGCTCACCCTCCTTTACAATTTTCATGAGCGCATTCAATCCCAGGATTGTAGGCCATGACGGACCCAATAACCACTTCAACTTCTCTGCATTCAGTGCCACATTCACACATTAACTTAAATCAACTCAGCAAAACACAACACAGCCACTGCGCAATTTCGCAATCTAAGTATGAGCAATTGCAACACTCAACCCTATTACTAACACTCCTCCACTGCTACAATTCACTTCCGGACTGCCATTCCCAAGCCTGAGTTCCAGCGATTTTACATCCAACCTTGGATCGAACCATAGGCTTTTGTGGTTTGGACTGGGCGTAGGCAATTTCTAAATAGGATACTCAAACTCCCTCACGGCAGTGGATAAATCATCTGACGTGCTACCAGATTTGTTCCAGCATTTTCTGGGCTCACTTTCCTTACCTTATATCTTCCTCCAAAGGATCTTTCTTATATGCACTGTGGGGTGAGAGAGTTTGTATGTCATCAGTCAATACCCATTAACAGTGTAACCGATTTGGCCACACAATAAGGACCAGGAATCTGTAACTATAGTTAAGAAGGTTTATTACAGAATAATAATCAAGTTCAGGTACAAAACTCTTAAACCCATACTGTAAAGGTACAGAATAACCTCTGAAAGAAATTATGGGGGGGCAATATTAGGCAGAGAAGCAGTTCAGTCACAGCAGTTAAAAATAGCAATACAAAGATTTAATGCTCAGAGAAAAGTCTAAAGTTCTCTCGTCTATACATTGAGTAATCTAAATCTCCTAAATCAGAGTACAAGCTAAGAGGATGGTTCTGTATTATAAAGAATCTCCAAAATCAGGGAATTTCCATAAAGTAAATTAGAATAAGGTAGGGAAAATTAAGTAGGAAGGCATCAGCATTGCAGAAGCTTGCTCAAGAGTCTTCTACAGGTCAGAGAATAAGCATTTATCTAAGTGACACTTAGGAAGGAATCAAAGGTAAGCATAGAGGTCTGAACCTCTCAAGGTCAATTGGAAGTGTTCTAAGCATTCAGGAAAAAGTCTCTAAAGGGATGTTAAAAAGGATCTAAAAGGCATCCGCAAGGAATCTGGAAAGCATTTGAATCTCCAAGAGTGTGAACACTAAGTTATAGCAAACAAGAGAGTCCGGGTGACACCCCTTTGTACGTATCAGCAGGGGTCCATTGTTCTCATCCATTTCTCATGTAACAGACTGCAAAATCAGAGAAAAATCTCACACTAGACATGGGAATATCATCTTCTTTTTACGCACAGGTTAGATAGCAACATTTCTGAATATGCCTTGCAGTTGATGCTCTGGCTCATCATGTTCTTTCGTTAAGGTCTTCTTTTTAGGCTATCTCCTCTATCACTAGTACAGTAATATATCTATTCTCAAAACAATTCATGTGAATACCTGCAAAAATGTCACCTTAGCAGAAAATGTAAAACAGTATGCAGCATGGTTAAGTACAGGCGTAGTCAGGACAAGTTTAAAGCATTAACTAAATGGTGCACATTTAATATGTGTGTGCACATTTAAACACAAATGAATATCAATTTTTAGTTAATTAGATTCACATTACATGTAACATACAGAAAAACCTTAGGAGAATCATGTGTAAGTATTGCTAAGAACTACATATAGACAAAATATATGTGTAACATTAGTGCACACACTACATAAACTCTATGTTCGCTTTAAGAGAAATCACATTCTGCATATATGAGGAGGGTTTTTATTTAGTTTTCTAATCAATAAATGTTATTCAAGGTATTAAAGCACACATGTAAGGCAAATTTAATCTTTATAGTAAGTACATTATCAACTATGTAATTACAGTTTATTTCATCAAGACTTCAAATAATATCTCAGCCGGTTACCACACACTATGAGTATTCTCTAATCCTACAGTGAATGCACTCTTAAAAAATGATGTGCAACACTTACATTACCGTTAAACCACACTAGAAAGGTGCTAAGTGCATGTTCATGCCATGTATCTATTAAGTATTTGTGACGTATAAAGGGTGGGCAATTTTGTGCTGCACCAATTTCATGGTTTAAAAGAAAATTACAATGTGAGGTAGGGAAGAATACCGATGTAAACCAAAATATTTTGGTATTGTTTTATGTTCTAAGTTAACTTTCTGTAGTCACAGGATGACCCACAAAGGTTTATTTTACTCTATAATGCGTAGCATAAATATCAATTTACCCTGCTGAAGAACTGAGCCAATACAGCAGACTAATTTGGTTTTGCATCACTGCACTAATCTAGTTGCAGAAAAGAATATGCTGATGTGAACCTTCTTGGCTCCACGGCATTTTCTGATTAGAAGAGATACAGACAGCTTTCTTGCACAAAGTCAGAGTTGCATTTTAGCCAGTGTTCATATTTAGTCTATTAAACAAAATGCACATTTCCTATTGTTTACAGAGAACGCAAAAAACATGTTTTCATCAAATATATATATATTGATTTTTAATTTCTTGTTTTGAAAAATATTTGGTTTGAACAAGTGCAATGTGACCCTCATTTGAATTACCTTCTCTTTTTGCCTTGTATAAATATGTTAATGATTTTTAGAAAACAATCACTAAATGTTAATAAACGAAAGGTTTTTGTTAGTAAATATGTCTTCTGTCTGAAAATAAAAGCAGAATGTTCCCTACTAGTTATTTCAGTGACCTGTTAAATGTTACTGCTTTATGTTGCAGGATACTTTGCATTGATCGTCGATGTGTTATTCGGTTTAACCTTTTGAAGGAAATAAAATTAATTAAATTCTAAATCTATGCGTGGGAAATGAATGAATTAGATCATTAAGGGCACATGCTCTCAATGGGTCTCAATGGGGCATGTGCCCAAGTGAAGTCCTGTAAATGACCTCTTCTTTTTAGCAAACGATTTTTATATGTGTTCACCTGCCTTATTTTCTGCAGTACAACTTATTAACATGCATTATGAATTGTTTAAATGAATCCTGTTAGTTGTTTTGGGAATCGGCGACCTGAAATATTTAAAACAGTTGCAGAACAGTCACAGTTTTGATACTTTTACCCTACCAACCATTTATTATGGAGCAAAACATATTTTAAAATGTTCCTAAACTAAGGCTTTAAGAGATTAAAACTTAGGGTCTGATTTATAATTCAGGCTCCATCACAAACTTGACGTCCTTATTGCAAGTGGATGACATCCCATGACACTTAAAATAAGGTGGGCAGGATATTTGTTGCCTTTATGACAGAGTAACCCATCCTCCAAACTGTTAAAACATACCTTAACTCTGTAGATTGGTGGGGGGGGGATGGTGATCATGAGTGTAGCATTAAATGCTATATCTGGCAGCTGTTAGGCAGGAGGAACTGGGGAAGCACATAAAGAAAGTTTTTCAGTCAAAAGAGTTCAAGGGAAAGGAAAATGATAATTATGCATGTTGCTCGTTTAATTATTGACATAAAGGCTGGAAGGGTGTGTAACATTACATGTGATAAATGAATAAGAAAGAGAAACTCATTTCCTACATTTTGGCATCGATGTTAGTCCAAGGGTGATGAATCCCAAACTCTCCTCAGTTTTAGGTCGAAGCGTACCAGACAGCACAGCTGTTGAAAAGATGTCTTGCGGGCATTCTGAAAGTTTCCCTGGGAATGCATTTCACCCATTGCTTACCATTGGCTTTGCAACTTGTAACTCACATTTTCTGTCATTCTATTTGCTGTCTTTATTTGTTTTAGGCTGTCAAGCACATGTTCATCTCTTCTGTGGAGCAAAGCTTGTTCACCATCACTCCTTGTATTCTTCCAAAAGCCCTCGCTTTCTGAAAACAGGCCTTCACAATAATGTTATTACCTTGTCAAAGTTTCTGTGTGTTTAAAGATAGGTTAAATGTCAGGCTCTGTCTCCTGAGGACGCTTGGTTTTTAGGTCTCGCGAGCCAAAGGCTCGAAGAGACATTTTATATGTGGGATTTTCAAAGTGCTACCCACAGTCTTTTGGCTGGCCTAAACCTTGAGTGCACGAGATCACATGCACGTGCACAGCTGCTCCTCTGCTCATTGCATTCCCCCCTCCCTTCTCACCCAGCCCTTGGATGCTCTGCTTGATTACTTTCACTTTCGCCCGCTTTGACCCTTGCATTCCCCCCTCCCTTCTCACCCAGCCCTTTGATGCTCTGCTAGCATCTCCCTCCTCCCTGGGCGTGAAGGGAGACAGAGCCATCATGCTTGATTAATGGCTTTTTTATTTTACTGCTTCAACAGAACCAGCAGGCCACCAGTCACCCACTTCAGCTCTGTCAGTGCCCCACGGACTTTCGGTTTATGCTGCTGAAAGAGCATACAGTGAAAAGACTATGTGCCAGCTGATACGTTAAGAGCGTCTCACTCTGGGGCTCTGTTCAGTAATGATGTAGCTTTAAATTAATGTCTGCCTCAATGAGTACTTAATAATGATGAAATACAAGTCAGATAAAAAAACTTCCGCATTTCGGTAGCAACATTATCTAAGAACACAGAAGATCGTATGGCCTGTGGAACAAAGAGTTGTTTTTGTGCGACTTCCTTGTTTAAAGCACATAGTCATGGGCTCTCAATCACATGCATGATCAAACAGGGACATGCAGCTGAAATGTGATAAAAAGTTCCACACAAATTTCACAAAAGAAAACCACAAGGCTTGCGTGCAGATCAAAGACAGTTTATATGCAGCCAAAAAGGATAGTGCTGATCTCAAGGCATATGACTAACTAATTGACTCACTCTCACTGACTCACTCTCTCTCTCATGACTCACTCTCACTGACTCACTCTCACTAATTGACTCACTCTCACAGACTCACTAATTGACTCACTCTCACTGACTCACTCTCTCTCTCTCACTAATTGACTCACTCTCACTGGCTCACTTGCTCACAAATTGACTCACTCTCACTGAGTCACTCTCTCACTAATTGACTCACTCTCACTGACTCTCTCTCTCCCTCATGACTCACTCTCACTGACTCTCTCTCTCTCATGACTCACTCTCACTGACTCAATCTCACTAATTAACTCGCTCTCACTGACTCACTCACTAATTGACTCACTCTCAATGACTCACTAATTGACTCACTCTCACTGACTCACTCACTCTCTCACTAATTGACTCACTCACTGGCTCACTCTCACTGACTTACTCTCACGGACTCACTAATTGACTCACTGAGTCACTCTCTCACTAATTGACTCACTCTCTCACTAATTGACTCACTCTCTCACTAACTGACTCACTCTCACTGACTTACTCTCACGGACTCACTAATTGACTCACTCTCACTGACACACTCACTAATTGACTCACTCTCAATGACTCACTAATTGACTCACTCCCACTGACACTCTCACTAATTGACTCACTCACTCTCACTGACTCACTCACTAATTGACTCACTCTCACTGACTCACTCTCTCTCACTAATTAACTCACTCTCACTGGCTCACTAATTTACTCACTCTCACTGAGTCACTCTCTCACTAATTGACTCACTCTCACTGACTCACTCTCACTAATTGACTCACTCTCACTGACTCACTCGCTGATTGACTCACTCACACTGACTCACTCTCTCTCTCATGACTCACTCTCACTGACTCACTCACTAATTGACTCACTCACTGAGTCACTCTCTCACTAATTGACTCACTCTCTCACTAATTTCCACACTCTCACAGACTCACTCTCACAGACTCACTCTCACAGACTCACTCTCACAGACTCACTCTCACTCACTCATTGGCTCACTCTCACTGGCTCACTCTCACTGGCTCACTAATTGACTCACTCTCACTGGCTCACTCTCACTAATTGACTCACTCTCAATGATTCACTAATTGACTCACTGTCACTGAGTCACTCTCTCTCTTATGACTCACTCTCACTGACTCACTCTCACTAATTGACTTAGTCTCACTGACTCACTCACTAATTGACTCACTGTCAATGACTCACTAATTGACTCACTCACTGAGTCACTCTCTCTCACTAATTGACTCACTCTCACTGGCTCACTTGCTCACTAATTAACTCACTCTCACTGAGTCACTCTCTCACTAATTGACTCACTCTCACTGACTCACTCTCACTAATTGACTCACTCTCACTGAGTCACTCTCTCACTAATTGACTCACTCTCACTGACTCACTCTCTCTCTCTCATAACTCACTAACTGACTCACTCTCACTAATTAACTCACTCTCAATGAGTCACTCTCTCACTAATTGACTCACTCTCACTGACTCACTCTCACTAATTGACTCACTCTCACTGAGACTCTCTCACTAATTGACTCACTCTCACTGACTCACTCACTAATTGACTCACTCTTACTGATTGACTCACTCTTACTGATTGACTCACTCACTAATTGACTCACTCTCACTGACTCACTCTCACTCACTCATTGACTCACTCTCACTGGCTCACCATACCACAGGAATGTTCCACAGGCAAATATAAACTTTCTTTACAGTATTCTTGTTGCATCCTTTTGTAGTGTGATCGAAGTATACTACAGTTACACATATAAAGGAATCAAGGCCGAAAGCAAGTACATTAAAATGAAGTAAATATTGCCTACTTGACACTAGAGATGTGGGAAATAGTAACTGTGGTTAATTTATATAATCTATTCACATTAAGTGGCGATTAATGGTTACTTTAGTTACTCTTTTCCCTTGCTCCGTGCCATAAGCAGTGACTTGAAAAAAAGACCACTTATGCCATAGGCTGACTCACTCACACTGACTCACTATCACTGACTCACTATCACTAATTGACTCACTCACTGACTCACTCACTAATTGACTCACTCAGTCACTCTCTCACTAATTGACTCACTAATTGACTCTCACTGACACACTCACTAATTGACTCACTCTCACTGACTCACTCACTCACTAATTGACTCACTAATTGACTCACTCTCACTGACTCACTCTCACTGACTCACTAATTGACTCACTCTCACTGACTCACTCACGAATTGACTCACTAATTGACTCTCACTGACTCACTCACTAATTGACTCACTCTCACTGACTCACTCACTAATTGACTCACTAATTGACTCTCACTGACTCACTCACTAATTGACTCACTCTCACTGACTCACTCACTAATTGACTCACTCACTAATTGACTCACTCTCACTGACTCACTCTCACAGACTCACTAATTGACTCACTCACTAATTGACTCACTCACTAATTGACTCACTCACTAATTGACTCACTAATTGACTCACTCACTAATTGACTCACTCACTAATTGCCTCACTCTCACTGACACTCACTAATTGACTCACTCTCACTGACTCACTCACTAATTGACTCACTAATTGACTCACTCACTGACTCACTCACTAATTGCCTCACTCTCACTGACACTCACTAATTGACTCACTCTCACTGACTCACTCACTAATTGACTCACTAATTGACTCACTCACTGACTCACTCACTAATTGACTCACTAATTGACTCGCTCACTGACTCACTCACTAATTGCCTCACTCTCACTGACACTCACTAATTGACTCACTCTCACTGACTCACTCACTAATTGACTCACTAATTGACTCACTCACTGACTCACTCACTAATTGACTCACTCTCACTGACTCACTCACTAATTGACTCACTAATTGACTCACTCTCACAGACTCACTCTCACTGACTCACTCTCACAGACTCACTAATTGACTCACTCTCACAGACTCACTCTCACTGACTCACTCTCACAGACTCACTCTCACAGACTCACTAATTGACTCACTCTCACAGACTCACTCTCACTGACTCACTCTCACAGACTCACTCTCACTGACTCACTCTCACAGACTCACTAATTGACTCACTCTCACAGACTCACTAATTGACTCACTCTCACAGACTCACTAATTGACTCACTCTCACAGACTCACTAATTGACTCACTCACTAATTGACTCACTCTCAGACTCACTAATTGACTCACTCTCACAGACTCACTCTCAGACTCACTAATTGACTCACTCTCACAGACTCACTCTCACAGACTCACTCTCACAGACTCACTCACAGACTCACTCACAGACTCACTCTCACAGACTCACTCACTAATTGACTCACTCTCAGACTCACTCTCACAGACTCACTCTCACAGACTCACTCTCACAGGCTCACTCTCACAGACTCACTCTCACAGACTCACTAATTGACTCACTCTCACTGACTCACTCTCACTAATTGACTCACTGACTCACTTACTAATTGACTCACTCTCAATGACTCATTAATTGACTCACTCTGACTCACTCTCTCTCATGACTCACTCTCACTGACTCTCTCACTAATTGACTCACTCACACAGACTCACTTACTAATTGACTCACTCTCAATGACTCACTAATTGACTCACTCTCACTGACTCCCTCTCTCCCTCTCACTAATTGACTCACTCTCACTGGCTCACTTGCTCACAAATTTACTCACTCTCACTGAGTCACTCTCTCACTAATTGACTCACTCTCACTGACTCACTCTCTCTCTCTCATAACTCACTAACTGACTCACTCTCACTAATTGACTCACTCTCACTGACTCACTCGCTGATTGATTCACTCACTGAGTCACTCTCTCACTAATTGACTCACTCACACTGACTCACTCTCTCTCTCATGACTCACTCTCACTGACTCACTATCACTAATTGACTCACTGTCACTGACGCACTCACTAATTGACTCACTCACTGAGTCACTCTCTCACTAATTGACTCACTCTCTCACTAATTTCCACACTCTCACAGACTCACTCTCACTCCCTGACTCATTGGCTCACTCTCACTGGCACACTCTCACTGGCTTACTCTCACTGACTCACTAATTGACTCACTCTCACTGGCTCACTCTCACTAATTGACTCAGTCTCACTAATTGACTCACTCAATGACTCACTAATTGACTCACTGTCACTGAGTCACTCTCTCTCTTATGACTCTCTCACTGACTCACTCTCACTAATTGACTCACTCTCACAGACTCACTTACTAATTGACTCACTCTCAATGACTCACTAATTGACTCACACTCTCTCTCACTAATTGACTCACTCTCACTGGCTCACTAATTAACTCACTCTCACTGACTCACTCTCACTAATTGACTCACTCACTGACTCACTCACTAATTGACTCACTCTCACTGACTCACTCTCTCCCTCTCACTAATTGACTCACTCTCACTGGCTCACTTGCTCACAAATTTACTCACTCTCACTGAGTCACTCTCTCACTAATTGAATCACTCTCACTGACACTCTCTCTCTCATGACTCACTCTCACTGACTCAATCTCACTAATTAACTCGCTCTCACTGACTCACTCACTAATTGACTCACTCTCAATGACTCAAAAATGGACTCACTCTCACTGACACACTCACTAATTGACTCACTCTCACTGACACACTCACTAAGTGACTCACTCTCAATGACTCACTAATTGACTCACTCTCACTGACTCACTCTCTCTCATGACTCACTTTCACTGACTCACTATCACTAATTGACTCACTCTCACTGACTCACTCACTAATTGACTCACTGAGTCACTCTCTCACTAATTGACTCACTCTCTCCCTAATTGCCACTCTCACTGACACACTCTCACTGACACACTCTCACTGACACACTCTCACTGACACACTCTCACTAATTGACTCACTCTCACTAATTGACTCACTCTCACTGACTCACTAATTGACTCACTCACTGACTCTCTCTCTCAATCTCACTAATTGACTCGCTCTCACTGACTCACTCACTAATTGACTCACTCTCAATGACTCACTCTCTCATGACTCACTCTCACTAATTGACTCAGTCTCACTGACTCACACTAATTGACTCACTCTCAATGACTCACTAATTGACTCACTCTCACTGACTCACTCTCTCTCACTAATTGACTCACTCTCACTGGCTCACTAATTTACTCACTCTCACTGAGTCACTCTCTTACTAATTGACTCACTCACACTGACTCACTCTCTCTCTCTCATAACTCACTAACTGACGCACTCTCACTAATTGACTCACTCTCACTGACTCACTCGCTGATTGACTCACTCACTGAGTCACTCTCTCACTAATTGACTCACTCACACTGACTCACTCTCTCTCTCATGACTCACTCACTGACTCACTATCACTAATTGACTCACTCTCACTGACGCACTCACTAATTGACTCACTCACTGAGTCACTCTCTCACTAATTGACTCACTCTCTCACTAATTTCCACACTCACAGACTCACTCTCACAAACTCACTCTCACTCCCTAACTCATTGGCTCACTCTCACTGGCACACTCTCACTGGCTTACTCTCACTGACTCACTAATTGACTCACTCTCACTGGCTCACTCTCACTAATTGACTCAGTCTCACTGACTCACTCACTAATTGACTCACTCAATGACTCACTAATTGACTCACTGTCACTGAGTCACTCTCTCTCTTATGACTCACTCTCACTGACTCACTCTCACTGATTGACTTAGTCTCACTGACTCACTCACTAATTGACTCACTGTCAATGACTCACTAATTGACTCACTAAATGACTCACTGTCACTGAGTCACTCTCTCTCTTATGACTCACTCTCACTGACTCACTCTCACTAATTGACTCACTCTCACAGACTCACTTACTAATTGACTCACTCTCAATGACTCAGTAATAGACTCACACTCTCTCTCACTAATTGACTCACTCTCACTGGCTCACTTGCTCACTAATTAACTCACTCTCACTGAGTCACTCTCACTAATTGACTCACTCTCACTGACTCACTCTCACTAATTGACTCACTCTCACTGATTGACTCACTCTCACTGATTGACTCACTCACTAATTGACTCACTCACTAATTGACTCACTCTCACTGACTCACTCTCACTCACTCATTGACTCACTCTCACTGGCTCACCATACCACAGGAATGTTCCACAGGCAAATATAAACTTTCTTTACAGTATCCTTGTTGCATCCTTTTGTAGTGTGATCGAAGTATACTACAGTTACACATATAAAGGAATCAAGGCCGAAAGCAAGTACATTTAAATGAAGTAAATATTGCCTTCTTGACACTAGAGATATGGGAAATAGTAACTGTGGTTCAAGCATGCAGAGAGCGGGCTTCTTTGCAATTACATTAGAAATGCGAAATTAACAAGTGTCAGCAGGAAACAGACCAGAGGCGCCACTAGGGCAGAAGCCAGACAGAACCATCCTCCTTGATTGCGGTTTCCCCTCAGAGGTGTCCGTGCTGCATATACTTAAGGAGCCTGCGAGGTTAATAAGGTCACATTTAAAATTCTGCTTTGGCTTACAGCGCTTCATATTTCACTGCTCCCACACGCAGGGGGCCAGAAGCAACGGATATGGTGTGATACATAGAAGTAAGAGGGAACAACTGTCAAAATTGAAATGACAAAAAAAGGAGTTTTAATAAAGGCGCGTTGTTAGAAACCTGCATGCCACTGTACAACATAAACGTTACACAAATATACTAAGAAATATACAATTTTCTTTGTACAATATTTCTATAGTGGATTAAAAACTTTAAAGTTTGGTGAATGGGAGCCCCACCATAAATCAGTGTGACTCTGGCCACACCTAACACATGGCTACCCTGCCTCGTCTAACATATAGGAAAACATCTACAAAAAATGCTTTCATTTATTCCAAATTATAAACACTTAATTCTGATAACAGAAATCTACACATTTTTTTCATACGGTACCATACGAAAATGCACCTCCTTATAAACCTTCCGTTTTCCTTCTGCCTACATGGAATGGTCTTTTCCCTGCTCCTATGGGACAGAACAGCAACTTCTCAAGGAGATAGCAATCTTAAGTGCCAGGCCACATGTCTTTTATTATGCTGCCACAGTCTAAACAATTGGAACTTTTGACACCACGCCAGACTTCTTGGGGCAGGGAGGAACTGATAACAGTCAACAGTTGTACACTGGCTCAGTTACTGCTCACACATTAAGCCACGGGTCACGACAAAGGAACATGCAGCTTTGTTATACCCTACATCCTTATATCCCAACTTTTAAGTGTGCTGCCTCAGTCTCTAACAGAAGTACATTTAAGAAACAATTGCAACATTTCACACCATGCCACACTGCTTGGCACATCTTTCTTTCTTGAAGCACAAGGTGTGAATACATTTAAAACAGACTGAACTGATAGAATAGCCTAAAGGCAGCATTACGTTTTTAGCCAATTACAACGCAGCTTTCTAAAACAAGCATTTGCAAAGCAATATGTATCGCATTTGCGAGAGTTTAAGCTTTTAGCATTGTAAATGACAATGCTTTTATTTATGTTTTAAATACCAAAAAATAAATAAGAGGCATTTTCATATACAATGCCAAGAGCTCAAACTTGCGTAAGTGCGAGACCTATTGCATTGCAAATGCTTGTTACTTTTCTTTCTCTGACTTCAAAGTGAGAACATTTATGTGATAATCTTGATGGGTACTGGGGGAAAACGTTTTTTTTCTTAGCACACAACAAACTGTATATGTCTGTAAATGAACTGTGTTGTGGAAATAAATATTATAATATGATCAAAACAAATCAGTACACTAGGTGATGCCATTTCCACACTCAATTATGTGCTATATAGTCTTATCAGTAAACCTGCATGTGCAAATGTAAATGTCATTTAAATTGAAAATGTGTTGTCTGTAAGGGCAGTGTGATATCACACCATACATACTCCACAATATGTCACTCCACTCTACTCCACTCTGTCCCTTCACTCTATGTGCGTCCACTATACGGCACTCCACCCTATGGCACTCTACAACACTCTGCGCCACTTTACTCCCCTCTACACTGTGCCATTCCACTCTACTCTATGGCACTCCACTTTACGACACCCCACTCTACTCCACTCTACCAAACTTTATTCTACTCTCCACCCCTCCACTCTGACACTCTACTTTACTCCACTTCACTTTACCACACTCCACTCTACAACACTCTACGTCACTCCACTCTGCAACACTATACGCCACTCCACTCTATGACACTTTACTCTCTAACACTCTATTCCACAAATATCCACCCTACTCTATGCCACTATACGCCACTCCACTTAATGCCATTTCACTCTAGGCCACTCTATACTACTTTATGCCACTCCACTCCACTCTATGACTCTACTCCACTCAAAGAATCTATTTCCACTTTACTCCCTCCACCCTACACCCCTCCACTCTATGCCCCTCCACTCTATGCCCCTCCGGTCTATGCCCCTCCACTCTGACACTCTTCTTTACTCCACACTATGACACTCTACGCCACTTCACTCTACTGTACTCTACATTACTCCACTCTATGACACTCCACTCTACTCTGTTCCACTCCACTCTATGACACTCTAGTCTACTCTATGCCACTATACACCACTCTATGCCACTATACTCCACTTCACTCTTTGCCACTTCACTATGTTGCTTCACTCTAGGCTACTGTAGGCTACTTCACTCTACGCCATTCCACACCACTCTACTCTGTGACTCTTCTCCACTCTACGCTATTCCACTCTATGCTCCTCCACTCTACGCCGCTCGACCCCATGCCACTCCAGTCCATGCCACTACACAATCCTACACTCCACGTCACTCCACTCTATGATTCTACTCCACTCATGCCACTCCATGACACTCCACTCTACGACACTTTATTCCAATTTACACCCCTCCACTCCACTCTAGGCCCCTCTAATCTGCGCCCCTCCACTCCACTCTACAACACCTTACTCCACTGTTCGCCATTCTGCTCCACTCTTTGGCACTCTACTCCACTCTTCACCACTCCACTCTGCAACACTCCACTCTATGCCACTAACTTTTAGCCATGATAAACAGCATCCACACTGGTGTACAACATGGCTAAAATCCAACGGCAAAGCCAATAACTCTTGCATAGGCAAGACCCATTGCCTTTGCGAGTGCTTGTTCTTTTCTTGAATGTTTCTGCTTATCTGTACCACTTTATTGCACATATCATGCTAGACATATTAGACTGACTACTTCAAACATATGTTTTGTTTATACTGTCAAGTTCCCTTACTGTTCTGTTTTTTTTTTATTAAGTATATTTTTATTTCTTGTTAATTTGTGAACAGTTAGATATATTTCAGGTTTTTCAAATGTGCATCAAAATAGATGTTTGTAGTGTTGAACCATTGTAGGACTTGGCCCTTTTTGGCTAAAGTCCCTAAACATTTTGCTTTCCCCTAGGCCTTTTTTCGGACATGGCGTTGCCAACTTAGATGCTTTGGACACTTTGCCACTGCTAAACAGTGTCAAAGTGCAAGTGCTCCCTGTATAAAGTATAATGGTAATTGGTTGTCTATGATTGGTATGTTTGCCTTACTAGTAAAGTCCCTAGTAAAGGGCACTGTGTGCCAGGGCTGGTAATGCAAATGCTACTAGTGGGCCTGCAGCACTATTTGTGCCACCCACACAAGTAGCCGTAAAAAGGGAACTCGGGCCTTCCATTGCAGGGCCTGCGCGCAGTTTGTTAAACTGCCATGTTGTTCTGACAAGTGCACTCACTTGCCAGACCTTACCCTTCCCTTTCTATGCATATTAGACATCCCTATGGTATGTCTAGGGTACCCTCTGGGCAGGGTGCAGTGCATGTGAAAGATAGGACATGTACTAAGGTGTGTGCCATGTCCTGACAGTGAAATAATCTCCATTTCGTTTTTCACTGTTGAAAGGCCATCTTGCCCATAGGCTAGAATAGGAAGGCTGTGTAATATGTTTTCCAGCCTATCTTCCTAAAGGCTTAAGATGGAAAGGTGAAGTTTAGTATGCCTGAACTCACAATGTAATAACACATCTTTTTACGAAGGTGGTTTTTGCATTGTGTGTTTAGAAGCCACTCTTTTAGAAGTGGCTGAGTTTTTGTGCTCAAACATTTCTGTGTGTCTCTGCCTGGCTGTGGATTGACTGTCTGGATTTGAAAGTGATAGGAGCTTGGGAATGTCTTGACCCAGGGGAGGAGATGAGACAGCAACAGGCTGACCTGCATCTGGAGTGTAGGGGGAGGAGAAGCCTCTAGAGGTGGAGAGGCCAGGGTTGCTGCTATAAAACAATTGTCCCATCTCCTGCTGAGTGATTGATAATCCAAACACCCACAAATCAAAGGAAGAAAGGTGTTACTGGCAGGGATGCACCCAGAACTGGTTTGAACAAGGGTCAGTGCCCCCTGAACACAAAGACTTCAAAGCCATTGAGGGGTATAACTATGAGAGCTGAAGCCCCTGAACTTTGGAGAATGGCTTGATCAAGTGTGAACAAGACTGGAGCTACTTCGTGGTCAAGAGGACCTTTGCCAAAGAAGAAACAACTGAAGAGACTGAAAGATAGGACTGACCCTTTCTGTGTGTTCTGGGGCTGGCCTGCAGTTTGCTGTTTTAACCAAGGAAAGGCTAAAGGGACTTTGTTGTGTGCTGTGTCCCCCTGCTTGAAAGGACTTTGCTGTGTGCTGTGTCCTGAAGTAACTTATCCCCAAGGGACCAAGGTGAGCTGGCTCCCTGTTTCAAAAACACGGGAACACAAAGGTTTACATGTGAGTCTCAGCGGCGCTGTGTGTGCGTGCTTGTTGCAGCCTGAGACCCTTGTTAGGCGTGCCCTGTGATCGTGGGCACCTGGAGTCCAAGCAAGGATCAGCGACGTGGTGTGCATGTGCTTTGTGCAGCCTGAACCCCTTTGTGAGGATTGTACAGTGATCGTGTGCACCGGAATTCAAGTGAGTCTCATCGACGCTGTGTGCGTGTATGTTGTGCACCGTGAGACCTTCGTGAGGATTTGCCTTGTTATCGTGTGCACGGGATTCCAAGTGAGTCTCATCAACAATGTGTGCGTGTGCGTTGTGCACCATGAGACCTTCGTGAGGATTTGCCTTGTTGTCGTGTGCACCGGAATCCACATGAGTCTCATTGACGCTGTGTGCGGGTGCGTTGTTCACCGTGAGACCTTTGTGAGGATTTGCCTTCTTATCCTGTGCACCGGAGTTAAAGTTAGTCTCAGTGATGCTGTGCGCGTGACCTTCATGCAGCCTGAGACCTGTGTGTGGAGTGCCCAGTGATCGTGCACCCGAAGATTAAGGAAGACTCAGAGACGCTGTGTGTGTGAACCCTGGGGCAGCCTGATATGTTTGTAACTGTAGCGGCCTGGACCGGCAGTCCCAGAGAAGCTGAGTTGCCGGCCCGAGCCCGCCTTTGCCAATTCACAAAGTTGCATTGGAGGCCCAGCCACTGGACGAGGAGAGGAGAGCGAGTTTTTGCCCCCCAGGTAACGTTTGTCGACTCCTGGGGCAGGGCGCAGGCTTGGAGGGAGACGCTCTCGGCCTCTCTCTCGTTTCGGCAGCGTGAGCCTCTGCTTTGGCTCGTATTGCGGACTGTATTGCCAAGGGAGTGGCAGTACAGGGGCCTGTTGAGAGGCTGACTGCAAGTCAGAAGGAGAGGCGGAGAGACCGCCTAAGGCACAGTGATCGGTGCCTGAGTGTATTACACATTATTCCATTTCTGCATAACGGAGTACCTGACTGTTGTATTACATATTGCATCATTTCTGCATAGCGTTGTACCTGATTAGAGTATTACGCATTGCATTGTTCCTGCATAACGAACTACCTGATTAGTGTATGACGCATGGCATTTTATCTGCATAATGAACTACCTGATTGTTGTATGACGCATTCATTGTTTCTGCAGAGCGAACTACCTGATTAGCGTATTGCGCATTGCCTTATTTCCGCTTAACGACATACCTGGCGGTTGTATTACGCATTGCATTATTTTACCTTGCAAAGTGCCTGATTGTTGCGTTACGCATTGCATTCTTTTTACATTGCAGAGTGTCTGATTGCTGCGTTATGCCTTACAGTATTTTTACATTGCAAAACTGCCTGATTCTAGCATTACGAACTGTATAACATGATATTAGGATTACAGGAGAATGTTTAGAAATGCTCATTAATACTACGAGAACTTACAAGGGCTTGCTGGCCTAACAACTGGCCAGGAGAACTAGTACACAACCTCATATGTTGGATTTATATTGTGTGGTCTTATAGTATATCTTTTTACATAAAGTTTACATTCATTTTTATAATACTCGTGTGGAGCCTATTTGTGGTGCCATCATTGGGTTGTAGTGAGCGTGGTTGCAAATACTTTACACATTTGCCTTGAAGACAAGCCTGGCTGCTCGTGCCAAGCTACAGAGGGGGTGAGCGGGGCTATCTAAGAAGGTGACCTTCCTTTCCCTGACGTTGGAACGCGGGTCCCTACTTGGCCTAAGGTACCTACCTCAGCCAACCAGGGATCCCGGGTCTAACAACCATTCACAGAATTTAGGCTGTTTAGGGTTATTCTTCCATTATGAAAAAGTGTTAACATGAGATACATCAGGAACACAACACAATATCATGTTAAAGAACAGATAAACCTACACAATTTTATGAATTCTAGCAAATACAGTGCTCAAACAGGTCATACGAATTTTATGTAAAAACTCTGGTGTAATCCTGTGGAGACTTCAGAATCATCTGGTAAAGCTGCACTATTTGTAAAACCGAGAGTGGAATTCACCAAATGTTTACTAGGACAGAATATTACAATAATTCAACTAATTACTGTCTGCCAGTTCCCACAATTATAGCTGCTGCAGCAACCCAGCATTTCACAAACATTGTCCGTTGCAGTCATTAAATCAATTTCCCTCCTTTCACATAATTTAAAAATAGGATAGACCCCCATCCTGTTCATTTACCCAGAGCCCCTTATAGAAGGCAATTACCACCAACTTGGCGCATCAGATATCACCACACTGACCCTCACCTGAAGACATTGTTAAATGTTCTCTCACACTTCAACAATATCAAGAGGACACACTTTATTAGTAGCTCTTTAAATTTACAAAAACCCTTCTGACACCTACCCGTTTCCATAATGTAAAGATAATGATATAGGTATTCAAGCAAACCTGGTTGTGTTTGGTCGTAAATTAATGGCCCCAAAAGTGCCTACACAGAAACTGAGATACTCATTCTCAACCTTTTCCATCTCACTCTGTTTTCACTGAAGCTTCCCTAAAATCTTCTGAGTAAAAAGGAAAGATCAGGGACATTAAAGTAAAGTAACTCACACCACCTCAACACTCATGGAGAGTCCACTCCTTTACAACCCTGGATAACATTCAACCCATCAGCATACCTACTACCAGCATGGCGCACATGTATTGCTCACCAGCTCTTCCCCACTTACTCACTCATGGGGGAGACGCAGCGTTTGTTTGGGGCAGCAGCTCAGTGGCAGTGAGCAGGACTACCAGCCCCAGGAGCCTAGGGGCGAGACCGAGCAACGTGGCCCCGCCCCCCTGACACCGGGACCAGTACTTTAACACCTCGCGTCTCCCGCATCGCGCGCGGTTGTGCGCCGGGCTAAGCCCGGGCAAAGGGCGGGCCGTCTGAGGCCGTCAGAGGCCAAAGGAGGCTGGGCTGGGCCACGGCCCGTGGCCCCGTTCTAAAGAACTGATAAATTACGTGAGTCTCCTTTATATGTTGATAGAGTAAAGCGTTTTTACTAACTTATTCTGGTTATTCATGTTGTATGGTGGCATATTGGTAAAGGTGGTCCATGTCTAAGCTTAAGATTGATAAAAGTGTATCTGGGTTAGGAACTATGGACAATTACCTGGTCAAAAAGGTGAACCAAATTAATAATGACCGCAGGGCCTCACTAGGGCGAGGAGATTACCCTGCTCTACATGAAGAGGTATCTCTCCCACCGACGGACCAGGTTGTAACTGATACACTGGAGGAGGGTATTAGGGGCACCTTCTCGGCTGAAGTACAGGTATATGCTGATTCAAATGACGTCCTACCTGATATAATTAACGAATCAGTGGAAGAAGTGTTATTACCCTTCCCGAGGCCAGTGAGATTGTGTAGAAAGGCACAAATTAAACGTGGGGGGAAGAACAGCAAAAAAAGAGCAGAAAAAGGACATTCTGTCCTGAATAGTGCTGTGGCTATAGCTGATCGACAGGAAGGTATAAGTGTGGCTGGCACAAATCTAAATATAAATATGGAGCAATTTGCCCTTCTCACTGATTCTATAGAAGCAAAGATAGAGGCAAAAATTATAGAACTGATGAAACCCCTGGTATCCAAATTAGATACAGTGGCACTGGAAGTTGAGAGATTGGGTGGGTTGTTAGCAACATACCTGGCCTCAGCAGCGGCAGGCAGTCCTAAGGTGGTGGACAAGAGAATAGTCGCTGAGGGGCAGGGAGCTGGTATTGTAAACTTACAGCACACTAGCCAATTAACACCTGTAATTGAGCCAGTCCCACCTGAGTCCATCCCTCTTACTATCCGGAATACTAAGGCCACAGTAGACTCTGACGGAACGTCAGCTCTTAGGCTTGTAAAGAATAACCGCCATGCTAACCTTCCCCCTGATTGTGCTCCTTATGTGGTTGTTCTTACGAACGTCCCCCCCATTGCGTGTCATCCTCATCAGGCTTATGAGGAATCCCATGATTCATTAAAAAATAGAACAGTATCATGGTTAAATAAAAACTGTGGATTTCCAGTCACATTTGCTGATCAAATATTGTCAACAAGGAGGGTGAACTGGATTGGTATGTCAAGAAAATCAACAAATGGAGACTGTGTTATTGTCAACTTTAAGCATCCCCAACATGTTACCACTGTTCTATTAAGAGCGGCATCTTTAGCTCATAATGTGAATAATATTTGTGTATGCCCACTTGGTTATTTCTATACTCACCTGATTAAAGTCCCACCGAACCCTGGGTTATTTAGAACATTCACCTCTATTCAGCCGCTGACCCCCAATGGAGTATATCTGCAAAATGTCAATAATCTATGTGGGAAAGGTTTTAATATTGTCACACAGAATAGATTTGACACTCTTTCAGGATTAGAGTCATGTGACTGACGTGAGGACTCTGTGGGTCAGGATAATGGAAGACCGGAGGAAGTGAGAATGATAACCCTGGCAAAATGGAGTCAACATAACGTAATTTCATGGAACATTGCGGGTCTTGCCAGTAAGATGGAGGACTGCAATTGGACTAGGTACATCAAGCAGTATCAAATTATCTGCTTGCAGGAGACTTGGTCCACCGACTGTAACCACTTTCCAAAGGGGGAATGGTTATATTTATCTCGGTTGCTTTATCTTGTAAAGTACGCAGAGTCTCAACATGTAATACAGGAATTATTGGTCTAGTTTTAACGGGGGAAAACTGTATGGCCGGTGTGGTTAATTTTTATAATGCTACTAATTCTTGCTCTGCTTTGAGTCAGATAGTAGCATTGAATGCTTTTATTACTAGTTCTATGAAGGATTGTGCCCATAACCTCCTGATTATGGGGGATTTTAATGTCCATCCCTGTGGGGATCCACTCTTTAAAAGTATTACAGATTTAAACTGCCCACGATCCACGGATCTTCATTTTGAACATACAACGGAGGGGGAATATTTAAACGACATGCTTAATGATCTGGACTTAATGACGACAATGGCACTAACTGACCCTACTATGCGTTTTATGACACCGACTTTTAAGGGTCATAGGAGGGGAACCTTTATTGATTTTGTTTTATTAACATCATCAATGCAGTCTTTTGTGGGTTCCTCTGCTATTGAAGTCAGTGAGTTTAGTGATCATAACCCACTCACTGTATATATGAGGGGTCCGTGGTTAGCCAAAGAAGGATTGAATCTCCCTTCAGGCAAGGTGAGTACGACAGACGGGAGACGTCGTTTGAGATGGTCCAAGATCACTCCAGATCTGCTGTATAAAGAGATTAAAGTCGCCTGTGCAGATGAGATCATGGCTTGTACGAAAGAAGGTGCACAGCCACACAATGTCCTTAATGCGTTCCAAAGTCTGGCGGACAAGGTCTCAAAACTGATGTCAGTTCCGGCAAAGAAGCTGGAGATCAGGGGACCCAAATGGTTTAATCGTGAATGTTCAATGGCTGCTAGAAATTTAAGAATAGTACTGGCAGCCAAACCAAGGAAAAAGGCAGAAGTTCAGCTATGTCGTAAGATATATAAAACTTCTATCGCTCGACATAAGGAATTCCTTAGGGAAGAAGCTTGGAGTGAGATTCTTGATCCCTCTATCCTGCGGAGTAGCACTAGATTTTGGACAGTGATGAGGAAACCTTTTTTGGTTCAGGAGCAGGGTGATGGCTTAGAATGTCACATCGCTAAGGAGGACTGGGAAGCACACTTCAGGAAGTTGTACTGTTGCTCGTTGGATGAGTCTTACAGCTCTGCCCTTTCCGTCAGTGGTGAAATAGTTAGTTTTAATAGAGGTGAAGTTATTGAGGGCATTGTGGGTTTAACTGCTGGCAAAGCGCCAGATGTGATCCCTCCGGACTTGTATAAGTCCGAGCCTAACTTCTGGGCACCTATACTAGAGTCTGTTTTTAACGCTGCTGTGAAAGATGGGTGTCCGCAATCATGGGGTGTCTCTACAATTGTCCCGGTTTTCAAGAAGGGGGACAGAGGTAGCCCACATTGTTATAGACCCATCTCACTAATAGACTCTATGGTTAAAATTGTGGGACGAATTGTATTGTGACGACTCTCTGACTGGGCAGAGGAAAAAAACATTATGTCCATTTCTCAGTATGGTTTTTGCAGAGGTCGCTCCACAATAACTCAGTGCCTTAATCTCTTTTTAATCCTAAGTAAGTACACTGTAGTCCAAAGGGGCACCATTCATCTCGCCTTCATGGATTTGTCCTCAGCTTTCGACTGTGTGAACAGGGGAAAGCTGTGGCAGTTCATGAGGGAGAAGGGGGTAGATAGTGGTGTGCTTGATTTCTTGGCTCATTTACATAACAATACCAGAGCTAATGTGAGATATTCCCAAGATTTGAGTGTTACGGACAATTTTAGTATTAGAAAGGGTGTTCGCCAGGGATGTATTTTGGCCCCCTTCCTTTTTAATTTCTATATTAATGAACTAGATAGCGTGTTACAGAATGTCCCGGCAGACTGTCCTAGAGTCGGTAGGCGGGGAATTCCTATACTTCTGTACGCCGATGATGCGGTTTTAATTTCAAGAACTGAGAAGGGTCTTCAATTACTCTTAGATGCTTTTAAATCGTTTATGACAGATAGAGACCTTCTGGTAAATAATTCTAAATCATTTGTCATGCAAGTAGGTCAGCAACCAAGGAGGACTTTTACATTCAAAATTGATGAAGCTATAATCCCCGTAACAAAAACTTTCTCCTACCTTGGGGTTCTCTTTGATACAAAACTAAATTGGGCCCCTCACCTTGCAAAAAAAAAAAGGGCGGTTTTGTGAGGGTTAATGCCTCTATTTTTAACTTTGCTGTCAAACTGGGGAAAAACCCCATTTGTGCCATGTTAAAATTGTATAACGCAAAGTCAGTGGCAACTGCAATCTATGGCAGTGAAATTTGGGGGTATGTTGGTGGTGAGCAACTGCAGATTGCTGATAATTTCTTTTTGAAGCATCTTTTATGTGTCCCTGTAGGCACATCTAATTATGTCGTACATGAAGAGCTAGGGTCGCAATATTTAAGTGACATGTACTCTTTACGTCCCTTGACCTGCTGGCTTAAATTATGGTTGAATCAGGACATTCCATTAACACATCTGATTGTGAGTGACTTTCTGGGTCTAGAAAAGGTAATGTGTACCCCTTGGATAAAATATCTGAAACTCAATTTTGTGAGGCTTGGTCGTTCAGAATTGTTTGAACACCCGAGTAAAATTGTAAAAGGGGACTTAGAGCTCATTAAACGGGCCTTCCTTATGGATAGGAGGATCCGGAGGGAAGAAGTGGAGCTTCAGAAACAAAGCGTGAGGAAATTTGTCATGCTGAAAACTTGGGAAACCATAGAACCATACCTGACTGGCTCCCTGACCTCACATGAAAAGTTTTTGCTGACAAGGTTTAGGTTAAATCTTTTTCATCATTTGCTGATCAGACCAAAAACGGATATTTTTAATAATTTGGCAGCACCCTGCGGCTGCGACGGGAAGTCTCCGCAGGACATGCTGCATTTTATATTTTTATGTAAATTTTATGAATTCCCTCGCAAGCGCTATCTGGTTTCTCTTTTAAAAAAACTTGATTTTACACAAATCAGACCGGCATTAATGTACCTACAATTGTTGCATAGTGACAGTATCCTCCAAATGAATGAATTTTTAAAATTAACTGTTAAATTGAGACATTGTCTGGACCAGTAATGACTCACTGTGTATTTTGCACTATTTATGTCTTCATCCTTAGTAATGACTCTATTTTGTGGAAGAAAGTACAGTTATTTTGGCATTTTATTTGTAATGTACTTTGTATTGTATATGTACTTTTATGGTCTGTAAAAGAACCGAAATAAAGTTTATAACTAACTAACTAACTACTCACTCATGGTGCATCTGCCCATGATACTTCAACTAATATTACTATGAAAAAACCTATTCATAAAGGACCTTCTCAGTACTAGACCAGCAGTAGAAAATTCACCTTATACAGTAGACATTCTCATGACCCTTCCCTTCTTTTTTGTGCCCTTTGTAAAGCTTGGTTTGCTCACAAATCAGCACTTATAATTTCTCACCTCCTCTTGGATAACTACATTGCATCATTCAACAAGCACTGCAAAGCCAGTCAACCTGGCGTGTCACCTAGTTAAAGTACCTAAAGTAATTACTAGATGGCTTCCTCAGGTCAGAAGCAACAACTTAAGTGTTTCAAAAAGCTACAATAACTCAAGTGTTACTAAACACCCCTCTCAAGTCAAATGCAACTGCTGCAAATGCCTTTAATGAATTTGTGGGTGTGTGGCTTCAACATAAACATTTATATTTACAATACTTATAAAATACCAGGCAAGCCAACCTGGAATGAATAAAAGCAACCATTGATGTGTTTCATTCTTGTTAGATCTCACCACAGAGGTATGCCTCTGTCCATGGATAAAAGGGGTTGCTTAAAAACATTTCTAGAAAAACAGACATTGGAGGTGAGCAGATTCAGTGTGCCAGTGGTGTTGTAGGGTGATCCATATAAAGGAGCTGCTCTTCACCTACACTTGGGAA